>NC_058518.1:89769998-90401248 GCF_904849725.1 Hordeum vulgare subsp. vulgare
CATCAAGCTAGTCATACCCAACCCTGGGTAAACCTCTACTCTATACTCTTTTATTCATCTATACATATACACGTGCTTGTGAAGTTTGACTTATACAATTCATAATTCTTCGGAAGTATGGAACACTCTTTGTTATTTATGAGCTTTGCAACGGTTTTTTGCTTCCTACTTTTCCTGAGTTGCTTCTCAAACACATATACAAGTTTGTTTTTACGCACATATTGGTTGAGTTAGCGGGGGGCTTGGTCGTCATAGCCACCCCTTTTGAACCGTTACATTACTATTTGGCATTCCATGAGTGTGGCTTATTGGATTTGCGTTATATGCATTAGTTCTGAATTATGTCTTTGGTCAAATGTTGGGTTTCCCCGCTCCTATGTTTACCCATTTACATTCCGCTAGTTCGGCTAAAAGGGTAAAGGGAGAACAAATGCGATTTTTTTTCTAGTTAGTCTGGTTAAGTACCTCAGTGGAGAAAGACAAAAATTGACCGGCATGATGAGCCAGAGATGGTCTCCGATCTGAAGGCGAGTGTTAAACTACAGAACCGTTAGGGATTCATCGCTTCGTGTGAAAGGGTTGAAGTCATGCACACCAAGTGCTTACAGGTTTTTACACCACAGCATAAACCGAATATCACAAATTTTCGAAAGGGTTTCACTTAGCACCCATGGCCAAGGTGTTATAGTTAAATGAAAGCATTAAAGCCAAATAGTCTAATTGCCTGGTTTACTCCCAAATTACTTCCTTAAGGGTGCCAAGACATTGGCTAACTATGAGGAAGCTGAAAACACCCTCGCTAGAATCTGGCACGGGGCTGAATCCGACGACTAGAAACTACCATATAAAAATAACCAAAACAAGAGTTGCAAATTAAAGACATGGTCTACCATGCAAAAATGACAAGGCATTGTATTATACAAGCACTTTTACAAGATAGTATCTTCTAATCAAAGAATATGTACTTAGAGCGTAGTTCCTCTATAGCTCAGGCACCTGCCATAGTAGTGGAGAAATACCGTTTGGGGCACGTGTGCTCCTTCCCAGGTGGTGGAGGTGCAGTGGCCATCCTTAAGGGCTCTAACATTGGAAAATGTGTCGTTGTTTTTGCAAAGGCCACATGAGCTCCTTTGATGCAAACCAAACGCTTCAAGATGTCGATTTGAGGTAATGCAACAATTAGCTTTTGAACCAAGCCAGAGTAGCTATTGCACAACGGTTCGGCTAGCCACAACGTGATGCACAAGTCCTTCGTGGAAGACTCAGTCATCTTGTACAGCTCCATGAGCTGCTTCCAATGATCAGATGCCAGCTGAGGATGCTCCGGATTTCCAAACTGTGCCGAGAAGAGTGTTTGCTACACCGCACCCTTGTGAGAAGCATAGTACTTCTCAGCCTGTGTTGCACTCTTTGGCAGATTGCAATCGCAGCTGGAGAACTCCATATTCGATTAAGAGATACAAATCTTCTCCCGCCAAAGGTACATTGCAGTAAATATCGCTTACCAACCGTGATTTGCTTGATCTGATAGACCTCCTCTCGAAGATCCTATGGCTCCTTCCGCGCTTCCTGGAAGGCGGCGGTCACTGACGTCAGTTCGGTCGATTTTTGTCTTTCTTTCTGCTCAAGGGTCTCATTCTTCGTGATGGCCTCCATAAGTTCTTTTTGAACTTCGATAACCCGGGCCTCGAATTTATCGCTGACAACTTTTCCCTGTACGGAAGGTGCTCTCTGTTTGGCGGCCTCTTGTTTGGCTTGGCCTAGTTCGGCTTTGAGCTCATCAACGTCAGTAGCAAGAGCTATGACAGACATTTGGACAACACTCATTTAGAGAAAATTATTGCAAATAGTTGAATAAGAGAGCTAATGCTTGCACACTTACTTTGAGCGTCTTAAAAATGCTTGTTGATGTGATCCAGCTCCTCTGTGGAAACTTTTAGTTTCCGGTTCATCTCCTCCAACTCCGGAGAGTTGGGGCTCACGGATAATGGAGAGGCGTGCAAAAGAACGTATTTTGTTAGTTTTCACATTCTTTTGAAATATTTTTGCCAAGGTGCGTTCTCATCAACCCACCAGTACCTTGGGGGCTACACGCACTATTTGCAAATCATTCTAACCCCCGCATGAGTCTTTCAAACTCACATAGGGATTGGCGGCTACTCGGCATAACAAAACTTTTAGACAACGCATAATCGCAAACGAAAAAGTATGCAGATTACCTTGATGCCTACTAGAAGTGCGGCAAAAGCTCCTTTTAGACTGTTATCAATGGACTAAATGCTTTACAAAACTGCAATCAGATGAGTGTGGCATTCTTCAAAAATGGAAGGATCATTTAGACCTTCCTCCCTTAATTTTGGCTATCCAGTTTGGAATGGCTCCGTCGTAGATAGCTTCGAGTGTGTCGTAGTGGTCTTCCTTTGCGGAGAGACTACTACTGGTCGCACCAGAGAGGTAGGACCCTCCGAAGTTGTCTTCAGAGGAGACCAGAGGTTCCAAGCCCTCCCTCCTTTTTCACCAGTTAAGTTCATCCTCCTGGTCCTTTGTGGCCGTAGTATTGACCTCGGCCATAATATCATCACCCCTTGCCATGATATGTGGCACGGGGGAACCTCCCTAGGTACCACCTCCCTGGTCCCCTTGGTTACAGGGGGAGGTGAGTGGGGCGAGCCGATCCCACTTACAGCCAGATTGGCTGGCATAGAATCCCGCTCAGAAACTTGATCGGCGGGGAACTCATGTTGCGGGGTGTAATACAGAATATGAGCCTAATTAGAACCGCGGCAATTAGAGGGAAGGTATATTTGGATTTTTTGTACATAGCTTTTGGCTTAGGGTTTCATCCTCGGGGTTCTTCGTGGGACCGGGTCCTCATCTGTGGAATCCTCATCCGTCTTCGGAATGTCATCGAATAGGGCCATAGGGGCCCTACGTGGCTTCTTCGAGGCAACGGGAGCTTGATCTCCCTCGGCATCTTCAGACACTGCTCTCTTTTTGGTGTGGAAGGAGTCACTTACCTCCTCCTCATCTTCCTCTTCCTCTCCCTCTAGGTGGGAGGGAGCCAGTGTCTCTTCAAATTTAGTGTCCGGGGGACCCTTCGACCGAAGACCTTCCTGGATCTCCTTCTTCCCCTTCTTGTGTTCCTCCTTATTCCTCGGAGTTGTATACGTCTTCCCGACCAGCATGGCTACCAGATGACGGTTCATGACATCCTCGGGCAAAGGCGCCGAACAATTAATCCATCGAGATTTCTTCAACCAGATCTACAGGTATTAGGGGAGGAAGGGGTGAGTGCCTTGTTAAAAAAGGAAGGGATGTAATTTAAACAATAGTTTAAGACATTACTAGTCCCGCTGGATTGAGGAGGGAGAGGCCTTCGTATTCCTCCTTGCCAGGCCAAGTCTTTTGTGACTTGAACAGTGCCTTCCACACCTTCTCGGGTGTGGTATGGAAAAATCTCCACACCGGGCCAGCCGCACTGCCCGGATTCTCTGATTCATATTCCCACATCAAAACGGGCCGATACTGGCGGGGGAGAAGGTTGTGATGAAACATCACCTGAACCACGTTGGTGAGGTCGATTTTCTCCATTAGATCGGAGATCCTCTTCATGAGCTCCTTCTCCTCCATGGACTCCCTCCAATATAGGGCCTTTTGTGTCCAGGGCGCGAGGCGCGTGGGGGGCTATATCCGAATGCAGGAGGAGCTGCCTCGCCTGCATTGCGCGATTCGATGATATATAACCACTCTTTCTGCCACGACTTGATGGTCTCGATGAATGTGTCCTTCGATCATGTAGCCCCATTGAACTTGTTGATCATCACCCCTCCGCAGTCGGCCTGCTCGCAATTAACGGCCTTGGGCTTGACGTTGAGAACCTTCAGCCACAGGCCGAAGTGGGCTTGAACCCGTAATAAGGCCCCACAGAGTATGATGAAAGAGGAAAGGTGGGTGATAGAGTTCGGGCGGAGATCGTGGAAGTCAAGTCCATAGCAAAACATGATCCCTCTTGATAACCCACAAGTATAGGGGATCGCAACAGTTTTCGAGGGTAGAGTATTCAACCCAAATTTGTTGGTTCGACACAAGGGGAAGCCAAAGAATATTCTTGAGTATTAGCAGTTGAGTTGTCAATTCAACCACACTTGAAAGACTTAGTATGTGCAGCAAAGTTTTAGTAGTAAAGTATTGTGATAGTAACAGTAGCATCGGTAACAGTAGTAGTAGTGAAAGCGGTAGCGATAAAGTAACTTAGCAAGGACCAGTAGGAAAAAGCTCGTAGGCATTAGATCGGTGATGGATAATTATGTCGGATGACATTCATCATGTAACAGTTATAACATGGGGAGATATGTAACTAGCTCTAATTCGTCAATGTAATGTAGACATATATTCCGTATTTATGCATACGTGCGTATGGAAAAGAACTTGCATGACATCTATTGTCCATCCCTCCCGTGGCAGCGGTGTCCTAATGGAAACGAAGGGATATTAAGGTCTCCTTTTAATAGAGAACTGGAACAAAGAATTAGCACATAGTGAATACATGAACTCCTCATACTATGGTCATCTCCGGGAGTCATTCTGGCTATTGTCTCTTCGGGGTTGCCAGGTCATAACACATAGTAGGTGACTATAACTTGCAAGATAGGATCAAGAACACACATATATTGATGAAAACATAATAGGTTCAGATCTGAAATCATGGCACTCGGGAACTAGTGACAAGCATTAAGCATAGCAAAGTAGTAGCAACATCAATCTTAGAACATAGTGGATACTAGGGATCAAACCCCATCAAAACTAACTCGATTACATGATAGATCTCATCCAACCCATCACCGTCCAGCAAGCCTACGATGAGATTACTCACGAATGGTGAAGAGCATCATGGAATTGGCGATGAAGGATGGTTGGTGATGACGACGACGTCGATTTCCCCTCTCCGCAGCCCAGAACGGACTCCAGATTTTCCCTCGAGAGAAAGAACAGGTGGTGGCGGTGGTCCGTGTCATGAAATGCGATGAACTCTTCTCTCTTAAGTTTTTCTGGGCGCGAGATAATATATACAACTGGAGTTGGAGGCTACGGAGCCACGAGGGCCTCACAAGTCGGCCAGGCGCGACTAGGGTGGCGCGCCTCCTGGGCTTGTGGGCTCCTGGCTCCGTGTCTCCACGTAATTCTTGCGCCAGTATTTTTATATATTCCACAAAAAATCCTCGTAAATTTCCAGATCATTCCGAGAACTTTTATTTCTGCGCAAAAACAACACCATGGCAATTCTGCTGAAAACAGCGTCAGTCCAGGTTAGTTCCATTCAAATCATGCAAATTAGAGTCCAAAACAAGGGCAAAAGAGTTTGGAAAAGTAGATACGATGGAGACATATCAACTCCCCCAAGCTTAAATCCTTGGTTGTCCTCAAGCAATTCAGTTGACAAACTGAAAGAGACAAAAGAAAAACTTTTACGAACTTTGTTTGATCTTGTTGTTGTAATGATGTCTAACTCATATTCAGATTTTCAGCAAGATCATAAGCTAACCACATAAGCAATGATATTTATGTCTCATGGTGAACTCATATCAATGGCATAATCAGCTAGCGAGCAATGATAATAAGCGTCAAACATCAACACTTCAATCAAAGCAATCATAACACAATATGAATAGATGGTATTTCGCTAGCCCTTTCTGAGACTGCAAAACATAAATGCAGAGCACCTTCAAAGACCAAGGGCTGACTGAACATTCTAATTCATGGAAAAGAAGATCCAGTCACAGTCATACTCAATATCAATTAATAGCAAAGCATAAAAATGATAGAGCTGCTCTCTAATTAGTGCCTTTTGATAAGAAGAGGATGACTCAACAGAAACATAAATAGTTAGGCCCTTCGCGGAGGGAAGCATTGATTTGATAAATAATTTTGAGTGGTATGCTCTCATTGTCAATGCGATTACCAAGATTTTTCACCATCTTCCATGCTAGACAAATTATAGGCGGTTCCCAAACTAAAAAGTAAAGTTTTGACTCCCCCACCACCGATCATTCACACTCCATGACTATCCGAATCCTCGGGTGCCGTGCATACCAACAACAATCCAGGGGGAGTTTTGTTTGCAATTATCTTTTTGACTTGAGCATGGAACTGGGCATGCCGATTACCGGCCCCTTTCTCGTGAGTGATAGTGAATAAACACGTATCGAGGATAACACGCCTAGCATGGAAGATACTGACCGCCCCTTGTCACCAGATGAGCGGTTCGGGCATACAAAACAGATTATTACTTGAAGATTTAGAGAGTGGCACATGCAAATTTACTTGGAACGGCAGGTAGATACCGCATATAGGTAGGTATGGTGGACTCATACGAAACAACTTTAGGTTTATGGAAGTGGATGCACAAGCAGTATTCCCGCTTAGTACAAGTGAAGGCTAACAAAAGACTGGGAAGCGACCAACTAGAGAGCGACAACACTCATCGATATTCATTGAAACTAACCAACATTGAGTGCAAGCATGAGTAGGATATAAATCACCATAAACGTGAATATAATAGAGGCTATGTTGATTTTGTTTCAACTACATGCGTGAACATGTGCCAAGTCAAGCCACTTGAATCATTCAAAGGAGGATACCATCCTATAATACTACATCATTATCATCTTGAAATTCATGTTGGCATCCAAGACAAACCATTATAAGCTCCTAGCTAATTAAGCATGGCATCAGAAACTATGATCTCTAAGTTGTCATTGCAAACATGTTTCTCTCATGACAATGCTGAATTAGGAACGATGAGCTAGTCATATTTACAAAAACAAAATAGGTCGAGTTCATACGAGCTTTTCCGGACTCAGTCACTTCATCATATATCATCATTATTGCCTTTCACTTGCACGATCAAATGATGTGGATAATAATGAGAGTGTTCGTGCATTGGACTAAGCTGGAATCTGCAAGCAAACTCAAAGGAGAAGACAAAGTAATATGGCTCTTCGACGGATAAACAATTATGCATATAAGAGCCACTAAACATTTTAATCACGGTCTTCTACCTTGACCCAAAGAAAAAGAAAACTATTTACACAGGAAAGCTCCCAACAAGCAAAAGAAGAACGGGAAAATCTTTTTCGGTTTTCTCCCTAATTACCACTAAGCAAGTTGGAAAGTAAACTTACAACTAATTTTTTTTCCCAATTTAGACAAACACACGAGAAGAAAGTGAGAAAAAGAAATAAACTAGCAGGATGATACAATGGCAAGGTGTGAACACCGACTATAAAAGTGAATGTGTGAGCATGAATATAAAGTCAGTGAGAAACACGTACTCCCCCAAGCTTAGGCTTTTGGCCTAAGTTGGTATACTCCCAAGGAGGGAAGTAACCGTCTCCGGGGTACTCCGGAGTGTACTGAGGGTGTCACTGCTGGGTGAGATCCTCTGGCTCCCACTGATAATCTGGCGTCTGGTACTCGAGTGGTAGATTAGGCACGGGCGCCTGTGGTGGCTCTATGCCCCAATATGCGTAGATGCTCGAGGGCATAATAATGTACCTGCCTAGATGAAGATTGAACAAAGAAGGAGCAGGCAAAGTAATAATCTGACAAGTACCCTGGCTAAATACCAAGTTATAAATCATCCTCTTATTTATATCTTTATCAAGAAATTCATGGCAAACCATGCTATCATAATCTAAATATCTCTCAGGAAGAAGCATCTCTTCTTCCTCGTACAGTCTAATATGTATCTCAAAATGTTTAGCAAGACGGGTAGCATAGATACCTCCATGAACAGCGCCTTTAGTACGGTTTGTGTTCAACCGTTGAGCCACTATAGCGCCCAAGCTATAAGTTTTATCTTTGTAAAGAGCTTCGTGCAAAACCACAAGATATGGGGAGCTAAGAGCCCTAGCTTTCCCATGGCCAATCAAACATTTTCCCATGAATAATGAGAGATACCAAAGCATGGGAAAATGTACGCTAGCAACTCTAGCGCAAGACACTCCTCTCTCCTCTCCTACATCAATAGTATCAATGAAAGCCTCCAAGTCCCGTGGACGAGGTTCATGAATATCCCCAACATAAGGTAAATTGCAAACATTGAGAAAATCCTGAAGTGACATGCGCTGGGGGATATCATATAACTTGAACTCAACCATAGGACGATTCTTACTTGGATAGAAATTAAAGCTTTGCACGAAAATATTAGTGAGGAGGAGGTATTGTGGACACTTATCTTCAAAAAATGCGGTAAGTCCTGCGTTCTCCACCAAGTAAACAAAATCCTCATAAAGACCGGCGGCACGTAAGAACACATCGCTTGGCCACTCGCATGCTTGAACTTCTGCAACTCGGGGGACCGGATACTTGGCTTTCTTCTTCTCACTTTCATCTTCCTTGGGGTCACGGCTTGAAGAGCCTCTTAGGGACCTCCTCATCTTTTCCTTTTTCTTTGTCTGAAAATTTCTGAAATTTTTAGTGACTCAAAAGAAAAGTGAACAAGGCTCAACAAAACTCATAGCAACTACTCCTACAAGTGTCTAGAGGCCATATCATGCATCAAAACTACTTGGGACCAACTAAAATTAACATGCAAAGCTCAAGAACAGGGTCACCAAGACAGCAAAAATACGCAATGAATAAAGCACTAGAGCAAAAACTAATTGGACCAAAGGAGGAGTCACATACCAAAGAACAATTCCCCAAAACAGTTTGGTGAATGGGGATTTGCACCAGGAGATCGAAAAATGCAGCAAGAAGAACAAGAACACGGGTTTGAGTTGTAGAATGATTTTTTCTGGAGGTAGAAGAAGGAGATGGGAGCTGGAATAAGTGGAGGGGGACACATGGGACCCACAAGCCTGCTAGGCGCGTCCAGGGGGGTGCCCGCGCCTCCTGGGCTTCTGGCCCACTAGTGCGTCCCCCTGACTAGCTTCCTATCTCAGAAATTTCCAAATATTCCAGAAAAAATCATACTTGAATTTCAGGGCATATGAAGAACTTCTATTTTTGGAACACTTTTCTATTCAAAAGAAAACGCGGAAAACAGGAAAATAAAGCTAAATTTATCATTTTTCTTCTAAGCAACAGAAAGTAAAAGTTGGGAACAGAAGGTTGTGACTTCTAGATTCATCCATCTCATGGTCATCAAAAGAAATCCGTCAATGAGGTTGATCAAGTCTCCTTGACAAACTTTTTTCGATCACATAAAAATGGAGAATTTTCAAATAATCACTAGGTTACCTCAACGGGGATGTGCATATCCCCAACAAGTACATCATACTTCATCTTGACAGTAGGTATAGGGCATTCAAAGCTTCCAATAAGAATAGATGAAGATTTTTCAATAGCATTGATGCAATGAACTCGATATTGTTTCTTCAGAAAGTGCACCGTATGCTCATTACCATTAACATGGAAAGTGGCATTGCCTTTGTTGCAATCAATATGAGCCCCTGCAGTGTTTAAAAAGGGTCTTCCAAGGATGACCTCCATGGCACCATCCTCGGGAATATCTAGAATAACAAAGTTCGTTAAGATTGTAACGTTAACAACCACAACAGGCACATCCTCGCAAATGCCGATAGGAAAAGCAGATGATTTGTTGGCCATTTGCAAAGACATTTCAGTAGGTGTCAACTTATCCAATTCAAGTCTACGATATAAAGAGAGTGGCATAACACTAACACCGGCTCCAAGGTCACATAAAGGAGTTCTAACATAATTTCCTTTAATGGAGCAAGGTATAGTGGGCACTCCGGGATCACCTAGTTTCTTAGGAGTCCCGCCCTTGAAGGTGTAATTAGCGAGCATGGTGGAAATCTCAACCTCAGGTATCTTCCTTTTGTTAGTCACAATATCTTTCTTGTACTTAGCATAAGGAGACATTTTGAACATATCTGTCAAACGCATTTGCAGAAAGACAGGTCTAATCATTTCAACAAAGCGCTCAAAATCCTCATCATCCTTTTTCTTGGATGGTTTGGGAGGAAAGGGCATGGGTTTCTGAACCCATGGTTGTGACGCCCTCGATTTAATCGTACGCTAACCAAACACGCAAATGCGTACGATCAAACCCAAGGACTCACGGGAAGATATCACAACACAACTCTAGACACAAATAAAATAACATCAGCTTCATATTACAAGCTAGGGCCCTCGAGGGCTAGAATACGAAAGCTCGATAAACACACGAGTCAGCGGAAGCAACAAATATCTGAGTACAGACATAAAACATGGGGTGCCTTAGAGAAGGCTAGCACAAAAGATACAACGATCGAACGAGGCGAGGCCTCCTGCCTGGGAACCTCCTAACTACTCCTGATCATCAGCGGCCTCCACGAAGAAGACACCATCGGGGTAGCAGTCGTCGGCGGCGGGGACCTCCGTCTCCTGGGCTCCATCATCTGGTAGCGGCAAACGGATCAAGGGGACAAGGGGGGAGCAAAGCAGCGGTGAGTACTCATCCAAAGTACTCGCAAGTCTTACATCAGAACTATTCTAATTATGCATCAGCATCAAAGAAGGGGGTTATATGTGGACTGACTGTAGCAATGCGAGAATAGAGAGAGCAGGCCTAGTCCTATCGAAGACTAGCATCTTCAGGGTCTTGCAGCAACAGACGAGAGTAGAACAGGGGTAACACATTAATAGTCATATTGTTACAACAATATTAAAGTGAGGTCGCGCCTAAAGATCCTCCCTCGACTCCCTGCGAGGAAGCAATCCCGAGGCAAACTAATTCCAGTTAAGTAACAATTGTAGTTGTAAAAGATCAAGGCACAACTCCAAGTCGTCCTGTATGTCGGGACCCCGATCCTAAGCCATAGGAATCTAGCCTGTAACACATCGCATCCCTTTGTGGTCTCACGCACGGTTAACTCCACGGCTGCAGCCTTACCTTAGCCGGGACCGTTTGCGTCTTTTGACTCACGTATGCGAGTGCTACTAAAGTTCACGACTAGGTATTCGAACCCCATACATACTAGGTAAGACACACGTACGCATGGCATACCGATATGTATAGATACATCGATGGCATCACAACATAACCATAAACATACAAGCTTTATTTAAGAGGCTCGGAAGAGCCACACACGTAATATTACACATTAAGGGTCTCACGACCCATAATAGAAGTCATACAATACAAGCCAGCGGAAGAGTTATAAACTGTCTGGGTACAGACAGTGCAGCTAGAAGGCACATGGCCTCACTATACTACAGAGCCGACGTAGGGCCAGATCGTAGCTGGGACACCAGCTACTCGTCGTCGTCGATGTCTATGAAGAACCCTCCGTTAGGGTCATTAGCAACCTCTGCAACATTTATTAAGCAAACATGAGTACGAAGGTACTCAGCAAGACTTTTGGAGAACTAACTACTTATGCAAGGTATCAAAAGGTATTGTGGGGTTTCATGCGGGAAGCCAACATTTGACTCGTGGCTAGACAACTTGCACTTTGAAATTAGTTTTGACAACTTGATTTCTCGCACACGAGTCCACTAACACCACAACAATACACTATCGTGGAATCATTCCGTCTCCATACGGAAATGCCGTCCACGACACTCACGCTTATCTTGACAATTTTATGAGTAGCCATTGAAGTTATCTATGAACAACATATGTCTCCAAGTAGTCCATATCCGCGGACGCGGCTATTCGAATAGATCATAACCCTGCAGGGGTGTACTTCGTCACACACGCTCTCGCCACTTATCGCCATGTGCACGTCATGCACCTCGGCAACCTTCAAGCGGAAGCCCAGCGAGGGAGTCGGCCACGACCGTTAACCACACTAGTACCTAGTCCAGGTTTATCGCCTATGTGAGAGTAACCCGTACGGAAGTCCGGCCGGGGTTTCCGCCACGGCCTCAAACGATGTGCGCAGGGTTCCCAAGCCCACCATCTGGGTGCCACTTGGTACACCGTGCCACTGCCTATCGCATCACGGCCCACCTCTCAGGTCAGCACCATGCACGGCCTCCAGCATTACTATAAACACCAGAAACTACTTGCAACTCCTGGACCGAGTACTACGCGATTAATAGGCCGAGCGGGTCATATTTCAGGGCCCAGCATGTGGTAGTATCTAGTCTTGGATTACATACACGGAACTCAGTTCCTAAGGACGGTTCCAATGAAACAACCCACCATGTACTCCTACACAGCCTTTCACCGGTACCTTTACCAAATCAAGTTCAACACACAACCTTTGCTCATCAAACACATTTCACAATTCTGTTCATCTCCTAGATGACAGACCATACACAACTCTAAGCATAGCATGCATAGCAGGATAAGCCACATCATAGCTCAAGCTACTACCAGGTATGCTAGGTTGCAAGGTTTGGCTATTTACTGTGACAAGGTTAAGTCATGCAAAGGAAGTGGGTTCAACTATCGTGGCAAAAGCAGTTGAAGAATTTGATCTTAAATGCAATAAATAGGTGCAGGAGCAAGAACATGGGGTTTATCGGGATGATCAAAAGGGTTGCTTGCCTTGTTGCTCACAGGAGGAACGATATCCGTCGGACGGATATTCGGTGGAATCCGGGGGTGCGGAGCCTACCGAAATGAATGGCAACATTCAATAACAATCATATGCACTCAAAATGATGCATGACCATGGCATGATAATGCAAGGTGATAAGTTATTATTTTCAACATGTAATAGGTTTAGAGTTGATTTGAATCACAATCGAATAGCAATTCAAACGGGTATTCTCGGATACCGGTTTAATTGATTCGACCTGATGCTCGGTTCAACTTGATGTTAACATGCATGAAATGTCATGTTATGATACTGATTTGTAATGTGGGCAGTGTGTGATCATTGCATATATAATGAAATTTGAATATTTTTGCAAATTCCATTTATAAAGTTATTAAAAGAATTGAATTATTCCTTATTTCACAATTTAGGATTCTGTAACTTTTTCAAACATGGTTGAAAATAACATAATCAGAATCCTTGAATTTTTCTGATACTTTTTCATATATAAATTATTTTCATTGGAGTTACAGATTAATTTCTATGATTTTTACAAATTTTAGCAATTTCCTGAATTAGTTTTATACTGGAAATTCTATTTATTTCATCAGGCTGACGTTAGTAGGTCAGCCGACCTGTTCAGGTCAAACCTGACAGGGGGCCCCACTGGTCAGCCTCTCTGGGGCTAATCCCGCGCTGACCAGCCCCTAATTGGGGTTTGACCAGGCGTGGGGCCCTCTGGCAGCGACTGAGGGGAGGGCGATTACGCCCTAATGGTCGGCCACGTCGACGCCCAGCGGAGGGTGGTCGCCGGCGACCAGACCCGCGGCGGAGGGCTCGCCGGAGGCGACCTAGACGGCGCTGCACAACACCAAAACGCACGCGGTTGGCAGCTACAGCATGCTCGCGAAGTGGCCGATCTGGCAGGACCATCTGGGGAGGCTAGGGTCGCCGGAAGAGGCGTCGGCGACGAGCCGGAGCGGCGGCCGAAGCTCGGGCTCCATCGGGGTCTTTGAATTAGGGGGATCTACGCTCGGTTCCTAGCTGCTACGGCATCTACGCGTCGTCCTGGAGCTGCTGGTGCCCTCGGAAGGACGAGGTGATCATCGGAGGGCTACCGGCGACGAGCGGCAGCGTCGGTCCTCGTCGGGCTCTGGTGAAACTAGAGTTAGAGGAGGGGATCGACGGGGGAAACTTAGGGGAAGCGACCGCATGCTCACGTGGAGTGCAGAGCAGAGCTTAGACGGCTCAGGGAAGGCCTGGGGGCGACGAATCGACGGGAGAGGTCCGGCGGCCGGAGGTGGAAGATGACGGCGTTGTGGGCATTGCAGGGCTCGAGGAAGCTTCGGCTTCTGCAGAGACGACCAGGGCGACGAGGCGGAGCTAATGGCGTGCTCTGGGAGGGGATCCTATGGCCAGGGGCACGGGCAGCTCAAGCTCGAGCTCGGCTCTAATGGCGGCAGCAAGGAGGAGGAGGAGATCCGGGAGGAGGAGGAGAACCGAGGCGGGGAATGGATAGGGGAGGCTCTGGGGAGCTTATCCCCGTCGTCGCCAGCGCGAGGCGGCGGCCAGGCAGGTACGCAGGTGCGTGGCCGCGCCGAAGGGGGCGGCGGCCACCTCCTGCTGCCTACTGGCGCGAGGGAGGGGACGAGCGGGGAGATGGGCCGGGCCAGGCTTGGGCGACAGGTAAGTTTTTTTTCATTTCCTCTGTTTTTGTTTTTTCCGTTTTGCTAATTATTGTTTTGCTAATTAATTCAGCTCCGAAAAAAAAAGTAAAAACTATTTTAGACCTCCTGAAATATTTGTTATAATATCCCCACTCATTTCCAAGGTTTTCAACATTTTTGGAAATTTATAGATTCTGATTTCAAATTTTAAAGTTTGAAACCAATGGCTTTTGCATTTATTTAAAAAGCTTAAGGTGTCAAGGAAATAGTTTTCTCCAATTCTCATTTACTTTCATGATTTATCAAAAAGTTTGAACATTTCTTGAGGCCATTTTGGGTTCATTGATTTTGAACTAGTTTGAAATTTCCTTTAATTGAAATGGTGGCTAGGGTTTTGAGTTTTTCCTTTGCCACTTTGTTGTTTTTGTTGAAACTTCTTAGATGCAAATGCAAAGAAGACATGAGCACAATGCTATCTTGCTTAAGGGTTAGGGATGTGACACTGTAACCGTGGCCACGGCTATCCGAATAGTTAATTTTCATCCCTGCAGGGGTGCACCACATGTCTCGTCACGCTCGATAACACTCTGGCCGGACATACTTTTCTGGGTCCTGCCCGGCCTCGGAATATCGACACGTCGCAGCCCCACCTAAGACTAATCAGAGAGGCCAGCCCGCCGGTCTAAATCCTAAGCACAAAGGGTTCGTGGGCCCAGTTCCCCTTCACGCTCCTGCACGTGGCGTGGGCGGCCGACGTCAGTCCTAGCATCCCTTAATCACAAGCGCGATGCATCTCGGGACCACTCGGGCGCGCGCCGCTACATTGCTGGCATCTGAAAAGCTTCGGCTGATACCGCGACGCCGAGTACCCATAATTCTTCCCGCATAGCCGGTTAGTGCGAAAAGGTCTCCGACCAACCCAGATCAAATACCCAAATCCATTAGCATTTTAATTAGGCCAGCAACACAGTCTCACGGGAATCCACCCGTCTTACAACTAATCACCAAAGATCCCAGTAACATGGTCGAGTAACTGTGTGGTTGTGACATCGGGGGAATCCGAGGTATCACCCTCGTTGGATTCTGAATGATGTACCCGTCAAGGTGGGCTTAGAGGAATCACCCTTGAGGGTCCCACACTCGCGGGGTGGCACGACAGAGACGTCATCGGGAATGGTGAAAGAGGAATCACCCTGGATAACCACGACCGACTAACTATACTACAGAGATATCATCAGGAGTACTTAGCGAGGTGTCACCCTCGGTACCCGATAGTATCTCTGTAGCGTCGTACAACGAAGGGGGGGTGAATGTGCTGTGTCGGGTCTGGCTCGTCGATCAAAGATCGAGATTTTGAAAACAAGCGGGGCAACTGATCGACGGGGTCAGAGGGGATGACTGCTCCACCTATACTAAGCATATTAAAGGTACAGGACTGAAAGTAGCAGTTCATCAAAAATAGGCTATGCATCAGATATAGGAGCTAACCACAACAGTAGCAAAATACTAATGCAAGCAGTAGGAAGAAAGACATAGGCGATATAGGAATGATCAAGGGGGGTTTGCTTGCCTTGTTGCTCTGCAGACAGATACAGATCCTCGACGTTGAAGTAGTCGATCATCGGATCAACATCGGTCTCGGGGTCTACCGAAAAGGAAAATAACGAAGGGGAAACACAATAAATAAGAGAGCAAGACAAAAACACCACAAAGCATGACAAGGTAATACACCGTGCCAGGGATGACCTAACGCAGTACTAAACGTTACAGACGAAGCGGAAAATATCTCACGATATTTCCCGGACCTTTGATTATCACCGAGCAGATGATCCTAACGCAAAATGTTCATATTCATCAGGCTAGAGGTATGTTACGGATGAACGGACAACGTATTCGGATTCGTGAGATTTTTCTAAACAACTTTCATGTATAAAATATTATCATCCGAGTTACGGATTATTTTCTATTAATTTTCAAAAGTTTTAAGGATTTTCTAAAATTTCTAGATTTATTTTAATTCGAGTTGACCCAGTGAACTTGACTAGTCAAATGGGGAGGGTGTGGCCTACATGTCATAGGCAGCAATTAAACTATGCTAGCTAATTAAATTAATTTAGTCTAGGATCCACTTGACATAGCCTACTAGTTAAACTAACTATTAATTAGTACTAACTAACCCACTAACCTGTACTACCAACCACACACTCTCACGCACACACACAACACACACTCACGGTCACACAACACACACACAGCTGCACACTCATTTGGCCATGGCCATGGCCGGCCATGGTCAGCAGCAATTGTAGGCAACACACTAATTTGGCCATGGCCATGGCCGGCCATGGTCAGCAGCAATTGTAGGCAACACACTAATTTGGCCATGGTCATGGCCGGCCATGGTCAGCAGCAATTGCAGGCAGCGGGGACAGCTGCAAAGTACCGGTGGCTAGGAAGAACAGTCAGCGGCAAGCAGCAGCAGGAGACCAAGCAGCAGCCAGCGGCAATAAAACAGGTGCAGGCAGAGCAAGGCAGCAGCGCGAGCAGTGGCGATGCAGGTACAGGCGCGTGTACGCGTACGAGGGAGCTCGGGCAAATGGGCGCGCGAGGACGCGGCTTGGCACAGCCAGAGGCGTGGGGATGCGGCAGCGACGAACAGCACACGGACGCACGTGAGCGTCCTACGGCGGCACGGCAACAGTAGCAGTCAACTGCAGGAGCGAGGCCACGCACGGGCGCGCACGTACGTACGCGTACATTCGGACGAACTCGGGGACAGTAGCTACGGCGACGGATCGAGGGGGGGACAAGGGGAATGGGGGTGCCACTCACAGGGGAAGGCGGGGGACACGTCGGACGGGGCGGAGGAGCTCCGGTGAGGTAGATCGGACGAGGCAATGACGGCCGTAGGTGAGGAAGACGACGTCGATCCCTGCGATGTAGAGGCATAGAGCTCGAGGTGGTGGTCGTAGACGACGTAGAGGAGGACGAAGGAGCTGCAGGACATGGACTCTGGGCATGGGGTCGACGGAGAGCGCGAGCTTCACGGCAAGGCGGCCATGGGGTCGTGGACGACGAGGGGTGTGAGCGGGGCAGAGGGAGGAGAGGCGGCTAGGGTTCGGGACGAGGCCGCGGGGTCGTCTTTAAGCCCCACGACAGCCGGGGGATGGCCGGCACGTGGCCAGGCGCCATGGATGGCTGCCACAGCATCCCCCTCTGTAGCAAGGTTGGGGATGACCCCGGTCGGGCTGGGCCCAAATGTGCATTGAGCACTAGAGGCCGAGTTGCACATGTAGTTTAGTTTTTTTTATATTTACTGTTTTATTTTGTAGCAGCAGTTTTATTTTATTTTATTTAGCTATCAACGACTTTCCTAAAATATGGGACCGAGTCCATAATTACTTTTCATTATTTGGCACTGCCTTGAAAAGTTTTGGGATTTATTCAAAATATTTTGTATTTTATATTTTAGAAAAGTAATTTCAAATAATGTTTTGGCCCATGTTTTACTTATATTGGACACTTACGTACTTTATAAAATGTTGGTTTCTCCACCATAATTAGTTATGGATTATTTGCAACAGTTGGAACACTTTTGTTTTCATGTTTGAAGAAATAATAATTTGACTTTAATTTAGATTTAAAATTTTGGCTTTGATTTTTAACAAGTAGAAATTTAGTTTAGTTAAACTTGATTACGTGGCACAATTAGTGTGTGGTTACTGTAGCTTAACTATCGGGGCGTCACAACTCTCCAGCACTAAAAGAAATTCTCGTCCCGAGAATTAAGAGGTTGGGGAAATTGGGGAACATTTAGTTACGAAATTCTAACGAGTCTCCTTGTATTGGTTGCCCTTCCCGAAGAAATTTATCCTTTTTGTTGAAGCCTTCAATTCTCTGACTTAGGTCATCTTGATGAATTCGTCATGCTTCCTTCGGGATCTTCATCGTCCTACGAATGCGATAATAGGGGAAAACATTGGAAGAATGCACCTACAAAAAGTTGGGCATCTGACGGTGAACTCACAGAAGAGGACATGAATTATTCCTAAAGTTGTAACTCACGGAATTTTTTTGGGAATACAACATGATGGTACGGAGGTTTCGAACGATTAGGCAATCGTTTAATGCCTAAACAGATATGAGAGGGGGGGGGTTTAGAGCAATGAAGTAAACATTGCATCTAATATAAGAATAGATCGTCGCATTGAACGGTGGCTCGGGATTTTCATACTAAGCCAAGTGTAAAGGATAACTAGAAGTCAAAGATGTACAGGAGAGCCAGGTTTCAATCCTGTGGAACTTTGGGTTATGGGTCCACCATGTGGGCCGAGAGTAGACAGAGGGGTGACATATTATACGGTCTTGGTAGCAAGACTGGTCAGAGGATAAATAACCTGTCAGTTATGTTGCAACAACATCGGTACCAAGGGCGGGGGACGAATAGAACCATTTTCCTGCTCGTTGAAACGAGGCGGGCCAATAGGCAAGGTTCTGTCCACCGGCGGCTACCAGAATGTTATCCACAATAGTAACACGGTCTTACTGACACAGTTGTACACCAAGAATTTTACCTAAGCAGGGAATTAACACTGCTTACATAAGTTATGCCATAAGAAAGATCAAACAGACCAATGGGGAGGTAAAATGTGTTCACACACACAAGTATTAGAGTATACCATTCCCGAGGAAATCATAGAGTATGGTATACATGATAGGTCATCCAGTACATAACCATTTTGATAAAGAGACAAGAAAATCATGACGTTTACCCATACCATACGGTTTGGATAATTGATCAGGAACAATTTAGCATCGCGCTTCCAATGTTCCTGCTGAAATTTAAATTACCACATCCGTGCTTTGGGGTAGCATCAACATGGTCATCAGATAAAGGTTGGACTTATGGGTATACAAGAGAGACCAGGAGGGACAACTTACAAAGCTAAGTCATACAATTTCCTCATGGTAGAATGTCGAACCTTACATATGAAGGATTTATAACAATAGGTCCTCCGCCCCAGTGTGCCAGACACGACATCACTGTACCGGTTTTCCTAAAGACCAAAGTTATAATTATTGGGATACGTGCCCGAGATTCAAATCTGATTGGTGCCGGGACACCTCAGGCTCAAGATACCTGAGAAGAAGGATGAAAACGCAAGATTCTCATGATATGAGCTATACAAGCAATTCTTGAATCATGAGTTCGATTGTAAGACATATGAACATAATGTCAAGATATTCGTGCCCACATAGACTTCTTACGTCAAAACGCAACTGAGTTCTCATTTGAAAACCATCATCGAGGATGACAAGGTTCCATGTGTAAGTCTGGATTAGCTCTTATGAAAGAACTTATCTTCCTTGATCAAATCAGTCGGTGGCTTGGCGTGCTAAGATAAATTATATCAAGTGAAGATAACAATTCTTCAAAACATATAACACTTTGTATATGCGTGAATGATTTGGTATTTCACGAGAGGAAGCGAAACAAAACTTTCACATATTCACGGCAGAAAGATTGCATGTGAACTTTGGGGAAAACATTTTTTTATGAACATATCCTTCCTGAGCTAGGCACAAGGCTAATGCTTTCAAGAGCTTCATCGTCGCACCAAGAATAAGTTAAGGGTGTGGTCGATGGGCGCAGCATCATTCCCTCAAGATTTTGACAGGGATGAATTTCCAAAATTATAATATCAAGGAGATAGCATTTGTCAAATCAAATGGTATAATGTCGTATGCTCGAGGGAACAACAACAATAAAACATTGGTCGAAGGGTGCACTCGGAAACACGGACGGAGTAGCACAACCAACGTCAAAAATGATAAGTCAACACCCAACACACTTAAGAAAGAACCAATCAGTTGTTAACCTGAAGGCAATAGGGTTGCCAGAAGTTTTGGAATCATACATCAGAGTTCAGTTGTTGGTAGTCCGGTTTGAAACAACACGGAACCAAGAAATGAAGGGTGATGGCGAGAAGTATTACTATGTCAAGGATTCTTAAGAGGTGCAATGATGCTCATCACATTCTTGACAGAAAATATAGTAATACTCCAAGGTAGAAGATACCGTAAGCTGAATAGAAGGGACTTAAGGGACAACACAAAACATGAACATGTTTGTGTTGGAGGGAAGGTAAACAATGATGCCGATGATAATACAATCATCGAGGGGCAAGGATGGTATTTGTCAACCTGCATTCGATTGATACTCTGCAAGAGCTCAGAATGCTGATGATGATCACGACACATTTGTCGAGAAATTTCATGAAGATGTAATCGTTTAGCGACGACATCAAGCAAGGGAATGATGAAGCAAGAGGTTGTCAAAAACACAGATAAGACTGCTAGCTTAGAATTGAGATTGCCTTTCAAGACAACCAACATGATGTGGAAAGCTCGATGCAAGCTTAATGCACAATTGGAATTGTGTTCCAGGGATGGAGGGTATAGATAGCATGGTCGAGCTACAACATGACGGTGATGATGTAGCTTAACAGCTTGGAATGACAGGATCGAGTACAAACTCGTAAACAAGGAAGATTACTAAGAGTTGTTGAATTGCAATGTGTACTCGATTCAGTTATCGATGTATTAGCGTGTCCAACAACTCAAACACGAGGAAACTGGAATTAATGAAAATATCATAGTTGATGAGGAGCTCATAAGGAGTTCCATAGCTCGGCGATACCATCGAGCTACAAGGAATAATACTCAGAGGTAGATCAACGTTAAGGTTTGGTCTGATGTATTGATCTGAAGAAGACAAGTACTTTAACTCGTCTGAGAATGAAGTCAAGGTAGGACAACATGGTCGGAACCACGATTGTAAAGGACAAGATCACAGATACCAGATTTAAACCACATAATGAATGATTATTGTTACAAGAAATTTCTATGATAGGATCAACGTGGTTTCCATGGGCATGAACACAAAGTTCAAGGTCGACTCCCACTTCATCAATGCATCACCTGCCATTTATTCCTCACCTTTGATCAGGTTGTAGCTTTGAAAGAACATTCGGCAAAACACCAGAAGAGCAAGACTCGTGAAAACTCTTCGGATCATATTGATTTAGTAAGGCATAGGTTCAACCCATAGGGGCATCTTAGGAACATATACCATACACTCCAAGAGTAATTAACACATGCTTGACAACAGCGCATGGCCAACAAAAGTATAGGCTAGAATTTATCAGAGGGAGAAGGCACAATTTACCAATGGCATCATGTGTCAAGGGAAGCATTCACAAGAATTTTCGAAAGCAGAAGATGTCGTCGGATAATAACCCAGAATGAGTCTGGCAGTCCACAAAGATCCGATGTGAGTATCGGTACTCAATCCGAGGGATATAGGATGTAATGCATCGTGTTAATAAAACATCTGAAAATTATCGATACTTAATTACCAAAGGAATTATGATTTTTAGGTTGGCGTATCATAATTAGATGCTCCGATCAAATACAAGTAGGTTGAATGGACTTAGATGGACAACCAACCAAAAACTGATTTGTCGAGAACCAGCTCGGTCTGGAAGGACGTCTGAGCCGGCAGATAATTTATGAGTCACAACAGATGATTGTGTGCATTCACACAAAGGTAGAATCAATAAGATCACAGGAAAATCACAAAGGATTTTAATGAATGCTGCTAGACATATGGATTTAACCATAATGCAAGCATGTGAGAATGGTCATGAACATTTGGCTACAGAGGATTTTGGAAGACCGAATAGTAATTCGGAGAGCTATCGAAACCCATGACAACTGATGATGGACAAATCCCCGATAAGGTAATTCGTTGCATCTCGTAATAACAAGAACAATTGGAGAAGAAAGTATGAACGACATATGTATGTAGTCATCCATAGTGGTAGTCGGAGGAAAGGAAATCGCAAGAGCGATAGACACTAGTTCTCGAGATAACATCAGAGAGTAACTTCGGAGTCTTCTGATAGATCAAGCCATCGACTAAAATACGAGACTCCCTCGGAGGAAATATTTACGCGAACCTAATGTTAGAGTTAGTAAAATCTTTGACCCGAAAGAGAAGAGAAAGTAGAGCCCAGAGTATAGGAAAGGAGTAAAAGATACTAATACCACCCAATTGAGATGTGGGCCCGTAAGCCACAACATCAGTGTTAGTAAAGTTTTTCAAACACTAGACTCAACTTAGGCCAAGGAGTTGGAAAGGGGGCTACCTACAGGCAGTTGGCTCTGATACCAGCTTGTGACGCCCTCGATTTAATCGTACGCTAACCAAACACGCAAATGCGTACGATCAAACCCAAGGACTCACGGGAAGATATCGCAACACAACTCTAGACAAAAATAAAATAACATCAGCTTCATATTACAAGCCAGGGGCCTCGAGGGCTAGAATACGAAAGCTCGATAAACACACGAGTCAGCGGAAGCAACAAATATCTGAGTACAAACATAAAACATGGGGTGCCTTAGAGAAGGCTAGCACAAAAGACACAACGATCGAACGAGGCAAGGCCTCCTGCCTGGGAACCTCCTAACTACTCCGGATCATCAGCGGCCTCCACGAAGAAGACACCATCGGGGTAGCAGTCGTCGGCGGCGGGGACCTCCATCTCCTGGGCTCCATCATCTGGTCGCGGTAAACGGATCAAGGGGACAAGGGGGAGCAAAGCAGCGGTGAGTACTCAGCCAAAGTACTCGCAAGTCTTACATCAGAACTATTCTAATTATGCATGAGTATCAAAGAAGGGGGTTATATGTGGACTGACTGCAGCAATGCGAGAATAGAGAGAGAAGGCCTAGTCCTATCGAAGACTAGCATCTTCAGGGTCTTGCAGCAACAGACGAGAGTAGAACAGGGGTAACACATTAATAGTCATATTGTTACAACAATATTAAAGTGAGGTCGCGCCTAAAGATCCTCCCTCGACTCCCTGCGAGGAAGCAATCATGAGGCAAACTAATTCCAGTTAAGTAACAATTGTAGTTGTAAAAGATCAGGGCACAACTCCAAGTCGTCCTGTAACCGTGGACACGGCTATCCGAATAGTTAATTTTCATCCCTGCAGGGGTGCACCACATGTCTTGTCACGCTCGATAACACTCTGGCCGGACATACTTTTCTGGGTCCTGCCCGGCCTCGGAATATCGACACGTCGCAGCCCCACCTAAGACTAATCAGAGAGGCCAGCCCGCCGGTCTAAATCCTAAGCACAAAGGGTTCATGGGCCCAGTTCCCCTTCACGCTCCTGCACGTGGCGTGGGCGGCCGACGTTAGTCCTAGCATCCCTTAATCACAAGCGCGATGCATCTCGGGACCACTCGGGCGCGCGCCGCTACATTGCTGGCATCTGAAAAGCTTCGGCTGATACCGCGACGCCGAGTACCCATAATTCTTCCCGCGTAGCCGGTTAGTGCGAAAAGGTCTCTGACCAACCCAGATCAAATACCCAAATCCATTAGCATTTTAATTAGGCCAGCAACACAGTCTCACGGGAATCCACCCGTCTTACAACTAATCACCGAAGATCCCAGTAACATGGTCGAGTAACTGTGTGGTTGTGACATCGGGGGAATCCGAGGTATCACCCTCGTTGGATTCCGAACGATGTACCCGTCATGGTGGGCTTAGAGGAATCACCCTCGAGGGTCCCACACTCGCGGGGTGGCACGATAGAGACGTCATCGGGAATGGTGAAAGAGGAATCACCCTCGATAACCACGACCGACTAACTATACTACAGAGATATCATCAGGAGTACTTAGCGAGGTGTCACCCTCGGTACCTGATAGTATCTCTGTAGCGTCGTACAACGAAGGGGGGGTGAATGTGATGTGTCGGGTCTGGCTCGTCGATCAAAGATCGAGATTTTGAAAACAAGCGGGGCAACTGATCTACGGGGTCAGAGGGGATGACTGCTCCACCTATACTAAGCATATTAAAGGTATAGGACTGAAAGTAGCAGTTCATCAAAAATAGGCTATGCATGAGATATAGGAGCTAACTACAACAGTAGAAAAATACTAATGCAAGCAGTAGGAAGAAAGACATAGGCGATATAGGAATGATCAAGGGGGGTTTGCTTGCCTTGTTGCTCTGCAGACAGATACAGATCCTCGACGTTGAAGTAGTCGATCACCGGATCAACATCGGTCTCGGGGTCTACCGAAAAGGAAAATAATGAAGGGGAAACACAATAAATAAGAGAGCAAGACAAAAACACCACAAAGCATGACAAGGTAATACACCGTGCCAGGGATGACGTAACGCAGTACTAAACGTTACAGACGAAGCGGAAAATATCTCACGATATTTCCCGGACCTTTAATTATCACCGAGCAGATGATCCTAACGCAAAATGTTCATATTCATCAGGCTAGAGGTATGTTACGGATGAACGGACAACGTATTCGGATTCGTGAGATTTTTCTAAACAACTTTCATGTATAAAATATTATCATCCGAGTTACGGATTATTTTCTATTAATTTTCAAAGTTTTAAAGATTTTCTAAAATTTCTAGATTTATTTTAATTCGAGTTGACCCAGTCAACTTGACTAGTCAAATGGGGAGGGTGTGGCCTACATGTCATAGGCAGCAATTAAACTATGCTAGCTAATTAAATTAATTTAGTCTAGGATCCACTTGACATAGCCTACTAGTTAAACTAACTATTAATTAGTACTAACTAACCCACTAACCTGTACTACCAACCACACACTCTCACGCACACACACAACACACACTCACGGTCACACAACACACACACACAGCTGCACACTCATTTGGCCATGGCCATGGCCGGCCATGGTCAGCAGCAATTGTAGGCAGCACACTCATTTTGCCATGGCCATGGCCGGCCATGGTCAGCAGCAATTGCAGGCAGCGGGGAAAGCTGCAAAGTACCGGTGGCTAGGAAGAATAGTCAGCGGCAAGCAGCAGCAGGAGACCAAGCAGCAGCCAGCGGCAATAAAACAGGTGCAGGCAGAGCAGGGCAGCAGCGCGAGCAGTGACGAACAGCAGCGCACGTACGTACGCGTACATTCGGACGAACTCGGGGACAGTAGCTACGGCGACGGATCGAGGGGGAGACAAGGGGAATGGGGGTGCCACTCACAGGGGAAGGCGGAGGACACGTCGGACGGGGCGGAGGAGCTCCGGTGAGGTAGATCGGACGAGGCAACGACGGCCGTAGGTGAGGAAGACGACGTCGATCCCTGCGATGTAGAGGCATAGAGCTCGAGGTGGTGGTCGTAGACGACGTAGAGGAGGCCGAAGGAGCTGCAGGACATGGACTCCGGGCATGGGGTCGACGGAGAGCGCGAGCTTCACGGCAAGGCGGCCATGGGGCCGTGGACGACGAGGGGTGTGAGCGGGGCAGAGGGAGGAGAGGCGGCTAGGGTTCAGGACGAGGCCGCAGGGTCGTCTTTAAGCCCCACGACAGCTGGGGGATGGCCCGCACGTGGCCAGGCGCCATGGATGGCTGCCACAGCATCCCCCTCTGTAGCAGAGGTTGGGGATGACCCCGGTCGGGCTGGGCCCAAATGTGCATTGAGCACTAGAGGCCGAGTTGCACATGTAGTTTAGTTTTTTTTTTATATTTACTGTTTTATTTTGTAGCAGCAGTTTTATTTTATTTTATTTAGCTATCAACGACTTTCCTAAAATATGGGACCGAGTCCATAATTACTTTTCATTATTTGGCACTGCCTTGAAAAGTTTTGGG
Source organism: Hordeum vulgare subsp. vulgare (assembly GCF_904849725.1). Classification (NCBI taxonomy): domain Eukaryota; kingdom Viridiplantae; phylum Streptophyta; class Magnoliopsida; order Poales; family Poaceae; genus Hordeum; species Hordeum vulgare. The sequence goes on from NC_058518.1 coordinate 89,795,886, forward strand.
ATTTATTCAAAATATTTTGTATTTTATATTTTAGAAAAGGAATTTCAAATAATGTTTTGGCCCATGTTTTACTTATTTTGGACACTTATGTACTTTATAAAATGTTGGTTTGTCCACCATAATTAGTTATGGATTATTTGCAACAGTTGGAACACTTTTGTTTTCATGTTTGAAGAAATAATAATTTGACTTTAATTTAGATTTAAAATTTTGGCTTTGATTTTTAACAAGTAGAAATTTAGTTTAGTTAAACTTGATTACGTGGCACAATTAGTGTGTGGTTACTGTAGCTTAACTATCGGGGCGTCACAATGGTTCTCTTTCTTTACCATGCTTCCTAGCAATAAAGTCGTTCTTATCATATCTCTTGTTCTTAGGTTGTGGGTTATCAAGATCAACAACGAGTTCAATCTCCACATCCTTATCATTACTAGGTTGAGCATCAACATAAAAACCAGTATCAATATTATCACTAGGCTCATGTTCATCACCAGATTGTGTTTCGACATGAGAAACAGAGACATCATTGGGATTCTCGGGTGTAACAGCAGCAGGTTTGCTAGCATGCAAGTTCCTATCATCTTTCTTTTTCTTCCTATTACCAGGATGACTAGGTGCATCACTGCTAACTCCTTGAGAATCTTGTTCAATTCTCTTAGGATGGCCCTCAGGATACAAAGGTTCCTGGGTCATTCTACCTCCTCTAGTGACAACTCTAACAGAATTGTCATTCAACTCATTGAGCAAGTCATTTTGAGCCTTAAGTACTTGTTCTACTTGAGTAGTGACCATAGAGGCATGTTTACTCAAAAGCTTAAGATCATTGACATTTCTATCCACACAAGCACTTATATGATTAATCATACGAGCATTTTGTCTCAATTGTTTCCTAACATAATCATTGAAACTTTCATGTTTGGCAACGAAGTTATCAAATTCATCTAAGCATAAGCTAGAAGGTTTATCATAAGGAATATCACTCCCATTGAATCTACGAAGAGAATTTACCTCTACTACCTATGTCGGGTTATCAAGACCATGTATTTCTTCAATAGGTGGTAGATTCTTAACATATTCAGATTTAATACCTTTCTCTTGCATATATTTCTTGGCTTCTTGCATATCTTCAGGACTAAGGAATAGAATACCTCTTTTCTTCGGAGTTGGCTTCAGAGGTGGTTCGGGAATAGTCCAAGCATTATCGTTGCTAAAGATATTATTCAATAGAATTTCAGCTTGTTCCACAGTTCTTTTCCTGAAAACACAACCAACACAACTATCTAGCTGGTCCCTAGAAGCATCGGTTAGTCCATTATAAAAGTATAAAGTATTTCATTTTTCTCAAGAGGGTGATCAGGCAAAGCATTAAGTAACTGGACAAGCGTCCCCCAAGCTTGTGGGAGACTCTCTTCTTCAACTTGCACAAAGTTATATATATCCTGCAAGGCTGCTTGTTTCTTATGGGCAGGAAAGTATTTCTCAAGGAAGTGGTAAATCATATCCTGGGGACTACGCACACAACCAGGAGCAAGAGAAGTAAACCAAGTCTTAGCATCACCCTTTAGTGAGAAAGGAAACAACTTAAGGATATAGTAATGGCGAATTTTTTCCTCATTCGTGAATAGGGTGGCTATATCATTCAGTTTAGAAAGATGTGCTACAACTGTTTCAGACTCATAACCATCAAAAGGATCAGATTCTACCAAAGTGATTAACTTAGGATCGACAGAGAATTTCTAATCCTTATCGGTAACAAAGATGGGTGAAGTAGCAAACTTAGGATCGTATTTCATTCTAGCATTCAGAGATTTTTCTTTCCACTTGCGTAATAAATTATTAAGATCATAGCTATCCTTACAAGCAAGAAAATCTTCAGCTACCTCTCCCTCCATAACATAACCCTCAAGTATATTAGGCAATTCATATCTAGGCGACCTAGGTCTAACAAGTGAAATAGTAGGTTCCAATTCAATAATTTCATTAGTTTCAGAAGTATCATCACATTCAGCAGTAACTCTAGCAATTTGTGCATCAAGAAATGCACCCAATGGCAAATCATTATCAAGCAAAGCATCATAATAAGCATCATGGATAGCAGAAGCAGCATCATCAAGCACACGTGACATATCAGAATTACCAATAGGTGGTGGTGTCGCAAATTTACTCATGACTGAAGGTGAATCAAGTGCAAAGCTAGATGGCAGTTCCTTACCTGTCCTCGTAGTTGAGGGCAAGACTTTAGTTTTTGGATCTCTCAGATTCCTCATAGTGATCAACAGACGTAAATCCCAAGTGACTCATAGAATAGAGCTATGCCTCCCCGGCAACGGCGCCAGAAAAAGGTCTTGATAACCCACAAGTATAGGGGATCGCAACAGTTTTCAAGGGTAGAGTATTCAACCCAAATTTGTTGGTTCGACACAAGGAGAAGCCAAAGAATATTCTCGAGTATTACTAGTTGAGTTTTCAATTCAACCACACTTGAAAGACTTAGTATCTATAGCAAAGTTTCAGTAGCAAAGTAGTGTGATAGGAACAGTAGCAGCGGTAACAGTAGCAGTAGTGACAGCGGTAGCGGTAAAGTAACTTAGCAAGGACCAGTAGGAAAAAGCTCGTAGGCATTGGATCGGTGATGGATAATTATGTCGGATGACATTCATCATGTAACAGTTATAACATAGGGAGATATGTAACTAGCTCCAGTTCGTCAATGTAATGTAGGCACGTATTCCGTATTTAGTCATACGTGCTTATGGAAAAGAACTTGCATGACATCTATTGTCCATCCCTTCCGTGGCAGCGGGGTCCTAATGGAAACTAAGGGATATTAAGGTCTCCTTTTAATAGAGAACCGGAACAAAGCATTAGCACAGAGTGAATACATGAACTCCTCATACTATGGTCATCTCCGGGAGAGGTTCTGGCTATTGTCACTCCGGGGTTGCCGGGTCATAACACATAGTAGGTGACTACAACTTGCAAGGTAGGATCAAGAACACACATATATTGACGAAAACATAATAGGTTCAGATCTGAAATCGTGGCACTCGGGCCCTAGTGACAAGCATTAAGCATAGCAAAGTAGTAGCAACATCAATCTTAGTACATAGTGGATAGTAGGGATCAAACCCCATCAAAACTAACTCGATTACATGATAGATCTCATCCAACCCATCACCGTCCAGCAAGCCTACAATGAAATTACTCACGAACGGTGAAGAGCATCATGGAATTGGCGATGAAGGATGGTTGGTGATGACGACGGCGTTGATTTCCCCTCTCCGGAGCCCAGAACGGACTCTAGATCTGCCCTCCAGAGGAAGAACAGGTGGTGGCGGCGGCTCTGTGTCGTGAAACGCGATGAAGTCTTCTCTCTTAATTTTTTCTGGGCGAGAGAGAATATATAGAGCTGGAGTTGGAGGCTACAGAGCCACGAGGGCCTCACAAGCCTGCCAGGCGCGGCCAGGGGGCGCGCCTCCTGGGCTTGTGGGCTCCTGGCTCCGTGTCTCCAGGTAATTATTGCATCAGTATTTTTTATATATTCCACAAATAATCCTCGTAAATTTCTAGGTCATTCCGAGAACTTTTATTTCTGCACAAAAACAACACCATGGCAATTCTGCTGAAAATAGTGTCAGTCCGGGTTAGTTCCATTCAAATCATGGAAATTAGAGTCCAAAACAAGGGCAAAAGAGTTTCGAAAAGTAGATACGATGGAGTCGTATCAATCCCCTGAACAAATGGGTGAAGGGGAAAACTTAAGCCTCTAATGAAATGAGGAACAAAAACTACTCTTTTCCCATCTCTAGAAGTGGGGATAACCTGGTCCTTCTCACGCGCACGGTGGGCTATATTCTTTGAAAGATAGCCGCAACTCTTCAGCTCCAAAATGTCCTTTTGTGTGAAAGAGGAGACCTCCCACTTGCCCTTGGAACCAGCGCTGGCCATTGATGGACTAGTGAGGGCATTTGAAATCTTGGGAAGAGAAGGAGAGCTAGGTGCTAGAGGTTTGGGAGTAGGGAATGGTGATGGTGAGCGAGATATGAGGTGTGTGAGGTGGCCGAGATGACATTTTTACCTTCTATAACTCGCCATGATACCAAAGGCCTCGTAGCCGCACCGTAAACTCCACCACTTCCTAATAAAATCATGCTTATGCGTGCATGGGATAAACCCAAACCATAAGCCAGATCCCTGGAAAAGGGGGGGCACGATCTCTATGATGGCACGTGTGAATAAAACGGTCTCGAACCGATCGTTCAAAAAAGGGCCCTGGCCAACCACGGCTTTTCGTATTTGGAAATATGTCGCTCGTTGTTAAACGATAGGCCTAGGGATAAAAAATGTACATATATATATTTGTCTATGTGTTTAAAGGACAGAGAGTTATCGATAGCCGAACTATCTTAGGTTAAAGGAAAAAAGAGGAACTTGCCTCGCAAGCCAGAGCTACCGTTACATCATTAATGCAAGCAGATTTTTGCGTTGGAGGCTAGCTCGGGGGCTACTGAGGGAGTCCGGGATTAGGGGGTCCTTGGGCAGCCTACCTATAGTCATGGGCCAGACCCTCTAGCATATTCGACCATTTGCATAAGTATTGGACTCGAGATGGACCCTTCTAAAGACTTGGCGTGTAATCCAACGAGATGTAGTAATCGGTATATTCCTTCTCTGTTGTAACCGACCTTGTGTAAACCCTCACACCCCTGCTGTCTATATAAGCCAGGGGGTTGTACCTCATAGGACACATCAAGCTCATCAAGATTAAGGTTTAGACCACAACATCGATCTCGCAATAGATCAACTCTATATTATGTACTACCCCATCAATTACAACAAGAGCAAGACGTAGGGTTTTACCTCCATCAAGAGGGCCCGAACCTGGGTAAAACACCATCTCCATCATATCTTGATACCCAACAACCTTAGATCCACACTTTGTACCCCTACTCGAGATTGGCGGGTTTTGACACCGACACCCGCCGCCTCGCCGGCCACTGGAGCGCCTACAACAGCCGCTCAGCCGCCCGCGCCGCCTCGCACCGCTGTTGGTGCCCCTCGTTGATCGCCTCCCGCAGCTCCTTGCCCCATTAGCGCAGCTCCTCTCGTGGCACCCCACGGCCCCGAGTACGCCTAGCCGCCTTGCCCGCATCCTTACCGCCAACACACCTAGCCTAGCCGCTAGTAGCACATGTCACCCTCGCTCGGTCGCCCCGCACCCCCGCCGTTGCCCCGTGTCGCCTTGTCGCCATATCTAGTCCCCTCCTCACCAGATCTGCCCCTCTAACTGTCCCTGCCTCGTCCTCGATCTCCTTCGCCCATGGCACCACCAACGGAAGGCACTGCCATCACCACCAACCTGCCAAACTGTCGCTGGAGTAGCCGAGGCCAGATCTGGACGTGCTCGTCCTAGATCGGCCCGATCCCTCCAACCAAAAGCCCCGGCCACGCACGTACCACTCCGTCCCGGACCGGGTCCATCCCATTTTCGAGAGGTGATTTTTCCACTAAGTCCTTTTTTCGTGTGTGTCAAAACCAGCATATAAGAATTTTGTGATGGCCAAAATTTGGTGTGTGTGTGTGTGTGTATCGGATGGAAATGCAATATATATGAAAATTCATCTACTCTTTGTGCTCTATATGATAGTTTCATTTGCATGCATATTAGGAATCATTTACATGCTAAAACATATGTTTTAAAAGTGTTTCTTGTCGTAATCTGCTGAAACAGTTATTTTGTTCAATCTTGCCTGCATGATTGCATCTAACATGTAGGCCTTTTGTATGTGGTTCCTTCATGAGAATTGATCTATGTGATGTCTACTTTGATGCCATGCCTCTGGTTGCCATGTAAATTATCATTAACATGCTCGTGTTTCTCTAAAGGTTCTATCACATTAAAACTACTAATCCGTTTACGTTAAGTTCCATTTTGTGAAGCTCGAATTTAGCAAACCATGCCTCTTTTGAATGTGTGCGATGGAGTGATTTATAGTATGATGTGTCTAGTTGCTGTTAGTAAGTCGCACATTCCATGTATGTCATGCTTATATGTAGTTTTCATTATTTGAACATGTCATGAAAATGTTGCTATTTGTAGGGCGAAAATAATTCTAAGTCTAGAATCTGCTACATGTTGTTGATATGTTTCCATGTCATTTGCTATTTTCTACAGCCCCTTTGAGGTTGTTGTAATGGAATTAAATGAATTGCATCCTGCCTACTACCATGCTGTAAATTTTCATGCCATTATATTCCCTGTAGCATGTGTTTTTCTTGCTACCAATATGCCTTCATAGTAAAACTACTGCCTCATGTCTTGTTATGCATCATGTCAACTACTGCCTCATGTCTTGTTTGTCCATTTACATTCTTGAATCCTACTCTTTTGGTGTGTTTAAAATGTCATGTTGCTTTTTTGGGCAGATTATCACTATATCTTGTATTGGTTGTATTTGTGGAACCGTTGCTCCATTTTGAACATGCCATATATGAAACTTGCTTAGAATCGCTTGTAGTTTCATAATATATTGTTGCATCCCTGATTTAACATGCTTGTGGTTGTCATTTGCATACATCTTTCATTCATGACATACTTATATTGTGTTGGTCATATCTTTTAGACCATAACTCTCTTTTAGATGATCCATATATGTAGATCGACTAGAACGACGTGTGTAATCACATGGTGCAATTGTTTCCCCGGTTTCATAAATATAAATGTGATTAGACAAGATCTGGACCAATTTCGAAATGAACATATGGGGTCGCTTTGGAAATACTATAAGTTGTTTCCGACCTCATTTAAAATGCCTAGATAATGTAGTTTAATTACACTTCACCTCTTGCCATGTTTAATAACATTTAATATTGTAGTGTACCTAAACGGGAGTGAACTAGATAATTCGAATGTGGAGTTTCGTTAATATGCAACTCATTGCAAACAGAGCTTCAGTTAATATGTCGAAGTTGATTGTTGTGCTTTGTCATGCCTTGCATATGTAAACCGGACATTCATCATATTTAATTGTGCATCATGCCATGTGCATGTTGTGGTGTTTATCATGTGTTGATTGTTATTTCCGAATTTTTTCTTCTTGATGGAGTTCCAAAACCGCTTCAGAGTGTGAGGATTCGTTCGACTATGTTGGTTCGTCTACTTCATGGATTTGTTCTTCTTACAAGCGGGATCTCGGGCAAGATGACCATTTCCCTGGATAGCAATACTATCATCGCTTTGGTAGTTGTCTCGCTTCTATCGTTATGTCTTGTTACCAACCACGTGAATGTCAAGCCTCCCAACACTGCCATGAAAAGCCTCTAACCCCCTCTACATCCGAGCAAACCTTTGTTTGGATATGTTTTAGCGCTTGCTTAGCCTTCTTACAGTGTTGCTACTTGCAGGTGCAGTTGCTTCCAGGTGCGAACATGGATTTCTTGAGATATCATAATATTATTGCTATTTAATGTAATTGTAAGTGCATCTAGTGCCCTTAGTGATTTTGGTGGTTTGAAGACTTATAGGTTAAGTATCTAATGTGTTCATGAGTGTACATAGGATCTATAAGTCGGTGAGGAGTTTGAGTTATACTTGAATGTTAACCCCTAAAGATGTATATCTTCGACTGAAGAAATTAGTCTTATGCTGAAGACTTTGATCGCGAAGAAATTTCGATGAAATTGATATTCCTCATGAAGATATTGAAGATGAGAAATTCAGTGTGTCCTGAAGAAAAACAATCCGAAGACTTTGAAGCGTGAAGATTTATCCCTTTTCTTTCATTTTCTTCACCCTTTAGTCATAGGAACACCGTACTGTTAAAGGGGGTCGAGGTAACACTATTGAATGAATTTCCTCATGATGCTCAACCCAAGCCCAATCCTACAAAAGCCTCAAGTGAGGAATATGAGAGACATGAGGACTCTCACAGTTGAGGGTCCCGACCGTTGCCGCGATTCGCGCCACCTCACCGATCTTATCCACACCAACGGTCATAATATTTAAGGGCATTTGTGTCAAATCATGTCGGGATGCTCCCAGGCTATAAATAGCCGCCCCCACAACCATTAGTTGGTTGGCTGCTCCGCGAGGAACTAACACTTGTCATTAAGAGCAACCCAAATTCCTTAGAGTCTTCAAGAGTAAATCATTAGTGAGGAAATACCCCAAACACCAAACCACAAACCAAAAACCAAGTGATTGAGCATCACTGAAGAATGTGTTCCTGTGTGGAACTGAAGCCTTTTACCTTTGAGGACTGTGCATCCTCTAGACGGTTAGGCGTCATGGTCTAGAGAAATCGAGCAGTCAATTGTGCATCGCCCGGTGGCCGAGTTTGTGAGGGTTTGGAAGTCAGTCCTGAAGACTTACCACGAGTGTTGGGTGAGGACTGTGTGTCCTTAGCTCAAGGAGAATACGGTAGGGACTGTGTGTCCCGGGACTGTGTGTCCTTTGGTTTCAATACCAAGCCGCTCCAAACCAGATGTACAACTGTCACAGCAGTTGGAACTGGGTCAGCAACAACTGTCTTCACTATGATACAGGTTCTATTTCTTCAACACTTTCAATTCCTCAATATTGTATGTTGAAGACTTTCATTGTCTCTGTTTGAAGAATTTGCTGAAGACTTTCTATGAATTTCCTCAACCTCAAATTATTCACACTAGTTAATCCTCACCTGCTTACTCTATGTCTGCGTACTGTGCAAACTGTTTTTCATAATCCTCATCGAGAAAATTGCTGTTGTAGTACTTTGCACTTCTGATCCTTTGCTGTTTCCGCTGCAAGTTATTCATCAGTGAGGAATTTCCTCAAAAGGAATTTCCTCAGCGATGAAATTCTAAAAATCTCCTATTCACCCCCCCTCTAGTCGATATAACGCACTTTCAATTGGTATCAGAGCAAGGTACTGCCTTGTTCTGTGTGATTTTGGTTTAACCACCTGGAGTTTTAGTTATGTCGACTGCAAGCATGATCAAGGTTACTCCAGGATGTCCTACCTTCGAAGGAAAGGACTTTCCCTACTGGAAGACCAAGATGCAGATGCATCTTCAAGCTATTGACAATGATCTCTGGTACTTTCCCTCTATCGCTGCTAATGTCTCCGCTGCTGATGTGAAGAAATTCAAGCAACTTGATTCTCAAGCGAAGAATATCATTTGTGGTCATCTGAACAAAGGTCAGTATGGCAGAGTGAGTGCTTTGGGCTTAGCAAAACAAATCTCGGATAGGCTGTCCAAAGTCAATGAAGGAATATCAACTCAGCGTGACTCTCGTGTTGATGTTCTTCGCAATCTCTTCAATCGCTTCAAGAGGTTTGACAATGAAAGCTGCCAAGATACCTTTGATCGCCTCACTGACATCTCAAATGAACTACAAGCACTGGGAGCTCTAGACATTACTGACCATCAAGTTGTGAAGAAACTGCTAAGATCTTTGGATTCATCATTTTATACACTGGTTCTGATGATTCAAGAAAGATTAGACTACAAGATGCTTGATCCTACTGATATACTAGAAAGACTCAATACTCACGAATTCCAACCAGAAGAAAAGAGATACCTGTATGGACCAAGCTTCTCTAGACCTCGTGCACTGAAGGCCAAAGCAATTTCCTCATCTGAAGAAGAAGACTCAGATTGCAGCATTGGTGATCCTGAAGAACTTGGACAGGAGCTTTCAATGCTCGTGAGGAAATTCCAGAAGTTTACAAGACGTGGCCAGTTTGGTAAATCTACAAGAAGAGATATGAGGAAATCATAATCTTCATCTGAGGACTACAAGAAAAGAACCTGCCACAAATGCAAGAAATTAGGTTACTATATTGTTGATTGTCCTCGTTGGGTGAAGGAATCAAAGAAGAAGAAATACAAGGATGAAAGTTCTGATGACTCGAAGAAAAAGAAGAAATCTTCAATATCCTCATCCTCAAAGTCCTCATCGCACAAGAAGACTAGTTTCAGAAAGGCTCGGACACTTATTGGCAAGGAAATGGATTCTGAGGAAGAATCTGAGGAATGTGATGAAGAGGAAGGTTCTGAAGAAGACTCGGAGTTTGGTGTGGCTAGTCTTGCACTGGCTACCACATTTTTCAGCAAGTCAATCTTCAACCTTGGAGAAAATGACAAGGCCATCTACACTGATGACTATGCTGATGACTTCGCTCCAACCTATTGCTTCATGGAAAAAGGTTCAAAGGTACCGAATGACACTTCCTCCTCTGATTCAAGTGCCTCTGAACATGATGATTACAAAAAACCCAGTTATAGTAAACTTGCCAACATTGCAACTAAACAACAAACTGCCCTTGAAAACCTTCAGAAACTGCTAGACAGAAGCGATGACATGTTGAATGATGAAGTGAATCTTACCCAAATCCTCAGTGAAGATATGAAAAGTATTTAGTCCAGATTTGATAATCGTCAAGATCGTCATGGCACACTCTTCGTTGATCATGAGAAACTTTCCTATGAATTTCTTCAAAGGAAACTTGATCTTGAGAAGTTGAGGATGTCTCGTGATGATCTTCGAATGGACAATGATTCATTACTTGCTCAACAGATCAGTGCCGCTCAGATTCATTCCACCATGTCTTAAATGCATCGAATGTTAAACTGCCAATTCGTCACGAGAATCATCAAATGCTTCTATTGCTACAAATTCTTCAACTGCTCATGTGGTATCAAATTCCTCACTTGAGGAAACCACAAATGTTACTAACGAAAATGCAGGGCTGAAGGAATTGTATGTGACAGGCATGTACAAAAGTCTCAAAGGGCATCAAACCCTTTGCGATGTGCTCAAAAAGCAGATATTGAACAGGAACCCGAGGAAAGAAGGAATTGCTTTTGAAAGGAAACTGAATGCTGATGGATCATACTAGAAACCTGAGAAGTACCCCAACACCTCATGGGTTGCTGATAAAGGACCTCAAGTTGATCCATCCAATCTAACAGGCTTTGCATGTGAATTATCCTATTCCTCACATGAGTCATTTGACTCTGACTATAAACTGTTCAAGAATCAATCTGGTGAAGTATTTGCTCGATATGTTCGAACTAACTGCAGGAATGAACCACCCCTAAGGAAAATCTGGGTCCCCAATAGCTATTTGGAAAATCTTCAGGTGAATGTCCTCATGACACCACCCGTGAAGAATCTGAACCCCAGATCAAATTCCGTAGGTGGACCAAAGTCTTCAAGAGTATCAAAATCCTCAACTGGTCAAAACTATGCTCGTACTCGTGCTAATGCTTGTGATGTGCAGGGAAATTACAAGGGATGTGAATATGACCATTACTCCTCAAATCATTATGTTCATAAATCCTCAAAGAACTTATGTGCCTATTCATTTGAGTACTCTAACCCCCCTACCGTGAAGAGAAGTGCATTAGCTTCAATGCCCCCTTTCTCATATGGTGCTCGCGGGATGATGAACTCTTTACCACCCCTTTAGATGTGGGTGGTGGAGAAATTGAACTAATCACTTCTGCAGGCGAGGTCTCCAGATGAAAATCATGATCTGAAGAATCTGCTGGAGACCTGAGGAAAATGCTTGATTGGACGCAAGCTCACATTGATGAAATGATAACATTTCACACATCCTCAAATTTAATGTTTATGATGAAATTCGAATCTGATGAAATTGATATCATATTCTTCAAGTCTGAAGCATATGAGATGGTAAGCTGTACTAATTCATCTGCAGGATGACAAACCCAAGAGTACTGAGTGGGTTCTTGATAGTGGCTGCACACACCACATGACTCGTGAGAAAAGCTTGTTGATGAATATGCCACTGACTCCATCACCATGGAAGCAAATCACTTAAGCTGACAAAGGTAAAAACAAGGTATTGGGACTTGGCAAAGTGGCTATTTCCAAGGACGGCACATGGACGAAGTGATGCTTGTTGAATCCCTTGGGTTTAACCTCATGTCAGTCTCAATGCTTTGTGACCTTGATATGGTTGTTATCTTTGGAAAATATAGTTGTGTTGTCATCATGGAATCTAACAAATCCAAAGTCTTCGAAGGTGTAAGGAGAGGAGGTTTGTACATTGTCGAATTTTCCATAGGTCCTCAACCAGCCACATGCTTACTGGCAAAAACCTCAGAAGGATGGCTATGGCATCGAAGACTTGGTCACGCACGTATGAGGAATTTGCACACTCTCGCAAAGAAGAAGCGTATCATTGGCATCGAATCAGTCAAATTACTCAAGGACCACCTCTGTGGTGCTTGTGAGTCTAGAAAAAGGACAAGATCCAAACACCCCTCGAAGACAATCATGACTACTACTCGACCGTTTGAATTGCATCACATGGATCTATTTGGACCTACTCATTATGCCACTCTAACAAATGCAGCATCTTTGTACGGCTTTGTCATAGTTGATGATTATTCTAGATATACTTGGGTGCATATCATTCTGTATAAAACTGAAGTGCAGGAAGTCTTCAAACGATTTTCCTCAAGGGCCTCAACGAACTTCGGCGTCAAGATCAAACACATCAGGAGTGATAATGGGACAGTATTCAAAAACACAGGTCTTGATGATTATGTTGATGAACTTGGTATTACTCAGGAATTGTCTGATCCTTATACTCCTCAACAAAATGGCATCGTCGAAAGAAAGAACCGGACTCTGGTTGAAATGGCACGGACCATGCTTCAAGAATATCATACTCTTCGTTGTTTCAGGCCTGAAGCAATCAACACTGCTTGCCATATCATCAACAGGTTATATCTTCACAAATTCCTCAATAAAACTTCATATGAACTCCTCACTGACAAGAAACCCAATGTAAGTTATTTCAAAGTCTTCGGTGCAAAATGCTGGATTAGAGATCCTCACCATAGCTCAAAATTTGCACCTAAAGCACATGAGGGTTTTATGCTCGGTTACGGAAAGGACTCGCACACCTAGAGAGTCATCAACAACTATCACAACAAGGTTGTTGAAACTATAGATGTGCGGTTCGATGAAACTAATGGCTCGAAAAGAGAGCAATTGCCCCCTGAACCAGATAAATTATCTCCTCGGGAAGCAATCAAGTTCAAAGCTACTGAAGACATTGTTCCTACTGAGGAAATTGCTGAAGAAATCACTCCCAGCACTAATGAAAATCAAGAAGATGATCCTGAGGAAATTGCTCCAGAAGAAATTCCTCAGCCCAGACGAAATCCTCAACCAGCTCATCCGAGGATTGCAAATGAAGTAGAAATTGACGAAATCCTTGATGACATCAATGCACCAGGTCCTCTCACTAGCTCAAAAGCTTCACACTTAGTTAACTTTTGTGGGCATTCTTCTTTTGTGTCTATCACAGAACCTTCAAAAGTTGCTGAGGCTTTCATGGAACCTGAGTGGATTCAAGCCATGCAACATCAACTTCTTCAATTCAAGCTAAATGACGTGTGGGACCTCGTCAAATGACCACATCCTCGCAAGCACAATATCATAGGCACCAAGTGGATTTTTTGAAACAAGCAAGATGAGGATGGTCAAGTGGTGAGGAATAAGCCACGACTTTTAGCCCAAGGCTACACACGGGTTGAAGGAATTGATTTTGATGAAACTTTTGCACTTGTTGCTAGACTTGAAGCTATTCGAATTCTACTTGCTTATGCTAATCATCATAACATTATTTTATATCAAATGGATGTGAAAAGTGCATTCCTCAATGGTAAGCTTGAGGAAGAAGTATATGTTGCTCAGCCCCCAGGTTTTGAGGACCCGAAGAATCCAAACAAAGTCTTCATACTCAAAAAGGCACTCTATGGCCTCAAGCAAGCCCCTCGGGCGTGGTATGATACATTGAAGGAATTTCTCATGGAGAAAGGCTTCAAACCTGGTTCACTCGATCCAACTCTTTTCACAAAATCTTATGACAATGAACTATTTGTGTGCCAAATATATGTCGATGACATCATATTTGGGTGTACTGACAAACGTTAAAGTGGTGAATTTGCTTACAAGATGAGTAAAGAATATCGGATGTCTATGATGGGGAAGCTGAAATTCTTCTTAGGTCTTCAAATTTGTCAACAACGCAATGGCATCTTCATATCACAGGAGAAATACCTCAAGGATGTTCTGAGGAAATTCGACATGCATGAATGCAAAGGCGCCAAGACTCCCATGTCTACCAACAGCCACCTCTGCACTGACAAAAATGGTAAAGATTTCGATCAGCAGGTATATCGCTCGATGATTCGCTCTTTATTGTATCTATATGTGCATCTAGGCCAGATATAATGCTTAGTGTTTGCATGTGTGCTCGTTTTCAAGCAAAACCGAAGGAATCACACCATAAGGTTGTGAAGCATATTCTTCGATACTTAGCTCACACACCAACACTAGGATTATGGTACCCCAAGGGCTCAAATCTTCAACTCGTGGGATATTCTGATTCTGACTATGCTGGTGACCGTGTGGATCGCAAGTCAACTTCTGGCACTTGTCATTTCCTGGAAGATCATTAGTCTGCTTGTCCTCAAAGAAGCAGAACTGTGTTTCTCTCTCCACTGTTGAAGTTGAGTACATTGCTGCTGGATCCTGCTGTGCTCAATTACTATGGATGAAGCAAACCCTCAAGGACTATGGCATCAACATGAAGAATGTGCCTCTCTACTGCGACAATGAGAGTGCAATCAAGATTGCATACAACCCAGTACAACACTCGAAGACTAAGCACATCCAGATTCGTCATCATTTTCTTCGGGGCCATGTACTCAAGGGCAATATCATCATCGACCATGTGAAGACTGACGATCAACTAGCATATATTTTCACTAAGCCCTTGGATGAGAAAAGGTTTTGCAAGTTGAGATGTGAGCTAAATATCTTAGAGTCTTCAAATGTTTTGTGAAAACAGGCACACAACCTAACACTTATGCAAAATTGATGACTTAGATGTGCAACACACGAAGAATCGATTTTCTTCAATTGATGAAGAATATCACTCTTAGTGTGAGGAAATAAATGAAGAATTTGGTTCTCAAGGCCCTATGATATTTGTACGCGGCACCTGAAATCATCATTCTTATACGGTGGGCCACGCCACCACCCAACTTAGAAAACCTTCAAGCTGCTATTTCTTTAAAGTTGTAATTCATCAACCTGACGCTTTGTCACAAAATCCTCAAGTTTTTCAAAATCTTCAAAACACTTGATGATTTTCATTTGCCTAGATATATATATAGACTGAGATTTCAAAGTCCTCAACAGCATGCACTTATAGTTGTTTCTTCAATTTGTTATTTCATCTAAGTGAATGTGATCGGACCCTACTCCCCTCTATGCTATACTCAACCCAGTCTATTCAATTCTTCATATGCGTTCTACTTGAAATGTGTTCAAAATCCTCACTGTGTCCTTGCGAGTTGAGGGTTTTGCAACGGAATCCTAAAATCTTCAAAAATGAATTTTGTGACGTTACACAGTAACTGAACCCACTTCCCACGCTAGGATAAGCATGATCTCCACCACTTCTATCGTGGGCTACACGTGTCATGCGGAGATGAACCAGCAAGGGCAGTTCAGTCCTAAAGATTGCTCGAACAGTTTTCCACCTGAGCTATAAATAGGTCCTTACCCCCTCAGTTAAAACCCTTCGACCTTTCTTCATCTCTCCGCTCGAGCTCAAACCTAGCGCCACCACTAGCAATCTCGTCTCCGGTGAGGAACAACTTCACTGCCTCGACCTTTCCGTCGCCGAACTCATGCCGGAAGTGGAACATCTTCCTCCGCCGCCGCCGTAGATGTCTTCTGCCGCCAAGTTAGGGCGCAGCAGACTTGAACCGGAGAGCTTCTTACTGTTACTGCCTCTGTTCTTCATGTTCGGCACACAGGGTAATTAAAATCTTATTTTACTACCCCTTTTGATCTACTATTTCAACTTAGATTCGAAAAATATGTTTTTCCTTAGTGTCTGTCAGCAACGCACACTCAATTTCTCAAACACTTGATGAATTTCACTAAGCCACTAAAATTATTCATGTGATTCCTCAATTGTGTAAATTCTCAAATCTGCACAACTCTGGAACCCATGATCAGAATGCTTAGTCAAATTCCTCAACCCACTGGTCAAATTCCTCAACTTCTAAAATTTCAATTTCTTCAAATCTAAGAACGCATATGACCTCTCCAAATTCTTCAATCCCATACTCTGTTCACAGGTATAAAATGTCAGTTGATGAATCTCTAGGTTCTCATCAACTTAACTCATTTGTAGCGTTCCTCGAAGAAACTTTACCAGGGTCATCAGAATCTTCAAGAGTGCAAATTCCTTAGCAAAAGCATCAGTTGAAGAAAATGGAAGATGACAGAAAGCAAAAGGGTGGAAATAAACTTGAACAGAACACTGCAGTTGATATCCCTGAGGATATATACGTTGATTACTGCACGCCAGATGAGGAAACACATGGAAAAGAACCGATGCGGAAGCGGAAAATTAGGCTTCAGAAAATAGATCGCATGTGGACTAAGGAGTGGAAGGAATATCGCTTCGTCACTCCAAAGTATGCGAAGAAATTCGCCTCAAGCCACCCTGCAAGAGGCCTCCTCTTGGTAATCAACAAGTTGCATATCCCTCAAGCATCAAAACAATTGAGGATTACCCTGAGGAGAAAGACAAACACTTGTCTAAACTTCAGAAGAAAGCGGAAGCTACAGTGAAGAAATTCAATGAGGAATTTGTTGCTGCCGCTGCAGCCACCTCTTCTGCTGCTGAAGCTTCTGGTACAGCCATTCCACAAATGAAGACTGTGCCAAAGAAAGCAAAGGCGTCAGTGCCTAAAGAGCAATTGCCTCAGAAGGCTGCACCAGCACCAAAACCTTCAACAGCTACAAAGGCCTCAAAGCCTGAACAAAAGCAGATTGTCAAGCATCATCGTGCTCATTCTAGCTCCTCTATGCCATCTGTCACGAGCTCTGCGACAAAGTCTTCTGCAACTCCTCTGAAGACTAAAATGACTGCTGGAAGAGGCATCAGGCCCATCCCAAGAAAAGTCATCAACGTCCCCTCTGCATCAGAAGGGTGTGAGGAATTCGATAATGAAACTCTTCAAGCAATCATCAGAAACAAGCAGGAACGAGTTGCACAAGACTCAGGCAGCTCCATTCCTCTTGCCATGGACCCCAAGGTTCTGCCGGATTTCATCAATATCTGGTATGAAGACCCAATCACTCCCATTGATGATTTGAAGCTTCCCCCTGGTCTCAGCCACATGGTTGCCACATTCATCAATGAGGCAAAATGGAAAGAGTAGCAAGCCAAGCAAGGAAAGGCTACAAAACTGAAGAAGGAGAAATTCCTCGGGAAGAATCTCCTCAATCTGACGTCTGAAGCTCTTGTGACCACCCAGGCTGAACTGAAGACTTTGACTGACAAGTACACAAATCTATCTGATCGTCAAAGTCTCAAGGTAAAATTCATCAAGTTTGCAACTAACGCAGTTGATGAATACAACAAGAAGGTTGCTCCTCCTGTGAAACAAAAGCTGCCTGAGTCCACCTATTCGGTTTAGCTGACCGAAGAAGATGAAGCTGATGAACCTGTTGTTGAGGAAATGCCTCAAGATACTCCAGCTGATGAAAATGCTCCAGCTGAAGAAAATTCTTCAGCTGAGGAAACTGCCAGGACTGAAACTGTACCAGCTCCTGAAGAAAGAATTCCTTCAGCTCAACCCTCAAAGGTGAAGAAGATGGTTCGATCTGCATCATACGTGAAGAAGACCCAGGCTGCTGAGAAAGAAGCAAAGAAACGAAAAGCTTCAATGACCTCAGAATCATCAGAGGCCTAGCGCCCAAAGGTCACTCAGACAGAATCTTCAACTGCCCAGTGGATGCTACGCCTCTGAATGTTGCTCCATCTTATGCACTTGTTCCCTTCGGGATTGACTATGTCATTCCTGAAGAAGATGAGGCAATGAAAGATGTTGAATGTGAAGAAATCATGGATGAGGAAATACAAATTGATGATATTCCTTAGCCATCCATTCCTCAAAAGACATCTGATGATTTTGATTGCACCACCCCTGTTTTCCGTGATGAATTCTGGGAAGATTCAACCCAAGTCCCTCCTACTCCTGCTGCAATAGAAATCCTCACAGGGTCAGATGGGAAGACCGTCTGTGATGAATCTGCTGAAGGTTCAGCTGCATCAGCTGAAGATTTTGCGTCCTCCACCAAGCAAATTCCTCAAGCTAAAGAAAATCCTCAAACTGAGGAAAATAATCAACGTGAGGAAAAGGTAAAAATGAAGAAAATGCTCCTGCACCTAACACCGAAACTACTATTGTTGTGGTCAACACAGAAACAACAATGATAGTCGCTCATCTTCAATAACAACACCATAATCTTCAACCACAGGAAAATCAGCCTTTGTCAAGGAGGCCAAAGTTTCAAAAGGAAGCTTTCTATGAAGAACGGATGTACTTCACTAGTGCAAATCCATATGATAAGCTTTGCATGAGGCACAGGAAATTGTGGACAAGGACTCAACTCAACTACTAGGCATTTGTACTGTGTGGGAGGAACAAAATATTTCAGCACAAGCATATTCCTCATGTTGACATGGAAGAAATTCCTTGCTTCGTTCGAGTCCTCAATGTTCTTCATGAAGCTGGACTGCTGCCTCTCTGCACAGAACTAGGTGACTGGAACAGCGACATAATTCTTCAGTTTTACGCTACTTTGCATATCTCTAGAGACCTGAAGGATATCATCACTTGGGTATTGGACTGGATGACTCACCACACACATTCCAAAGCACCAACCATTGAATTGCTTCGTGCACTTCCTGTCTCAATTCCCTCAGAAAATGTTGTGCTGATGTATGATGAACGGGAGTTGCCCAACAGACTGATGGAAGTACTCATGAAGCCTTTGGCCAAGGACCAACCTCCAAGAACTACTTTTCTGGTTCAAGACTTGAAGTATGACCCACGAACTGTCTACAGGATCATGTGCAATGTCATCGCTCCAATCAAAGGCCATGATGATGAATAAGATGTCGTAGGCATCGTGAAGAATATCCTCTTCAACATCATCCAAGGCATACCAATAAACCTTCACGACTTCTTCCTAAGGACTCTGGCTGATAATGCTCTGTCGCCCTTCGACATGAAGATTTATGCTCCTTGGATCATGAGATTCATTAGAAGCAGGTCAGACATCAACTACCTTGCTGATTTTCCTAACCACATTGGGTATCTGCCGCCTGTCAAAGTCAGCAAGAAGACATTTGAGCCAGTTGAAGGCAAAGGAAAGTCTGTCATTGATGAAGGAAAAAAGGCCCCTTGATGGCCAGTTCCGTGAAGCAGAGTCATATTCCTCATATGATGACACTATTACCCAAGATCCACCAAGCCCTGCTGGCCCAAGAGTGATGAATAACAGAGAGATACTCCTCAGTCTTCATAAGAAGGTCGATCGCCACCACAATTGGGTGAAACGTCAATTTCGTGCCATTGTAAAAACCCTCAATGCTACTCAGAATGCAGTGAAGAAAAATCACTACTATCTTCATGAGTGTTTGATCGTACATGGGCCACCTTGGCTCATCTGAAGACTCAAGAAGAACTTGATGAATTGGAGTTTACTCAGGACTTCGATTGGTCGTCACCTCCCAAGAATAAATTCAAGCCAATTCCAGTTCCAGACCTTAAGGACAGTTTTTTTTCTTCATTCCGCACTGCAGAGTGTGATGAAGAACCAGAAGACACTGCTACTGGAACAAGGAAGAAGCCCGTCGCCAAGAATCATCACGCCTCTTCATCAACTAAGAAGTGAAAGTCTTCATGGGGCGTTAGTCCTCAACTTTGTCCCTTTTCGTCACTTGATGACAAAGGGGGAGAAATCTGAGTTAGTCTTCACGCGGGATATATTTTGGGGCTTATAAACTTTATTAAGTTACAAACTCTTGGTTCTTCTGAAGTGTTTTATGTAATGAGTTGTAACTTAAGCCCGGTGGTACTCTAACGTTTTTGAACTTTTTCTTCACATGCTTATTCCTCAAAATATTAATGCACACTTGCTAAAATTCGTTAGATACCATTTCTTATCATGAATTCTCAAATTCCTCATATTATATGTCAAATGTATGCATGATTTACAAGATACAAGGGGAGATCTCCATGATATAAATCATCAATGTGCATTTGCTGTGAAAAGCAAATTCCTCAAAGTATGCACATCTTCAGCGGGAGTCTCTCAGTATCTTGTTTTCAAATTCCTCAACTGAGTATTTACAGTTCATATTTTTACCCGTGTTGAAAACTTAACCTAATTTTCATCCACCACCAAAAAGGGGGAGATTGTAAGTGCATCTAGTGCCCTTAGTTATTTTTGTGGTTTCAAGACTTATAGGTTAAGTATCTAATGTGTTCATGAGTGTACACAGGATCTATAAGTCGCTCAGGAGTTTGAGTTATACGGTGAATATCGACCCCTAAAGGTGTATATCTTCGGCTGAAGAAATTAGCCTTATGCTGAAGACTTTGATTGCGAAGAAATTGCGATGAAATTGATATTCCTCAAGAAGATATTCAAGATGAGGAATTTGGTGTGTTGTGAAGAAAAACAATCCGAAGACTTTGAAGCATGAAGATTTATCCCTTTTCTTTCATTTTCTTCACTCTTTAGTCATAGGAACACCGTACTGTTAAAGGGGGTCGAGGTAACACTACTGAATGAATTTCCTCATGATGCTCAACCCAAGCCTAATCCTACAAAAGCCTCAAGTGAGGAATATGAGAGCCATGAGGACTCTCAAAGTTCAAGGTCCCGACCGTTGCCGCGATTCGCGCCACCTCACCAATCTTATTCACACCAACGGTCATAATATTTAAGGACATTTATGTCAAATCATGTCGGGATGCTTCCAGGCTATAAATAGCCGCCCCCAGAACCATTAACCGGTTGGCTGCTCCACGAGAAACTGACACTTGTCATTTAGAGCAACCCAAATTCCTCAGAGTCTTCGAGAGTAAATCAGTAGTGAGGAAAGACCCCAAACACCAAACCGGAAACCAAAAACCAAGTGATTAAGCATCAATGAAGAATTTGTTCATGTGTGGAACTGAAGCCTTTTACCTTTGAGGACTATGCATCCTCCAGACGGTTAGGCGTCATGGTCTAGAGCAATCCAGCAGTCAATTGTGGATCGCCGGGTGACCAAGTTTGTGAGGGTTTGGAAGTCTACAGGAGTGCTGGGTGAGGACTGTGTGTCCTTAGCTCAAGGAGAATACGGTAGGGACTGTGTATCTCGGGACGGTATGTCCTTTGGTTTCAATTCTAAGCCACTCCAAACCAGACGTACAGCTGTCACAGCAGTTGGAACTGGGTCATCAACAACTGTCTTCACTGTGATACGGGTTCTATTTCTTCAACTCTTTCAATTCCTAAATATTGTATGTTGAAGACTTTCATTCTCTCTGTTTGAAGAATTTGCTAAAGACTTTCTCTGAATTTCCTCAACCTCAAATTATTCACACTAGTTAATCCTCACCTGCTTACTCTGTGTCTGTGTACTCTGCAAACTGTTTTTCACAATCCTCATCGAGAAAACTCCTGTTGTAATACTTTGCACTTCTGATCCTTTGTTGTTTCCACTGCAAGTTATTCATCGGTGAGGAATTTCCTCCAAAGGAATTTCCTCAGTGATGAAATTCTAAAAGTCTCCTATTCACCCCCCCCCCTCTAGTTGATATAACACACTTTCAGTAATGCACATATATACCTCGTAAAGGGTGGAAGGCTTGGTCTTTTGACTCGATGTTTTGTTCCATATTTGACGCCCTAGTTACATGTGTATCGGTGTTATATTCAATATTAAGCACTGCTAACATTCTTGGGTTTGTTATGGTGACTCCCTTGATATTTGTTTTGGGATAAAACTCTTCTGGCGGGGCCCAACTTTAGTACTACAATTGCCTAATAACTAATAAAATTTGCATAGGGACCTCCCGGTCCCCGTGGATAATTAAGCAACCCCCGGGCCAATGCTCCTCATGAGTGTTGGTCCAAAACAGAGCCACTTGCAGGGCTACCTGGGGCAACTTGGGGGATTTCTATCTGTCAATGTATGCACTGCTCATGTCGTAGTGCCTTGAGAAAAAGATGCGCGCGGCTCATATAGGGATATGGCCTACCCGACGGTCTTGTTGGATTTTTTTTTCCTTTCTCGAATGTCTTGTGCACCGGGATTCCGAGGATACTTTGGGCTATCTCAAGGTTGAGGGTTTCCATCGGGATTTCGAGGAGACTATGGGCTTTCCCTGGTTGAGGTTTTCATGCAGCTTGTGGCTAGTTTCTGATGGATGAGTTGGAGCACCCCTACAGGGTTAAATGTTTCTAAGAGTCGTGCTCGCGGTTATGTGGCAACTTGGAAACTTTGTTTAACACCTGGTCATAGCAAACTTGAAGTGATTGTCTCTATTCGTGACTTCTGAATCCTATAGAGAACACGGTGGGGTTATCTTTGACTTGTAAGTAGGTGTTCAGGATCACTTTTTGATCATTATTAGTACACATATGTTTATGCGTAGACTACGCCCCCCCCCTCTTATTCTTTTACTCGTAAGTTAGCCGCTCAAATAAATGCCTCGTGCTTGCTGCAGCCTCACCACTTAACCATACCTCACCCATTAAGCTATGCTAGTCTTGATACCTTTGGAAAACATATTGTTGAGTCCATGTGGCTCACAGATTACTACAACAATACTTGCGGTATAGGTAAAGCGATGCTTTGACGTGAGAGCGATGCTTGTTTGGTTTGGAGTTTCTTATTCTTCATCGATCATAGGATGGGTTTCACGCCGACAGCATGGGATAGCAAGGATGGACATAGTTTTTATCATTTGATTTCGTCTGTAGTCCGACCCTGCTCTGGTATATGGTGATTGAATGTATTGTTGTATTGATATGTTCATGTTGTACCTTGTGTCAAGTGGAAGCCAATTCCATATACTCATTTCTTCTTTACATGTACTTGTAATGATATCCATTCTCGTGAAATGATGAGATGAGCTTCTATCCCTGTCGAGGCCCTCATGCCAAAATAAGGATAGGATCTCATCTTGGGGGTTACATATGTTGGGGAATGTTGCATGGGAAACAACAAATTTCCTACGCACACGAAAACCTGTCATGGTGATATTCACCTACGAGAGGGAGATTGGGTCCACATACCCTTGTAGGTCGCTGAGCGGAAGCGTTAATAAACATGGTTTATGTAGTGGTACGTCTTCACGATCTGTCCCACGAACCGTCCCAAGATCTGTCCCACGAATCGTCTCGGATCCGTCCCACGATCCATTCCGATCAAGTGCCGAACAAACGACACCTCTGTGTCCCGCACACGTAAAGCTCGATGACGATCTCCGCCTTCTTGATCCAGCAAGAGAGATGGGGAAGTAGATGAGTTCTCCGGTAGCGTGACAGC
Organism: Hordeum vulgare subsp. vulgare; assembly: GCF_904849725.1. Lineage (NCBI taxonomy): Eukaryota > Viridiplantae > Streptophyta > Magnoliopsida > Poales > Poaceae > Hordeum > Hordeum vulgare. The sequence continues at coordinate 89,819,336 of NC_058518.1, forward strand.
GTGTCGGTGATGGTGATGATCTATTCCTGCAGGGCTCCGCCCGAGCTTCGTAGAAAACCGATCTAGAGGGAGAACTACGATCTAGAGGAGAGGGAAGCATGTGGAAAAGTTGTGTCTCAAAAGCCCTAAACCTCTAGTATATATAGGAGGATGGTAGAGGCAGCCTTAGCGTGCTAAGGAAGGCCTCCTTCGGTCGGCTGAAGTGGGGAAGGGAGGAGTCCTCCTCCAATCCCACTTGGATTAGGATTCCTTCCTTATTCTCCCACCTCTTTTGGATTTTCCACTTTTTCCTCATGGGCTTTCCTTGGATGAATTTTTCAGCCCATTATACCTTATTGCGCATCCAATAAACCCACGTGGCCCCTTGGGGCGTGGTGTGCCCACCCAGTGGGCCCCCGGAACCCATTTGTCACTCCCGGTACACTGTCGGCAATGCCCGAAAACCTTCCGGAATCCAAATACCAACTTCCTATATATCAATCTTCGTTTCTGGACCATTCCGGAACTCCTCGTGACATCTGGGATCTCATCCGGGACTCCGAACAAAACTTAGGTCACCAACACATATAACTCAACTACACTGAAACGTCATCGAACCTTAAGTGTGCAGACCCTGCGTGTTCGTGAACTATATAGAAATGACGTGAGACACTCTCTGGTCAATAACCAACAGTGGGACCTGGATGTCCATGTTGGTTCCTACATATTATACGAAGATCTCTATGGGTTGAACCTCTATGTCAAGGATTCATATAATCCCATATACTATTCCCTTTGTCCTTCGATATGTTACTTGCCCAAGATTCGATCGTGGGTATCTCTATACCTAGTTCAATCTCGTTATCGGCAAGTCTCTTTACTCGTTCCATAATACAAGATCATATAACTAACTCCTTAGTCATGTTGCTTCCAAGGCTTGTTGTGATGTTGTATTACCGAGTGGGCCCCGGGATACCTCTCCGTCACACGGAGTGACAAATCCCAGTCTTGATCCATGCCAACCCAACAAACACCTTTGGAGATACCTGTAGAGCACCTTTATAGTCACTCAGTTACGTTGCGACGTTTGATAACCCACAAGGTATTCCTTCGGTGTCCGGGAGCTGCATGATCTCATGGTCATAGGAACAGATACATTGACATACAGAAAACAGTAGCAATAAACTGACACGATCATATACTACGTTTATAGTTTGGGTCTTGTCCATCACATCATTATCCCAATGATGTGATCCCGTTATCAAGTGACAACACTTGCCTATGGCCAGGAAACCTTTACCATCTTTAATCAACAAACTAGTCAACTAGAGGCTCACTAGGGATAGTGTTTTGTCTATGTATCCACACATGTATTTAAGTTTCCAATCAATACAATTCTAGCATGGATAATAAACGATTACTATGAATAAGCAAATATAATAATAACTAATTTATTATTGCCTCTAGGGCATATTTCCAACAATCTCCCACTTGCACTAGAGTCAATAATCCAGTTCACATCACTATTTGATTGTAATGAATCTAACACCCATACAGTTGTGGGGTTCGATCATGTCTTGCATGTGAGAGAGGTTTTAGTCAACGGTTCTAAACCTTTCAGATCCATGTGTGCTTTAAAAATCTTTATGTCATCTTATAGATGCTGCTACTACGTGCTATTCAGAAATATTCCAAATGTCTACTCTACTATATGAATCCGTTTTACTACTCAGAGTTATTCGGATTAGTGTCAAAGCTTGCATCGACGTAACCCTTTACGAAGAATGCTTTAATCACCTCCATAATCGAGAAAAATACTTGGTCCATTAGTTGCTAAGGATAACTTTGACCGATGTTTTAGTGATTCAATCCTGGATCACTCTTTGTACCCCTTGACAGACTCATGGCAAGGCACACATCAGGTGCGGTACACGGCATGGCATACTTTAGAGCCTACGGCTAAGGCATAGGTGACGACCTTCGTCCTTTCTCTTTCTTTTGTCGTGTCCGAGTTTTGAGTCTTACTCAAATTCACACATAACAACACAACCAAGAACTCTTTCTTTGCTGATCTATTTTGAACTCCTTCAGAAACTTGTCAAGGCATGCATTTCATTGAAAGTTCTATTAAGTGTTTTGATCTATCTCTATAGATCTTGATTCTCAATGTTCAAGTAGCTCTATCCAGGTTATCCTTTGAAAAACTTCTTTCAAACAACCCTTTATGCTTTACAGAAATTCTACATTACTTCTGATCAACAATATGTCAACCACATATACTTATCAGAAATTCTATAGTGCTCCCACTCACTTCCTTGGAAATACAAGTTTCTCATAAACCTTGTATAAACCCAAAAGCTTTAATCATCTCATCAAAGTGTATATTCCAACTCCGAGATGCTTGCACCAGTCCATAGAAGGATTGCTGGAGCTTGCACACTTATTAGCCTCCTCAGGATTGACAAAACCTTCTGGTTGTATCACATACAAACTTTCTCAAGGAAACCGTCGAGGAAACAATGTTTTTACATCCTATGTGCAATATTTCATAAATAATGCAGCAACTGCTAACATAATTTCAACAAACTTTTAGCATCCCTACGAGTGAGGAAGTCTCATCATAGTCAACTCTTTGAACTTGTCGGAAACGTATTTGCGATAAGTCGAGTTTTGTTAATGGTGACTTTTCACCATGATCGTCTGTCTTCCTTTTAAATATCCATTTGTACTTAATAGTCTTACGACCATCAAGTAGTTCTTCAAAAGTCCACACTTTGTATTCATACATGGATCCTCTCTCGGATTTTATGGCCTCCAGCCATTTGTCGGAATCCGGGCCCACCATCGCTTCTCCATAGCTCGTAGGTTCATTGTTGTTCAACAACATGACCTTCAAGACAGGATTACCGTACCACTCTGTAGCAGTATGCGACCTTGTTGACCTACCAGGTTTGTAGTAACTTGATCCGAAGCTTAATTATCACTATCATCAGTTTCCACAGGAACAACTTCCTGCGCCCTGCTACACACTGCTTGAAGTGACGGTTCAATAACCTCATCAAGTTCCACCACCCTCCCATCTAATTCTTTTGAGAGAAACTTTTCCTCGAGAAAGGACCCGTTTCTAGAAACAAACATTTTGCTTCCGGATCAGAGATAGGAGGTATACCCAACTGTTTTGGGTGTCCTATGAAGATGCATTTATTCGCTTTGGATTCTATCTTATCATGCTGAAACTTTTCCACATAAGCATCGCAGCCCGAACTTTTCAGAAACGATAGCTTAGGTTTCTCCAAACCATAGTTCATACGGTGTCATCTCAATGGAAATACATGGTCCCTATTTAAAGTGAATGAGGTTGTCTCTAATCCATAACCCATAAACGATAGTGGTAATTCAATAAGAGACATCATAGTATGCACTATATCAAATAGGGCGTGGCTATGACGTTCGGACACACCATCACACTATGGTGTTCTAGGTGGCATGAATTGCGAAACAATTTCCACATTGTCTTAACTGTGTACCAAAACTCGCAACTCAGATATTCATCTCTATGATCATATTGTAGACAATTTATCCTCTTGTCACGACGATCTTCACTCTGAAATAGCTTTGAACTTTTCAATATTTCAGACTTGTGATTCATCAAGTAAATACTCCTGTATCTACTCAAATCGTCAGTGAAGTAAGAACATAACGATATCCACTGCGTGCCTCAGCACTCATTGGACTACACAAATGAAAATTGTATTACTTCCAACAAGTTACTTTCTTGTTCCATGTGGTATGATTTGCATGTATCAAGTGATTCAAAATCAAGTGAGTCCAAATGATCCATCTGCATGGAGTTTCTTCATGCATTTATACCAATAGGTATGGTTTTCATGTTTCAAACGTTTCAAAAATGAGTGAGTACAAAGATCCATCACCATGGAGCTTCTTAATGCATTTTGTACCGACATGACTCAAGCGGCAGTTCCACAAGTAAGTGGTACTATCATTACTACTTTGTATCTTTTGGCATCAATGTTACGAACATGTGTAGCACTACGATCGAGATTCAATAAACCATTGAAGGTAATTATTCAAGCAAATAGAATAACCATTATTCTCTTTAAATGAATAATCGTATTGCAATAAACACGATCCAATCATGTTCATGCTCAACGCAAACACCAAATAACAATTATTTAGGTTTAACACCAATCCCGATGATAGAGGGAGTGTGCGATGTTTGATCACATCAACATTAGAATTACTTCCAACACACATCGTCACCTCACCCTTGCTAGTATCCTTTTAATCTGTAGCTTTTATTTCGAGTTACTAACACTTAGCAACTGAACCGGTATCTAATACCCTGGTGCTACTAGGAATACTAGTAAGGTACACATAAATATCAGGTATATCCAATATACTTTTGTCGACTTTGCCAGCCTTCTCATCTACCAAGTATCTAGGCTAGTTCCGCCTCATTGACCGTTTCCCTCATAACAGAAGCACTTAGTCTCGGGTTTGGGTTCAACCTTGGGTTTCTTCATTAGAGCAGCAATTGGTTTGTCGTTTCATGAAGTATCCCTTCTAGCCCTTGCCCTTCTTGAAACTAGTGGTTTTACTAACCATCAACAGTTGATGCTCCTACTTCATTTCTACTTTCACAGTGTCAAACATTGCAAATAGCTCAAGGATCATCATATGTGTCCTTGATATGTTATAGTTCATCAAGAAGCTCTAGTGGCTTGGTGGCAGTGACTTTGGAGAACCATCACTATCTCATCTGGAAGATTAACTCCCACTCGATTCAAGCGATTGTAGCACTCAGACAATCTGAGCACATGCTCAACGATTGAGCTTTTCTCCCTTACTTTGTAGACAAAGAATCTTGTCGGAGGTCTCATACCTCTTAACAAGGGCACGAGCATGAAATCCCAATTTCATCTCTTGGAACATCCCATATGTTCTGTGACGTTTCAAAATGTCTTCGGCGCCCCAATTCTAAGTCTTTAAGCATTATGCACTGAACTATCATGTAGTCATCAAAAACGTGTATGTCAGATGTTTGCAACATCCACGGACGACACTCGAGGTTTAGCACACCGAGCGGTGCATTAAGGACAAAAGCCTTCTGCGCAGCAATGAGGACAATCCTCAGTTCATGGACCCAGTCCGCATAATTGCTACTATCATCTTTCAACTAAATTTTCTCTAGGAACATATATAAATATAGTAGAGCTAAAGCGCAAGCTACAACACTAATTGCAAAGACCTTTTGACTATGTTCAAGATAATTAGTACAATTAATCATATTACTTAAGAACTCCCACTCAAATAGACATCCCTCTAGTCATTCGAGTGGCGCATGATCCAAATCCACTAACTCAAGTCCGATCATCACGTGAGTTGAGTATAGCTTCAGTGGTGAACATCTCCATGTTGATCATATCAACTATATGATTCATGCTCGACCTTTCAGTCTCTTGTGTTCCGAGGCCATGTCGGTACATGCTAGGCTCGTCAAGTTTAACCCGAGTGTTCCGCGTGTGCAACTTTTTTGCACCCGTTGTATGTGAACGTTGAGTCTATCACACCTGATCATCACGTGGTGTCTCGAAACGACGAACTGTCGCAACGGTGCACAGTCGGGGAGAACACAATTTTATCTTATAATGCTACCATGGTTCTAAGCAAGATAAGGTGCATAAAAGGATTAACATCACATGCAATTCATAAGTGACATGATATGGACATGATCTTGTGCTTCTTGATCACCAAAGCACCGACATGATCTTCATTGTCACCGGTGATAACCCACAAGTATAGGGGATCGCAACAGTTTTTGAGGGTAGAGTATTCAACCCAAATTTATTGATTCGACACAAGGGGATACAAAGAATAGTCTCGAGTATTAGCAGTTGGGTTGTCAATTCAACCACACCTTAAAGACTTAGTATCTGCAGCAAAGTTTTAGTAGCAAAGTAGTATGATAGTAACGGTAGCGGCGGTAACAGTAGCAGTAGTAATTTGTATAGCAAGTGTGACAGCAGTAGCGATAAAGTAACTTAGCAAGGACCAGTATAGGAAAACCTCGTAGGCATTGGATCGGTGATGGGTAATTATGTCGGATGGCCTTCATCATGTAACAATTATAACATAGTGTGATATGTAACTAGCTCCAGTTCATCAATGTAATGTAGGCATGTATTCCGTATTTAGTCGTATGTGCTTATGGAAAAGAACTTGCATGACATCTTTTGTCCTACCCTCCCGTGGCAGCGGGGTCCTAATGGAAACTAAGGGATATTAAGGTCTCCTTTTAATAGAGGACAGGAACAAAGCATTAGCACATAGTGAATACATGGGATCCTTATACTATGGTCATCTCCGAGAGTGGTTCCGGCTATTGTCACTCCGGGTTTCCCGGGTCATAACACATAGTAGGTGACTATAACTTGCAAGATAGGATCAAGAACACACATATATTGATGAAAACATAATAGGTTCAGATCTGAAATCATGGCACTCGGGCCCTAGTGACAAGCATTAAGCATAGCAAAGTAGTAGCAACATCAATCTTAGAACATAGTGGATACTAGGGATCAAACCCCATCAAAACTAACTCGATTACATGATAGATCTCATCCAATCCATCACCGTCCAGCAAGCCTACGATGAGATTACTCACGAATGATGGAGAGCATCACGGAATTGGCGATGGAGGTTGGTTGATGATGACGACGGCGTCGATTTCCCCTCTCCGGAGCCAGAACGGACTCCAGATCTGCCCTCACGAGGAAGAACACGCGGTGGCGGCGGCTTCGTATCGTGAAACGCGATGAACTCTTCTCTCCTATTTTTTCTGGGCGAGAGAGGTTATATGGAGTTGGAGATGAAGTCGGGGGAGCCATGTAGGCCCCACGAGCCTGCTAGGTGCGCCCTAGGGGGCGCGCTTGCAGGGCTCGTGGCCCACTGGCAGCGTATCTTCAGTTGATTCTTTCTGTGATATTTTTTATATATTCCATAAAAAATCCTCGTAAGTTTCCAGGTCATTCCGAGAACTTTTATTTCTGCACAAAAACAACACCATGGCAGTTCTGCTGAAAACAGCGTCAGTCCGGGTTAGTTTCATTCAAATCATGCATATTAGAATCCAAGACAAGGGCAAAAGAGTTTGGAAAAGTAGATACGTTGGAGACGTATCAACTCCCCCAAGATTAAAGCCTTGCTTGTCCACAAGCAATTCAGTTGATAAACTGAAAGAGACAAAAGAAGAACTTTTACGAACTCTGCTTGATCTTGTTGTTGTAATTATGTCTAACTCATATTCAGATTTTCATCAAGATCATAAGCTAACCACATAAGCAATGACATTTAGGTCTCATGGTATACTCATATCAATGGCGTAATTAACTAGCGAGCAATAATAATGAGTTTCAAACGTCGACACTTCAATCAAAATAATCATGATCAATATGAATAAATGGTATCTCGCTAGCCCTTTCCGAGACCGCAAAACATAAATCCAGAGCACCTTCAAAGATCAAAGGCCGACTGGAAATTGTAATTCATGGCAAAGAAGATCCATTCATAGTCATACTCAATATCAATTAATAGCAAAGCATATAAATGATGGAGGTGCTCTCTAACTGGTGCTTTTTCATAAGAAGAGGATGACTCAACAGAAACGTAAATAGATAGGCCCTTCGCAGAGGGAAGCATTGATTTGCAGAGGTGCCAGAGCTCATGTTTTTTAAAACAGAGATAAATAATTTTGGGTGGCATGCTTTCATTGTCAACGCGATGACCCAGAGTTTTCACCATCTTCCACGCTACACATATTATAGGCGGTTCACAAACAGAATAGTAAATTTTGACTCCCCCACCACCGATCAATCACACTCTACGACTAGCCGAATCCTCGGGTGCGGTCCATACCAACAACAATCCAGGGGGAGTTTTGTTTGAAATTATATTTTTGATTTGATTTGAGCATGGAACTGGGCATTCCGATTACCAGCAACTTTCTCGTGAGTGATAGTGAACAAACATGTATCGAGGATAACACGCCTAGCATGGAAGATACTGACCGCCCCTTGTCACCACATGAGTGGTCCGGGCATACAAAACAGATTATTATTTGAAGATTTCGAGAGTGGCACATTCAAATTTACTTGGAACGGCAGGTAGATACAGCATATAGGTAGGTATGGTGGACTCATATGGAACAACTTTGGGTTTATGGAAGTGGATGCACAAGCAGTATTTCCTCTTAGTACAAGTGAAGGCTGGCAAAAGACTAGGAAGCGACCAATTAGAGAGCGACAACTGTCATCAATATGCATTGAAATTAACCAATGTTAAGTGCAAGCATGAGTAGGATATAAATCACCATAAACATGAATATCGTGGAGGCTATGTTGATTTTGTTTCAACTACATGCGTGAACATGTGCCAAGTTAAGCCATTTGAATCATTCAAAGGAGGATACCATTCTATCATACTACATCATAATCATCTTGAAATTCATGTTGGCATCCAAGACAAACCATTATAAGCTCCTAGCTAATTAAGCATGGCATCAGAAACTATGATCTCTAAGTCGTCATTGCAAACATGTTTCTCTCATAACAATGTTGAATTAGGAACAATGAGCTAGTCGCATTTACAAAAACAAAATAGGTCGAGTTCATGCCAGCTTTTCGAGGCTCAGTCACTTCATCATATATCGTCATTATTGCCTTTCACTTGCATGACCGAATGATGTGAATAATAATAAGAGTGTTCGTGCATTGGACTAACCTGGAATCTGCAAGCAAATTCAGAGGAGAAGATAAAGAAATATGGCTCTTTGACGGATAAATAATAATGCATATGAGAGCCACTAATCATTTTAATCATAGTCTTCTACCTCGACCCAAAGAAAAATAAAACAATTAACACTGGAAAGCTCCCAACAAGCAAAAGAAAAATGGGAAATCTTTTTGGGTTTTCTTTTAATTTACCACTAAGCATGTTGTAAAGTAAACTTACAACTAATTTTTTTTTGGTTTTCTCAATTTTAAACAAACACATGAGAAGAATGCAAGAAAAAGAAATAAACTAGCATGGATGATACAATGGAAGAGTGTGAAAACCGACTATCAAAGTGAATGTGTGAGAATGAATATAAAGTCGGTGAGAGACATGTACTCCCCCAAGCTTAGGCTTTTGGCCTAAGTTGGTCTAGTTCCACGGCTGGTCCGGGCGATATCCAAAATCATAACGGGGGTTGTACTGGGACGAGGCAGCTACCGCCTGAATAGTTGCCTCACGGAGGCGAGCAGCCTTCACCTCCCTCTCATACTCCTCTGCCTCTCCTCTAGTTATGTAATATCTCCGTTTTCCCTAAAAGTCAAAGAAGGAAGGAGCAGGAAGGGTAATATGGAAAACACGTTGTCGGTTAAATATTAACCGGTATAGGAGGGATTCGTTATCCATCTCAAGGAACTGATAACGTATCATAGCGACGCGATCAAGGAAAGCTGTTGGAGTGGGGGATCTCCTATGCGTATGGGTATTCCAAGAGAATTTGCTATGCAAGTGGCATAGATCCAACCAAAGAAATCCCCATCATTAGCATTATTATTTAGCTTCCTAGCAATTATAGCTCCCATGTTGAAACTTCTATCACCCGTTAATGTGCTCTTAAGAAACTAAGGTCAGGTGCGCAGAGGTGACTATGGTCATGCTTGCCGTTAATGCATCGACCTATGAAGAGGGCAAAATAATGTAAGGCAGGAAAATGAATGCTCCCAATGGTAGCCTGCGTAATATCTCTAGTTTCTCCAACAGTTATACTAGAAATAAAATCTCTAACCGAAGGCTCAGGAGGGTCATTGGGACTACCCCAATCAGGTATCCTGCATAATCTATTAAAATCCTCTAAATCCATAGTATACGATTTGTCATAAAGATCAAACAGTATGGATGTGTCACGGCCAACTGAAAATTTGAATCTACGAACAAAAGAGGCAGTGAGTGTAGTATGCTATTCACATTTATTGGAGATGAATTCTACAAGCCCGATGTTGCGAACAAATGTATCAAACTCGTCCTTGAAACCTGCATCAATCATGAATTCATTGGAAGGCCATTCACATGGTTGCACCGGTGCGTTCCTCGGCTGATAAGGATCGGGCTCCCGAATCGCGAGACGGGGACCCCTTTTGCTTGAGGAACCACCATGATAGTTCTTCCTGGACATCTTCCTTTTTCTGAAATAATTCTGAAATTTTTAATGACTCAAAATAAAAGGGAACAAAGTTTAACGAAACTCATAGCAACTACTCCTATAAGTGCCTAGAGGCCATATCATGCATCAAAACTACTTGGGACTAACTAAAATTAACATGCAAAGCTCAAGAACAGGGTCACCAAGGCAGCAATAATATGCAACGAATAAAGCACTAGAATAAAAACTAATTGGACCAATGGAGGGGTCACATACCTAGGAACAATTCCCCAAGACAGTTTGGTGATTGGGGCTTTGCACAAGGAGATCGAAAAATGCAGCAAAATGAGCAAGAACACGGGTTTGAGCTATGGAATGATTTTTTCTCGAGGTAGACCAAGGAGATGGGTGCTGGAATAAGTGGAGGGCGGCCACGTGGGACCCACAAGCCTATCAAGCGCGCCTAGGGGGTGGGTGCGCCTCCTGGGCTCGTGGCCCACTGGTGCATCCCCCTGACAAGTTATCTATCTCAGAAATTCTTAAATATTCCAGAAAAAATCATACTCGAATTTCATGGCATTTGGAGAACTTTTATTTTCACGTCATTTTTTATTGAACGGATAATACATAAAACAAGAAAATAATGCTATATTTATTATTTTTCTACGAAATAACAGAAAGTAAAAGTTGGGCACAGAAGGTTGTGACTTCTAGATTCATCCATCTCATGGTCATCAAAAGTAATCCATCAATGAGGTTGATTAAGTCTCCTCGACAAACTTTTTTTCGAATCACATAAAACCGGAGAATTTTCAAATAATCACTAGGTTACCTCAACGGGGGTGTGCATATCCCCAATAACAAGTATATCATATTTCATCTTGACAGTAGGTATAGGGAATTCAAAGCTTCCAATAATAATTGATGAAGATTTTTCAATAGCATTAATGCAATGAACTCGATATTGTCTCTTCGGAAAGTGCCCCGTGTGCTCATTACCGTTAACATGGAAAGTGACATTGCCTTAGTTGCAATCAATAACAGCCCATGCACTGTTTAAAAAGGGTCTTCCAAGGATGGCCGCCATGGCATCATCCTCGGGAATATCAAGAATAACAAAGTCCGCTAAAATAGTAACATTCGCAAACACAACAGGCACATCCTCGCAAATGCCGATAGGTAAAGGAGTTGATTTGTCGTCCATTTGCAAAGAAATTTCAGTAGGTGTCAACTTATCCAATTCAAGTCTACGATATAAAGAGAGAGGCATAAAACTAACATCGGCTCCAAGATCACATAAAGCAGTTCTAACATAATTTCCTTTAATGGAGCAATGTATAGTGGGCACTCCGGGATCACCTAGTTTCTTAGGAGTCCCACCCTTAAAAGTGTAATTAGCAAGCATGGTCGAAATATCAACATCAGCTATCTTTCTTTTATTAGTCACAATATCTTTCATGTACTTAGCATAAGGAGACATTTTAAGCATATCAGTCAAACGCATTTGCAAAAAGATAGGTCTAATCATTTCAACAAAGCGCTCAAAATCCTCATCATCCTTTTTCTTGGATGGTTTTGGAGGAAATGGCATGGGTTTCTGAAGCCATGGTTCTCTTTCTTTACCATGCTTCCTAGCAATAAATCATTCTTATCATATCTCTTGTTCTTAGGTTGTGGGTTATCAAGATCAACAGCAGGTTCAATCTCCACATCATTATCATTACTAGGTTGAGCATCAACATGAACACCATTATCAATATTATCACTAGGCTTATGTTCATCACCAGATTGTGTTTCGGCATCAGAAATAGAAACATCATTTGGATTCTCAGGTGTAACAGAAACAGGTTTACTAGCATGCAAGTTCCTATCATCTTTCTTGTCTTCCTATTACCAGGATGACTATGTGCATCAGTATTAACTCCTTGAGAATCTTGTTCAATTCTCTTAAGATGGGCCTCAGGATACAAAGGTTCCTGAGGCATTCTAACACCTCTAGTAACAACTCTAACGGAGTTATCATTCAATTCACTAAGCAAGTCATTTTGAGCCTTAAGTACTTGTTCTACTTGAGTAGTGACCATAGATGCATGTTTACCTATAAGCTTAAGATCATTAACATTTCTATCCACACAAGCACTTATATGATTAATCATACGAGCATTTTCTTTCAGTTGTCTGCTAACATAATCATTAAAACTTCGTTGTTTGGCAACAAACTTATCAAATTCATCTAAGCATAAGCTAGCAGGTTTATCATAAGGAATATCACTCTCATTGAATCTACGAAGAGAATTTTCCTCTACTACCTGTGTCGGGTTATCAAGACCATGTATTTCTTCAATAGGTGGTAGATTCTTAACATCTTCCTATTTAATACCTTTCTCTTGCATAAATTTCTTGGCTTCTTTCATATCTCCAGGACTGAGGAATAGAATACCTCTTTTCTTCGGAGTTGGCTTCGGAGGTGGTTCGGGAATAATCCAAGCATTATCATTGCTCAAGATATTATTCAATAGAATTTTAGCTTGTTCCATAGTTCGTTCCCTGAAAACACAACCAGCACAACTATCTAGGTGGTCCCTAGAAGCATCGGTAGTACATTATAAAAGATATCAAGTATTTCATTTTTCTTAAGAGGGTGATCAGGCAAAGCATTAAGTAACTGGACAAGCCTCTCCCAAGCTTGTGGGAGACTCTCTTCTTCAATTTGCACAAAGTTATATATATCCTACAAGGCAGCTTGTTTCTTATGGGCAGGAAAATATTTCTCAGAGAAGTAGTATATCATATCCTAGGGACTACGCACACAACCAGGAGCAAGAGAAGTAAACCAAGTTTTAGCATCGCCCTTTAGTGAGAAAGGAAACAACTTAAGGATATAGTAATAGCAAAAAAATTCAACATTAGTGAATAGGGTGGCTATATCATTCAGTTTAGTAAGACGTGCTACAACAGTTTCAGATTCTTAACCATGAGAAGGATCATATTCAACCAAAGTGATTAACTCAGGATCGACAGAGAATTCAAAATCCTTATCAGAAACAAAGATGGGTGAAGTAGCAAACTTAGGATCATATTTCATTCTAGCATTCAGAGATTTTTCTTTCCACTTGCGTAATAAATTCTCAAGATCATAGCTATCCTTACAATCAAGAAAGTCTTCAGCTACCTCTCCCTCCATAACATAACCCTTAGGTATATTAGGAAATTCATATCTAGGAGAGCTAGGTCTAACAGGTGTCACAGCAGGTTCAACTTCAATAATTTCATCAGTTTCAGAAGTATCATCAGATTCAGCAGTAACTCTAGCAATTTGTGCATCAAGAAATTCACCCAGTGGCATATCATTATCAAGCAAAGCATCATCATAAGGATCATGGATAGCTGAAGTAGCACCATCAAGCATAGGCGACACATCAGAATTACTAGTAGGTGGTGGTGTCGCAAATTTACTCATAACAGAAGGTGAATCAAGTGCGAAGCTAGATGGCAGTTCCTGGGTAGGACTTTAGTTTTTGGATCTCTCGGATTCCTCATAATGATTAGCAGATATAAATCCCAAGTGACTCAGAGAATAGAGCTATGCTCCCGGCAACGGCGCCAGAAAAAGGTCTTGATAGAGTATTCAACCCAAATTTATTGATTCGACACAAGGGGAGCCAAAGAATACTCTCGAGTATTATCAGTTGAGTTGTCAATTCAACCACACCTGAAAGACTTAGTATATGCAGCAATGTTTTAGTAGCAAAATAGTATGATAGTAACGGTAGCGGCGGTAACAGTAGCAGTAGTAATTTGTATAACAAGTGTGACAGCAGTAGCGGTAAAGTAACTTAGCAAGGACCAGTATAGGAAAAGCTCGTAGGCATTGGATCGGTGATGGATAATTATGTCGGATGGCATTCATCACGTAACAGTTAAAACATAGGGTGATATGTAACTAGCTCCAATTCATCAATGTAATGTAGGCATGTATTCCGTATTTAGTCATACGTGCTTATGGAAAAGAACTTGCATGACATCTTTTGTCCTACCCTCCCGTGGCAGCGGTGTCCTAATGGAAACTAAGGGATATTAAGGTCTCCTTTTAATAGAGAACCGGAACAAAGCATTAGCACATAGTGAATACATGGGATCCTCATACTATGGTCATCTCCGGGACTGGTTCCGGCTATTGTCACTCCGGGGTTGCCGGGTCATAACACATAGTAGGTAACTACAACTTGCAAGATAGGATCAAGAACACACATATATTGATGAAAACATAATAGGTTCAGATCTGAAATCATGGCACTCGGGCCCTAGTGACAAGCATTAAGAATAGCAAAGTAGTAGCAACATCAATCTTAGAACATAGTGGATACTAGGGATCAAACCCCATCAAAACTAACTCGATTACATGATAGATCTCATCCAACCCATCACCGTCCAGCAAGCCTACGATAAGATTACTCACGAATGATGGAGAGCATAATGGAATTGGCGATGGAGGATGGTTGATGGTGACTACGGTGTCGATTTCCCCTCCGTAGCCCAGAACGGACTCGAGATCTGCCCTCCCGAGGAAGAACGGGCGATGGCGGCGGCTCCGTATCGTGAAACGTGATGAACTCTTCTCTCCTATTTTTTATGGACCAGAAAGGTTATATGGAGTTGGAGATGAAGTCGGGGGAGCCACGTGGGCCCCACGAACCTACTAGGCGCGCCCTAGGGGGGCGCCTGCAGGGCTCGTGGCCCACTCGCGGCGTATCTTCAGTTGATTCTTTCTGTGATATTTTTTATATATTCCATAAAAATCCTCGTAAGTTTCCACGTCATTCCAAGAACTTCTATTTCTGCACAAAAACAACACCATGGCAGTTCTGCTGAAAACAGCGTCAGTCCGGGTTAGTTTCATTCAAATCATGCAAATTAGAGTCCAAGACAAGGGCAAAGAGTTTGGAAAAGTAGATACGTTGGAGACGTATCAACCGGCGCCACACCATGATCTCCATCATCATGATATCCATCATCGTGCCGCCATCGAGGTTGTCGTGCTATATATGCTATCACTATTAAAGCTACAACCTAGCAATATAGTAAACACATCTGCAAGCACAAACGTTATTTTAAAGACAACCATATGGCTCCTGCCGGTTGCCGTAGCATCGACATGCAAGTCGATATTAACTATTACAACATGATCATCTCATACATCCAATATATCACATCATGTCTTTGTCCATATCACATCACAAGCATACCCTGCAAAAACAAGTTAGACGTCCTCTAATTTATTATTGCATGTTTTACGTGGTTGCTATGGGTGTCTAGTATGATCGCATCTTACTTACACAAAACCACAACGGAGATGTGCAAATTGCTATTTAACCTCTCTCCAAGGACCGCCTCGGTCAAATCCAATTCAACTAAAGTTGAAGAAACAGGCACCCACCAGTCATCTTGATGCAACGAGTTGCATGTTAGTCGATGAAACCGGTCTCTCGAAAGCGTATGAGTAATGTTGGTCTGGGACGCTTCAATCCAACAATACGGTCGAATTGAGAAAAGACTAAGAAGGGAAGCAAATCGAACATCAACGCCCACAAAAACTTTTGTTTTCTACTCAAGATTACATCTACGCATGAACCTAGCTCATGATGCCAATGTTGGGGAACGTTGCATGGGAAACAAAAACTTTCCTACGCACATGAAAACCTGTCATGGTGACGTTCATCTACGACAGGGAGATTGTTTCCACATACCCTTGTAGATCGCTAAGCGGAAGCGTTAATAAACGCGGTTGATATAGTGGTACGTCTTCACGATCCGTCTCACAAACCGTCCCACGAACCGTCTCGCGATCCGTCCCGATCAAGTGCCGAACGGACGACACCTTCGCGTCCCGCACACGTACAGCTCGATGACGATCTCCGCCTTCTTGATCCAGCAAGAGAGATGGGTAAGTAGATGAGTTCTCGGGCAGCGTGACAGCGCGTCGGTGATGGTGATGATCTACTCCTGCAGGGCTCCGCCCGAGCTCCGCAGACAACCGATCTAGAGGGAGAACTACGATCTAGAGGAGAGCAGCACGTGGCAAAGTTGTGTCTCAAAATCTCTAAACCTCTAGTATATATAGGAGGAGGGGAGAAGCATCCTTGGCGCGCCAAGGAAGGCCTCCTTGGGTCGGTCGAAGTGGGGAAGGGAGGAGTCCTCCTCCAATCCCACTTGGATTAGGACTCCTTCCTTATTTTCCCACCTCTTTTGGATTTTCCACTTTTTCCTCATGGGCTTTCCTTGGATGACTTTGTCAGCCCATTATACCTTATTGCACATCCAATAAACCCACGTGGACCCCTTGGGGCGTGGTGGTCCCACCCAGTGGGCCCCCGGAACCCATTCGTCACTCCCGGTACACTACCGGCAATGCCCGAAAACCTTCCGGAATCCAAATACCAACTTCCTATATATCAATCTTTGTTTCCGGATCATTCCGAAACTCCTCGTGATGTACGGAATCTCATCCGGGACTCCGAACAAACTTCGGTCACCAACACATATAACTCAACTACACCGAAACATCACCGAACCTTAAGTGTGCAGACCCTGTGGGTTTGAGAACTATGCAGACATGACCTGAGACACTCTCTGGTCAATAATCAACAGCGGGACCTGGATGTCCATATTGGTTCCTACATATTCTACGAATATCTATATGGGTTGAACCTCTATGTCAAGGATTCATATAATCCCGTATACTATTCCCTTTGTCCTTCGGTATGTTACTTGCCCGAGATTCGATCGTCGGTATCTCTATACCTAGTTCAATCTCGTTACCGGCAAGTCTCTTTAGTCGTTCCGTAATACAAGATCCCATAAATAACTCCTTAGTCACATTGCTTGCAAGGCTTGTTGTGGTGTTGTATTACCGAGTGGGCCCCGAGATACCTCTTCGTCACACGGAGTGACAAATCCCAGTCTTGATCCATGCCAACCCAACAGACACCTTTGGAGATACCTGTAGAGCACCTTTATAGTCACCCAGTTACGTTGTGACGTTTGATAACCCACAAGGTATTCCTTCGGTGTCCGGGAGTTGCATGATTTCATGGTCATAAGAACAGATACATTGACATACAGAAAATAGTAGCAATAAACTGACACGATCATATTGTACGTTTATAGTTTGGGTCTTGTCCATCACATCATTCTCCCAATGATGTGATCC
Organism: Hordeum vulgare subsp. vulgare; assembly: GCF_904849725.1. Lineage (NCBI taxonomy): Eukaryota > Viridiplantae > Streptophyta > Magnoliopsida > Poales > Poaceae > Hordeum > Hordeum vulgare. Next base: position 89,836,735 of record NC_058518.1, read on the forward strand.
CTTTATCAAGTGACAACACTTGCCTATGGCTAGGAAACCTTGACCATCTTTAATCAACAAACTAGTCAACTAGAGGCTCACTAGGGACAGTGTGTTGTATATGTATCCACACATGTATTTGAGTTTCCAATGAATACAATTCTAGCATGGATAATAAGCGATTATTATGAACAAGGAAATATAATAATAACTAATTTATTATTGCCTCTAGGGCATATTTCCAACAAGATACATGTATCTATGTGTTAAATCCCTCTACTCTCTCTCTCTCTCTCCCGTGTTCTTGAGATGTCCCAATCTTGACGTATCACGGTCTTCGTTAATATAGTTGGATCATATGGTGTTCTTCCCTTGCTATCTTATTGTGATGAATTGAATCTTTCCCTTTCATATCTCATTATGTTGGATTGAATATTGGATTTGAGAACACTTGATGTGTGTCTTGCATGTGGATACCCGTGGTGATATGGGGTGTTCTATTGATTCACTTGTTATATTTTATTGCATCAACTTGCGGATTCTGTTGACATTGGGGATTTATGCATAGGGGTTGATTGCATGTTTTCGTACCATGTTCTCCGATAGAAACCTTGGGGTGCTCTTTGAAGTTCTTTGTGTTGGATTGAATACGATGAATCTAAAATTGTTTGACGCATGTCATATAATTAAACCATGGATACTTGAGGTGACATTGGAGTATCTAGGTGACATTAGGTTTGATTGGTATGTATCATGGGTGTTATTCTAGTACAAACTCTAGGGTTGTTTGTGACACTTATAACAGCATCTCAAAATATTAATCGGAAAGAATAACTTCGAGGTGGTTCTACTACCTACGCCAATTTCATCTTATGTTCTTTGCTACTTATGAACTTTGGAGTGATTCTTTGTTGCACGTTGAGGGATGATCATATGATTCTATAATGCTAGCATTGTTGAGAGATCGCATTAGTGAAAGTATGAACCATATGCCTTATTTACAAGCATTGCCATACCGTTTTGCTCGTTGTTTACCACTTGTAACCTTGCTGTTTTTATATTTTCAGATTACATAAACCTATAGCTACTATCCATACTACACTTGTATAACTATCTCTTCGCTGAACTAGTGCACCTATACAATTTACCATTGTATTGGGTGTGTTGGGGACACAAGAGATTTCTTGTACTTGATTGTAGGGCTTATTGAGAGAGACCATATTCATCCTACACCTCTCATGGATTGATAAACCTTAGGTCATCCACTTGAAGGAAATCTATTGCTATCCTACAAAACTCTGCACTTGGAGGCCCAACAACGCCTACAAGAATAAAGTTGCGTAGTAGACATCAAGCACTTTTCTGGCACTGTTGCCGGGGAGGTGAGTGCTTGAAGGTATATCTTTATATCTTGTAATTAAACAATTTAGTTTCTTGTTTTTCACTAGTTTGGTTTTATAAAAGAAAACTATAAAAAATAGAATTTAGGTTGCCTCCATTGCTTTGCCTTTTCAATGTCTTTCGTGAAAATGATGGTTCGAAAAATTGTGCTCATTTGTTAGAGGAAGAATTTATAGAACTTCTTAATGTTAAATCCTTGAATGATGAGCATGATTGCAATGTTGTCAGTATGAATTCTATGTATATCCATGATGCTAATGATATGCAAAGCCACGAGATTGGGGATGCTATGTATGATGAAAATGATAATTTTTGTCCCCCAAGTTTTGATGAGCAAATTTATTATGATGATAGCATGCCTCCTATTTATGATGATTATATTGATGAAGGTGGGTTCGGATGAGTGTCAAAACTAGTTACTAATGATCCCACTAATTTGGAAGGTGTTAAATCTTATTTTCATAATGATAGAAGTGGATTTGGAGAGGCCATGACTTTATTTAGTGATGAGTCCACTATTTTGGAAGAGGTTTCAGTTGACTATGACAACAAAGTTGATATCTATGATGATTATTGTGATGACATGTATGCTATAAAGAATAATGATAACCATGAAACTTGTCTACCTGATTTTTATTTTCATTTGTATTATATCAATCAAGTATCTCATGATAGTTATTTTGTTGAATTTGCGCCCACTAATATGAATGAGAAGAATTTTGCTTATCTGGAGAGTAATGAAAATTATATGGTTCTGCATTACGAAAAGAATGATTTATGTGATAGCTATATTTTTGAATTCCTTCATGATAAATTATTCTGAGGGAGGAACATATGCTTGTAGGAATTGCAATAATATCAAGTCTCCTCCCTATGTGTTCAAAGTTTTGAAGTTATGCTTGTTTTGCCTTCCTATGAAAATTGATCCTTGCTACAATAAATTATTTTCTCACAAAATCCCTATGCATAGGAAGTGGGTTAGAATTAAATGTGCTTTCCATATGCTTCATGGTGCTCCCATTGTGTTTCAATTCATTACTTTTATGTGAGCATCATTGAAATCATCATGCCTAGCTAAAACACATTTACTTTCTATTTTTGTGTATTCACATGATTAAGATATTTTATTAATGATGATTTATATCTTCTATTTCAATAATGTCCCAAGTAAAGCCTTAGGGATAGTGTGGTACTTGTTTGTTTGATTGTGTGCAAAAATAGAAACTTTTGTGTCCAGTATATGAATTATGAGATTTTACTAGAGAGTTAAAAAATTCTGAAATTTTTTAAAAAAATCCATGCAAATTCTTTGTGTTGTCCTAATTTTTCAGAATTTTTAGAGCCGGGGAAGTATGTTGTTCACTGAGATCTTCACACACAATTCTGTTTTTTGACAAATTCTGTTTTGCGTCCATAGTTTGCTTGTTTTAGTGTTTTCATAGCTTATATTAAGTGATATAAATTATGGGAATTGTATAATACAGTAGTAATTATGTGATGACAATTATCAGTCTTGTCTTGGCGGTATCTAAGTGAATGATCTATTGATACGTCCATTTTGCATCATGCTTTCATGTTGATAATTATTGCTTTTTGGGCTATTATTACACTTCATGGTACAATACTTATGCCATTTCTCTCTTATTTTGCAAGGTTTACATGAAGAGGGAGAATGCCGGCAGCTGGAATTCTGGCTTGAAAAAGGAGCAAGTTTGAGATGCCTATTCTGCGCAACTCAAAAAGCTGTAAAAATCAACGTGGATTTTCTTGGGATTTATGAAAAATACTGGGCCGAAGAAGTGCCAGAGGGGCGCCAGCAGGGGGCCACAAGCCTGCTAGGCGCGGCTACCCCCCTGGCCGCGCCTAGGGGGCTTGCAGGCTCCCAGCTGGCCCTCTGGATCCCCCTTTTTGCTACAAGAAGGGTTTTGGTCTGAAAAAAACAAGAGGAAGCTTTTCGGAGGATTCGCCGCCGCCACGAGGCGGAACTTGAGCAGAACCAATCTAGAGCTCCGGCAGGACGATCCTGTCGGGGAAACTTCCCTCTCGGAGGGGGAAATCGTCGCCATCGTCATCACCAACACTACTCTCATCGGAGGGGACTCATCACCATCAACATCTTCATCAGCACCATCTCATCTCCAAACCCTAGTTCATCTCTTGTAACCAATCTCCATCTCGCAACTCCGATTGGTACTTGTAAGGTTGCTAGTAGTGCTAATTACTCTTTGTAGTTGATGCTAGTTGGATTACTTGGTGGAAGAGTTTATGTTCAGATCCTTGATGCTACTCATTACCTCTCTGGTCATGAATATGATTATGCTTTGTGAGTAGTTACTTTTGTTCCTGAGGACATGGGCTAAGTCATGCTATAAGTAGTCATGTGAATTTGGCATTCGTTCGGTAATTTGATGTGTTGTATGTTCTTTTTCCTCTAGTGGTGTTATGTGAACGTTGAGTACATAACATTTCACCATTATTTGGGCCTAGAGGAAGGCATTGGGAAGTAGTAAGTAGATGATGGGTTGCTAGAGTGACATAAGCTTAAACCCTAGTTTATGTGTTGCTTCGTAAGGGGCTAATTTGGATCCACTAGTTTAATGCTATGGTTAGACTTTGTCTTAATTCTTCTTTCATAGTTGCGGATGCTTGCGAGAGGGGTTAATCATAAGTGGAATGCTTGTCCAAGTAAGGGCAGTAACCAAGCGCCGGTCCACCCACATATCAAACTATCAAAGTAACGAACGCGAATCATATGAACATGATGAAAACTAGCTTGGCAGAAATTCCCATGTGTCCTCGGGAGCGTTTAACCTCCTATAAGACTTTGTCCAGGCTTGTCCCTTGCTACAAAAGTGATTGGGCCACTTTTCTGCCCCGTTGTTACTTTTGTTACTTGCTACTTGCTATGAATCATCTCACCACACAATTACTTGTTACCGATAATTTCAGTGCTTGCAGATTTTACCTTGCTGAAAACCACTTGTCAGATCCTTCTGCTCCTCGTTGGGTTCGACACTCTTGCTTATCCAAAGGACTATGATAGATACCCTATACTTGTGGTTCATCAAGACTCTTTTCTGGCACCGTTGCGAGGGAGTGAAGCTCCTTTGGTAAGTGGAACTTGGTAAGGAAACATTCATATAATGTGCTGAAATTTATTGTCACTTGTCACTATGGAAACTAATCCTTTGAGGGGCTTGTTCGGGGTATCTTCACCTCGAACGGAAGTGCAAAGAGTTGCTCCTCAACCTGCTGCACCTACTGAAAATATTTTCTTTGAATTTCCTTCGGGTATGCTTGACAAACTGCTGGCTAATCCTTTTACATTAGATGGAACATCACATCCAGACTTGCATCTAATCTATGTAGATGAAGTTTGTGGTTTATTTAAGCTTGCAGGTTTGCCCGAGGATGAGGTCAAGAAGAAGGTCTTTCCCTTGTCTTTGAGGGATAAGGCATTGACATGGTATAGGCTATGTGATGATGCTGGATCATGGAACTACAATCGGTTGAAATTGGAATTCCATCAAAAGTTTTATCCTATGCATTTAGTACATCGTGATCGGAATTATATTTATAATTTTTGGCGTCGTGATAGAAAAAGCATCGCTCAAGCTTGGGGGAGGCTTAAATAAATGTTATATTCATGCCCAAACCATGAGCTCTCGAGAGAAATTATCATTCAGAACTTCTATGCTCGGCCTTCTCATGATGATCGCACCATGCTTGACACTTCTTGTACCGGTTCTTTTATGAAGAGAGATATTGACTTCAAATGGAATTTATTGGAGAGAATTAAACGCAACTCTGAAGATTGGGAGCTTTATGATGGTAAGGGGTCAGGTATGAATTTCAAGTTTGATTGCGTTAAATCCTTTGTTGAAACAAATACCTTTAGTGATTTTAGCGCTAAGTATGGACTTGACTCTGAGATAGTAGCTTCATTGTGTGAATCATTTGCTGCTCATATTGATCTCCCCAAGGAGAAGTGGTTTAAATATCATCCTCCCCTAGAAGTCAATATAATTAAACCCAGTCTAGTTGAAGAGAAATTCATTGCCTATAATGATCCTATTGTTCCTAGTGCTTACATTGAGAAACCACCTTTCCTTGTTAGGGTAAAGGATCATTCTAAAGCTTCAACTGTGATACGTAGAGGCTACATTAGAACACCTACACCCCCTGAGCAAATTAGAGTTGAACCTAGCATTGCTATTATCAAAGATCTCCTATCCGACAATGTTGATGGCCATGATATTCACTTCTGTGAAGATGCTGCTAGAATTGCTAAACCACACGCTAGAGACAAACATAGGCCTGTTGTTGGCACACTAATGCCAGCTGTGCTTCCCTTTGCAACGGTGCCAGAAATAATTCTTCTACCTCAAAAAGATCCCCGGCAACAGCGCTAGAAATTTTTGTGTCGACAGCACCAGGAATCCTTCAGCTACGGCTACGCCTTAAGGGACTTCCTAGGCAAGTATGCAAAGGATTTCCCCCGTGGCCGTGGAGCCTTGTGTTGGTGTTCCCTCGAAGCGGAAAGGGTGATGTAGCACATCGGTGGTAAGTATTTCCCTCAATTTGAGAACCAAGGTATCAATCTAGTGGAGGAGTATCTAAAGATCCTGCACAAACACAAAAGCTTCCTCCCAACGCTATGAAGGGGTTGTCAATACCTTATAGATTGTTTGCCAAGTGAGAACTGAAAGCAACAAAGTAACAAAGCAAAGTAAAAGCAGAGGTGTAAACGATGGATGTGAATAGACCCGGGGGCCGTAGTGTTTACTAGTGGCTTCTCTCATGAAAGCAAGTAGACAGTGGGTGAACAAATTACTGTCGAGCAACTGATTGAACCGCGCAAAGTCATGACGATATCTATGAAATGATTATATCTATAGGCATCTCGTCCAAAACAAGTAGACCGATACTATCTGCATCTACTACTATTACTCCACACGTCGACCGCTATCCAGCATGCATCTAGTATATTAAGTCCATAAGAATAGAGTAACGCCTTAAGCAAGATGACATGATGTAGAGGGATAATCTCAAACCAATGATAAAAAAACCCCATCTTTTTACCCTTGATGGCAACTACTTGATGTGTGCCTTGCTGCCCCTACTGTCACTAGGAAAGGTCACCACATGGTAGAACCCAAAACGAAGCACTTCTCCCATTGCAAGAATCATAGATCTAGTTGGCCAAACAAAACCCAAGACTCGGAGAGACTTACAAGGATATCAAATCATGCATATAAGAAATCAGCAAAGACTCAAATATATATCATAGATAATCTGATCACAAATCCACAATTCATCGGATCTCGACAAACACACCGCCAAGGAAGATTACATCGGATAGATCTCCATGAAGATCATGCAGAACTTTGTATTGAAGATCCAAGAGACAGAAGAAGCCATCTAGCTACTAACTACGGACCCGTAGGTCTGAAGTGAACTACTCACGAGTCATTGGAGGGGCGATGATGATGATGAAGAAGCCCTCCAACTCCAAAGTCCCCTCCGGCAGGGCGCCGGGAAGGGTCTCTAGATGAGATCTCGCAGAAACGGAAGCTTGCGGCGGTGGAAAAGTATTTTCGAGGCTCCCCTGATTTTTTGCTATATTTTTGGGAATTTATAGGCCAAAGATCTAGGTCAGTGGGCGGCCAGGGAGGCCACAAGCCTGCCCACCGCCGCCTCCCCCTAGTGGCGGAGTGGGGGCTTGTGGGCTCCCTGGAGCCCACCTGGCTTGACCCAAAGGCCCCCTGATCTTCTTCCGTTCGAGAAAAATCATTTTGGGGTTTTTCTTCCGTTTGGACTCCGTACCAAAATCAGATATGAAAAGAGTCAAAAACACGGAAAAACAGGAACTGGCACTTGGCACTGAATTAATAAGTTAGTCCCATAAAAGATATAAAAGGTACATAAAACATCCAAAGAAGACAAGATAACAACGTGAAACCATCAAAAATTATAGATACGTTTGAGACGTATCACACGCATGTTGTTTCTGTTAAGATAGGAGATCATTGTTATCATGGTTTATGTGACGTGGGTGCTAGTGTTAGTGCAATAACTCAATCCTTATATGATGAAATCAAAGACGAGATTGCACCTGTTGAGATAGATCCTATTGATATCACTATTCAGCTTGCCAATAGAGATACTATCTGCCCTATGGGAATTGCTAGGGATGTTGAAGTCTTGTGTAGTAAAATGAAGTATCCTGCTGATTTCCTTGTTCTTGCTACCACACAAGATAGCTTTTGTCCCATCATATTTGGCAGACCTTTTCTCAATACTGTCAATGCTCATATTGACTATGAGAAGCAAACTGTCACTATTGGCTTTGAAGGTGTGTCACACGAGTTCAATTTCTCCAAGTTTGGTAGACAACCTCATGAAAAAGAGTTGCCTAGTAAGGATGAAACTATTGCCTTAGCTTCTATTATCGTGCCTCGTACTGATCCTTTAGAGCAATACTTGCTTGAGCATGAAAATGATATGCATATGGATGAAAGGGATGAGATAGATAGAGTTGTCTTAGAACAATATCCTATCCTTAAGAATAACTTGCCTGTTGAACTGCTTGGGGATCCACCCCCACCAAAAGGTGATCCTATGTTCGAGCTTAAACAGTTGCCAGATACTCTTAAGTATGCTTATCTTGATGAAAAAGAGATATATCCTGTCATAATTAGTGCTAGCCTCTCACAGCATGAAGAAAAGAAGTTACTAAAAACTCTAAGAAAGCACCGTGCTGCTATTGGCTATACTCTTGATGATCTTAAGCGCATTAGTCCCACTCTATGCCAGCACAAGATTAAAACTGATCCTGATTCCGAACCTGTTGCTGATCATCAACGGAGATTAAATCCCAAGATGAAAGAGGTAGTAAGAAAAGAAATACTAAAGCTCTTAGAAGCAGGTATTATCTATCATGTTGCTCATAGTGATTGGGTGAGTCCGGGGCATTGCATCCCTAAGAAGGGAGGTATTACCGTTGTCCCTAATGATAAGGATGAATTGATCCCACAAAGGATTATCACTGTCTATAGGATGGTGATCGATTTTAGGAAATTGAATAAATCCACTAGGAAATATCATTACCCTTTGCCTTTTATCGACCAAATGCTAGAAAGACTGTCTAAACACACACACTTCTGCTTTCTAGACAGTTATTCTGGTTTCTCCCAAGTACCAGTTGCACAATCTGATCAGGAGAAAACCACTTTCACCTGCCCTTTTGGTACCTTTGCTTATAGACGTTATGTAATGCAGCTGCCACCTTTCAAAGATGTATGATGGCTATATTCTCTGACTTTTGTGAAAAGATTGTTGAGGTTTTCATGTATGACTTCTCAGTTTACGGGTCTTCTTTTGATGATTGCCTCAGCAACCTTGATCGAGCCTTGCAGAGATGTAAAGATACCAATCTTGTCTTGAATTGGGAGAAGTTCCACTTTATGGTCAATGAAGGCGTCGTCTTAGGACATAAAATTTCTGAAAGAGGTATTGAAGTCGATAAGGCTAAGGTTGATGCAATCGAGAAAATGCCATACCCCACGGATATCAAAGGTATAAGAAGTTTCCTTGGTCATGTTGGTTTCTATAGGAGGTTTATTAAAGACTTCTCTAAGATTTCTAGGCCTCTTACCAATCTCTTGCAAAAGGATATTCCTTTTGTCTTTGATGATGATTGTGAGGAAGCCTTCGAAATACTTAAGAAGGCCTTGATAACTGCACCTATTGTTCAACCACCTCATTGGAAATAACCTTTGGAGATCATGTGTGATGCTAGTGATTATGTTGTTGGTGCTGTCCTAGGGCAAAGAGTTGATAAGAAGTTGAATGTTATTCACTATGCTAGTAAAACTCTAGACAGTGCCCAAAGAAAGTATGCTACTACGGAGAAGGAATTTTTAGCAGTCGTGTTTGCATGTGAAAAGTTCAGGTCTTCAATAGTTGATTCCAAAGTCACTATTCACACTGATCACGCTGCTATTAAGTACCTCATGGAGAAGAAAGACGCTAAACCTAGACTTATCAGATGGGTTCTCTTGCTACAAGAGTTTGATTTGCACGTTGTCGACAGGAAGGGTGCTCATAACCCCGTAGCAGATAACTTGTCTAGGTTGGAGAATGTTCTTGATGACCCATAACCTATTGATGATAGCTTTCCCGGTGAGAAATTGAATGTCATCAATACTTCACGTAGTGCACCGTGGTATGCTGATTATGCAAACTATATCGTTGCCATATATATACCACCTAGTTTCACATACCACCAAAAGAAGAAATTCTTATTTGACTTGAGACGTTACTTTTGGGATGATCCGCACCTTTATAAGGAAGGAGTAGATGGTGTTATTAGATGTTGTGTACCTGAACATGAACTGGGACAGATCCTACAGAAGTGTCACTCCAAGGCCTACGGAGGACACCATGCGGGAGATAGAACTGCACACAAGGTATTGCAATCAGGTTTCTATTGGCCCACTCTCTTCAAGGATGCCCGTAAGTTTGTCTTGTCTTGTGACAAATGTCATATAATAGGTAATATCGGTAAACGTCGGGAAATGCCTATGAACTATTCACTTGTCATTGAACCATTTGATGTTTGGGGCTTTGATTATATGGGACCTTTTCCAAAATCCAACGGGTATACTCACATCCTAGTTGCTGTAATTACGTCACTAAGTGGGTAGAAGTTATTCCCACTAGTAGTGTTGATCACAACACCTCTATCAGGATGCTTAAAGAAGTTATTTTCCCTAGATTTGGAGTCCCTAGATATCAAATGACCGACGGTGGTTCACATTTCATTCATGGTGCTTTCCGTAAAACGCTTGCTAAGTACGATGTCAACCATAGAATTGCGTCTCCCTATCACCCTCGGTCCAGTGGTCAAGTAGAGCTAAGCAATAGAGAGATTAAACTAATTCTGCAAAAGACTGTCAATAGGTCTAGAAAGAATTGGTCTAAGAAGCTCGATGATGCATAGTGGGCTTATAGAACTGCCTATAAGAATCCCATGGGCATGTCTCCGTACAAAATGGTGTACTGTAAAGCATGTCATTTACCTCTTGAGCTAGAGCATAAGGCTTATTGGGCAATCAAAGAGCTCAACTTTGATTTCAAACTTGCTGATGAGAAGAGGTTATTTGATATTAGCTCGCTTGACGAATGGAGAACTCAGGCATATGAGAATGCCAATTTGTTCAAAGAAAAGGTTAAGAGGTGGCATCATAAAAGGATACAAAAGCGTGCGTTCAATGTAGGTGATTATGTCTTGCTATATAATTATCGTTTAAGATTTTTTGCAGGCAAGCTTCGCTCTAAATGGGAAGGTCCTTACATTGTTGAGGAAGTATATCGTTTCAGTGCTATCAAGATCAACAACATGGAAGGTCATTGTCCGAGAGTGGTAAATGGGCAGAGAATCAAGCATTATATCTCAGGTACTCCAATAAATGTTGAAAGCAATATTATCAATACCATAACTCCGGAGGAATACCTAAGGGATATTTATCAGCCTGTTTCAGACTCCGAAAACGAAGAGGTATGTGATACGGTAAGTAAACCGACTCCAAAACTTTTCTAGTAGGATTTTTCCTCCATTTTGGAATATTTAGAAAAATAGAAAAATTGGAAGTACTCCGGAAAGCGCACGAGGAGGCGACAATCCTGCCAGGCGCGGGCCACCACCTGGCCGCGCCTGGGGGGCTTGTGGCCACCTCGTGTGCATCCCGGACTCTGTTTACGTGTGGAGTACTCCTTCTGGTCGGAAATAAGTCATTATATATTCTCCTGTAAGGTCTGACCCTTGTATCACGTGAATTTCCTCTGTTTTTGTTTCGAGCCTGTTTTCTGCCACAAATTTAGGTCAAGATGTCTTCTCAAGATTCAGAGGGGGGAGCTATGTGGCTGATTACCTTGCTAACCCCAAGGTCTATGGGGACTTGGATCCTTATGGCTGGACCACTGATGAGGAAGAATATTATGATCCCAAGGGGAAGGAACAAACAAGTTCCGATGAGGAGGAGGCTCCTCTACCTCAACTTGGACACACGCATGTGGAGTTCTAGAAGTCGAGCCTCCCTAACTCAAGGAAGAATCCTAAGACTTTGTTTATCCCTTCTCGTTTCTTGCAGGAGAGTAAGTAGGAATTATGCCAAAGGGTGTTGAGGCTTGAAGAGGAAAATGATGATCTGAGGGAGCAAAATTTTATGCTCAAGTGGAAATTAAACAAGTTCAAGACCTCTACAACAACCCCACCACCATCGCCTCCAAAGGAAGACAACTAAGCACGGGTATGGGCAATCCCCTTGGCTTGTGCCAAGCTTGGGGGAGTTGCCCCGGTATCGTATCACCATCACATCTTTTTCCCTTACCTTTGTTTTAGTTTGTTCCTTTTCAGTTTTCTTTTTCTCTAGTAGAATAAAGGTCTTAGTGTTTTGGGCTTAAGTTTTGATTTGTGTCAACCCCGATGTATTCGAGCTCGTGATCCATATAATAAAGAGTGTCTTAGTTGAGGGCTTTCCCTCTTGCCATGATCAAAAGAGTGAGAAAAGAACAAAAGCATGAAAGATCATGTAATGATCTTATGGGAAGTGATGGCTTCACATATAAAAAGAATGATGATTGAAACTTGTTGGGGGTAGACAAACGTAGACCTTGGTCATTGTTGCAATTAATAGGAAGTGATAAAGAAGGAGAGGTTCACATATAAATATATCATCTTTGACACCATCCATGATTGCGAACACTCACTAAACTATTGCATGCTTAGAAGTAGATGTTGGACAAGAAAGACAACATAATGAATTGTGTTTGCTTGGTTCCGAACAATGTTATATGACTAGAGATCCCTTAGCATGTGATGATTGCTTCCACCTCATATTAGTCAAAACTTCCGCACCAAGTAGAGATACTACTTGTGCATCCACAAACCTTCAACCCAGTTTTGCCATGAGAGTCCACCATACCTGCCTATGGATTGAATAAGATCCCTCAAGTAAGTTGTCATTGGTGCAAGCAATAAAAATTGCTCCCTAAATATGTATGATCTATTAGTGTGTGGAAAATAAGCTTTGTACGAACCTGTGATGAGGAAGACATAAAAGCAACGGACTGCATAATAAAGTTCTTTATCACAGGAGGCAATGTAAAGTGACGTTCCTCCACACTAAGAGGACACACATCTAAACCTCAAAAGTGCATGACAACCTCTGCTTCCCTCTGCGAAGGGCATATCTTGTGTTTTTACTTTTTGCCCTTGAAAGAGTCATGGTGATCTTCACCAATTCCTTATTTTGCCTTTCTCTTGGCTAACGTCATATGCTAGGGAAAGATCTATACTCATCTGTCAACTTGGAAGTAAGCACTCATGAATTATTATTGTTGACATTACCCTTGAGGTAAATGGTTGGGAGGCGAAACTATAAGCCCCTATCTTTCTCTGTGTCCAGCTGAAACTTTGATCTCATGAGTACCACGTGAGTTGTAGCAATTGTAGAGAACGAAAAGATGATTGAGTATGTGGATTTTCTTTACAAGCTCTTATTTGACTCTTTCTGATGTTGTGATAAATTGCAATTGCTTCAATGACTAAAGGCTATCGGTTGTTGATTCTCAGTAAGGTTATTGATCCATGCTTTACTTTGTGAAGGAATTGTCACTTTAGCATGAGAGATTATATGTTTGTATTGCTGTTATGATCATGATCATGATGCCTGCATGTTCGTATCTTGTTTTGTTGACACCTCTCTCCCTAAACATGTGGGCATGTTTATTGATCTAGGCTTTCGCTTGAGGACAAGTGAGGTCTAATCTTGGGGGAGTTGATATGTCCATTTTGCATCATGCTTTCATGTTGATAAATATTGCTTTTTGGGCTGTTATTACACTCCAGGTACAATACTTATGCCTTTTCTCTCTTATTTTGCAAGGTTTACATGACGAGGGAGAATGCCGGCAGCTGGAATTCTGGCCTGAAAAAGGAGCAAGTTTGAGATGCCTATTCTGCGCAACTCAAAAAGCAATGAAAATCAACGTGGATTTTTTGGGGGATTTATAAAAAATACTAGGTCGAAGAAGTGCCGGAGGGGCGCCGGCAGGGGGCCACAAGCCTGCTAGGCGCGGCCACCCCCCCCCCCCCCCTGGCCACGCCTAGGGGGCTTGTGGGCTCCCAGCTGGCCCTCTGGATCCCCCCCTTTTGCTACAAGAAGGGTTTCAGTCTGGAAAAAAATCAAGAGGAAGCTTTTCGGAGGATTCGCCGCCGCCACGAGGCGGAACTTGAGCAAAACCAATCTAGAGCTCCGGAAGGACGATCCTGCCGGGGAAACTTCCTTCCCGGAGGGGGAAATTGTCGCCATCGTCATCACCAACACTCCTCTCATCGGAGGGGACTCATCACCATCAACATCTTCATTAGCACCATCTCATCTCCAAACCCTAGTTCATCTCTTGTAACCAATCTCTGTCTCGCGACTCCGATTGGTACTTGTAAGGTTGCTAGTAGTGTTAATTACTCTTTGTAGTTGATGCTAGTTGGATTACTTGGTGGAAGAGTTTATGTTCATATATTTGATGCTAATCATTACCTCTCTGGTCATGAATATGATTATGCTTTGTGAGTAGTTACTTTTGTTCCTGAGGACATGGGATAAGTCATGCTATAAGTAGTCATGTGAATTTGGTATTCGTTCGGTAATTTGATGTGTTGTATGTTGTTTTTCCTCTAGTGGTCTTATGTGAACGTCGACTACATAACACTTCACCATTATTTGGGCCTAGAGGAAGGCATTGGGAAGTAGTAAGTAGATGATGGGTTGCTAGAGTGACAGAAGCGTAAACCCTAGTTTATGAGTTGCTTCGTAAGGGGCTGATTTGGATCCACTAGTTTAATGTTATGGTTAGACTTTGTCTTAATTCTTCTTTCGTAGTTGCGGATGCTTGCGAGAGGGGTTAATCATAAGTGGGATGCTTGTCCAAGTAAGGGCAGTACCCAAGCGTCGGTCCACCCACATATCAAACTATCAAAGTAACGAACGTGAATCATATGAACATGATGAAAACTAGCTTGGCAGAAATTCCCATGTGTCCTCGGGAGCGTTATACCTTCTATAAGACTTTGTCCAGGCTTGTCCCTTGCTACAAAAGGGATTGGGCCACTTTGCTGCACCGTTGTTACTTTTGTTACTTGCTACTTGCTACGAATCATCTCACCACACAATTACTTGTTACCGATAATTTCAGTGCTTGCAGATTTTACCTTGCGGAAAACCACTTGTCAGATCCTTCTGCTCCTCGTTGGGTTCGACACTCTTACTTATTGAAAGGACTATGATAGATCCCCTATACTTGTGGGTCATCATCTATCTCTGTTACCCGAACGCATCTCCTGAAGTTCTCTTTAGTTTTGTGTGATTGATGTTTTCAAGTTTTGGGTGAGATACCGATATGAGGTGAATAAGGAGTATCAATGACCAAAGGTTGGGGACTGCCAAGGAACCCCCAAGGTAATATCCAAGGAATACTAAAGCGTCTAAGCTTGGGGATGCCCCGGAAGTCATCCCCTCTTTTGTCTCCAACATTATCAATATATCTTACTTGGAGGTATAGTTTTATTCATCACATGACATGTGTTTTGCTTGGAACATAATTTTATTTTTTTAGAATTTGTTTTATGTTATTTATAATCTTGTTTTTAATAAAAAAGTTCCAGGGATTGCCTTTAGAATGCTTGAATTGCATGTGTCATGTGTGTTGTACAAAAATAGAATCTTTTTCGTAGCATTTGAATTACCAATTTTACCCGAAAGTGCAAAGTTTCTGAAATTTTTACACAATGTTGTCACACAAATTATTTATCATGTACTAAATTTCCATAATTTCTGGAGTTACAGAAGTACACTATTGTAATATATTGCTACAGAATGTTCTGTTTGGATAGATTGATGTCATAGTTTCGTTATCTACTTATCCTAGAGTTTCATGGCTTATATTGGTAGATATAAATTGTGTAAATGATAGTATGTAGTACATAATGTTTGAAAATTATTTTGCAACTTGTCTTGGTAGTACATTAAGTGTTGATTTAGTCTTATGTGTACTAACCTATCTCACTAGTTCTTTTCAAGTTTTGTGTTGATGAAGTTTTTTGAGATTTAGGTGAAACCGGGATATGACAGGATTGTACGAGATACAAAATCTCAAGCTTGGGGATGCCCAAGTCACCCCAAGTAAATATTACAAGAAGTTTCAAGCATCTAAGATTGGGTATGCTACGCATTCCACCTCTTTTCATCGACAAATATCGGTTAGCCGATGTTGTTATTTCGTTCACATGATATGCGCTATTCTTGGAGAGTATTTTGTTTTCTTTGTTGTTTGAATAAATATCAGAGCTGTAAATCTTTATTGAGAGAGAGTCCTCACATAGCTACTTAATTGTTTGACTACTCATTGTTCTTCACTTATACCTTTTGAAAGTAGTTTGATGTTTACTCTTGTGCTTCACTTATATCCTAAGAGTAAATTGTGAATGGATTGAATATAATAAATCCGAAATTATCAATGTGCTATTTTCTTAGCAGTAGTTTCACATTTTGTTTAGAAAGTAAAATATATGGAAGTTTGACAATCACAATATTGGTCATACAAGCAATTCATGAATGATTAGTATAAGAAATAGAACTTTCACATACAAATATATTATCTTGGACATATTTTATGATTGTGAATACACATTAATTATTTTCAATCTTGATCAAATAGTTGAATTTGGACAGTAAGATAATGTAGTGGTTATGTTTGGGTATATTTGCATAGAAGTTATATTGTTACGGATCCTCCAACATGCGGTGCTTGTTTAGTACCTTTTGCTAGCCAAAACTTTGTGCTAAGTAGAGATACTACTCATGCATCCAAATTCTTGAGCCAAGTTTCTTCAATGATAGTCCACCATACCTACCTATATATGGTATTTTACTGCTATTCCAAGTAAATTTGCATGTGCCACCTCTAAAACTTCCAAATATACATTTGTTTTGTGTGCTCATACCGCGCATTGAGCGACGGGCGGTCACTATCTTCCATGCTAAACGGGTTATTCTCAAGATGAATGTTTATTCACTTGTCATTGCATGAGAGTGACTGGTAAAAAGGATGCCTAGTCATGCATAATACAAAAATAAATGAAGAAGAGCTCCCCCTACAAAGTTCATTGTTTGGATGGTACTCGTCGATACAGCTAGCCATCTAATGTGTTTGAATGGTGGAGGGGGAGTAAAATTTCAATTCCATTTGGGGACCACCAATAATGTAATTAGCATGGAAGATGTTTAAAACTCTTGTCATAACATTGACAGGAAAGGCACACAACCCAAAAGTACATATTCATCTCTCTTTTAAAACAATGAGCTCTGACACCTGTGCAAATCCCTGGTTCCCTCTACAAAGGGACAATCTATTTACTTTCATGTTACTTACTTTTAATGTTGAGTCAACTTCTTACTCCAACCTCAAACTATTAGTTGGGAAACACTATGTGGTGGGGAAACATCCAAACACATATATCCACTCAAATATATTTGATCATGATTCATTATTGTTGACAATTTTCTTCATGATAAATATGTAGGGAGGCAAAAAATTAAGCCCCTATCTTTCTCTGTGTTCGATGGATGTTGTTTGTTCTAAACATATGCTTTGAGTATTAGCAATCATAGAACATTATATGATAATTCAGTATGTGGAGCTCTTACTTAGACTTCATGATACTTTGAAATTGTTTGATGACTAAGAACATGTGTTGTTAAGTTTCAAGAGAATGCATTGTTTGAACCATGACATGTGAATTGATTGCTACTCAACCATGATGATTTTTATAAAAAAAAGGTTTACGGTTATGATGCTAGAAAAGGTGATCGGAATTATCATTGTTCAAACTTATATACTATGATAACATTCAAACTTCATAAATTATTTCTTTTATCATTTACCTACTCAAGGACGAATAGGAATTAAGCTTGGGGATGTTGATACGTCTCCAACGTATCGATAATTTATGGACTATTCATGCCATATTCACCCATGTTTACAATATTTTTATATGGCTTTCATACACTTTTGTGATTTATTTATAACTAACCCGCACTGACATTGTTTTCTGTAGAATTACCATGGTGTTGTTTTTTGTGCAGAAAATGAAAGTTCTCAGAATCGCTCGAAACTTTTTGATGATTTTTTCTGGAACATATGAGAAATATTGGAGCGAAGAACGCCAGAGGGGAGCCACCTGTGGTCCACAAGCCAACAGGGCGCGCCCACCCCCCTAGGCGCACCTTAGTTGCTTGTGAGGCCCACGTGGCTTCATTTAACGTGATTCCAATGCCGAAAAATCCTATATATACCAAAGCCTCATAAATAAATAGAGAACTTCCACTCCGCCACGCAACTATATGTATTGACAAAAAGCCCATATGGAGCCTTTCCAATGCCCTGCCGAAGGGGGAAAATCATCTCCGGTGGCCATCTTCATCATCCTGGGGGAGGCCATGACGAGAAGGGAGTAGTTCACCCTCGGGGCTGAGGGTATGTACCAGTAGCTATGTGTTCAATCTCTCTCTCCCTCTCTCTCTCTCTCTCTCTCTCGTGTTCTTGAGATGTCCCAATCTTGATGTATCACGGGCTTTGTTAATATAGTTGAATCATATGGCGTTCTTTCCTTGCTATTTTATTGTGATGAACTGAATTTTCCCTTTGAGATCTTGTTTCGTTGGATTGAATGTTGGATTTGAGAACACTTGATGTATATCTTGTATATGGATACCTATGGCGCCAATGGGGATTTCTATTGGTTCACCCTATATATGTTATGGCATCAAGTTGCGACTTCCGGTGACCTTGGAGATCTATGCATACAGGTTGATTGCATTTTCATACTACGTTCTCCAATAGAAAACTCAGAGGTGCTCTTTGAAGTTCTCTGTGTTGTATCAAATATGATGAATCTAAAATTCTTTGTTGCATGTCATATAATTAACCCACAGATACTTGAGGTGACATTGTAGTATCTAGGTGACGTTAGGGTTGATTGATATGTATCATGGGTGTTAGAGCATATTTCTCCATATATAGTTTTGGTAATTGATAACAATCCCTACGGACTAATGGTTGCCTTGAGTTATATGTGAAGGATTTGTCCATAGGCACTTCTTGAAGTCCATCTATTGGTTTCAAGGAGTTTATATGATGACCAAGGTGGTATTCAAGGTTTTATGCAAAGATTGGTCATAAATACACAAGGTTGATCAAGACTAAGTCAAAGAGTGAATCAAGTTGATCAACACACAAAGCATACAAGATGTACCGAGAGGGATCAAGTGATCCCGTGGTATGGTAAGCAGTGTCCATTACGCTTTTTGTACTAACCCATGGTTTTCGTGATAGTTCTGTGTGGGGTTGGGTGTGTTTCCATGGGCTTGCGTCAAGAGGAAGATCTCATACAACCCATCGAGGATGATGTCATCATCATCAAGAATGTGGTGTGCAAGTTCAAGTGGATCATCACGAAGATATCTGGCTTGAAGCTTATCGTCCATTGTGGTGGCGATGGACTTGTGAAGATGTGTTGAAGAGTGGATCACCCAAAGTGAGTATCGAGGAGCAATCAACTAGTCTTCATCAAGACAATGCAATAAAGAAAGGTGGTCCATCTTGAGGAAGTCAAGATCGTCATCATCTAGCTCAAGTGGACTATGTGAAAGGTATAGGTTTGCCCTTGATAGGTTTTTCTATTTAGGATATATTGTCGTACTGTCAAGGGGGGCTCTCAAGTGATTAGCTTGATCATATCTTTCATTGAAAGCTCAAACCATTTGCATCCTTGCATAATATTTCTTGGTTCTCGTTTGGTGTTTCTATTTGTGAGTTTTAGAGCTTATGGTCATCTTTATGACAAGCTCGAGTTCATTGAAAATGGAGTTCATGTGCATCTTCTATGATGTTTTCGATATTGGAGTTTTTGCCGGTTCTTCATTCATAGAGGTTTCACATCTCTATATCATTGGCATTTCATAACTTCGTGTTTTTAAGATTGACCAAAAAGAATAACTTTGAGGTGATTCTACTACCTACGCCAATTTCATCTTATGTTCTCCACTACTTATGAACTTTGGAGTGATTTTTTGGTGCACGTTGAGGGATGATCATATGATTCTATTATGCTAGCATTGTTGACAGATTCAACTAGTGAAAGTATGAACCCTAAGCCTTATTTACAAGCATTGCTATACAGTTTTGCTCGTTGTTTACCACTTGTTACCTTGCTGTTTTTATATTTTCATATTACAAAAGCCTTTATCTACTATCCGTACTACACTTGTATCACTCTCTCTTCGCCGAACTAGTGCACCTATGCAATTTACCATTGTATTGGGTGCGTTGAGGAAACAAGATATTTCTTGTATGTGATTGTAGGACTGCTTGAGAGAGACCATCTTCATCCTACACCTCCCACGGATTGATAAACCTTGGGTCATCCACTTGGGGGAATTTGTTGTTGTCCTGTAGAAATCTGGACTTGGAGGCCCAAGAATGTCTACACGGATAAAGTTGCGTAGTAGACATCACTAGCATTCTTAAGAAAACAGTTGGTCAGCCACAAAGGAAGTGAAAATATTGGTGATCATCACCAACACCCGGGTTTATTTTCCTGAAGTAACCATCATCCGCACACTGTGGGTATCTGGTTATCATGCCTACTGTTAGCTTAGCAACCCGAAGAAAGGAACACATGGAGGAAGTATTTTCTACGGAAGATGTTTCTTACATTAGATAGTAAAATATAACATAACTGCTAAAGCACGTTTTGTTTATTAGTTCCATATGACTAGATTGCCTCGTTCTCCGAAGTGATTTTCAGTTATCGCATGTTACATAGTATGGAATACTCCCCAAACCACTAGTAGGGAGGGAGAAGTGGATGGTCGGTTAAGACAATGTTTAAAGCAAGAATGGAGTAATATTTTATGTAAAGTACATAGCTACATAGAATCGGATATCTGGTTGCTAGTCAACATTATCTATTATGGCATCCAGACTATAGTATTCTTGCGAGATCCGTGCGGCACGCATCTCTTGGTCATACACCAAGCGAAGTGGCACCTCTTGCCCATCTGGCCCTACCGGCCCAACTCAAGCCAAATGCTCCGAGTCAAGTTTGGTGAATCGTGTCTTCACCATTGACCATGTCTCTCGTGCTCCCTCTTGACAACTTGACATCTTCCATAGATCAAAATAATGTCGAGCTCCTTTAAAACGACTCGTTACTTCGTCCATCCCTTCCATAGGCTTCTTCATCGACCATAATTCCTTGACCATGCTCTTCCTCGCCTTTCGACCTCGCTCATGCATGATGGACAGTTCCTTTAGAAGGTTCCCTCCAGACAAGTTGGCCTCTTCTTTGGGGCGCCCGGTTAGGAGAGCTAACAAGAGACGTGGTATGCTTGTCAAAATGGCATAATATGTATATCTTACGGAATTACAAACTAAATTTCACTTACCAAACATGCCACCTTTCAATCTGTGGTTTTCCTCGTGGGCGTGCACTAGTTGAGTTTTTAACCTCTTGCTACTTCTTGAGCTTGCGTTGGTTTTTCCCTTGAAGAGGAAAGGGTGATGCAGCAAAGTAGAGATAAGTATTTCCCTCAGTTTGAGAACCAAGCTATCAATCGAGTAGGAGTATCAAAATGAGGCACCAATGAACTTGTGCAAAGACAAACAAACTTGCACCCAACGCGATAAAGGGGTTGTCAATCCCTTCACGATTACTAGCAAGGTGAGATCTGATAGTGATGAAAGGTAAATATAAATAAAAGTGCAGCAAGGTATTTTTGGTATTTTTTATGTAGATCTGAATATATAATGTGTAAAATAGACCCGGGGGGCATAGTGTTCACTAGAGGCTTCTCTCATGATAACAAGTATTACGGTGGGTGAACGAATTACTGTCGAGCAATTGATATAATTGCGCAAAGTCATGACGATATCTAAGGCAATGATCATACATATAGGCATCACGTCCGAGACAAGTAGACCGATACTTTCTGCATCTACTACTATTACTCCACACATCGACCTCTATCCAGCATGCATCTAGTGTATTAAGTTCATAACAAACAGAGTAACGCCTTAAGCAAGATGACATGATGTAGAGGGATAAATTCATGCAATATGATATAAACCCCATCTTTTTACCCTTGATGGAAACAACACGATGTGTGCCTCGCTACCCCTTCTGTAACTAGGTGAGGACACCGCACGGTATGAACCCAAAACCAAGCACTTCTCCCATTGCAAGAATTACACATCAAGTTGGCCAAACGAAACCCATAACTCAAAGAGAATTACAAGGATACAAAATCATGCATATAAGAAATCAGAGGAGACTCAAATAATATTCATAGATAATCTGATCATAAATCCACAATTCATCGGATGTCGACAAAGACACCGCAAAAGAAACTTACATCGGATAGATATCCATGAAGATCATGGAGAACTTTGTATTGAAGATCCAAGAGAGAGAATAAGCCATCTAGCTACTAGCTATGGACCGAAAGTTCTGTGGTGAACTACTCACGCATCACCAGAGAGGCAATTGTGTTGATGAAGAAGCCCTCTGTGTCTGAATCCCCCTCCGGCAGGGCAACAGAACGGTCCCCAGATGGGATCTCGCGGAGACAGAAGCTTGCGGCAGCGGAAAACTATTTTCGTGGCTCTCTGTGTTGGTTTTGGGATTTTTGGGAATTTATAGGCGAAAGAGGTAGGGCAAAGGAGGCAAGGGGGGCCCACGAGCCAGCTAGGCTCCCCTCCCCCCTAGGGCGCGCCTAGGGGGCTTGTGACCTCCCACGAGACCTCCTGCCTTGGTTCTCATGTCTTCTGGGTATCTTCTGTTATGGAAAAAATCATCCCGCAGGTTTTATTCCGTTTGGACTCCGTTTAATATTCTTTTCTGAAAAAGGTCAAAAACACGGAAAAAACAAAAACTGGCACTAGGCACTGAGTTAATAGGTTAGTCCCAAAAATGATATAAAATGGCATATAAGACATCCCAAGTTGATAATATAATAGCATGGAACAATCAACAATTATAGATATGTTGGAGACGTATCAAGCATCCCCAAGCTTAACTCCTGCTCGTCCTCGAGTAGGGAAGTGATACAGACCGAATTTTTGATGTGGAATGCTACCTAACATATTTGTTCTTTGTAACTTCTTCATTGTGGCATGAATGCTTAGATCCATAAGATTCAAAACAATAGTTTAATATTGACATGAAAACAATAATACTTCAAGCATACTAGCAAAGTAATCATGAACTTTTGAAATAACAAGGCCAAAGAAAGTTATCCCTACAAAATCATATAGTCTGGCTATGCTCCATCATCCCCACACAACGAATTTAAATCATGCACAACCCCGGTATTGGCCAAGTAATTGTTTTCGCACTCTTACTTTCTCAAACTTTTTCAACTCTCATGCAATACATGAGCGTGAGCTATGGATATAGCACTATAGGTGGAATAGAGTGTGGTGGAGGTTGTGAGGCAAAAAGGAGGAGATGGTCACATCGACTCGGCGTATCAATGGGCTATGGAGATGCCCATCAATATATATCAATGTGAATGAGTAGGGATTACCATGCAACGGATGCACTAGAGCTATAAGTGTATGAAAGCTCAAAATGAAAACTAGTGGGTGTGCACCCAACTTGCTTGCTCACGAAGACCTAGGGCAATTTTGAGGAAGCCCATCATTGGAATATACAAGCCAAGTTATATAATGAAAATTCCCACTAGTATATGAAAGTTACAAAACAAGAGGCTCTCTATCATGAAGAACATGGTGTTATTTTGAAGCACAAGTGTGGAAAAAGATAGTAGCATTGTCCCTTCTCTCTTTTTCTCTCATCATTTTTTTGTTTGGGCACTTTGGCCTCTTTTCTCAAAAAAAAATTCTTCCTTTTTTTGGTAGGCCTCTTTGGTCTCTTTTTTTTTAATTCCTCACATGGGACAATGGTCTTATAATGATGATCATCACACTTTTATTTACTTACAACTCAATTGTTAGAACAATAATGACTCTATATGAAATGCCTCCGGCATTGTACCGGGATGTGCAACGATTTAGCTTACTGTATGACGTTGAAACATCTCGCTAGCTATCTTACGATCATGCAATGGCAGAATGAAAATGACGGCACATGTCATGAGACAGAACGGTGGAAGTTGCATAGCAATATATCTCGGAATTGCTATGAAAATGCCATAATAGGTAGGTATGGTGGCTGTTTTGAGGAAGGTATATGTGGGTTTGTGCACCAGCAAAAGTTGCGCGGCACTAGAGAGGCTAGCAATGGTGGAAGGTGAGAGTGCATCTATACCATGGACTCACATTAGTCATAAAGAACTCATATACTTATTGCGAATGTTTTATTAGTAATCGAAACAAAGTGCTAAACGCATACTCCTAGGGGAAGGGTTGGTAGGTGTTAACCATCGCGCGATCCCGACCGCCACACAAAGGATGACAATCAATAAATCAATAATGCTCCGACTTGCTCACATAGCGGTTCACCATACGTGCATGCTACGGGAATCACTAACCTCAACACAAGTATTTCTAGATTCACAACACCCTACTAACATAACTCTAATATTACCGTATCCATATCTCAAAATTAATTGTGAGGAATCAAACTTCTCTTACTAATCAATGCACTTGAATATGAAAGTTTTTATAATATCCTCTTTGGATGCCTATCATATTTAGGAATAATTTCATAACACACGTCAATTACCAAGTTACTTAGAGAGAGCACTGTCAAAAAGATATAAGTGAAGATCGAGAGTTTTTATTTCTACAAAATATGACACCGCCGTGCTCTAAAAAGATTTAAGTGAAGCACTAGAGCAAAATTATATAGCTCAAAAGATATAAGTGAAGCTCATGGGAGCAAAATTATCTAGCTCAAAAGGTATAAGTGAAGCTCATGGGAGCTAAATTGCGTAGCTCAAAAGATATAAGTGAAGCTCATTGAGTATTCTGACAAATTCACGATGAGTGCATCTTCCTCTAAAAAAGTTGTGCAGCAAGGATGTTTTTGATAAAACAAAAAGCAAAGACTCCTATACTACATGATGCTCCAAGCAAAACACATATCATGTGGTAAATAAAAATATAGCTCCAAGTAACGTTACCGATGGATTGAAGATGAAAGAGGGGATGCCTTCCCGGGGCATCCCCAAGCTTAGGCTTTTTGGTGTCCTTGAATTTGGCTTGGGATGACTTGGGCATCCCCAAGCTTAGGCTCTTTCCACTCTTCATTCCATTGTCCATAAGAACATCACCCAAAACTTGAAAACTTCACAACACAAAACTTAAACAGAAACTCGTGATATCATTAGCATAAGAAAACAAACCACCAACTTTTTAGGTACTGTAGTAAACTTGATTTCCATTTAGATTGATGTTATATTACTGTATTGTCACTTCTCCCTGGCTCGTACCCCCTGATACTAACCATAGTTTCATCAAAATAAGCAATCAACACAACAAAAATAGAATCTGTCAAAAACAGAACAGTCTTTAGCAATCTGTATATTTCGTATACCTCTACTATCCCAAAAATTATGAAAAAATTATGAAAATTAGGTAAATTTGCATATCAATCAGCAGCATAAAGAATCAACTCAAAAGCTCTTTCTGGATAGGAAGTAAAAATAATTTCGTGAGCACAAAGTTTTGCCTTTTTCAGCATGATTAAACAACTATCACCAAAACTAATCATAAAGGTTCTACTTGGCACAAACACTAATTAAACATAAAAACACAATCATAACAGAATCATGATGGTGTGGACTCAACAAAACAGAAAGTGAAAAGCAAGAAAAAAATTATTCATTGGGTTGCCTCCCAACAAGCGCTACCGTTTAACGCGCCTAGCTAGGCTTAACGATTTCAACTATGCTCACATAAAAAGTAGTAGTTGAGATAGGTAAAAGAGCATCATGAATGGAAAAAACACGTTTAAGTCTAACCCACTTCCTATGCATAGGGAATTTGTGAGAACAATTTACGGGAACAAGAATTAACTAGCATAGGAAGGCAAAACAAGCATAACTTCAAAACGTTGAACACATAGAGAGGAAGCTTGATATTATTGCAATATGTAAAAGCATATGTTCCTCTCTCATAGTAATTTTCAATAACATCATGAAGGAATTTTACAGTATAACTATCACACAAAGCATTCTTTTCATGATCAATTATAGCATAAGGGTCATCACCAAAACTTGGGAAACAAAAAATATCATCTTCATCAAGCATAGCATCCCCAAGCTTGTGGTTTTGCATATCATTAGCATCATAGATATTCAGGGAATTCATACTAACAACATGGCAATCATATTTTTCATTCAAGAAAATATCATGAACCACTTTACAATTTTCTTCTTTCAACACTTCATCAAAATTTTCAGATTCATGATTTTCAAACAAAACTCCATAGAGATAGTCAAGTACACTCAACTCACTAGCAAATTGTTCATGATAATTTGTTATTTTGAAAATATTAGCAAGTGAATGAGGACCCATATCAATAGATTTTTAGCAAGCGAAGATGCAAGCAAATATAAGGCACATGGCAACACAAGCAAACAGAAAGCATGCGAAAGAAAGGGCGAACGAAAAAGGCAAAAAAAATTGTAAATTTTGTTTTAGAAGTGGGGGAGAGGAAAAAGAGAGGCCAAAGGCAAATAATGTAAATGCAAGAGGTGAGTTTGCGATAGGTACTTGGTATATATGCTTCACTTGAATACTCCCCGGTAACGGCGCCAGAAATTCTTCTTGCTACTTCTTGAGCTTGCATTGGTTTTTCCCTTGAAGAGGAAAGGGTGATGCAGAAAGTAGAGATAAGTATTTCCCTCAGTTTGAGAACCGAGGTATCAATCCAGTAGGAGTATCAAGATGAGGCACCAATGAACCTGCGCAAAGACAAACAAACTTGCACCCAACGCGATAAAGGGGTTGTCAATCCCTTCACGATTACTTGCAAGGTGAGATCTGATAGTGATGAAAGGTAAATATAAATAAAAGTGCAGCAAGGTATTTTTGGTATTTTTATATGTAGATCTGAATATATAATGTGTAAAATAGACCCGGGGCCATAGTGTTCACTAGAGGCTTCTCTCATGATAGCAAATATTACAGTGGGTGAACGAATTACTATCGAGCAATTGATAGAATCGCGCAAAGTCATGACGATAACTAAGGCAATGATCATACATATAGGCATCACGTTCGAGACAAGTAGACTGATACGCATCTACTACTATTACACCACACATCAACCGCTATCCAGTATGCATCTAGTGTATTAAGTTCATAACAAACAGAGTAACGCCTTAAGCAAGATGACATGATGTAGAGGGATAAATTCATGCAATATGATATAAACCCCATCTTTTTACCCTTGATGGCAACAACATGATGCGTGCCTCGCTACCCCTTCTGTCACTAGGTGAGGACACCACACGGTATGAACCCAAAACCAAGCACTTCTCCCATTGCAAGAATTATAGATCAAGTTGGCCAAACGAAACCCATAACTCGAAGAGAATTACAAGGATACGAAATCATGCGTATAAGAAATCAGAGGAGACTCAAATAATATTCATATATAATCTGATCATATATCCACAATTCATCGGATCTCGATAAACACACCACAAAAGAAAGTTACATTGGATAGATCTCCATGAAGATCATGGAGAACTTTGTATTGAAGATCCAAGAGAGAGAAGAAGCCATCTAGCTACTAGCTATGGACCCGAAGGTCTATGGTGAACTACTCACGCATCATCGGAGAGGCAATGGTGTTGATGAAGAAGCCCTCCGTGTCCGAATCCCCAGCCGGGAGGACACCAGAACGGTCCCCAGATAGGATCTCGCAGAGACAGAAGCTTACGGCGGCAGAAAAGTATTTTCGTGGCTCTCTCTGTTGGTTTCAGGATTTTTGGGAATTAGGCGAAAGAGGTAGGGCAAAGGAGGCAAGGAGGTCCCACGAGCCTGCTAGGCGCCCCCCCCCCCTAGGGCGCGCCTAGGGGCTCGTGACCTCCCACAAGATCTCCGCCTTGGTTCTCAAGTCTTCTGGGTATCTTCTGTTATGGAAAAAATCATCCTGCAGGTTTTATTCCGTTTGGACTCCGTTTAATATTCTTTTCTGAAAAAGGTCAAAAACATGGAAAAAACAGAAACTGGCACTAGGCACTGAGTTAATAGGTTAGTCCCAAAAATGATATAAAATGGCATATAAATGCATATAAGACATCCCAAGTTGATAATGTAATAGCATGAAACAATCAAAAATTATAGATACATTGGAGACGTATCACCTCTCAATTTCTTAGGCATGTCGCTAGTTTTCTTCTTGGAGTTTGTTCTTGTAATCAAGACTCTCGGATAATACCCGGCAGCTGGCCTCGTGGTGCGATTCGGCATATCTTTGCAATTCTGCGGCTGCATCCAAATATTTTTGCAGCTGACCTTTAGACTTGGTTGCTATAAGGCAAACTTTCATTAGAAAAAGGTTCCTTACGCAATTATGCATGATTAAAACTTCCCACTCACCATGTGCCTCCATGGTGATTTTTTTCACATCTTCTAGTTCGGCCTTCACAGCCTCCAACCGTGTTCGGTTGAGCTCAAGGTCTTTGGATAATTTCTTGTTTTGATCCCTCGAGGCCTACATCATGTCACAACACAAAAATTTAGACGCTTAACTCAACCATTTCGGATTGAATTAAGGATCGACGGATACTGGGTTAGGATTTTTGTTCAGTTGTCAAAATCAATCACTTACATGTAAGCTGGTTGACATAAGGTTGGCGGCTCCTTCAAGCCCTTCTTGGGCAGCTCCGAGATTTGCATCCACCGAATTAAGAACATTAAACTCATGCTAGAAAAATACAGGATGATGCAGGGACTCCTTCCATCGTCGGTGATTCATCACACTCTCGACTTCAGAATTTGTAACCGAGACATCCTCTCGATCCTCTCAAAGCTGGTCCATGGTGGGGACTTCCACATTAACCCCGGCCATTGCCGAATGCCTCTGTTCGGGATTACTGTCTGGCACCCTTTCGATGTCTTCGTAAAAAGGTTGCTATGCTCGGCTCCTATAGATCTCGGCAAAAATTATGAATGCTCACAAAGTGGCTATAATAATGCACAAACTATGAGTTCGATGTGTTACCTTTTGGACGGGGGTGCAGTCGAGGTAGTACCTGTGGTTGCCACACACTTTGAAGCCCTACCATCATTGGGTGTGGATTCAGCAGCACCTCTTTCGCCGGTGTTTGACATGTGGTACAACGGCCCTTGGGAGTAGAAGTCAGTGTACTCAGAATGACAAGAGACGAACACCCCTTTCGGGAAGAGACCTTTTATTGCTTGCAGCGGAGGAAGTGACTAGCCGAGGATGATTGGCCATAAGGTCCACCTTAGAGCCATTCAGGCTTTGTTGGTAAAAGACCCTGACCTCGAATTTGATCGACGTATCCGGATCGTCGTGGAATCGAGGGTCATCGTTACGGCAATATCACTCTGGATGAGGAGGGGGATAGTTGACTGTATCGATCCAGCATCTCTAGTCTAATTCGGAGAATCAAAGATCAGATCAGCAAAGACAAACATTATATCTGAATTATGAAAGTATAGTTGGACTTACCACTCTATGGGATTATGAATTGAGTAGCCTTCCCTGGTACTCAGGTGAGCAAACTCATTCTTCACTCCTTTAAAGAAAATGGCCAGGATGGGCCCCATTGCAGCTTGATTTTTGAGACCCATCCGTTTATAGCGGGTCGCGTCGCTTACGCCATTGTAACACCATAAGGGATGCACCCTGTGTTGAAGAAGTTGGACGCATCGACCAATAGCAGTGGCCATTACGTCGATGATGGTTAGCTTGCTGTGAGCTAGTAAACTCACCTTGGTGGCCAGACGCTTCTCTTTGGTGCTCTCCTCTTGGGAAGGACTTTTTGGTCGCCAGTTAAACATTTTATTTAAAGGAGCATTAGAGTATTTAGGTAGACCTCTTCGACCTTGATCGAGTAGGGGGTGTCCTTCATATAAAATCACTCTGAGGTCCACTCCTCGAAATCCTTCTTTGGATTCCCAATGGGATACCCTGTCCCGTCTATGCGCCACACTTCGGCTGTGCTGACTTCAAAAATAGTCCCTCCTCAGGTGAAGAGGATGAGGCATAATTTTTTATCCACAATTAAAAAAGGTCCTCATAGCCCAATAACATCTCGCAAAGGGCGATGTAGCCCAAGATACGGAGAGTGGATCCAGGAGTAAGATGATGAAGCTAGATCCCATAAAACTCTAGCAAACCCCTCGTGAAGGGGTGAATAGGGAAACTTAAACCTCGTAAGAGGAAGGGGCGAAGCATACCCTCTCTTCCTTGCATAGAGTTGGGAAGTTCTCTGCAAAGGCATCACCATTCACAGAAGTTAATCCGAGATGGGTGAATGTCAAATCTTAAGCAGGAAGCTATCCTTGCAATTCAAGGCCACTTAATTGCAGACGGGAGACTGAACAGCTCGCCCAGTCCTAGTGGAGGGGGCCACGTGAGCGCTAGGAAGAGATTGGAGCGCTTGCCATGTCTTCAGGTTCTCTGGTTTGTTTCTCACGACGGTTGGAGAATGGGTTGTGTCGGTTCATGGCATGCCCAGCCTTTTAAAATAGGCGTTTTCCCTAAACTGTGGATGACATTTCTAAAAAAGACTATTGGATTGTTTGCCTCCCATCAATGCATAGGAATTGAGGGATGTCATTTAATAAATGCATAGGATAGTCAATATTGTGGGCCCCACTATGTTTTGATGATAAGGGACATGGCAGTGGCCGAATTAATGTTAGTCGAACATTGGAGAAGAGAGAAACTCCCCCGCAAGTCAGAGACTTTGGACATGTGAAGATGCTAGGATAAATACTACGGCACTGGAGGCCGGTTCGGGGGCTACTGAGGGAGTCTAGGACTAAGGGGTCCTCGGGCCGCCGGTCTATCTGTGTAGACCGGACAAGTGGGCTGCTCTGTGACTACTACGGAAGAGCCGGACTATGAGACGATGTTGTGTTCAAGATGGAAACCTCCGAACTCGTGGCGTGTACACTAAGTCAAGATGATAGAATCAGCATGTTATTTCTCCAATGTAACCGACCATATGTAACCCTAGGTACCCCTCGTGTCTATATAAGCCAGAGGGTTTTAGTTCATAGGGGAGAGGGTTACTCCTAGGGTTTTAGACCACAACATATGATCTCGAGGTAGATCAACTCTGTACTCGATACTTCACCATCAATACAAACAAGAGAAGGACGTAGGGTTTTACCTCCATCAAGAGGGCCCGAACCTGGGTGAAAGTTTCATATGTGTTCATCCTGTTACCCATTGATCCAAGATCCACAGCTCGGGACCCCTACCCGAGATCCGTCGGTTTTGACACCGACAATAAGGTTGATCAAGTCTTATTAGAAACCACTTCAGATTAGCATGAAACTGAAGAATTTCCGTATAACACTAAGTTATAGCAATGTGTATTTGCATCTCCCCAACAATAAGAATATAATAATTCTTCTTGACAGTAAGGAGAGGAAGTTTAAACCCTCCAATAGTAATAGTGGCAACTTGCTCAATGATATTAATATTGTTCACCGAAGTATGTTTCTTTGGAAAGTGCACTATATGTTGTTTATCATTGACATGAAAATTAACCTTGCTCTTGTTGCAATGAATAACAACCCGTGCAGTAATTAAAAATGTTCTACCAAGGATAATCGACATGTTGTTGTCCTCGGGCATATCAAGAATAACAGTCCTTTAAGATAGTAACACTTGCAACCACAACACGGACAACCTCACATCCAATAGGTAGAGCAGTCGATTTATCAGCCATTCGCAAAGATATTTCAGTAGGTGTGAGCTTATTCGAGTCAAGTCTTTTCTATAAAGAGACGGGCATAACACTAACACCATCTCCTGGATCACATAAACCTGTTTTAACATACCTTCGTTTAATGGAGCAAGGTATTGTGGGTACACCAGGATCTCCCAACTTCTTAGGAATTCCACCATCAAAAGAATAATTAAAAAGCATGGTGGAAATTTTAGTTTTAGGTATCTTTCTTTTATTGGTAATAATGTCTTTCATATACTTAGCATATGGAGGCATCCTCAAAATATCAGTCAAACGAGTGCGCAAAAAGACAGGTCTAATCATTTCAACAAAGTTCTCAAAATCCTTATCGCCCTTACTCTTAGAAGGCTTACGAGGGAATGACATGGTTTTCTAAACCCATGTCCCTCTTTATTTACCATGCTTTCTAGCAACAAAGCCTCTCTTGTCATAAAATTTATCTTTAGGATGTGGGTTATCAAGATCTTCAACACGCTTTATTTCCACATCATTATCACGTTCTTTATCATTATCTGGTTGAGCATTTATGTGAACATCATTGTTATAACTATCATTATCACCATGTGAATGTGCACTACGAGGTTGTGTCTCGGCATAACAAATAGAACCATTATTATGATTCTTAATAAGTTTTTCTTTAACAAGTTCACTGGAAGTATGCAAAGTCGTATCATTTTTCTATTCCTTTTTAGATGTACTAGTTGCATCATCATTAATTCTGTGAGAATCTTGTTCAATTGTTTTAGTGTGACCTTGAGGAAAGAGAGGTTCCTGAGTCATTCTACCCCATGTATTCAGTACTCTAACACCATGATCATTCATATTAGCATTCATTTCAACAACCAAATCATTTCATGACTTAACAATTTGGTCTAGTTGAGTATGAACCACAGAAGCATGTTTACCTAGACCTTTAACAACATTAGCAATTCTAAACATTGAGTCACTCAAGCGATCAATCGTCATAGCATTTCCTTGTAATTGATCTTTAACATAATTATTATAATGATCTTGCTTAACAATGTAATTTTCAAATTCAACCATGCGTTGACTAGGAGTTTTAGTATAAGGTAATCATCATAGCATTTCGAATCTACGGAGAGAATTTACCTCTACTACCTGTGTAGGGATATCAAGTCCATGTACTTCTTCAATAGGTGGTAGATTCTTGACATCTTTAGATGTAATACCTTTTATTTAATACATCTCTTAGCTTGTTGCATATATTATCGACCGAGGAATAGAATACATCTCTTCTTTTTAATAGGTTCCGACGGTATTTCAAGAAGTGTCCAATCATCAGTATTTCTCAATATATTATTTAATAGATCTTCAGCTTGTCCAATAGTACGTTCCGTGAAAACACTACCAACACGGCTATCTAGGTAGTCCCTAGAAGCATTGGTTAGCCCATTAAAAAAGATATCAAGTATTTCATTTTTCTTAAGAGGATGATCATGCAAAGCTTTAAGTATCTAGAGAAGGTTCCACCAAGCTTGAGGGAGATTCTCTTCTTCAATTTGCATAAAGTTAAATATTTACTGTAAAGCAGCTTGTTTCTAATGAGTAGGAAATATTTTTCAGAGAAGTAACAAATCATATCCTAGGTGCTATGCACATAACCAGGAGCAAGAGTAAGAAACCAATTCTTAGCATCGCCTTTTACTGAGAAAGGAAAAAAGGTTAAGTATATAGTAGTAGCGCATCTTTTCCTCATGAGCAAACAGGGTGGCAATATCATGCGGCTTGGTAAGGTGTGTCACAACAGTTTTAGTTTCATAGCCATTAAAAGGATCAGATTCTACAAGGTAATTAACTCAGTATCAACAAAGAATTCATACTCCTTATCAACAACACATATATGAGAAGTAGAAAATTCAGGATCATCTTTCATTTTCTCCATCGTAAATTATTCTTTCAGTTTATATAGCGGTTTTCTCGAATAATCTCTATCATTGCAAGCAAGAAAGTCTCTAGCTATCTCCCCATCCATAACATAACCCTGAGGTACTTCAGCCATATCATATCTATTAGGAGAGCTAGGCATAATAGGTGAATCATAATTTTCATCAGTTTCAACATTTTCAATTTATATAGGTCTAGTAATATGAGCACCAATAATTCACCAAGTGGCATAGTTTTAGTTTTATCAAGCATAACACTAGCATCATCATGAATTTCATGATATTTAAAAGTAGCATCATCAAGTATTTGTGACATATCAGAACGAGCAATAAGTGGTGGTGTCATAAGCTGATTCAAAACAATAGGTGAATCAAAAGCAAAGCTAGATGGCAATTCCTTACCTCCCATCATCTTAGAGGGTACGATATTGGTTCTATTATCTTTTAGATTCTTCACAGTGTCAATTGGATATCCTCAAGTGAAAACAATAAATAGAGCTATGCTCCCCGACAATGATAAAATGTCTTGATAACCCACAAGTGTAGGGGATCGCAATAGTCTTCACGGGTAGTATTTCGCCATAATTTACTGATTTGACATAAGGAGAGCCAAAGAATATTTGTAGGTCTTAGCAGTTGAGTTGTCAATTCAACCACACCTGGTATATCTCTTTGTAGGAAAAGTTTTAGTAGCACATCAAAATAGTAGTTGCAACGGTAATGGTACATCAACAGTTTTGTAGTGATGTAACAGTAGCAGCTGCAAAAGTAACTAAGCAAAGATCAATGTATGAAAAGTGTAGGCCTTTGGATTGGTGATGGACTAGCATATTTATTGGATGACATTCATCATGTAATAGTTAGACACTAGAGCAACACAGAACTAGCTCCAATTCATCAATGTAATGTAGGCATGTATTCCATATATCATCATACGTGCTTATAATAAGAAATTGCGTGACATCTTTTGTCCTACCCTCCCATGGCAGTGGGGTCCATAAGGAAACTAAGGAGTATTAAGGCCTCCATTTAAAGAGAACCACAACAAAGCATTAACACGTAGTGAATGCATGAACTTCTCAAACTACGACAAACATCGGAAAGAATCCCAATTATTGTCACCTTTGAGTATGCAGGTCTTGACACATAATAGGTGCATACAAGTTGCAAGGTAGGGTCCAAGACAATCTCATATTCATGGAAACATAATAGGTTCAAATCTGAAATCATGGCACTCGGGAACTAGTGGCAAGCATTAATCACAACAAAGTCATAGCAACATCAATCTCAAGACATAGTGGATACTAGGGATCAAGCCCTATCAAAATAACTTGATTACATGACAAATCACATCCAATCCCATCACCGTCCAGCAAGCCTACAAAGGAATTACTCACTCCCGGTGGTGAGCATCATGATGATGTTGATGGAGAAGGGTTGGTGATAACGACGGTGAAGAATCTCCCTCTCCGGAGCCCCAAACGGACTCCACATCAACCCTCCTAAGGAAGAACATGAGGTGGCGGCGGCTCTATTTCATAGAACGCGATGAAAACTTCTCTCTGATTTTTTTTGGAAATAGGAATTTCTAGGACTCAAACTAGGGTTAGTAGAGCTACGAGGTGAAAACAACACCAGTGTAGTTCTGCTGAAAACAACATCAGTCCGGATTAGTTTCATTAAAATTATGCAAATTAGAGTCCAAAACAAGAGCAAAAGTGTTTGGAAAAATAGATACGTTGGAGACGTATCAACTGTTTGCATTCAAATTATAAAAATTAGAGCCCAAAACAAGAGCAAAAGTGTTTGAAAAAGTAGATACGATGGAGGTGTATCAACGGCCTTAAGATCGGCCACAAATTGTGTCCACTGTGGTTGCCATTCATTAGAACCCAAAAATGGCTAAGACCAAATGGCTTCTTCTCCGTTTCTTGATACATAGTTGTTGCCACCACCATCTAATATACAAAATAAGCATGAGCATGAGAATGCAACCAAAACAAGCATATGCAAATGATGACAAGATGAAGTAATTTAGCTTACGTGAATTGCCACTCCCATCCCACTTTAAGGATGACCAAGCACTTGTGAATAGTATCTGACGTAGTTATTCACTTCCCCTTCAATGACCCCCTCCCCCCCCCACCTTCAATGTTGGAGAGATGACATGTTGTGGTTGGTGACGATAGGATGCGGCTCCACATATGGCTTTTGTTCATGATAGTCCTTTGAATATTCTCCCAATACTTGTTCGCCTTTTGCTCTATGCCGCATATTGGATCCATTATTTTGACCAACAATATATCATCAACAATTGAGAATGTCGGACCTCTAGCCTTTGTCATGTTTGCCTTATGTTTCTTCTTTCTTGGATTGGGATTTGATGATATCCCAACTTCAAATGAAGGGCAAGTTGAATCCCCCGACTCGTAGTGCATTTGAGTCGAATCTTGATTATCACTAATCATGCCCGACATGATAAACTCCTGAATGATCATGGTTTGAAAGCATTTATCATGTCCAAAATGAACTAGTGGTGTATGTTAAACATTGAACATGGCATATGCAAATTTGATCGGACATGAGCAACAAGAACATACCGAGTCTTGTTGTGCCAATCCATCGAACAGGATGTGGGCAACACGGGGCATCGCTCATGCCCATGCTTGTCCATGCCCAACGAGATGCGACACTAACTAATGTCCACCGACGACATCCACATGGTGGAATGCTCTCCGGAATGCCCCAATGATACGTCTCCAATGTATCTATTTTTCCAAACACTTATTCTCTCATTTTGGCTTCTAATTTTGATGATTTGAATGGAACTAACCCGGATTGATGTTGTCTTCAGCAGAACTACCTTGGTGTAAATTTTGTGCAGAAATAAAAGTTCTCGGAATCGTACAAAACTTTTTGTGAATTATTTTTGGGATTTATAAGGATTTATGGAGGGAAGACATGCCGGAGGGGAAGTGCGAGGGGGCCACAAGCCATCAGGGTCCCCCAAGGCCGCGACCTGATGGCTTGTGGGGCCCTCGAGGCTCCTCTGACCATAATTCCAATCCTATAAATTCATATTCTCCACGAAAAAATAAGAGAGAAGTTTGCATCGCATTTTACAAGATGGAGCTGCCGCCACCTCATGTTCTTCATGTGAAGGGCTGATCTAGAGTCCATTTGGGGCTCCGAAGAGGGGGATTTGTCGTCGCCATCATCACCAACCCTTCTCCATCAACACCACCATGATGCTCACCACGAAGGAGTGAGTAATTCCTTTGTAAGCTTGCTAGACAGTGATGGAATTGGATGAGATTGATCATCTAATCGAGTTAAGTTTGATAGGGCTTGATCCCTAGTATCCACTATGTTCTGAGATTGATGTTACTATGACTTTGCTATGCTTAATGCTTGTCACTAGGGCCCGACTGCCAGGATTTCAGATCTGAACCTATTATTTTTTTCATGAATATAAGAGTGATTTGGACCCTATCTTAAAAGTTATAGTTACCTATTACGTGTCTTGATCCGCATACCCCAAGGTGACAATAATTGGGATTATTTTCGATGACTGTTGTAGTTTGAGGAGTGCATGTATTCACTATGTGTTAATCATTTGTTCCGGTTCTATATTAAAAGGAGGCCATAATATCCCTTAGTTCCCAATAGGACTGTCGTGGTATCGATTCCGACAATAGAAAGGGGGTAGGATAGAGGAGCATGATCTATCGAGATGCAAATGGGTGACACGGTGATTTTAGTGAGTTCGGGCCTCTCACGGTGGAGATAACAACCGTACGTCTCGTGCTCCGGAGAGGCTTTGCATATCTGTCATGAACACGAAGTTACATGGTGTATTAGAGGGAGAAAGAGGGGAGAACATATCTCCAAGATAAGTCCTGAGACTAGAGAGAGCCAAGGGAGAAGAATGAACCAGCCCCCGAGCTGTGTGGTGGGGTGGCTTATATAGAGTGAGCCACACCCTCACCTCCTATGTTACAACGTGGGGCATTAATGCCATGATGACAGCCCACTACGAAACCTCTACTATGAGTATGATGGTTCGACTGCCTTCTTGGTCTTCGCATATCCGAGTGAGACATATGGCCGAGTGGTTTACTGTCGTCCGAGTGGATAGTATGTATGTATTTGTCTGGGCCCACCACATGTGTGGACCCCATACTTTTATGTATTTCGACCATTCATGGGCCTACCCGTTTTGTGTATCCCCAACAGTAGCCCCTGAGACTCTGACTGATCGCTGGTAGTCCATTGAACTTGAATGTTGTTGTTGGACCGACCAAGCAGAATGTTTCTTTTTTGTATTTCTCTTCCAGTGGGAGCACGTCAGTGCACCCACTGGGTGTAGTCCCCGAGCCTCTACCGGACTAGATCAGTCTGGCAGAGGGTTTAAGTCTTCTAGTACTCGTCATGCTGAATCTTTGTTGAGTGTTCCTTATATGATTTCTGGATCAAGGTCGAGTCCCCGAGTGTATTTTTCACTTAGGCGATATGGGGTCGCAGCTAAGCCCCCAAGTGTGAATGATGATCGTATTCAGGGTTGTTTTTAACTTAGTCGATACGGAGTCGCAGGTAAGGCCCCGAGTGTGGAGCGTGTTCGTACTCGGAGTTGTTTTTAACTTAGGCGATACAGAGTCGCAGCTAAGGTCCCGAGTGTGGAGCATGTCCGTACTCGGGTTGTTTTTAACTTAGGCGATCCGGAATCGCAGCTAAGCCCCCGAGTGTGGAGCATGTCTGTACTCATAGTTTTTTTTAAATTAGGCGATATGGAGTCGCAGCTAAGCCCCCGAGTGTGGACCATGTCCGTACTAGGAGTTGTTCTTAACTTAGGCGATATGGAATCACAGCTAAGTCCCCGAGTGTGGAGCATGTCCATACTCGAAGTTGTTTTTAACTTAGGCGATACGGAATCGCAGCTAAGCCCCCAAGTGTGGGGCATGTCCGTACTCGGAGTTTTTATTTACTTAGGCGATATGGAATTGCAGCTAAGTCTCCGAGTGTGGAGCATGTCCGTACTCTGAGTTGTTTTTAACTTAGGCAATACAGAATTGTAGCTAAGTCCCCGAGTGTGGAGCATGTCCGTACTCAGAGTTGTTTTTTACTTAGGAGATACAGTGTAATGACTAAGATGTGGCCCTTTCCTATTTTGGGGCGATGCCCCAAAAGGGAAAGAGGCGCATCTAAGCGTTTTGCAAGCGAGATAATCATAGCAATTACATGAACAAAGATTGACAAATAGGGCATACATTTGCCATCTCACATAGTATAATATCAGAGTTACATCCACACAATTATTCAGACAAGATAGTCCCGCTACGGGCTACATGAAACAAGGAAAAGACTATGATATCCCGCATGCTAGCCCACGATCACGACCACGGCCTCAGTCTTCCGGATAGTTCACGTACAGACGGTCGTTCTCCTCATCGTACTGCGACGCCAGCTGCGTGCCATCTGGATCTCCTGCGTCGGGCGTACCTGTACGTGTTGGGGGTGTTGTAGTAAACTGTGAGCCACGGGGACTCAGCAATCGATGACCTTGGTACCAAAACTAGTCAAGTTATTAGGTGAGGAAGGTTCAGTGTTTAGGTTGCAGCATCCTAAGCATATATGGTGGCTAACTTACGAAGATTAGAGTTATGATATGGTGGTCTATGCGAGCGGTCGAATACTAGGTGATCACTTAGTGATCCTGAACACCTACTTACGTCAAACATGACCCCACCGTGTTCTCGATCGAAGAGAGGTCTTCGAAGGAGACAGTCACAGTTACGCACACAATTGGCAGTTTTATTAGCGTTAATTCAAGTTATCTATAACCGGATGTTAACAAATTATCCATGTTGCCACATAACCGCGGGCACGGCGTTCCGAAAGATTAAACACTACAGGGGTGCTCCAACTAGTCCATCACAAATGGTCACGGGCCACAAAGTAATCCTCTATCACGAATCTCGTGATCTCGTTGTATTCCTTAGAGGAAAACCTCAACTTTGAGGAGACCCAAAGTTTCACCGGGATTCCTATACGCAAGATATATCGCTAAGGTAAGACAAATCTAGCAGGACCTCCCATCGTGTCGACGACCCCGATAACAGCCGCGTATCTCAGTCTCAGGACACGACGGATGAGCGATGGTTACCATGCCAAAACACCGAGTTGCCCCGGGGAGCGTAATAAGCTACTCTGGGTTGGACCAACACTCGTGAGGAGCACTGACCCGGGTTGTTGATTAAATCCTCGGGGTAGCTATTCCCTATGCAAAATTATTATTAGGTGATTAGCAATTAAAACCAATGTTCGGTCGTGCCGGACAAGTCTTAACACTACACGATTTATCAAGGGGTCCCCATAACAACCCCGAACGTGTTAGGAGCGATTATTTATGGAATCAAACACCGGTAGCCGAAACTAAGGCGGCAATAACGGGACAAATCACCTAGCAAAAGGCTAGGCCTTTGGTCATTTACCAAGTGTATAGCTGCATTAATTAAATAGCAATTTAATCATAATGATATCAAAATACTCATGTTACCACATGAGATAGCTGGCACCTGCAACTAGCAAAGCTATCATTAGAAGCTGAGCAAGCCTACTTAGCCAAACAACATTAGCTAGGAGGGGAAGGTGTTTGGGTTTCATGGCAATGACATGTGGCATTTTATCAAGTGGTAGGCAACGAGCATATATCAAAGGAAACGTGATTCTAAGCATAACAAAGCTAGATACGGTATCAAGGTCACGGTCATCTTGCCTGTGATGTCTTCAGCTTGGAACAGCTCTTGATCGTCCTGCATGTACTCTCCAGAATCCACGTACTCGCTCTCCGAAACCGGTGCTACCCAAGATAAAAATAACAGCCAATGAAAACCAACACAACATGATGCAACAAACAACATGATGCATGAGATTAGAATGAAGCATGCATCACTATTCTAGTCACTTGCATATGCATGAGATGAGAAGATAAACTTCTGGATAGAACTTCACACTAAGCTATCTTATCTTGACATGCTTGAGGATGGCATGAACAGGTGCATCATGAGAAAATGATGCAAAAACATATAAAGAACATAGAGAACGAAGCTACGGATCAACCGGAAACTACGAAACAAGATATGGAGTCCTACAGTTCAAATCCACCACAAGCACACTCCAATGGCACTCTTCTGGTATTCCCAGGTTGCCACATGATCAAACAAACAAATGTAAGTGGGGTGGTGCAAAGAAACTCATCACACCACCAACAATACTCACACAAGCTTCAAAACAACTAAAACATGCAATCTGTCCTAAACAGCATCATAGCAGTTTGTCTACAACATTCAAAACACCTACAGCCACCCAAATGAGCCAAACAAGATATGTGGCAAAAGCCATTCAAAAGCTCCACAAGCCTGAGCAGAAGCTGCTGCAAAGGCATCACACATAAGAAGATCTATGGACACAAACTTGGACAAAAAACAGATTTCTGGGACTTAGTGAAAATCTCATATTTTCACCAGCTGCTTATGCTCTGAAGCATTTTGACAGCCTCCAAAATGATATCTACAGGAAGTGAAAGTGCATGAAATTTAACACAGAGCTAGACAAACCTAAAATCTCACAAACCTTAGTTTGTTGCATGGGCTGATTCCCAACACATGAGCTTGTGCAACCACATCAACAAGGGAAGAAAATAACAGCAGTTTCTCAGACTTAGTGAAAATCACAGATTTTCACAAAGCTGACAATTTCAGCCAAGTGTCAACTTTGACAAGGCACAACAAGTTCATACAAACTCCTATGTATAAAACAAAGACTCCATGTTGTAGAGGGGTTCACCCACTACTGCCACATCAAGAATTCATCCTCAAAGGCCCAACACACCACATGGCACCAAGCCCTAAACATAGCATCAAGACAGAAAAATGAAAGTTTATGAAGTTGCTCCAAAGTGAAATCTGATTCCACCAGTGGATTCCTGGGATGATTCTTCCCCAAATCCATATGCCACACATGGGTACTTGCATGGAACAATTAGGCACAAACCCAATTCGAAAATTATGCCTAGAACCCAACAAGCTCCAAAAGATGAATAGAACACATGGAATTGACTAATATGCCTCCTCTACACATACACATGCACTCACGACAGCAATATAGCAATAACCAAGTAGAGGGGCAAGCATGAGGGGTTAGCCCCATCCTCAAGTGCATATGTGCACCTATGCCCACACACAACACATACATGAGCACCTACACCTATCTATATGTGCTCACACACTCATAAGCACATACACTCACACACACATACATGACTAGGTGCAAATGAGGGGCTGGCCCTCTTGCACAAGTGCATGTACATCCACATGCACACACACCATGACAAGCACATGCACACACACAAGTGCACATACACACACCTATACACACACAACCATTACTACACATACACTCACTTACACTAGTGCACACACACACAAGTGTGTACACACCTACAGACACAAGCATATACACTCCAAATGCATACACATACACATCAGCAAAACCTAGGCAGTAACTAGATAAAATCCAATGCTCTAGCTAAAGGAAAAACCCCAAGCTTGCTGCCCAAGCAAGGGATAGAGCAAACAAAGCTACAGCAGCAAAAAAATAAAAGGGATGCACTAGGATTCAAACCCAGGCCCTTCTTTATGCAGAAACAGTACCACACCACTAGACTAGCCACTCCACTTCGACAGGGAAGGGAAAACAAGCAGGCTAAGCTCTGCTGTCGAGCCACTTCACCACAAAAACAAGGAAATAGCAAAAGGGCGCCTCTGGGACTCGAACCCAAGACCACCTGTGCCAAAACACTGCACCCTACCACTACTCTACCGATTGGATCTTTACAGAGAGGGGGGCGTTGCTCTTTTGAGCATCCCCCTCTGAACCTGCTACAGATCGACGACGGCCGGAACAGGGGATGGTCACCGGCGATGCTACGGCCTAAATTGGACAAAGGGAACTCGCTGGGAGGAAGAGGTGACTCACTGGGATCCATTCCCGTGCCAACTGCAGCAGAAGGAGGCCCGCTACGGTGGCGCAACAAAGCATCTCAACATGGAGGCGACGGCGACAGAACGACGACGCTACGGCCCCTGGTACTCTACGCGCGAGGGAGAAGGAAGGAGGAGAGGAGCTGCTCACCCTGGAGTGTTCGGGGACGACCTGCTACGACATAGAGGAAGAAGAGGAAGCAGAGGCGCGGCTCGACGGCGTTCTGCTCCAGCCCGATGAAGTCGTCATGGAGGGAGCGCCAGAGAGGGGGATCCACCCCTCTAGCGACGGGAACGAGACGGCAGGAGGTGCCCCATGCTCGCGGACGCCTCGAACGCTGTGGGGAGAAGCTGCCGGCGATGAGAGGGACGCGAGATCGTCGGCGGCGACTCTCTGAACCTCTGAACCTGCTGGACTTACCTGACAAGGGAGAGGGAGAGAGATGAGAAGAGAGGTGGCGGAGGCTACAAGGAACAGTAGAGGGTCCAGAAGTCGAGGTGGGGATTAAATAGACCGGATGGGACGGCCTCGACGTCCGTGAGGGGGACGGCGCGCGCGCTCTCCTCTCGGGACCTCAGGGAAAGCGAGACGAAGACGACGCCGTCACACAGAAGAGAGAAACGGGGGAGATGGGCCTGAGCGCTAGGGAGGAGAGGAACTGGGCCTGCGGGAGGGAGGAGGCCCTCTGTTGGCGCCAGATAGAAGGAAAGGGAAAAAACCCTTTGGGGTTTTCCATTTAAAACCAAACACAGCAAGAAATAAACTCCTAGGGAAATCTAGGTTTACAAAAATAAAAATAAAATGTCCCTCGTCATAAGGGAATTATGACCCAATTAAATAAAATAGCAAGATGATTTTTGGAGCACTACAATATTTACAAAACAGAATTATTTTAATCTGTTTTGTGAATATAACCCCATTTAAACAAAGTTTGAGAAACCCCTAGACATAGCACCACATCCACTGGAAAATGCTCTAAAAGAACTACATTTTAAAAACAGGTTTGGAGCAAGTAAATTTGAGCTCAAAAGAATAGAGAGGAAGGGCCTTTAAAATCTAGTTTGAAACTAACATAGTTTCAAACTAAAGCTTGCAAACACCACATCATCATCACATAACACATGCACTCACCACTCCAACACCAACAACAACAACAACAACACACAAGGAGAAGACATGATGCATTGAATGAAATGATGCATGAGAGAAGACATGAAAGTAAGCCACATGATCACATGAAATGATAACACCAAGCATGACATCATGGATCCAAACATGGCAAGGTTCTAAATATGGCAAGGTTACACTTGGGGCATTACAAACTCTCCCATACTACAAGAAGATCTCGCCCCGAGATCTAGGACTGAAAGAACTCTGGAAATTCAGAACGGAGGTGATCCTCGCGCTCCCAAGTGGCCTCTTTATCGGATTGATGTGACCATTGCACCTTGAGAAACTTGATTGACTTGTTGCGGGTCTTGCGCTCAGTCATCTCGAGAACTGCAACTGGATGCTCATGATAGGATAGGTCGGGTTGAAGGTCGATATCC
Organism: Hordeum vulgare subsp. vulgare; assembly: GCF_904849725.1. NCBI lineage: Eukaryota > Viridiplantae > Streptophyta > Magnoliopsida > Poales > Poaceae > Hordeum > Hordeum vulgare. The sequence continues at coordinate 89,880,667 of NC_058518.1, forward strand.
TGAAGATCAACTGTGCGCTCGGGAGTCTTGAAGCATCTCCGGAGCTGAGAGACATGGAACACGTCATGCACATTTTAGAAGTTTGAAGGGAGCTCAAGTTGATAAGCAAGGTCGCCTCTCTTGCCAACAACTGTGAAAGGACGAACGAAACGAGGAGCAAGCTTGCCTTTGATGCCAAAACGCTGAGTGCCCTTCATAGGAGACACTTTGAGATAGACGAAGTCATCAAGCTCATAAGACATGTCACGATGCTTGCTATCATAGTAGCTCTTCTGACAGGATTGCGCTGCTCTGAGATTATCCCGAATGACCCCACACATCTCTTCTGCTTCTTCGATCAAGTCATTCCCAAGAATCTGACGCTCGCCGGTCTCAGACCAGTTGAGCGGGGTACGGCACTTCCTGCCATAGAGAATCTCAAACGGAGCTTTTCCTGAAGTAGCTTGAAAACTGTTGTTATACGAGAACTCAGTGAAAGGTAGGCAGTCTTCCCACTTCATGCCAAAAGAAATGACACAGGCTCTCAGCATATCCTCGAGGACCTGATTGACTCTCTCAACTTGCCCACTAGTCTGAGGATGAAAGGCTGTGTTGAACCGTATCTTCGTACCCATCGCACACTCAAAAGAGTCCCAGAACATGGAAGTGAAGATACTTCCGTGATCCGAAGAAATCATCATAGGCACGCCGTGCAAAGAGACTATCCTCGAAGTATACAGCTCTGCAAGCTGAGCTGTCGAGATGGACTCCTTGACTAGAAGGAAATGAGCTACTTTGCTCAACTTGTCGATGATGACGAAGATGGCATCGTTACCCTTCTGGGACTTCGGAAACCCGGTGACGAAATCCATCTCAATATGGTCGAACTAACACTCGGGAATGGGCAAAGGATGCAAAAGACCTGATGGATGGTACGTCTCCATTGTATCTACTTTTCCGAACTCTTTTTCCCTTGTTTTGGACTCTAATTTGCATGATTTGAATGGAACTAACCCGGACTAACGCTCTTTTCACCAGAATTGCCATGGTGTTGTTTTTGTGCAGAAATAAAAGTTCTCGGAATGACCTGAAAATTTACGGATAATTTTTCTGGATTTAATGAAAAATAATGGTGGAAGAATCAGCAGGAGAGGTGGAGCCGTGAGCCCACAAGCCCACCAGGCACCCCCTCTTGGCCGCGACTGGCAGGCTTGTGGGGCCCACAAAGCTCCACCGCCTCTAACCTCAGCTCTATATAGTCCATTTCATCCGGAAAAAAATCAGCGAGAAGGATTCATCGCGTTTTACGATACGGAGGCGCTGCCACCTCCTGTTCTTCATCTGGAGGGAAGATCTGAAGTCCGTTCTGGGCTCCGGAGAGGCGAATTCGTCGCCATCGTTATCATCAACCTTCCTCCATCGCCAATTCCATGATGCTCTTCGCCGTTCGTGAGTAATCTCATCGTAGGCTTGCTGGACCGCGATGGGTTGGATGAGATCTATCATGTAATCGAGGTAGTTTTGACGGGGATTGATCCGTAGTATCCACTATGTTCTGAGATTGATGTTGCTACTACTTTGCCATGATTAATGCTTGTCACTGGGGCTCGAGTGCCATGATTTCAGATCTGAAGCTATTATGTTGTCGCCAATATATGTGTGTTTTAGATCCTATGTTGCAAGTTGTAGTCACCTACTATGTGATATGACCCGGCAACCCCGGAGTGACAATAGCCGGAACCACTCCCGGAGATGACCATAGTATGAGGAGTTCATGTATTCACCAAGTGTTAATGCGTTGGTCCGGTTCTTTATTAAAAGGAGAACCTTAATATCTTGTAGTTTCCATTAGGACCCCGCTGCCACGGGAGGGATGGACAATAGATGTCATGCAAGTTCTTTTCCCTAAGCACGTATGGCTACATACGGAATACATGCCTACATTAGATTGACGAACGGGAGCTAGTTACATATCTCTCTCTGTTATAACTGTTACATGTTGAATCACATCTGACATAATCATCCGTCACCGATCCAATGCCTATGAGTTTTTCCTACTGGTCCTTGCTCTGTTATTTGCCGCTACTGTTGTTACTTTGCTGCTACTGGTTACTGTTGCTACTGCTGCTATCATACTACCTTGCTACTGATACTTTGCTGCAGACACTAAATCTTTCAGGTGTGGTTGAATTGACAACTCAACTGCTAATACTTGAGAATATTCTTTCGCTTCCCCTTGAGTCGAATCGATAAATTTGGGTTGAATACTCTACCCTCGAAAACTGTTGTGATCCCCTATACTTGTGGGTTATCAAGACAATTTTCTGGCGCCGTTGCCGGGGAAGCACCGCTATATTCTCTAAGTCACTTGGGATTTACGTCTGCTGGTCACTATGAGGAATCCGAAAGATCCAAGAACTGAAATCTTTCCCTCAACTACGAGGATGGGTAAGGAACTGCCATCTAGCTGTGCACTTGATTCACGTTCAATTATGAGTAAGTTTGCGACTTCACCTCCTGCTAGAAATCTTGATATGTCGCATGTGCTTGATGATGCTACTTCTGCTGCCAATGATGCTTATGATGATGCTATGCTTGATACTACTTTGCCTGATGATGTTATGCTTGATACTGCTTTGCCACTAGGTGCATTCCTTGATGCACAAATTGCTAGAGGTGTTGCTAGATGTGATGATACTTCTGAAACTACTGATACTATTGAAGTAGAACCTACTATTATACTTGAATTGCCTGATATGCCTGAACGTTATGTCATGGAGGGAGAGATTGCTAAGGATTTTCTTGCGTGTAAGGATAGCTATGATGTTGAGAAATTACTGCGCAGGTGGAAAGAAAAATCTCTGAACGCTAGGATGAAATACGACCCGAAGTTTGCTACTTCGCCTATCTTTGTGACCGATAAGGATTATGAATTCTCTGTCGACCCTGAGTTAATCACTCTTGTTGAATCAGATCCTTTTCACGGTTATGAGTCTGAAACGGTTGTAGCCCATCTTACCAAACTGCACGATATAGCCACACTATTCACTACTGAGGAAAAGATCCGCCACTACTATATCCTCAAGTTGTTTCCTTTCTCACTAAAGGATGATACTAAGACTTGGTTCACTTCTCTTGCTCCTGGTTGTGTGCGTAGCCCCCAAGATATGGTCTACTACTTCTCTAAAAAATATTTTCCTTCCCATAAGAAGCAAGCTGCCTTGCAAGAAATATACAACTTTGCTCAAGTTGAAGAAGAGAGTCTCCCACAAGCTTGGGGGAGGCTCATCCAGCTACTGAATGCTTTGCCTGATCACCTATGACATCCTCGACTTTTGCTATAGTAAATATTGTAATTAAGCTACAGTGATCACCTGGTAATGATGCCACGTCATCGAATTCCCATCTCAGACCCGCGTTGATTCAAGTCCATCCGGATTCAAATTTTGAAAACAAAAGTGAAGTATTATTATAAATTCAAGATAAACATTAAAAGAAAAATAAATAAAAGAAAGTATTAAAAATAATAAAAAAAAAGAAAGCATAAAAGAAAATATATAAACTTAAATAATAATAAATAGTAAAGTGGAAAAAAAGGAAAAAAGAAAAAATGGAAAAAGGAAAGTAACCCCCCCCACCCCGTGGCCCAACTCGGCCTAGAGGCCCAGCCAGCTAGGCCACCCTCGCCAGCGAGCAACCCTAGCGCTGCCCCCCCCCCCCGCTCTCCCGTTTCTTCCCAGCGCCGCCGGCCTTATCCCCTCGAGGGGGCCCCTCCCCTAGCGCCCCCACGTGTCCCCAACCCCTCGTGGGAGCTCCACACCCCACAGACAGTTCCCCCCACGAGCCTCCCCCCGCCTCGGTCATATCCCTCCGCACGAGAGAAATATCTCTCGTCTCTCTCTCTCTCGTAACTCACCCCCCCCCCACCGAGCCGAGCCCCAGATCCCCTCTCTCCCTCCCCTCGTATCTCCCTCCACCGCCGACTCCCCCACCGGCCGGCGAGCCTCCCAATCTCGGCCTACCCCTCCCACCCGAGCTCTCTACCCCGCCGGCCACCCTCCTCCTCACCTCGCCTCACACCCCAACCGAACCACCCCGCCGGACCACTCACCTGCACCGGCCTCTCCCTCTACCCCGCCGGCCACCAACTCCGGCGACCACCATGACCGGCCGGCCTCCCTCCCCTTGCGGTCGGGCCAAATCTCGCCGGATCCGGCCGGCCCCTTCTTCACCGGAGGGCTCACCTCTCTGGCCACGACTCCGGGAGGCCCTCTCCGACGATCGTCACCACCGTCCTCACCGTCACCGTCACCACCAGAACCGCGCCATCACCGCTGTCACCTCCGCCTTCCCGCGAACTCCGGCTTCTCCGGGCCGTCTCATCAACATTGGTGAGCCCCTCCTCGGGCTCCTCCCACCATCTCGTTCCCCTCGCCGTCCCGGTTCCGTTCCGGCAAACGGGGCTCCGATCCGTCGACGTTTGACTCCGGTAGGAGGAGATGAAGTTGGCTCTCTTCTATGTTGAGGAACTTAACACAGACTCTCTCATGTGTTCTCTGTTGTCTCTTAACACAGAGATTGTGAGAGCTGAGAGTTAGAAAAAAAAAAGGTGTATTAGTTGCGTATGTATGTATATATGTATGAGATGCGATGTATGTATTTGCGTATATAGGTATTTGGAAGAATACGATATTTGCATGATTATGTATCTGTGAATAAAACCGAGTATTTGGCCTAAAGCCACTTACCGGTGGGGCCAACGCGCCCCGCTGTCTATGACAGGGAGGCCCCACACCCCTTTTAAAGAAAAGTGAAATTAAAATATAAAAATAAAAATAATGTTTTAATTTAATAAATAAATAGATATATCGGTTAATTAGTTAATTGGATAATTAGAATAATTAGAGTATGTCACGTGGGTCCCCCATTAAATTAATCTGATTAATCAATATTTAATCTATATTAAAACTTGTGCCTATGACGTTCGGGACCCGCTGGTCAGTTGGCCAGTCAAATGTTGATGTCAGCATGACATCATGCTGATGTCATAATAGCTTTTTATTAAATTATTTAAATCTGTTTTTAATTCCTAATTATTGAATAAAAATTTAAAAATTAATATTAAATAATCTCTAAGTGAGATTAAAATATTTTCAACATGAAAGTTGATCAGCGGAACGAGACGAACCCGGATACACGGTCCATTCCTCTGTCACGCGTCCCTAGCATAGCAAACATGGAACATTTCCATCGTTTCCAGTATAACCGGTAGTAGCCCGAGACCCGGAAAATATCGTCAGATATTCTTCCGACACGTCTATGTCCGATGTTGCTGCGTTAGCTCACGTCTAGCATGCATCTTGCCATGTCATGCTTTGTGTTGCACCGTTGCTATTATTTATTGTTTCTTCCCCCTCTTCTTACCGGTAGACCCCGAAACTGACGCTGCTGCCGGGTACATCTACGACCCTGGCGATCAGTCCTTTGCCGCAGACCAGCAAGGCAAGCGAACCCCCCTTGATCATTCCTATATCGCCTATGTCTTTCTTCCTACTGTTTGCATTAGTATTTTGCTACTGTTGTAGTTAGCTCCTATATCTGATGCATAGCCTAATTTTTATGAACTGCTACTTTCAGTACGGTACCTTTAATCTGCTTAGTATAGGTGGAGCAGTCATCCCCTCTGACCCCGTAGTTCAGTTGCCCCGCTTGTTTTCAAATCTCGATCTCTGATCGACGATCCATACACGACACATCACATACACCCCCTTCGTTGTACGACGCTACAGAGATACTATCGGGTACCGAGGGTGACACCTCGCTAAGTACTCCTGATGATATCTCTGTAGTATAGCTAGTCGTTCGTGGTTATCGAGGGTGATTCCTCTTTCACCATTCCCGATGACGCCTCTGTCGTGCAACCCCTCAAGTGTGGGACCCCCGAGGGTGATTCCTCTAAGCCCACCTTGACGGGTACATCATTCGGAATCCAACGAGGGAGATACCTCGGATTCTCCCCGATGTTACAACCACACAGTTACTCGACCATGTTACTCGGATCTTTGGTGACTAGTTGTAAGACGGGTGGATTCCCGTGAGACTGTGTTGCTGGCCTAATTAAAATGTTAATGGATTTGGGTATTTGATCTGGGTTGGTCGGAGACCTTTTCGCACTAACCGGCTACGCGGGAAGAATTATGGGTACTCGGCGTCGCGGTATCAGCCGAAGCTTTTCAGATGCCAGCAATGTAGCGGCGCGCGCCCGAGTGGTCCCGAGATGCATCGCTCTTGTGATTAAGGGATGCTAGGACTAATGTCGGCCGCCCACGCCACGTGCAGGAGCGCGAAGGGGAACTGGGCCCACGAACCCTTTGTGCTTAGGACTTAGACCGGCGGGCTCGCCTCTCTGATTAGTCTTAGGTGGGGCTGCGACGTGTCGATATTCCGAGGCCGGGCAGGACCCAAAAAAGTATGTCCGTCCAGAGTGTTATCGAGCGTGACGGGACATATGGTGCACCCCTGCAGGGATGAAAATTAACTATTCGGATAGCCGTGTCCACGGTTACAGGACGACTTGGAGTTGTGCCCCGATCTTTTACGACTACAATTGTTACTTAACTGGATTTAGTTTGCCTCGGGATTGCTTCCTCGCAGGGAGTCGAGGGAGGATCTTTAGGCGTGACCTCACTTTAATATTGCTGCAACAATATGACTATTAATGTGTTACCCCATGTTCTACTCTCGTCTATTGCTGCAAGACTCTGAAGATGCTAGTCTTCGATAGGACTAGGCCTTCACTCTTTATTCTCGCTTTGCTGCAGTCAGTCCAGATATAACACCCCTTCTTCGATACTGGTGCATATTTAGCATAATTCTGATGTAAGACTTGCGAGTACTTTGGATGAGTACTCACCGTTGCTTTGCTCCCCCCTTGTTCCCTTGATCCGTTGTTGCGACCAGATGATGGAGCCCAGGAGATGGAGGTCCCCACCGACGACGACTGCTACCCCGACGGTGCCTACTACTACGTGGAGGCCGCTGATGATCAGGAGTAGTTAGGAGGTTCCCAGGCAGGAGGCCTCGCCTCGTTCGATCGTTGTATCTTTTTTCCTAGCCTTCTCTAAGGCACTCCATGTTTTATGTCTGTACTCAGATATTGTTACTTCCGCTGACTCGTGTGTTTATCGAGCTTCTGTATTCTAGCCCTCGAGACCCCTGGCTTGTAATATGAAGCTAATGTTATTTTATTTCTGTCTAGAGTTGTGTTGTGATATCTTCTCGTGAGTCCTTGGGTTTGATCGTACGCATTTGCGTGTATGATTAGCGTACGATTAAACCGAGGGCGTCACAAGTTGGTATCAGAGCCGACTACCTGTAGGTAGCCCCCTTTCTAACTCCTTGGCCGAAGTTGAGTCTAGTGTTTGAAAAACTTACTAACACTGATGTTGTGGCTTACGGGCCCACATCTTAATTGGGTGGTATTAGTATCTTTTACTCCTTTCCTATACTCTGGGCTCTACTCTCTCTTCTCTTTCGGGTCAAAGATTTTACTAACTCTAACATTAGGTTCTCGAATCACATCGACCCGGAGCGCTGGACTATCTACTCTTTCTCCTAAATATATATTACACACACTTTCATTTGACATATGTCAATCTTATTTTCAGATGCATCCCGCAAGACAGCACGTGCGCCTGACACAGGCCACTGAGACGACTGGGTTCCCGACCATTTTGGTCGACCTCCTGACCAGGCTGGGATATCGCTGGTACCCCGAGTACACTGTGTTCCAGGATTTCCGCGAGTACAAACCAGTACTAGTATCAGGCTGAGGTTCGCATCTTCGACCAGAGGGGCGGCGAGACCCTCGAGCGCCACGTCTTCTGTGGTATTGGAGTGTCGGTCGAGATGGCCGTCCATGATGCGGCCTACATCGCCATCACCCGTATCCGTGGAGCGTACCCTCACCTGGAGGAGAGCCCTTTTAGATACATCCGGCATGCTCCTGCTGGGAATGAGACTGGGTCTGATCTCACTGCCTACACTTCTGACATTCGGGAGCGCAGCGACCGTTCCTACGTCGCTGTCTGCGCCCCCTACGTGACGCGTCGCTACGACGCGCGGTTTCTGGTGCAGTACACTGAGGCAATGGATCGTGCTTTCCGGGCTTTGACTGTGGAGCTGTATGGTACGCGCGCTCGTCTTTACGACGCGTTGACAGAGCTGCAGCCATCACACTGCCCGAGGGTTCCCCCTATGCGCATCCACGAGCCGAGCAGGACAGAGCTACCATCAGCTCTCGAGTGGACTAATGTTGGGGGTGGAACCCCTGCACTTGGACCTCAGCTCCTCGACTAGATGCGGTGCCCTCACCAGAGTCACAACGGGACACAGGGTCCTGTCCCTACCTTCTATCACCGCCAGCTACCAGGATTCGATCGTCCTCTCCGACGTTGATGTAGCCTTATCGCTACATCTCGTTGTGGTACTCTTCCACCGCGTGCCTGCGTGCCGCCTAGTGAGTCCAGGGTATCGTCTAATGCGTCCGGGCTATCGCCAAATTTCGAATTTGTAATCGTTCGTCTGTAACCGAACTTATGTATGGGTCTGTATGTCGAACTCAACTACTATGGAGTATCTATCGCATTTCCCTTTCATTATGCTTGATTACTTCGTGAATGCGTGCGATGCCTTTGCAATTACTTTAAGCTAAACTACCCCTGTTAAATATTTAACAGGATGGTTAGACCAGCTGGCCGCCCGCGTGCCCCTGCCAACGATGCACCACCCCCGCCTCCTGAGTATATGGCGGGGATGATCCAACAGTTTGAGCTGAACCGCCAGTTTATGCACGGGCTCATGGATCAGTTCCAAAGGCCGAACATGAACCAACCGCAAGGCATGACACTGCAAGACTTCTACCGCCTCAACCCTACGATCTACCGCAGCTCAACTCAGCCTCTTGATGCTGATGACTAGCTCCGTGACATTTCTTATGAGTTGGAGTCTGCCAATGTGCCCCTGGCGAGCTATGTCAACTTTGTCGCCTACTTTCTGAAGGGTCCCGCTGCTCAATGGTGGGACAACCATTGGCGCTCTCAGCCCGATGGAACTATCATCACTTGGACAGAGTTCAAGGCCGCTTTCCGTGCTCGCTACATTCCTCAGGGAATCATGGACCGGAAGAATCGTGAGTTCCGCAACTTGGTCCAAGGCAACAAGACTGTGGATGCTTATCAACGGGAATTTCTGGACTTATCTCGCTATGCTGAAGAAGACATTGCAACTGATGCACGCAGGCAGGAGAAGTTCCGTGAAGGCCTCCACCCTGATATCAAGCTGACACTCCTCATTCAGGACTATGTTGATTTCGCCACCCTGGTGAACAAGGCTATTCAGGTTGAGACTGGTCTACAGGAATACAAAGATAGCAGCAAGATCAACAGTGACATGGGCTCATCTTCGGGCTCATCTACACAGAAGCGGAAGATCTGGATTCCCAACAACATGTACCATGCACCTGCTCCTGTTCCGAGGCCGTCCTATGTTGCACCTCGCCTGCCTCCTCCACCACCTAGGCAGCCGAGGCTTCCAGCTCCGCCGCCTCGAGTTCCTCCTTCCCGTCCTGAGGATGGGTTGTGCTTCAAGTGTGCCCGTCCAGGTCACCGTGCTAGAGACTGCAGGCAGAATCCGAATCAGCTGACACTTCCCGCAACTGGCAGTGGCAACAACCAGAACCGCAACTTCAACGCTAAGCCTGCTTATGTTCGTGGTCAGGCCAACAACATTGATATGGGCAAGCTCAAGACCGCCCTGCTACCGTGATGGGTACACTTCTCGTTAACTCAGTACCTGCTTCTGTACTGTTTGATACAGGAACATCGCATTCCTTTATGTCGGAAAATTTTGCATGCATGCATGACATTAGGAGCGAAGAGATGAACATCCTGATAGTGGTAAACTCCCCTGGGGGCGAATGCCGAACCTATGTGGTTTGCCCCCATGTTCCAGTTGAAATTGAAGGATTAGAATTCCTTGCCAACCCCATCCTACTAAAGTCATCCAACATTGATCTCATACTGGGGATGGACTGGTTGAAAGCTCACACGGCATCGATCGTTTGTACCACCAAAACCGTCCACCTCCTACACCCTTCAAATGAATTAGTAAGCTACCATGCTCATCTCGTCCGAAATGCTGAGGCATGGCTATATGCCTTGAATGCATTAAATGTGTCACCTCTTGAAGGGGTTGAAAACATTCCAGTGGTCTGAGAATTCCAAGATGTCTTTCCATAAGAACTTCCGGGGATTCCCCCCGCTCGAGCTGTCGAGTTTGTCATTGACTTGGTACCCGGTACCACTCCTATTGCCAAGCGTCCTTATAAAATGCCACCACATGAACTCCTTGAACTTAAGTAAGAAATTGACAACTCGCTCCGTCTGGGTTTCATCCGTCCGAGTTCCTCTGCTTGGGGAGCACCTTCTCTCTTTGTTAAGAAGAACGATGGGACAAATCGATTGGTTTAAGACTATCGTCCTATCAACCAGGCCACTATTCAAACCGAATATCCTCTCCCTCGGAAAAATGATTTGTATGATCAACTTGCTGGTTCCACCGTCTTCTCTAAGCTCGACTTGAGGTTGGGGTACCACCAGATCCGTGTTCGCACGGAGGATATTCCAAAGACCTCCTTTGTTACTCGTTATGGATCATACGAGTACACCGTCATGTCCTTCGGCTTAACCAATGCACCGGCAACCTTCTCCCGATTGATGAATTATATATTCGTGGACTACCTCGACAAATTTGTCGTGGTATATCTGGATGATATTCTGGTATTTTCGAAGAACAGAGAAGAGCATGCTGAACATCTTCGTCTTGTACTCGATAAGCTTCGGGAGCATAAACTCTATGGGAAGTATTCCAAATGTGAGTTCTGGCTAGACGAAGTGAATTACCTTGGTCATGTGATTTCCAAGGATGGTATTGCAGTCAACCCCGAACGAATTCAAGCTATTCTTGACTGGACTCCCTCGAAGAATGTCAAGCAAGTCAGAAGTTTTCTCAGACTCGCCAGTTATTGCCGTCGATTCGTTGAGAACTTCTCCAAGATTGCGAAGCCCTTAACCAACCTGCTCCACAAAGGTGTTAAGTATGAGTGGACGGATAAATGTCAGGAAAGTTTCGAGGCGCTCAAGGACAAACTGACGTCCGCTCCAGTACTTTCTCCTCTAGATACGAAAAGGGATTTCGTCATATACTGTGATGCTTCTCGTCAAGGAATAGGTTGTGTCCTGATGCATGATCGCAAGGTGATCGCTTATGCTTCACGTCAACTGCGTACTCATGAAGAGAACTACCCAGTTCATGATCTCGAGCTTGCCGCAGTCATTCATGCATTGAAGGAATGGCGACAATACCTTGTCGGTAGTCGCTGTGAAATCTACACCGACCATCAAAGTCTGAAGTACTTGTTCACTCAACCGGAGCTAAACCTACGTCAACAAAGATGGATGGAGCGTATAGCAGATTTTGACTGTAGTATATCATATACCCCTGCCAAGGCTAACGTAATGGCTGATGCCTTGAGTCGCAAGTCATACTGCAACCACCTCTAGGTTCATAAGGTTCACGATCATGTGCAAGAAGAATTCTGTAAGCAGAACCTCCACATTGTTTCTCAGGGTTACCTTGTTCCCCCTCCTGAAGAGTGTCAAAAGATGAACCTTCGTGTTGTTAATCAGGGTTCCCTGAGTAACCTAGTGGTTGAACCAGATCTTGTGAGCTCCATAAAGAATCTGCAAGGCTTTGACGATGATGTCGACGGGATTAAGAGCTATATTGTGATGGGTAAACCCTCTTTTTTCAGTGTTGATGAAGATGGCGCCTTGTATTTCAAGGGTCGCCTATTCATCCCAAATAAGAAGGAAAATCTCAGGATGGCCGGGAAGGTGATGGAAGAAGCTAATGACACACCATTGTCTATTCACCCGGGTAGTACCAAGATGTACCAAGAAATCTGGCAAAGATTCTCGTGGCCCAATATGAAACAAGACATTTCACGCTATGTGGCAGAATGTGATATATGCCGGCGTATCAAAGCAGAACACCAAAAGCCTGCTGGAACTCTACAACCTATCTCTATTCCTGAGTGGAAATGGGACCATGTTGAAATGGACTTTGTCACTGGTTTCCCCAGATCTCAGAAAGGTAATGATGCTATTCTTGTCGTCATTGATCGACTGTCCAAAGTTGCACATTTCCTGGCCGTCAAAGAAACGATTAATGCTAGTCAGCTGGCAGATCTTTATATGTCAAGAGTTGTTTCACTTCACGGTATTCCATTGGTAATCAGTTCGGACGGTGGCAGCTTGTTCACTTCAAAATGTTGGGAAAGTTTTCAGAAGGCTATGGGGACTCATCTGTCCTTCAGCACTGCATTTCATCCTCAATCCCAGGGACAAGTTGAACGAGTCAACCAAATTCTCGAGGACATGCTTCGAGCTTGTGTCATTTCTTTCGGTAAGAAATGGGAGGAATCTCTCCCGTATGCCGAGTTCTCTTACAACAATAGCTATCAAGCTAGTCTGAAGATGGCCCCTTTCGAAGTATTGTATGGACGAAGGTGTCGAACTCCTCTGAATTGGTCAGAAACAGGGGAACGATCACTCTTCGGTACAGATATTATTCAACATGCCGAAGATCAATTCCGCATTATTCATGAGAATCTGAAGGCTGCTCAGTCTCGTCAGAAGAGTCAGTATGACCGTCACCATCAAGATATGGTCTATCAACCTGGCGAAAAGGCTTATCTTCATGTCACACCAATGAGAGGTGCACACCGTTTCGGAATCAAGGGCAAGTTAGCTCCTTGTTATATTGGTCCTTTCACTGTTCTCGAAAGGCGTGGAAGAGTGGCTTATCAATTGGAACTGTCGGCGAACCTTTCTCAGGTTCACGATGTCTTCCATGTTTCTCAGCTCCGTCGCTGCTTCAAGGACCCTATTCGAGCAGTGGATCATGGTATGCTTGAGCTGCAACAAGACCTCCCTTATAAAGAGCATCCGGTCCGCATTCTCGACCAAGCTGAACGTAAGACTCGTCGCAAAGTCACCAAGTTCCTCAAGGTGCAGTGGTCAAATCACTCTGAAGATGAAGCCACTTGGGAACGCGAGGATTATCTTCGTGATGAATACTCCGGGCTCTTTCCCTCCACCTCTCAATTCTCGGGACGAGAATTCTTGTTAGTAGGGGACATTTGTGACATCCTCGACTTTTGCTACAGTAAATATTGTAATTAAGCTACAGTGATCACCCGGTAATGATACCATGTCATCGAATTCCCATCTCGGACCCGTGTTGATTCAAGTCCATCCGGATTCAAAATTAGAAAACAAAAGTAAAGTATTATTATAAATTCATGATAAACATTAAAAGAAAAATAAATAAAAGAAAGTATTAAAAAGAATAGCGATAAAAGAAAGCATAAAAGAAAATATATAAACTTAAATAATAATAAATAGTAAAGTGGAAAAAAAAGAAAAAAAAAAGGAAAAAAGGAAAGTAACCCCCCACCCCGTGGCCCAACTAGGCCTAGAGGCCCAGCCGGCGAGGCCACCCTCGCCAGCAAGCAACCCTAGTGCTGCCCCCCCCCCCCCCCCCCGCTCTCCCGTTTCTTCCCAGCGCCGCCGGCCTTATCCCCTTGAGGGGGCCCCTCCCCCAGCGCCCCCACGTGTCCCCAACCCCTCGTGGGGGCTCCACACCCCACCGACAGTTCCCCCCACGAGCCTCCCCCTCTGTCCTATCCCTCCGCACGAGAGAAATATCTCTCGTCTCTCTCTCTCGTAACTCACCCCCCCCACCGAGCCGAGCCCCAGATCCACTCTCTCCCTCCCCTCGCATCTCCCTCCACCGCCGACTCCCCCACCGGCCGACGAGCCTCCCCATCTCGTGTTGGAAATATGCCCTAGAGACAATAATAAATTAGTTATTATTATATTTCTTTGTTCATGATAATCGTTTATTATCCATGCTATAATTGTATTGATTGGAAACACAGTGCATGTGTGGATACATAGACAAAACACTGTCCCTAGTAAGCCTCTAGTTGACTAGCTCGTTGATCAAAGATGGTCAAGGTTTCCTGACCATAGGCAAGTGTTGTCACTTGATAACGGGATCACATCATTAGGAGAATCATGTGACGGACTAGACCCAAACTAATAGACGTAGCATGTTGATCATGTCATTTTGTTGCTACTGTTTTCTGCATGTCAAGTATTTGTTCCAATGACCATGAGATCATATAACTCACTGACACCGGAGGAATGCTTTGTGTGTATAAAACGTCGCAACGTAACTGGGTGACTATAAAGATGCTCTACAGGTATCTCTGAAGGTGTTCGTTGAGTTAGTATGGATCAAGACTGGGATTTGTCACTCCGTATGACGGAGAGGTATCTCGGGGCCCACTCGGTAATACAACATCACACACAAGCCTTGCAAGCAATGTGACTTAGTGTAAGTTGCGGGATCTTGTATTACGGAACGAGTAAAGAGACTTGCTGGTAAACGAGATTGAAATAGGTATGCGGATACAGACGATCGAATCTCACGCAAGTAACATACCGAAGGACAAAGGGAATGACATACGGGATTATATGAATCCTTGGCACTGAGGTTCAAAGGATAAGATCTTCGTAGAATATGTAGGATCCAATATGGGCATCCAGGTCCCGCTATTGGATATTGACCGAGGAGTTCCTCGGGTCATGTCTACATAGTTCTCGAACCCGCAGGGTCTGCACACTTAAGGTTCGACGTTGTTTTATGCGTATTTGAGTTATATGGTTGGTTACCGAATGTTGTTCGGAGTCCCAGATGAGATCACGGACGTCACGAGGGTTTCCGGAATGGTCCAGAAACGAAGATTGATATATAGGATGACCTCATTTGGTTACCGGAAGGTTTTCGTGCATTACCGGAAAAGTTTCGGGCTCATCGGTAGTGTACTGGGAGTGCCGGGAGGGGTGCCGGGGACCATCAGGAGGGGTGTCACGCCCCAAGGGGTCTCATGGGCTATGGGAAGAGATAAACCAGACCCTAGTGGGCTGGAATAAGTTCCCACTAAGGCCCATAAGGTTTGAGAAGGAAAAAACACAAGGTGGAAAGAGTTTCCAAGTGGGAAGGTGGAATCCTACTCCAAGTAGGATTGGAGTAGGACTCCTCCACCTCCAATTTCGGCCAAACCTTTAGGTTTTGAGGCTGCCTCCTCCCCTCCCTCCCTCCTATATATAGTGGGGTTTTAGGGCTGATTTGAGACAACTTTTGCCACGGCAGCCCGACCGCATACCTCCACGGTTTTACCTCTAGATCGCATTTCCGCGGAGCTCGGGCGGAGCCCTGCTGAGATTAGATCACCACCAACCTCCGGAGCCCCGTCACGCTGCCGAAGAACTCATCTACGTCTCTGTCTCTCTTGCTGGATCAAGAAGGCTGAGATCATCGTCGAGCTGTACGTGTGCTGAACGCGGAGGTGCCCTCCGTTCGGCACTAGATCGGAGCGGATCGTGGGACGGATCGCGGGACGGTTCGTGGGACGGTTCGCGGGGCGGATCGAGGGACTTGAGGATGTTCCACTACATCAACCGCGTTTCTTAACGCTTCTCCTGTGCGATCTACAAGGGTACGTAGATCAGAAATCCCCTCTCGTAGATGGACATCACCATGATAGGTCTTCGTGCGCGTAGGAAAATTTTTGTTTCCCATGCGATGTTCCCCAACATCTCGGCCTACCCCTCCCACCCGAGCTCTCTACCCCGCCGGACACCCTCCTCCTCACCTCGCCTCACACCCCAACCGAGCCACCCCGCCGGCACACTCACCTTCGCCGGCCTCTCCCTCTACCCTGCCGGCCACCAACTCCAGCGACCACCATGACCGGCCGGCCTCCCTCCCCTTGAGGTCGGGGCAAACCTCGCCGGATCCGGCCGGCCCCTTCTTCCCCGGAGGGCTCACCTCTCCGGCCACGACTCCGGGAGGCCCTCTCCGACGATCGTCACCGCCGTCACCACCGTCCTCACCGTCACCGTCACCACCGGAACCGCGCCATCACCGCCATCACCTTCGCCTTCTCGCGAACTCCGGCTTCACCAGGCCGTCTCATCAACGTTGGTGAGCCCCTCCTCGGGCTCCTCCCACCATCTCGTTCCCCTCGCCGTCCCGGTTCCATTTCGGCAAACGGGGCTCCGATCCATCGACGTTTGACTCCGGTAGGAGGAGATGAAGTTGGCTCTCTTCTATGTTGAGGAAGTTAACAAAGACTCTCTGTTGTGTTCTTTGTTGTGTGTTAATAGAGAGAGTTGTGAGAGATGAGAGTTAGAAAAAAAAGGTGTATTAGTTGCGTATGTATGTTTGTATGTATGAGATGCGATGTATGTATTTGTGTATATAGGTATTTGGAGGAATACGATATTTCCATGATTATGTATCTGTGAACCAAACCGAGTATTTGGCCTAAAGCCACTTACCGGTGGGGCCAACACACCCCGCTGTCTATGACACGGAGGCCCCACACCCCTTTTAAAGAAAAGTGAAATTAAAATATAAAAATAAAAATAATGTTTTTATTAAATAAATAAATATATTTATCAATTAATTAGTTAATTGGATAATTAGAATAATTAGAGTATGTCACGTGGGTCCCCCATTAAATTAATCTGATTAATCAATATTTAATCTATATTAAAACTTGTGCCTATGACGTTCGGGACCCGCTGGTCAGTTGACCAGTCAAATGTTGATGTCAGCATGACATCATGCTGATGTCATAATAGCTTTTTATTAAATTATTTAAATCTGTTTTTAATTCCTAATTATTGAATAAAACTTTAAAAATTAATATTAAATGATCTGTAAGTCAGATCAAAATATTTTCAACATGAAACTTGATGAGCGGAACGAGACGAACCCGGATACACGATCCATTCGTGTGTCACGCGTCCCTAGCATAGCAAACATGGAACATTTCCATCGTTTCCAGTATAACCGGTAGTAGCCCGAGTCCCGGAAAATATCGTCAGATATTCTTCCGACCCGTCTATGACGGGTGTTGCTGCGTTAGCTCATGTCTAGCATGCATCTTGCCATGTCATGCTTTGTGTTGCACCGTTGCTATTATTTATTGTTTCTTCCCCCTCTTCTTACCGGTAGACCCCGAGACTGACGTTGCTGCCGGGTACATCTACGACCCTGCCGATCAGTCCTTTGCCGCAGAGCAGCAAGGCAAGCAAACCCCCCTTGATCATTCCTATATAGCCTATGTCTTTCTTCCTACTGTTTGCATTAGTATTTTGCTACTGTTGTAGTTAGCTCCTATATCTGATGCATAGCCTAATTTTTATGAACTGCAACTTTCAGTACGGTACCTTTAATCTGCTTAGTATAGGTGGAGCAGTGATCCCCTCTAACCCCGTAGTTCAGTTACCCCGCTTGTTTTCAAATCTCGATCTCTCATCGACGAGCCATACCTCACACAGCACATACACCTCCTTCGTTGTACAACGCTACAGAGATACTATCGGGTACTGAGGGTGACACCTCGCTAAGTACTCCTGATGATATCTCTATAGTACAGCTAGTCGGTCGTGGTTATCGAGGGTGATTCCTCTTTCACCATTCCTGATGACGCCTCTGTCGTGCAACCCCTCAAGTGTGGGACCCCCAAGGGTGATTCCTCTAAGCCCACCTTGACGGGTACATCGTTCGGAATCCAACGAGGGTGATACCTCGGATTCTCCCCGATGTTACAACCACACAGTTACTCGACCATGTTACTGGGATCTTTGGTGACTAGTTGTAAGACTGGTGGATTCCCGTGAGACTGTGTTGCTGGCCTAATTAAAATGTTAATGGATTTGGGTATTTGATCTGGGTTGGTCGAAGACCTTTTCGCACTAACCGGCTACGCGGGAAGAATTATGGGTACTCGGCATCGCGGTATCAGCCGAAGCTTTTCTTATGCCAGCAATGTAGCGGTGCGCGCCGGAGTGGTCCCGAGATGCATCGCTCTTGTGATTAAGGGATGCTAGGACTAACGTCGGCCGACCACGCCACGTGCAGGAGCGCGAAGGGGAACTGGGCCCACAAACCCTTTGTGCTTAGGAGTTAGACCGGCGGGCTGGCCTCTCTGATTAGTCTTAGGTGGGGCTGCGAAGTGTCGATATTCCGAGGCCGGGCAGGACCCAGAAAAGTATGTCCGGCCAGAGTGTTATCGAGCGAGACGGGACATGTGGTGCACCCCTGCAGGGATGAAAATTAACTATTCGGATAGCCGTGTCCACGGTTACAGGACGACTTGGAGTTGAGCCCCGATATTTTACAACTACAATTGTTACTTAACTGGATTTAGTTTGCCTCGGGATTGCTTCCTCGCACGGAGTCGAGGGATGATCTTTAGACGTGACCTCACTTTAATATTGCTGCAACAATATGACTATTAATGTGTTACCCCCTGTTCTACTCTCGTCTATTGCTGCAAGACCCTGAAGATGCTAGTCTTCGATAGGACTAGGCCTTCTCTCTTTATTCTCGCTTTGCTGCAGTCAGTCCACATATAACACCCCTTCTTTGATACTGGTGCATATTTAGCATAGTTCTGATGTAAGACTTGCGAGTACTTTGGATGAGTACTCACCGTTGCTTTGCTCCCCCCTTGTTCCCTTGATCCGTTGCTGCGACCAGATGATGGAGCCCAGGAGATGGAGGTCCCCGCCGACGACGACTGCTACCCCGACGGTGCCTACTAGTACGTGGAGGCCGCTGATGATCAGGAGTAGTTAGGAGGTTCCCAGGCAGGAGGCCTCGCCTCGTTAGATCGTTGTATCTTTTGTGCTAGCCTTCTCTAAGGCACCCCATGTTTTATGTCTGTACTCAGATATTGTTGCTTCCGGTGACTCGTGTGTTTATCGAGCTTCCGTATCCTAGCCCTCGAGGCCTCTGGCTTGTAATATGAAGCTGATGTTATTTTATTTGTGTCTAGAGTTGTGTTGTGATATCTTCCCGTGAGTCCTTGGGTTTGATCATACACATTTGCGTGTATGATTAGCGTACGATTAAACCGAGGGCGTCACATCACCCTCTTGAGAAGAATGAAATACTTGATATCTTCTGTAATGGACTTACCGATGCTTCTAGAGACCACCTAGATAGTTGTGATGGTTGTGTTTTTAGGGAACGAACTGTAGAACAAGCTCAGATTCTACTGATTAACATCTTGTGCAATGAGAATGCTTGGACTATTCCCGAACCACCTCCTAAGCCAACTCCGAACAAAAGAGGTATTCTATTCCTCAGTCCTGAAGATATGCAAGAAGCCAAAAAATATATGCTAGAGAAAGGCATTAAATCTGAAGATGTCAAAAATATACCACCTATCGAAGAGATCCATGGTCTTGATAACCCGATACATGTAGTAGAAGTAAATTCTCTGCGTAGGTTTGATGAGAGTGATATTCCTTTTGAGAAACCTGCTACCCTATGCCTAGATGAATTTGATAACTTTGTTGCCAAACAACAGAGTTTCAATGATTATGT
The DNA here is from genome assembly GCF_904849725.1 of Hordeum vulgare subsp. vulgare. NCBI lineage: Eukaryota > Viridiplantae > Streptophyta > Magnoliopsida > Poales > Poaceae > Hordeum > Hordeum vulgare. Next base: position 89,900,242 of record NC_058518.1, read on the forward strand.
TAGGAGACAATTGGAACAGAATGCTCGTACGCTTAGCCATTTAAGTGCTTGTGTGGACAGAAATGTCAATGGTCTTAAGCTCTTGAGTAAACATGCCTCTATGGTTACTACTCAGCTAGAAAAAATACTTAAAGCTCAGAACGACTTGCTCAATGAGTTGAATGACAATTATGTTAGAGTCGTTACTAGAGGCAGTAGGATGACTCAGGAACCTTTGTATCCTGAGGGTCATCCGAAGAGAATTGAACAAGATTCTCAAGGAGTTAGCACTAATGCACCTAGTCATCCTAGAAAGAAGAAGAAAGATGATAGGAACCTGCACGCGAGCAACCCAGATGCTGTTACCCCTGGGAGTCCAAATTATGCCTCTGTTTCTGATGCTGAAACACAATCTCGTGATGAACATGAGCCTAATGATAATATCAATAGTGATGTTCATGATGACGCTCAACCTAGCAATGATAAGGATGTGGAGATTGAACCTGTTGATCTTGATAACCCATAGCCTAAGACTAAGAGATATGATAAGAATGACTTCGCTGCTAGGAAGCATGGTAAAGAAAGGGTACCATGGGTTCTGAAACCCATGCCCTTTCCTCCCAAACCATCCAAGAAAAAGGATGATGAGGATTTTAAGAGATTCTTTGAAATGATTAGACCTGTCTTTCTGCAAATGTGTTTGACAAATATGCTCAAAATGTCTCTGTATGCTAAGTACATGAAGGATATTGTGACTAATAAGAGGAGGATACCTGAGGTTGAGATTTCCACCATGCATGCTAATTATACCTTCAAGGGTGGAACTCCTAAGAAACTGGGTGATCCCGGAGTGCCCACTATACCTTGCTCCATTAAAGGTAACTACGTTAGAACTGCTTTATGCGATCTTGGAGACGGTGTTAGTGTTATGCCTCTTTCTCTTTATCGTAGACTTGAACTGGATAACTTGACACCCACTGAAATCTCTCTGCAAATGGCCGACAAATCAACTGCTTTCCCTATCGGCATTTGCGAGGATGTGCCTGTTGTGGTTGCTAATGTCACTATCTTAACGGACTTTGTTATCTTGGATATTCCCAAGGACGACGCCATGGCGGTCATCCTCGGAAGACCCTTTTTAAGCACAGCAGGGGCTGTTATAGATTGCAACAAAGGCAATGTCACTTTCCATGTCAACCGTAATGAGCATACGGTGCACTTTCCAAACAAACAATATCGAGTACATTGCATCAATGCTATCGAAAAAACTTCATCAATTCTTATTGGGAGCTTTGAATGCCCTATACCTCGTGTCAAGATGAAGTATGATTTGCTTGTTGGAGAGATACACAGCCCCATTGAGGTGACCTAGTGACTATTCAAAAATTCTCCGTCTTATTTTGCGATTCGAAAAGGTTTGTCGAGGAGGCTTGATCAACCTCACTAACGGATTTCTTTCGATGACCATGAGATGGATGAATCGAGGAATCACAAACCTCTGTTCCAAGCTTTCACCTTCGGTTGCTTAGAAGAAAAATGATAGATTTAGTTTAGTTTTACATGTTTTCTGTTTTAGCGTCCGGTGGAAAAGTACCCCGAAAATAAAATTTCTCCGAACGTCCTAAAAATCAAGTATGATTTTTCTGGAATTTTTGAAAATTACTGAGACGAAGAGCTGGTCTGGGGGCTGCACCAGTGGGCCACAAGCCCTGGAGGCGCGGGCACCGCCCCTGGCCACGCCTACCTGGCTTGTGGGGCCCACGTGCACCCCCTCCACTCATTCTTGCTCTCATATGGTTCTCCTACCTCCAGAAAAAAATGTTTCGCAGCTCAAACCCGTGTTCTTGCTCCTCTTGCTGGGATTTTCGATATCTTTGCTCAAAGCACCATTCTCCGAACTGTTTTGGGGAAATTACTCCTTGGTAAGTGACTCCTCCATTGGTCCAATTAGTTTTTGCTCTAGTGCCTTATACTCCGCGTATTTTTTCTGCCTTGGTAACCATGTTCTTAGCTTTGCATGCTAATTTTAGCTGGTCCCAAGTAGTTTTGATGCGTAATATGGCCTCTAGGCACTTGTGGGAGTAGTTCCTACTAGTTTAGTTGAGCCTTGTTCACTTTTCCTTTGGGTCACTAAAAATTTCAGAAAAGGAAGATGTTCAGGAGAAACTATCATGGTGGTTCCTCAAGTAAGAGTGGTCCCTGTCTTGCAATTCGGGAGCCCGATCCTTACCAACCAAGGGACGCGCGGGTACAACCATGTGAATGGCCTTCTGATGAATTTATGATTGAGGCGGGTTTCAAAGATGAGTTTGATGCACTTGTTCGCAACGTCGGACTCGAAGAATTCATCTCCGATAAATGTGAACAGTATGTTGCTCTCACTGCCTCTTTTGTTCGTAGATTCAAATTTTCAGCTAGCTGTGACACATCGGTACTGTTTGATCTCTATGATAAATCGTATACCATGGATTTAGAGGATTTCAATATAATTTGCAAAATACCTATTTGGGGTAGTGTCGTGGGTATAAGCCTGACAGTAGATGTGTAGGGTACGAAAAGGATGGGCAGAGTCCTAGCTACGGCGAGGTTGTATGAGTTCAGGCCCCTCTACGGTGGAGGTAATAGCCCTACGTCTCAGTGCTCTGGGAGCTTGTTGTCGAGTGGAATATGGAATAAAATGAGTTGCTAACCCCTCTACCAGCGGGGGAGGGTGGCTTATATAGATTGCGCTGCTCTCCACAACGGTTCCGGTACAGGGGTGGAGTAGTGGCGATTGAATGCGTACGTTACAGGTAACGTACGTCCTAAATGCTAATAAATGCACCTGGAAACGTACGACCGTTTCCCTCGAGGGGGGTTACGATGTACCGAGTGGTATCCAGTCGATTAGCTTGATATTCTCTGAATGCTAGTCTCCGACTAGATGATCGAGGACCTATTACCGAATGGATGATGGGGGCTCCTTAATTTAGTCGGGGCTGACTAAGGGCCTTGTCCTTTGTGAGGGGTAGTCCTTGGGTAGGACCTACAGGGCAGGCCTATGACCCTACCCTAGGACTATAACCCCATCATTAGTCCCCGAATGGATCGGGGTTGGAACGAAGAAGCGATGTTTGAAGTTTGGATCCGACTGGAACGGACTTGGCTTGGGCGTTGCTTGCCTCGATCCATTTTATCTTTTCTGACCAATGATCTGAGTGGAAATCTCCGTGGAACGAACTGTCGGAAACCGAGTGCTCCTAGGGTATCTCTTGACGCGACCAGTCAACTGACAGCAGCGGATTTTCCGGGATCCTCAAATTTCGGTTTCCGCGCGCTCGGCGGGGATGACGCCAGCGCGCTCGAGTAGCGCCTGACGCCTCGATCCTCGCGCCTTCAAATCCTCCACTGATATCGCCGCGGCCGGTCGGGGGATAAGGTTTCGGGGCCACCTGCTAGCGACCCAGTTGGAACCTTACTTAAATCCCGGCGATAAGGGTTTTTCGTTACGCCCGCCGGATACTTTGCCATTGCTTCGTCCTTCTCGCCTCCTCCAGCGCACCTAACCTCCCCACTCCTCCTCTCTCTCCGCGAACTCACAACTTCCGCCATGACCAAGGGTCAAACCAGCAAGATGGAGGCGAGGAACAAGAAGGGGAAGGCGGCGGCTCCTGCTCAGCGGCGGCAGCGGCCGTTGCTGGCGGGGTGGATTCAAGGCGACTTTCTCCCCTCCACGGTGACGGAGGGGGATCTGCTGCAGCTGGTGGAAGACGGGATGACCGTCCACAAGTCTTGGAGGCTACCGGCTGAGAATGAGGTCGAGCTGGCACCCCGGGAGGGGGAGCGCGTCTTGCTGCTCAGCCATGTCTACCGAGGTTTCTCCCTGCCCCCGCATCCTTTCTTTAAGGGCATCATGAACCACTTCGGAGCACAGCTTCACCACTTCTCTCCGAATGCTATTGCCCATCTCTCTGCTTTCATCGTTATGTGCGAGTGTTTTATCGGCTGCCCCCCCCCCCCCCCCCGCATTGGGGGTTGTTCAAACACATATTTTCTGCTAGATCCCAAACCATCAAACGACTCAGCCACTCGGATGATAAGACACATCTTCTCCAGCTCTGCGGGGGCTTAGGTTTCCAGAAAAAGAGTCGGAGTAGTTACCCTGCTCTTCAGCTGAGCGAGTCGGTCAGGAACTCGCAGTCGACGTGGTTCTACTGCCAAGATGTTGCCTGTCCAAACGCCTCTTCAGGGTTGCCCCCTTTTAGCCTTGATCGTCCCGCTCCACCTAAGCAGCTCGCGCTCATGAAGGTGGAGAAGCTCGGCATCCAGCCCTTGGTCGACGCACTCGTAGACGTTGTCAGGAGGGGAGTCACTGGCATGGATTTGCTGGAGACTTTCCTTGGTCGGCGCATACAACCACTCCAGGCTCGCGACCACGCCATGTGGCACTACTCGGGGACCGTGGACTCCACTCGGACTAACGTCATGAGCGTGACCGAGGAGAAGGTTGCGTCGTGGGTGCTCCAGATCACAGGCGCCTGCAAGAACGCCAGAGGGTCTCGGCGAGTGAGGGCTTTCAGCGCGGACAATCCTCCTCCGAATCAGGTGAGTACCATGTGTCGAGTGCACGTATCTGTTTTAGTTTTATCGCTTTCTTGAATCTCTTCTTGTCGCTTGATGTCGTCGACTGTATTTCACGCAGAAGTGGACCAACTGATTTTCTCCCGTCTTGAACGGGAACCCGACCGAGGAGGAGGAGGAAGGTAGCGTGGAGAGCGCTGAGTATGTCTCCGACAGACTAGTGAGGAAGAGGAGGAAGACAAAGAGCAGGACTCGCCGCCTCCGCAATTAGAGCATCGGACCAAGCGCCGACACGAGCCTGCCGTTCCCTCGGTCCCCCCCGGCTTCTTCGAGTGCTCCGCCCACTGCCCTAGTGGCCCCGAGTGCTCGGAGCACCAAGAGGGCCCGGGATGCTGCCGCTGAGCCTGCGGGTCAGTCTTCCAAGGCGGCCAAACCGAGTGGGTCCAAACCTCGGAAGGCTCTGCCGCGGATGAGGGTTGTTGTCCCGTCACCTCCACGTAAGTGCGCCGATCTTCTAATTTCTTCTGATATCCGAGTGAACTCCTGTTTATTGGTCGAATGGATTTCGCTCGACAGAGTCGCTACTTCTGCCACCTCTCCGACGTGCCAGGAGGATGACCCCATGGACACGGACAACGTCGTTTCGTCCCAGCCATGTGCGTTGTAGTGACTCCGAGTGTTTTATACTATCGCATCTCGAATTCTATCATAGGTTCCGCTTCTTTCTTTTTCTGAGATCTCGCGTCGTTCGGTCTATCAGGGGCGATTTGCGTGGACGAGGGAGACCAGGGAGAGCTAAACAAGCTGCGGAGCCTGTTCTTGAGGCTGCTCCGCCTGTTGCTGCTCTCGCCGCCGACGTGTTGCCGACTGAGGTGATGCCACCGACTGAACCGGCGCTGGTGGTTGAAGAGTCGACTGGAGCGGACCTTGGGATGCCTCAGGAACTTCCGACAATGCCAGGCTCGTCGAATGTCGAGTTCAACATCCAGCGTGTCCCGGAGGAGCAGGTGGGAGCGGCCAAGGGAGCCATGGTGCAGGCGGAGCTGATGACTGGATAAGCCAAGAGGGCCTACGACTCCGTCGCATCCTTGTACCAGCGGAGCTTGGAGCTGCGGGATGATATCCGAGTAAGCGGGCTAGTAAGTATTTACTTTTATCTTGTAACCCGCTGGGTGTTCTTGGATAGCATCTGTTGTTTGCAATGGGTTCACTTTGAGTGAACCCAGTGGGTGTAGTCCCCGAGACTTCTGCCGAGTGCTTGCACCGGCAGTTGTCTTTATACATATTGTCTTTGCTTTGGTCAGGTCTGTAAATAATATGACCGACTACGAGCAGTTGTGGCACTCGGAGTACACCTACTGTAAGAGTCCCCGAGAGTAATTTGTACTCAGGTCGGGTAGTATTGGCCTCGTAGGCGTAGGTGGTAACATGCATCTCAATAGGGCGGGCCTGCTTGAGTTGCATGCCAGTGGGGTCACTCTCAGTGAACCCACTGTGTGTAGTCCCCGAGACCGCTGTCGACTGCTTGCGTCGGCAGGGGTCTGAAGAACTTAGACTTTTATTGTTGAATTATCTGATTGTCTCTTGGTGCTGGCTGGCAAAAAACTTGTGAGATGGGGACCGCATATGAGACTCTGAGGGCGGAGAAGATTCAGTTTGCTGGTGAGCGGGATGCGGCACTGCTTGCAATGGATGGTATGAAGGTGGTTCTGGCGGAGCGAGAGAAATCGTTGGAGGAGGCTCGTGAAGCGAACAGAGTGCTGATTGAGGAAGTTGAGAAGATGGGGAAGCAAAGTACTGCTCTGATGGGACAAATGAACGTGTTGAACAAACGGTGCAAAGCGCAGGAGAAATATGTCAGCGACTCGGCTCGGCAGATGATGACGCGTTTGGCTGGTAAGTCCTGCTTTTTCCGAGTGCTTGTGTTATGCGCGTCACACTCGGCGCTTATTGTTTGCTTGTCCTGTTGTCGCAGATTTTTGCTTTGACGCTGAAGCTGAAGCAGCTGATGTGGAGCGGTCGATTCTCGAGAACGTTCCACTCGACGAGGATGCCAACCGAGACCTGCTCCGAGCGCATATCCGTGTGGGCAAAGTTGGTCCTTTCATCGTTCGACTGAGAGAAGTCATCGGCCGAATCGACAAGGAGCTTTGGCCAGAAGATGAGTCGCGGCAGGAGATGGAGAACCTGATGGCTCGACTGGAGGAGATTCCGAACCGAGTGCAGTCGTGGAAGAAATATGTAGCTCGTTGTGGTGCAGATGTTGCTCTGTCCCTGGTCCGAGTCCATTGCAAGGAGGTGCGCGAGGAGAAGCTGAAGACATTGAAGGTGGCCAACACGAAGAAACTTCGATTCGAAGACTTCATGGAAACTTTCCTTGAGAGTGCTACCCGCATCGCCGACGGTATTGATCTGGACACGTTCGTAGAGCCCTCCAGTCCTGGCGCCGATCCAAACCACGCGTAAGAAAACAGTATCCTCGGTATGCCGAGTGTTGCTTTGTAAGAAACTTTGGCCACTGCTGTTGGCCGTTACATTCTCGTTTCGGTGTGGGTAAGCTTGATCCACACCGAGGCACTATCTTTGGTTGAACTTTGAATCGAATATTTTGCTCTTCTGTTGCAATTTTGACTCGAGTTTTTGTTTGGCGTTTCTTGGTGAAGCCAAAGGCAAACATTCGGAACATGTCAGTTGTCTTGACATCTGCATGAGCCTCAATGAAGGTCTGCATCTCATGTAGATGTCAGTTGTTTTGACCTCCACATGAGCCTCAATGAGGGTCTGCAACTCATGTAGTTGTCAGTTGATTACCCGAGTGTACTTGTAGGATACAGTCGAAGGCATGTGGGTGCTTAGGCGATTCTGCATCGCATCTAAGTCCCCGAGTGTGGTGTTAAGTGCACACTCGAAGAAAGTTAATACTTAGGCAATTCGTGATCGCAGCTAAGTCCCCGAGTGTGACGTTAAGTGCACACTCGGAGAAAATTCATACTTAGGCGATTCTGGATCGTAGCTAAGTCCCCGAGTGTGACGTTAAGTGCACACTCGGAGAAATTTCATACTTAGGTGATTCTGGATCGCAGCTAAGTCCCCGAGAGTGACGTTAAGTGCACACTCGGAGAAAATTCATACTTAGGCGATTCTGGATCGCAGCTAAGTCCCCGAGTGTGACGTTAAGTGCACACTCGGAGAAAGTTCATACTTAGGCGATTCTGGATCGCAGCTAAGTCCCCGAGTGTGACGTTAAGTGCACACTCGGAGAAAGTTCATACTTAGGCGATTCTGGATCGCAGCTAAGTCCCCGAGTGTGACGTTAAGTGCACACTCGGAGAAAGTTAATACTTAGGCGATTCTGGATCGCAGCTAAGCCTCCGAGTGTGACGTTAAGTGCACACTCGGAGAAAGGTAATACTTAGGCGATTCTTGATCGCAGCTAAGCCCCCGAGTGTGACGTTAAGTGCACACTCGGAGAAAGGTAAAACTTAGGCGATTCTGGATCGTAGCTAAGCCTCCGAGTGTGACGTTAAGTGCACACTCGGAGAAAGGTAATACTTAGGCGATTCTTGATCGCAGCTAAGCCCCCGAGTGTGACGTTAAGTGCACACTCGGAGAAAGGTAAAACTTAGGCGATTCTGGATCGCAGCTAGGCCTCCGAGTGTGACGTTAAGTGCACACTCGGAGAAAGTTAATACTTAGGCGATGCTGGATCGCAGCTAAGTTTTTTTTTTGAGACTGGAGTCTGCGACCGTGGAAGAATTTTGAACCTGCAAAAAACTCAATCTGCTTTATAGTATTTCACCAATACTTATTCTTTACATTGCTTCAATCGATGGTCACGTGTAGAAGCGCTTCAGGAGGTCTCCGTTCTATGCTCGCGGCTCGTCTATCTCCCTGTCGACGTTGTAGAGTCTGTATGCTCCATTGTTCAGCACCTTTGAGATGATGAAGGGTCCTTCCCAGGCAGGAGCCAACTTGTGAGGTCTTTGCTGATCCACTCGGAGCACCAGGTCGCCTGCTTGGAACGTACGACTCCTGACGTGTCGCGCATGAAAACGCCGCAGATCTTGTTGGTAAATGGTTGAGAGAGTCAGTGCCATCTCGCGCTCCTCCTCTAGAAGGTCCACTCCGTCTTGCCTTGCTTGTTCTGCTTCAGCTTCGGAGAAGAGTTTGACTCGTGGAGCATTGTGAAGTAAGTCACTCGGAAGGGTTGCTTCTGCTCCGTAGACGAGGAAGAACGGTGATCGCCCTGTAGATCTGTTCGGGGTTGTGTGAAGACCCCAAAGCACTGAAGGTAGATCGGTGACCCAAGCGCCAGCGGCGTGTCCTATCTCTCGCAAGAGTCGGGGCTTCAAACCTTGCAAAATAAGTCCGTTCGCCCGCTCTGCTTGTCCATTGGACTGCGGGTGCACCACGGAAGCAAAGTCCACTCGGATACCTTGTCTTGTACAGAAACCTTTGAATCTGTCCGAATCAAAGTTTGTCCCGTTGTCCGTGATTATGTTGTGAGGTACACCGAATCTAAAGATGATGTCCCTGACAAACTTGACGGCTGTTGAGGCGTCGAGCTTCTTGATGGGCTTGGCTTCGATCCATTTCGTGAACTTGTCGACTGCCACCAACACATGTGTGTATCCCCCTTGGCCTGTCTTGAATGGTCCGACTGTATCTAATCCCCAAACTGCGAACGGCCACACAAGAGGGATTGTCTTCAACGCAGATGTCGGCTTGTGGGACTTGTTGGAGTAGAACTGACAACCCTCACATCGGTCGACCATATCTTTAGCCATCTCGTTTGCGTGCAGCCAGAAAAAACCAGCCCTGAATGCCTTGGCGACGATTGCTCTTGAAGAGGCGTGATGACCGCAGGTCCCCGAGTGAATATCTTCCAGGATCAGTTGTCCCTCCTCTGGGGAGATGCATCGTTGGAGAACGCGTGAAACGCTCTCCTTGTACAATTGGCCATCAATGACAGTGAATGACTTCGACCTGCAGACTATCTGCCTGGCATGGACTTCGTCTTCTGGTAGTTCCTGCCTCACGATATATGCAATGATCGGCACAGTCCAATCGGGGATGACAGCAAGAATCTCCATGACCAGATCAACCACAGCGGGTACATCGACTTCAGTCGGATCTGTTGAACTCTTTGGTTGTACCGGTTCCTCTGTGAAAGGATCTTCTTTGACTGAGGGAAGGTGGAGGTGCTCGAGGCAGCCGTCACTCGGGACTGGTCTCCGAGTGGATCCGAGTTTTGCCAACTCATCCGCTGCTTGGTTCTTCAGTCTCGGAACATGGTGAAGTTCTAGACCTTCAAACTTCTTCTCAAGCTTCCTCACTGCATTGCAGTATGTGGTCATGGTGGGGTTCCTGACGTCCCACTCTTTCATCACTCGATTGACCACCAAATCCGAATCTCCGTAGACCATCAGGCGACGGACGCCGAGTGAGATGGCCATACACAACCCGTAGAGGAGAGCTTCATACTCTGCCTCGTTGTTGCCCTTTGGCGATATGATCACAACGCCAGCGCCGGAGCCATTCAACATCTTGGACCCATCAAAGAACATTGTTCAATGGGCCGAGTAGATGTGGGTCGGTTGCTGTTGTTCTACCCATTCTGCTATGAAGTCAGCCAGAGCTTGAGACTTAATAGCTTTCTTGGCCTCGAACTTGATATCGCAGTACAGCATCTCCATTGCCCACTTCGCCACTCGGCCTGACGCATCCCGATTGTGGAGGATTTCCGACAAAGGAGCATCAGAAACGACAGACACCGAGTTGTCCTAGAAATAATGGGCCACCTTCTTCGCAGTCAAGTAAATCCCGTAGATGAGTTTTTGATAGTGGGGATACCTCTGCTTGGAAGGAGTCAGGACTTCGGAGATGTAGTACACTGGCCGCTGAACTTTGTATGCTTTGCCTTCTTCTTCTCGTTCGACTGTAAGAATAGTACTGACGACTTGATTTGTAGCCGCAATGTACAGAAGAAGGGGCTCTTTACTGAGCGGAGCAGTAAGAACCGGCTGGGTGGAAAGTAGGACTTTGAGGTCGTCGAATGTGACTTGAGCTTCGTCTGTCCACACGAAAGTATCTGATTTCTTCATGAGTCGGTACAGAGGAAGTGCTTTCTCGCCGAGTCGACTGATGAACCTGCTCAAAGCCGCTAGGCAACCTGTAAGCCGTTGAACATCGTGTATTCTGACCGGCCTCTCCATTCGGACGATGGTCCCGATCTTTTCGGGGTTGACATCGATCCCTCGTTTGGAAACGAAGAAACCGAGTAACTTTCCGCTGGGAACGCCGAATGAATATTTGGCGGGGTTGAGCTTGATATCGTACCTACGAAGGTTGGCGAATGTTTCTGCCAAGTCAGTCAGCAGGTCGGAACCTTTGCGTGACTTGACTATGATGTCATCCATATACGCCTCCACATTCCGACCGATCTGGTCGAGGAGACATCTTTGGATCATGCCCATAAAGGTAGCTCCTGCATTCTTCAAACCGAATGGCATAGTGATGTAGCAGAAGCACCCGAATGGGGTGATGAAGGCTGTTTTTAACTCATCGAGACCATACAGACGGATCTGATGATAGCCCGAATAGGCATCAAGAAATGACAGATGCTCGCATCCCGCAGTCGAATCGACAATTTGATCTATGCGGGGGAGCGGAAAATGGTCTTTCGGGCAGACCTTATTGAGATGCTTGAAGTCGATGCACATTCGGAGCGACTTGTCCTTCTTGGGCACCATGACAACATTGGCGAGCCACTCGGAGTGGTGAACCTCGCGAATGAAGTTGGCTGCCAGCAGCTTGGCCACCTCCTCCCCGATTGCTTTCCTCTTGTGCGTGGCGGACCGGCGCAAGCTCTCTCGGACGGGCCGAGCGACGGGGTCCACATGCAGTCGGTGCTCAGCCAACTCCTTGGGCACACCTGGCATGTCAAAGGGTTTCCATGCGAAGATGTCCCAGTTCTCACGGAGGAATTGGGTGAGCACGGCTTCCTATTTAGGATCGAGGGTGGTGGAGATGTTCGTCGGGGCGGCAGTGTCGTCCATCGGGTGAATGCCGACCTTCTTCGTCTCTCCCGCCGACTGGAATGCGGATTCAGAAGCTGGCTTCTTTGAGCGCATCAGGTCGGCGGGGTCGACTATTTTCTTGTACTCGTCGAGCTCGAGGATGGCCATCTGCTGGTCGGCTATTCTTGATCCCTGCTGCAGGCACTCTTCGGCTCGCTGTCGATTGCCCGTGATGGTGATCACGCCTTTCGGGCCAGGCATCTTCAGCTTCAGGTATACGTAACATGGACGGGCCATGAAACGTGCGTATGCCGGGCGGCCCAGAATTGCGTGGTAAGCACTCTGAAAGTCCACCACTTCGAACGTCAGCTTTTCCTTGCGGAAGTTCTTGTCGGAGCCGAAAACGACGTCCAACGCGATCTGGCCGAGTGACTTGGCCTTCCGTCCCGGGACGACTCCATGGAACTGCATGCTGCTCTCACTGAGTTTGGACATCGGAATGCCTATCCCCTTGAGAGTGTCGGCGTACATGATGTTCAAGCCGCTGCCGCCGTCCATGAGGACTTTGCGCAGTCGAACTCCTTCTACCACCGGGTCGACGACCAGAGCCTGTCTCCCCGGGGTGGGTACATGTGCCGGATGATCCGACTGGTCGAAGGTGATCGCAGTCTGAGACCATTTGAGGAACTTGGAGTTGGTAGGGGTGGCCATGTTCACCTCTCTGTTTACCAGCTTCAGTCGACTCTTGCTCTCGATGTCAGCAAAAATCATCAGGGTTGCATGGACTTGGCGGAACGGATCCTCCTTATCCTCCTCATCTTGTTCATGGTCCTTCTCACTCGGTTTCCCTTCGCTGAACCCCTCGATCAGGAGGCGACACTGTCGAGTGGTATGCTTCGCATATATGGGGTTGCCCTCTTCATCCATCTTCGTATGAACCGGACATGGCTGGTCCAGGATGGGGTTATTGAACTGCTTCTTCTTGGGGGTGAACTGAGCCTTCCCTTTGCCCTTGAACTTGGCATTGGTTACGGCTGCATCTTCTGCTTGCGGAGCAGTCGGAGCTTTCTGCTTCTGCTTCCGAGTGTTGCCCCCATCTCCATCAGCGACTGCTTTGTGCTTGCCGCTTCGGATGCGGTCTTCTTCTTTGCCATTAGCATAGCGCGTCGCTATTTCCATCATCTTGCTCATGGAGATGTCGCCTGTTCGGCCGAACTTTAGGTACAGATCCCTGTACCGCACGCCTGCCTTGAGGGCGCAGACGGCTTGATGCTCGGTGACGTTCTCCACCGTGTGGTAGAGAGTCGTCCAACGATGGATGAAGTCGCGCAGGGGCTCATTCTGCTTCTAGACGCAGTGCTGGAGCTCCACGAGGCTAGCAGGGCGTTTGCACGTCCCCTCGAAGGTCTTGATGAACACTCGGGCAAGATCTGCCCAACTGTAGATGCTTGAGGGGGCCAACTGATTCAGCCACGCTCGCGCCGAGCCGTCGAGCATCAGAGGGAGGTGCTTCATGGCGACATGGTCGTCCCCTCCTCCGATCTGGACCGCCACTCGGTAGTCATCTAGCCATGTTTCCAGCTTGGATTCTCCTGTAAACTTGTTGATTCCCGTCGCCAATCGGAAGTTGGGCGGGATGTCAGCCGAGCGGATGGCTCGACTAAAACACTCGGGACCAAACACGATGGTCCTGCTTCCACTTGGACGGTCCATATCGTGACCATCGCGGTGGGCTCGGCCCCTGTCGACCCTTCGCTGGGCGATACGCCCTCTTGCGTCAGGCCTTGGGTTGTAAGTGTCACCGACTGAACGCTGATCATCATGATGTCGGGGCCCGTAGGGCCCACCCCGCGGAGGGGTGCGTGAACGGCGGCGATCTTCGTGATTTATGGAACGGCTGCCTCCTCTGTGCCGCTGATGGGAACCAGGGCTGTGAACCGACCGATGCGTATTCGCATGAACGGAACTATTATGGATCCTGTTATGCGACTGGGAGACTGCCGAATTCTGCTGCTGCGCCGTGTGCAACAGGGCTCGGATCTGCTCGATTCCCCTACCAGCCTTTGAATCAGTCGGCTACAGGGAATCGGCTATCTTGGCAGCTGCAGCCAAGTTGAGGAGGGGTGTGCGGAACAACTCCACGTTGCTCCGCCGAGTGTGTCGACTGGCAGAACGGTGAGGAGGACGACGCGCGCCGGACGTTTCGCCGATCTCGTGCTTGTTTCGGCCAGCTGGACGGGGATCTTCATGGGAGTTGGCCATGTGTACTTCTGCTGCAGGCCCGCGACCCGCATACTCGGAAGGAAACTCAGTCGGAACCGAGTCCGAGTGTTGGGACCGCGGGGCAACCACAACGGACTCTAGAACCGCCACTTGTGAAGATGCGTTCTGGCGCGCCTGGGCGTGTTGCACCCAACGCTGGAGCCGCGGACGGCGAGACCGCTTGCTGCGGCGCGGGACGGCGGTGCAGGTCGACACCGGAGCCGACTGTTGGATAAGAAGAATGTCGCGGGCGCTGGCACAGAAGTGCGTAGCCCCACGACGGGGAAGCACCTCGACGTCGAGAGGAGCATCCCGAAGCCACGCCGAATCGTCGATGATGAAGGAGAGAGCACCGAAGAAGATCTGGTGACCCATGCTCGAAGCTCCACCGGACGACATGACGAAAGGAAGTAGTCGCAAACTCGCCGGAAGTCGCTTAGATGCCTGCCCCACGGTGGGCGCCAACTGTCGTGGGTATAAGCCTGACAGTAGATGTGTAGGGTACGAAAAGGATAGGCAGAGTCCTAGCTACGGCGAGGTTGTATGAGTTCAGGCCCCTCTACGGTGGAGGTAATAGCCCTACGTCTCAGTGCTCTGGGAGCTTGTTGTCGAGTGGAATATGGAATACAATGAGTTGCTAACCCCTCTACCAGTGGGGGAGGGTGGCTTATATAGAGTGCGGTGCCCTCCACAACGGTTCCGGTACAGGGGTGGAATAGTGGCGATTGAATGCGTACGTTATAGGTAACGTGTTGGAATTATGACCTAGAGACAATAATAAATGTAGTTATTATTATAATTCCTGTATCAAGATAATCGTTTATTATCCATGCTATAGTTGTATTGAATGAAGACTCATTTACATATGTGGATACATAGACAAAACACTATCCCTAGAAAGCCTCTAGTTGGCTAGCCAGTTGATCAAAGATAGTCAGTGTCTTCTGATTATGAACAAGGTGTTGTTGCTTGATAACTAGATCACGTCATTAGGAGAATCACGTGATGGACTAGACCCAAACTAATAGACGTAGCATGTTGATCGTGTCATTTTGTTGCTACTATTTTATGCGTGTCAAGTATTTGTTCCTATGACCATGAGATCATATAACTCACTGACACAGGAGGAATACTTTGTGTGTATCAAACGTCGCAACGTAACTGGGTGACTATAAAGATGCTCTACAGGTATCTCCGAAGGTGTTAGTTGAGTTAGTATGGATCAAGACTGGGATTTGTCACTCCGTGTGACGGAGAGGTATCTCGGGGCCCACTCGGTAATAGAACATCACACACAAGCCTTGCAAGCAATGTAACTTAGTGTAAGTTGCGGGATCTTGTATTACGGAACGAGTAAAGAGACTTGCCGGTAAACGAGATTGAAATAGGTATGCGGATACTGACGATCGAATCTCGGGCAAGTAACATACCGAAGGACAAAGGGAATGACATACGGGATTATATGAATCCTTGGCACTGAGTTTCAAACGATAAGATCTTCGTAGAATATGTAGGATCCAATATGGGCATCCAGGTCCCGCTATTGGATATTGACCGAGGAGTCTCTTGGGTCATGTCTACATAGTTCTCGAACCCGCAGGGTCTGCACACTTAAGGTTCGACGTTGTTTTATGCGTATTTGAGTTATATGGTTGGTTACCGAATGTTGTTCGGAGTCCCGGATGAGATCACGGACATCACGAGGGTTTCCGGAATGGTGCGGAAATGAAGATTGGTATATAGGATGACCTCATTTGATTACCGGAAGGTTTTCGGAGTTACCGGGAATGTACCGGGAATGACGAATGGGTTCCGGGAGTTCACCGGGGGGGCAAACCACCCCGGGGAAGCCCATAGGCCTTGAGGGTGGCGCACCAGCCCTTAGTGGGCTGGTCGGACAGCCCAAAAGGGCCCTATGCGCATTGGAAGAAAAATGAAAGAGAAAGAAAAAAAGGAGGAGGTGGGAAGGGAAGGAAGGACTCCCACCCACCAAACCAAGTCCAACTCGGTTTGGGGGGGGAGACCTTCCCCCCTTGGCTCGGCCGACCCCCTTGGGGCTCCTTGAGCCCCAAGGCAAGGCCCCCCCTCTCCCACCTATATATACGGAGGTTTTAGGGCTGATTTGAGACGACTTTTCCACGGCAGCCTGACCACATACCTCCACGGTTTTTCCTCTAGATCGCGTTTCTGCGGAGCTCGGGCGGAGCCCTGCTGAGACAAGGTCATCACCAACCTCCGGAGCACCGTCACGCTGCCGGAGAACTCTTCTACCTCTCCGTCTCTCTTGCTGGATCAAGAAGGCCGAGATCATCGTCGAGCTGTACGTGTGCTGAACGCGGAGGTGCCGTCCGTTCGGTACTAGATCGTGGGACTGATCGCGGGATTGTTTGCGGGGCGGATCGAGGGACGTGAGGACGTTCCACTACATCAACCGCGTTCACTAACGCTTTTGTTGTACGGTCTACAAGGGTACGTAGATCACTCATCCCCTCTCGTAGATGGACATCACCATGATAGGTCTTCGTGCACGTAGGAAAATTTTTGTTTCCCATGCGACGTTCCCCAACAGTGGCATCATGAGCTAGGTTCATGCGTAGATGTCTTCTCGAGTAGAACACAAAAGTTTTTGTGGGTGGTGATGTGCGTTTTGCTGCCCTCCTTAGTCTTTTCTTGATTCCGCGGTATTGTTGGATTGAAGCGGCTTGGACCGACATTACTCGTACGCTTACGAGAGACTGGTTTCATCGCTACGAGTAACCCCGTTGCTCAAAGATGACTGGCAAGTGTCGGTTTCTCCAACTTTAGTTGAATCGGATTTGACAGAGGTGGTCCTTGGATGAGGTTAAATAGCAACTCATATATCTCCGTTGTGGTGTTTGCGTAAGTAAGATGCGATCCTACTAGATACCCATGGTCGCCACGTAAAACATGCAACAACAAAATTAGAGGACGTCTAACTTGTTTTTGCAGGGTATGCTTGTGATGTGATATGGCCAATGATGTGATGTGATATATTGGATGTATGAGATCATCATGTTGTAATAGATAATATCGACTTGCACGTCGATGGTACGGCAACCGGCAGGAGCCATAGGGTTGTCTTTATACTAATGTTTGTGCTTGCAGATGCGTTTACTATTTTGCTAGGATGTAGCTTTAGTTGTAATAGCATGAGTAGCACGACAACCCCGATGGCGACACGTTGATGGAGATCATGGTGTGGCGCCGGTGACAAGAAGATCGTGCGGGTGCTTTGGTGATGGAGATCAAGAAGCACGTGATGATGGCCATATCATGTCACTTATGAATTGCATGTGATGTTAATCCTTTTATGCACCTTATTTTGCTTAGAACGACGGTAGTATTATGAGGTGATCTCTCACTAAAATTTCAAGAAAAAATTGTGTTCTCCCCGATTGTGCACCGTTGCTACAGTTCGTCGTTTCGAGACACCATGTGATGATCGGGTGTGATAGACTCAACGTTCACATACAACGGGTGCAAAACAGTTGCGCACGCGGAACACTCGAGTTAAGCTTGACGATCCTAGCATGTGCAGACATGGCCTCGGAACACATGAGACCGAAAGGTCGATCATGAATCATATAGATGATATGATTAGCATAGGGATGCTTACCGCTGAAACTATACTCAACTCACGTGATGATCGGACTTGAGCTGGTGTAAGTGGATCATGAGCCACTCAAATGACTAGAGAGATGTACTTTTTGAGTGGGAGTTTAGCAAATAATTTGATTAAGTTAAACTCTAATTATCTTGAACATAGTCTAAGTCCACTTTGAATATATTTGTGTTGTAGATCATGGCTCACGCAACAGTCACCCTGAATTTTAATACGTTCCTAGAGAAAGCTAAGTTGAAAGATGATGGAAGCAACTTTGTAGACTGGGCTTGTAATCTTAAGCTAATCTTACAAGCTGGGAAGAAGTATTATGTCCTTAATGCTGCGCTAGGAGATGAACCACCCGCTACGGCTGATCAGGATGTTAAGAACGCTTGGTTAGCACGTAAGGAGGACTACTCAGTAGTTCAATGTGCAGTCTTGTATGGCTTAGAACCGGGACTTCAACGTCGCTTTCAGCGTCATGGAGCATTTGAGATGTTCCAGGAGTTGAAGTTTATCTTTCAGAAGAACGCCCGGATCGAGAGGTATGAGACCTCCGATAAATTCTATGCTTGCAAGATGGAGGAAAACTCGTCTGTCAGTGAACATGTGCTCAAAATGTGTGGGTACTCAAACCGTCTGGCTGAGCTGGGGATTGAAATCCCGCAAGAGGCTATCACTGACAGAATCCTTCAATCGCTGCCGCCAAGCTATAAAGGCTTTGTGTTGAACTACAACATGCAAGGGATGAACAAGTCTCCCGGCGAGTTGTTTGCGATGCTGAAAGTCGCAGAGTCTGAACTCCGTAAAGAGCATCAAGTGTTGATGGTGAATAAGACCACTAGTTTCAAGAGAAACGGCAAAGGCAAGAAGGGTAATTCAAAGAAGAGCGGCAAGCCTGTTGCCAATCCGACGAAGAAACCCAAAGCTTGACCTAAGCCTGAAACGGAGTGTTACTATTGCAAGGGTATGGGTCACTGGAAGCGCAATTGCCCCAAGTATCTGGCAGATAAGAAGGCGGCCAAAGAAAAATCAGGTATATTTGATATACATGTTATTGATGTGTACTTGACCGGCTCTCATAGTAGTGCCTGGGTATTCGATACCGGTTCTGTTGCTCATATTTGCAACTAAATAGGAACTGCGGAATAGACGAAGGCTGGCGAAAGATGAAGTGACGGTGCGCGTAGGAAATGGTTCCAAGGTTGATGCAATCGCCGTCGGCACAGTTTCACTTCAGTTACCATCAGGATTAGTTATGAACTTAAATCATTGTTATTTAGTGCCTGCGTTGAGCATGAACATTATATCTGGATCTTGTTTATTGCGAGACGGTTACTCTTTTAAGTCAGAGAATAATGGTTGTTCTATTTCTATGAGTAACATCTTTTATGGTCATGCACCCAATGTGAGAGGATTGTTCATATTGAATCTTGATAGCGATACACACATACATAACATTGAGACCAAAAGAGTTAGAGTTAACAATGATAGCGCCATATTTTTGTGGCACTGCCGCTTAGGTCATATTGGTGTAAAGTGCATGAAGAAACTCCATGCTGATGGACTTTTGGAGTCACTTGACTTTGATTCACTTGACACGTGCGAACCATGCCTCATGGGCAAGATGACTAAGACTCCGTTCTCCGGAACAATGGAGCGTGCAAGTGATTTGTTGGAAATCATACCGATGTGTGTGGTCCGATGAGCGTGGAGGCACGCGGCGGATATCGTTATTTTCTCACCTTCACTGGCGATTTAAGTAGATATGGTTATGTCTACTTGATGAAGCACAAGTCTGAAACATTTGAAAAGTTCAAGCAATTTTAGAGTGAAGTTGAAAATCATCATAACAAGAAGATCAAGTTCCTACGGTCTGTTCGTGGGGGTGAATATCTGAGTTTCGAGTTTGGTGCTCACTTAAAACAATGTGGAATTGTTTCACAGTTGACACCGCCTGGAACACCACAGCGTAATGGTGTGTCCGAACGTCGTAATAGTACTTTATTAGAGATGGTGCAATCTATGATGTCTCTTACCGATTTGTCGTTATCATTTTGGGGTTATGCATTAGAAACAGCTGCATTCACTTTAAATAGGGCACCATCAAAATCCGTTGACACGACACCATATGAACTGTGGTATGGCAAAAGGCCAAAGTTGTCGTTTCTTAAAGTTTGGGGATGTGATGCTTATGTCAAAAAGCTTCAGCCTGAAAAGCTGGAACCCAAAGCGGAAAAGTGCGTCTTCATAGGTTACCCAAAAGAGACAGTTGGGTACACCTTCTATCTCAAATCCGAGGGCAAAGTGTTTGTTGCTAAAAACGGAGCTTTTCTCGAGAAGGAGTTTCTCTCGAGAGAATTGAGTGGGAGGAAGATAGAACTTGACGAGGTTGTCGAACCTCTCATCCCTCTCGATGGTGGCGCAGGGCAAGGGGAAACCTCTGTCGTTGCGACGCCGGTTGAGGAGGAAGTTAATGATGATGATCATGAAACTCCCGTTCAAGTTTCTGTCGAACCACGCAGGTCGACGAGACCACGTGCTGCTCCAGAGTGGTACGGTAATCCCATCTTATCAATAATGTTGTTGGACAACAATGAACCTGCAAATTATGAAGAAGCAATGGTGGGCCCAGATTCCAACAAATGGCTAGAAGCCATGAAGTTCGAGATAGGATCCATGTATGAGAACAAAGTGTGGACTTTGGAGGTACTGCATGAGGGCCGCAAGGCTATTCAGAACAAATGGATCTTTAAGAGGAAGACGGACGCTGACGGCAATGTGACCGTTTATAAAGCTCGACTTGTGGCAAAGGGTTTTTCACAAGTTCAAGGAGTTGACTACGATGAGACATTCTCACCCGTAGCGATGCTTAAGTCCGTCAGAATCATGTTAGCAATAGCTGAATTTTTTCGATTATGAAATCTGGCAGATGGATGTCAAAACGGTGTTCCTTAACGGTTTCCTTAAGGAAGAATTGTATATGATGCAACCCAAAGGTTTTGTCGATCCTAAGAATGCTAACAAGATGTGCAAGCTCCAGCGATCCATTTATGGACTGGTGCAAGCATCTCGGAGTTGGAACAAACGCTTTGATGAGGTGATCAAAGCATTTGGGTTTATACAAGTGGTTGGAGAATCTTGTATTTACAAGAAAGTGAGTGGGATCTCTGTGGCATTTCTAATATTATATGTGGATGACATATTGCTGATTGGAAACAACGTGGAGTTTTTGGAGAGCATAAAGGATTACTTGAATAAAAGTTTCTCTATGAAGGACCTAGGAGAAGCTGCTTACATTCTAGGCATTAAGATCTATAGGGATAGATCAAAACGCCTGATAGGACTTTCACAAAGCACATACCTTGATAAAGTTTTGAAGAGGTTCAAAATGGAACAGTCCAAGAAAGGGTTCTTGCCAGTTTTACAAGGTACGAGATTGAGTAAGACTCAGTGCCCAACAACTGATGAAGATAAAGAGCATATGCGCTCCGTCCCCTATGCTTCAGCCATAGGTTCTATCATGTATGCAATGTTGTGCACTAGACCAGATGTTAGCCTGGCCATAAGTATGGCAGGTAGGTTCCAGAGTAATCCAGGAGTGGATCACTGGACGGCGGTCAAGAATATCCTGAAGTACCTGAGAAGGACTAAGGAGATGTTTCTCGTATATGGAGGTGACGAAGAGCTCGCCGTAAAAGGTTACGTCGATGCAAGCTTTGACACAGATCCGGACGACTCTAAGTCGCAAATCGGATACGTATTTATTTTTAATGGGGGTGCGGTAAGCTGGTGCAGCTCCAAGCAAAGCGTCGTAGCAGATTATACATGTGAAGCGGAGTACATGGCTACCTCGGAGGCGGCTAAGGAGGGTGTCTGGATGAAGCAATTCATGACGGATCTTGGAGTGGTGCCAAGCGCACTTAATCCAATAACCTTGTTCTGTGACAATATGGGTGCCATTGCCTTAGCAAAGGAACCACGGTTTCACAAGAAGTCCAGACACATCAAGCGACGCTTCAGCCTCATCCGCGACTACGTCGAAGGGGAGGACATAAATATATGCAAAGTGCACACGGATCTGAATGTAGCAGACCC
This sequence comes from Hordeum vulgare subsp. vulgare, assembly GCF_904849725.1. NCBI lineage: Eukaryota > Viridiplantae > Streptophyta > Magnoliopsida > Poales > Poaceae > Hordeum > Hordeum vulgare. Next base: position 89,921,785 of record NC_058518.1, read on the forward strand.
GCTGACTAAACCTCTTCCACGGCCAAAGCATGATCAACACCAGAACTGTATGGGTGTTAGATTTATTACAATGTAATTCGCATGATGATGTGAGGGCTAGATTATTGACTCTAGTGCAAGTGGGAGACTGTTGGAATTATGCCCTAGAGGAAATAATAAATGTAGTTATTATTATAATTCCTGTATCAAGATAATCGTTTATTATCCATGCTATAATTGTATTGAATGAAGACTCATTTACATGTGTGGATACATAGACAAAACACTGTCCCTAGCAAGCCTCTAGTTGGCTAGCCAGTTGATCAAAGATAGTCAGTGTCTTCTGATTATGAACAAGGTGTTGTTGCTTGATAACTGGATCACGTCATTAGGAGAATCACGTGATGGACTAGACCCAAACTAATAGACGTAGCATGTTGATCGTGTCATTTTGTTGCTACTATTTTCTGCGTGTCAAGTATTTGTTCCTATGACCATGAGATCATATAACTCATTGACACCGGAGGAATACTTTGTGTGTATCAAATGTCGCAACGTAACTGGGTGACTATAAAGATGCTCTACAGATATCTCCGAAGGTGTTAGTTGAGTTAGTATGGATCAAGACTGGGATTTGTCACTCTGTGTGACGGAGAGGTATCTCGGGGCCCACTCGGTAATACAACATCACACACAAGCCTTGCAAGCAATGTAACTTAGTGTAAGTTGCGGGATCTTGTATTACGGAACGAGTAAAGAGACTTGCCGGTAAACGAGATTGAAATAGGTATGCGGATACTGACGATCGAATCTCGGGCAAGTAACATACCGAAGGACAAAGGGAATGACATACGGGATTATATGAATCCTTGGCACTGAGGTTCAAACGATAAGATCTTCGTAGAATATGTAGGATCCAATATGGGCATCCAGGTCCCGCTATTGGATATTGACCGAGGAGTCTCTCGGGTCATGTCTACATAGTTCTCGAACCCGCAGGGTCTGCACACTTAAGGTTCGACGTTGTTTTATGTGTATTTGAGTTATATGGTTGGTTACCGAATGTTGTTCGGAGTCCCGTATGAGATCACGGACGTCACGAGGGTTTCCGGAATGGTCCGGAAACGAAGATTGATATATAGGATTTCCTCATTTGATTACCGGAAGGTTTTCGGAGTTATGGGGAATGTACCGGGAATGACGAATGGGTTCCGGGAGTTCACCGGGGGGGCAACCCACCCCGGGGAAACCCATAGGCCTTGAGGGTGGCGCACCAGCCCTTAGTGGGCTGGTGGGACAGCCCAAAAGGGCCCTATGCGCACTGGAAGAAAAATCAAAGAGAAAGAAAAAAAAAGGAGGAGGTGGGAAGGGAAGGAAGGACTCCCACCCACCAAACCAAGTCCAACTCGGTTTGGGGGGGAGACCTTCCCCCCTTGGCTCGGCCGACCCCCTTGGGGCTCCTTGAGCCCCAAGGCAAGGCCCCCCCTCTCCCACCTATATATACGGAGGTTTCAGGGCTGATTTGAGACGACTTTTCCACGGCAGCCCGACCACATACCTCCACGGTTTTTCCTCTAGATCGCGTTTCTGCGGAGCTCGGGCGGAGCCCTGCTGAGACAAGGTCATCACCAACCTCCGGAGCGCCGTCACGCTGCCGGAAAACTCTTCTACCGCTCCGTCTCTCTTGCTGGATCAAGAAGGCCGAGATCATCGTCGAGTTGTACGTGTGCTGAACGCGGAGGTGCCGTCCGTTCGGTACTAGATCGTGGGACTGATCGCGGGATTGTTCGCGGGGCGGATCGAGGGACGTGAGGACGTTCCACTACATCAACCGCGTTCACTAACGCTTCTGCTGTACGGTCTACAAGGGTACGTAGATCACTCATCCCCTCTCGTAGATGGACATCACCATGATAGGTCTTCGTGTGCGTAGGAAAAATTTTGTTTCCCATGCGACGTTGCCCAACATAACGTACGTCCTAAATGCTAATAAATGCACCTGGAAATGTACGACCGTTTCCCTCTAGGGGGGTTACGATGTACCGAGTGGTATCCAGTCGGTTAGCTTGATATCCTCCGAATGCTAGTCTCCGACTGGATGATCGAGGACCTGTTACCGACTGGATGATGGGGGCTCCTTAATTCAGTCGGGGCTGACTATGGGCCTTGTCCTTTGTGAGGGGTAGTCCTTGGGTAGGACCTACAGGGCGGGCCTATGACCCTACCCTAGGATTATAACCCCATCAGGTAGTCTTAATGATCCTCCTAAATCTTCGGTTATAGATTATTTTCTCTTGTATAATTGTTGGAGAAACTAGAGACATTACGCAAGCTACAATGGGGAGCATTCATTTTCCTGCCTTGCGTTACTTTGTCCTCTTCATAGGCAGATGCATTAATGGCAAGATTGAGCATTGTCACCTGTGCGCACCCGACCTTGGTATCCTTAACAGTGAAGTAACAGGTGATAAAAGTTTCAACATGGGAGCTATAATAGCAAGGAGGCTGAATAATAATGCTAATGAAGGGGATTTCTTTGGTGGGACCTATGCCACCCGCATAGCAAATTTTCTTGGAGTACCCATCCGCGAAGGAGATCCCCCGCTCCATACAACTTTCCTTGACCGCGTCGCTTTGACACGCTACCAGTTCCTTGAGAGGGATGATGAATCCCTCCTATACGGTTTAATATTTAACCGGCAGCGTGTTTTCCATATTACCCTTCCTACTCCTGCCTTCTTTGACTTTCACGTAAAATGGAGATATTACATAACCAGAGGAGAGGCACAGGAGTATGAGAGGGAGGCAAAGGCTGCTCGTCTCCGTGAGGCAGCTATTCAGGCAGTGGCTGCAGCGCTCCCGTACAACCCCCATTACGATTTTGGGTGTCGCCCGGACCATCCTTGGGAGTAGACCAACTTAGGCCAAAAGCCTAAGCTTGGGGGAGTACGTGTTTCTCACCGACTTTACATTCTTGCTTATGCTTTCACCTTGTTCGTCGGTGTTCACACTTTGCCACTGTATCATACATGCTAGTTTATTTCTTTTTCTCGTTTTCTTTTCGCGTGTCTGTCTAGTTTGAGAAAACCCAAAAAGATTTTCTTGTTCTTCTTTTGCTTGTTGGGAGCTTTCCCATGTAAATAGTTTTCTTTTCTTTGGGTCAAGGTAGAAGACCATGGTTACAATGTTTAGAGGCTCTCGCATGCATATCTGTTTATCTCTTAAAGAGCCATATTACTTTGTCTTCTCCTGTGTGTTTGCCTGCATATTCCAGCGTAGTCCAATGCACGAGCACTCTTATTATTGTTCACATCATTCGGTCGTGCAAGTCAAAGGCAATAATGACGATATATGATGGAGTGGCTGAGCCTGGAAAAGCTGGTATGAACTCGATCTATTTTGTTTTTGTAAATATGACTAGCTCATCGTTCCTGATTCAGCTTTGTTGTGAGAGAAACATGTTTGCAATGACAACTTAGAGATCATAGTTGCTGATGCCATGCTTATTTAGCTAGGAGCTTATAATGGTTTGTCTTGGTTGCCCACATGAATCTTGAGATGACTATGATGTAGTATGATAGGATGGTATCCTCCTTTGAATGATTCAAGTGGCTTGACTTGCTACATGTTCACGCATGTAGTTGAAACAAAATCAACATAGCCTCTATGATATTCATGTTCATGGTGATTTATTTCCTACTCATGCTTGCACTCAATGTTAGTTAATCTCAATGCATTTTGATGACTGTTGTCGCTCTCTAGTTAGTCGCTTCCCAGTCTTTTGCTAGCCTTCACTTGTACTAAGCGGGAATACTGCTTGTGCATCCAGCTCCGTAAACCCAAAGTTGTTCCATATGAGTCCACCATACCTACCTATATGCGGTATCTACCTGCCGTTCCAAGTAAATTTGCATGTGCCACTCTCTAAACCTTCAAGAAATAATCTGTTTCACATGCCCGAACCGCTCATGTGGTGACAGGGGGCTATCAGTATCTTCCATGCTAGGCCGGTTATCCTCGATATGTGTTTATTCACTATCATTCATGAGAAAGGGGCCGGTAATTGGAATTTCCAGTTCCATGCTCAAATCGAAAAGATAATTGCAAACAAAACTCCCCCAGGATTGATGTTGGTATAGACGGCACCCGAGTATTCGGCTAGTCGTGGAGTGTGATTGATTGGTGGTGGGGGAGTCAAAACTTTACTTTTCTGTTTGGGAACCGCCTATAGCATGTGTAGCGTGCAAGATGGTGAGAACTCTTAGTCATTGCGTTGACAATGAAAGCATGCCACCCAAAATTATTATCTCTGTTTTCAAAGCTTGAGCTCTAGCACCTCTGCAAATCAATGCTTCCCTCTGCGAAGGGCCTGTCTATTTATGTTCCTCTTGAGTCATCCTCCTCTTATAAAAGCACCAATTAGAGAGCACCTCTGTCATTTTTATGCTTCGCTTTTAACTGTGTTGAGTATGACTGTGAATGGATCTTCTTTGCCGAGAATTACAATGTTTAGTCAGGCCTTGGTCTTTGAAGGTGCTCTGCATTTATGTTTTGCGGTCTCAAAAAGAGCTAGCGAGATACCATCTATTTGTACTGCTTCATGTTGTTTTGATTGAAGTGTTGACATTTGAGGCTTATTATTATTTGCTCGCTAGCTGATTATGCCATTGATATGAGTTTACTGTGAGACCTAGATGTCATTTGCTTAAGTGGTTTGCTTGTGATCTTGCTAAAATTCTGGTTATGAGTTAGACATAGTTGCAACAACAAGATCAAACAGAGTTCGTCGAAGTTTTTCTTTTGTCTCTTTCAGTTTGTCAACTGAATTGCTTGAGGACAAGCAAAGCTTTAAGCTTGGGGGAGTTGATACGTCTCCGTCGTATCTACTTTTCCAAACTTTTTTGCCCTTGTTTGGACTCTAATTTTCATGATTTGAATGGAACTAACCCGGACTAACGCCGTTTTTAGCAGAATTGCCATGGTGTTGTTTTTGCGCAGAAATAAAAGTTATCGGAATGACCTAAAAATTTACGGAGAATTTTTCTGGACTTAATGGAAAATACTGGCGCAAGAATCAGCGGGAAAGGTGGAGCCGTGAGCCCACAAGCCCACCAGGCACGGGCCCCCCTGGCCGCGCCTCGCAGGCTTGTGGGCCCACAAAGCTCCACCGCCTCCAACCTCAGCTCTATATAGTCTGTTTCGTCCGGAAAAAAATCAGGGGGAGAAGGATTCATCGCGTTTTACAATACGGAGGTGCCGCCACCTCCTGTTCTTCATCTGGAGGGCAGATCTGGAGTCCGTTCTGGGCTCCGGAGAGGGGAAATCGTCGTCATCAACCTTCCTCCATCGCCAATTTCATGATGCTCTTCACCGTTTGTGAGTAATCTCATCGTAGGCTTGTTGGACGGTGATGGGTTGGATGAGATCTATCATGTAATCGAGTTAGTTTTGACGAGGATTGATCCCTAGTATCCACTATGGTCTGAGATTGATGTTGCTACTACTTTGCCATGCTTAATGCTTGTCACTAGGGCCCAAGTGCCATGATTTCAGATCTGAAGCTATTATGTTGTCACCAATATATGTGTGTTTTAGATCCTATCTTGCAAGTTGTAGTCACCTACTATGTGTTATGACCCGGCAACCCCGGAGTGACAATAGCCGGAACCACTCCCGGAGATGACCATAGTATGAGGAGTTCATGTATTCACCAAGTGTTAATGCGTTGGTCCGGTTCTTTATTAAAAGGAGAACCTTAATATCTTGTAGTTTCCATTAGGACCCCGCTGCCACGGGAGGGATGGACAATAGATGTCATGCAAGTTCTTTTCCCTAAGCACGTATGGCTACATACGGAATACATGCCTACATTAGATTGACGAACGGGAGCTAGTTACATATCTCTCTCTGTTATAACTGTTACATGTTGAATCACATCTGACATAATCATCCGTCACCGATCCAATGCCTACGAGTTTTTCCTACTGGTCCTTGCTCTGTTACTTTGCCGCTACTGCTATTACATTGCTGCTACTGGTTACTGTTGCTACTGCTGCTATCATACTACCTTGCTACTGATACTTTGCTGCAGACACTAAATCTTTCAGGTGTGGTTGAACTGACAACTCAACTGCTAATACTTGAGAATATTCTTTCCCTTCCCGTTGAGTCGAATCAATAAATTTGGGTTGAATACTCTACCCTCGAAAACTGTTGCGATCCCCTATACTTGTGGGTTATCATTGGACGTTGATGCTCTGTTTTGACCCTTCGACATACATCACATTCATTTACGAACTGAGCAATCTCACGCTTCATGCGAGTCCACCAGAAGGTCTGTTTCAAGTCCTGATACATCTTGGAACTTCCTCGATGTATGGAGAGAAGAGAGTTATGAGCTTCTTCCATGATAACCTTTTTGAGATCCCCTTTCGGAACGACAAGACGATCCTCAAAGAACAATGTATCTCTGGCATCAACACTGAAGCACTTATATTTGGGAACTCCCTTTGCCAAACCAATCTTATCTTTCTTCACCATTGCATCAAGAAGTTGAGCTTGTAGGACCTGGTCTTCCAAGGTAGGAGAGATCTGAAGATTTGCAAGAAATCCCTGAGGTACTAACTGAAGGTTGAGCTTTCTGAAAGATTTACAAAGGTCAGGCTGGAGAGGCTTCAGAATGAGACTGTTGCAGTAAGCCTTCCTGCTCAAAGCATCTTCCATGACATTAGCTTTGCCTGGAGTGTACTCAACGCTCGGATTAAAATCTTGGAGCATCTCCACCTAACGAGTTTGCCGAAGATTGAGGTTAGGCTGGGTGAAGAAGTACTTGAGACTCTTGTGATCGGTGAACACTTCAACCTTTCGTTCCAACAAGAGGTGTCTCCAAGTCATCAGAGCATGTACCACTGCCGCCAACTCAACATCATGAGTGGGGTAATTCTTCTCACTTGGCTTCAACTGCCTCGAGGTATAAGCTACCACTTTCTTGTCTTGCATCAACACTGCACCAAGACCTTGAAGAGAGGCATCGCAAAACACTTGATAAGGTTTGGAGTCATCAGGAGGAACCAAGACTGGAGTAGAAGTGAGCTTCTCTTTGAGTGTGACGAAAGCCAACTGACACTCCGGAGACCAGACATACTTCACACCCTTCTGGAGAAGACTTGAGAGAGGCTTAGCAATCTAGGAGAAATTCTCAACGAATCTTCTGCAATAGCTTGCAATCCCGAGAAAGCTTCGAAGTTGCTTCACATTTTGCGGAGGCTCCCACTCGACAATGGTCTGCACCTTCGACGGATCAACCTTGATGCCCTCGGCAGAGATGATGTGCCCAAGGTAGACAACTTCTTTCAACCAGAACTCACATTTGGAAAACTTGGCATAGAACTTATGCTCTCCTAGCCTATCAAGCACCAGCCTGAGATGTTCTTCATGCTCTTCCTCAGTTTCCGAAAAGACCAGAATATCATCAAGATACAGCAAGACGAATTCATTCTTTAATGGGGAGAAGATATAATTCATCATTCGACAGAAGGTCGGTGGAGCATTGGCCAGACCAAAAGACATCACTGTATACTCATACGAGCCAAAGCTTGTCCTGAAAGTAGTCTTTGGAATATCCTCTTCGCGAATGCGAATCTGATGATAACCCATCCTGAGATCGAGCTTTGAGAAGATCTTAGCCCCTTTCAATTGCTTGAACAACTCATTGATGTTAGGAAGTGGATACTTGTTTCTGATTGTCTTCTTGTTCAATGGACGGTAATCGACACACAATCGGTCTGTGCCATCCTTCTTCTTGACAAAAAGCACACCACAGCCCCAAGGAGATGAGCTTGGTCTGATCAGACCCAGACGCTCCTGCTCATTGAGTTGTCTCTTTAGCTCCTTCAGCTCTTCTGGACCCAGTTTGTACGGCCGTTTGCACACAGGCTCAGTACCCGGTTCAAGCTCAATTACGAACTTAACTTCTTGGTGTGGGGGCATTCCTCGCAGTTCTTCCGGAAAAACATCTTCATATTCGCAGACCACTCGGACTTGCGAAATTGAGGAGATCTCACCCTTCTCATTCAAGGAAAACAAACGGATTGTGTCACCGCGCGCTGCGAAGATAATCACGTCCTCCGAAGAGTGAGTTAGCTTCACTTCTTTAGCTTCACAATCAATACATGCCTTGTTCATGGCCAACCAGTCCATTCCAAGGATCAAATCAATATCAGAATTGCCAAGGACAATAGGAGACGCCAGAAAAGCATAATTACCCATCTTGACAGAGACATCCGGAACCACCATGTGGGAATTCATGAACTTGTCGGGAGACACAATAGATAGAGGCTTAGGCAAATCACGAGTTGAAAACCAATGCTTAAATGAGAATGGCCGTGAGATGAATGAATGCGATGCACCAGAATCAAATAAAACCTTTGCAGGAATATCATTAACGAGGAGATTACCCATAATCACGTCTGAGGACTTTTCTGCCTCAGCTGCATTCACCATATTGACTCTCGGAGACCTGGGGTTGAACTTCACTAAAGCATTGCTTGGAGTTTTGCCTGGAGGAGGAGGCAGAAGACGCAGCTGAGAGGTGGACTTGTTGGCATAGTGACCCTTCTGCCCACACTTGTGACAAGTAACATCTGTCGGTGACGGAATTGTGTCTGAGGATTCCCTTGCTTCTGCTGCTGAAACCTCTGCTGGAAAGCTGGGTTGGGTGGGTGGGAAGAACCACGACCACCTGCTTGCTTGAACTACTGCGTGTGCCGAGGAGGAGGAGGAGACACCCAGTATTTCTGTTGCTTCTGAACCACCTGAGTTGAGGAAGACGAGCTGGAATCTTTGAAACACTTCTACGAACTCTCCACCCTGAGCAAGGCTGCCTCAGCCCTGAGAGCCAAGTTGTAGAACTTATCAAACTCATGAGGATCATGCAAGGCGAGGGCTAGCTGCAAATCCTCTTTCAGACCACCTCTGAACTAATAGATCCTGCTCTTCTGATTTGGAATGTCCTGCAAGGCATATCGGGCTAGCTCGTGGAACTCGACGTTGTACTTGTACACGGAGTTACCACCTTGCTTCAAGCACCTGAACTTCTCACGCATCTCCTCCACAAAGCTAGACGGGATATAGTGGGACCTGAAGTCTCTGCAGAACTCATCCCAAGTGATCACTCTGGCACCCCTGGAGTCCTTCAACTGCTGCCACCAGATCGATGCTTGCCCCTTCAGCTGGAATGTTGCAAACTTGACGAAATCCTCTGGACAGACATTGTTGCACTCAAAGTGTTTGTTCATGTCCTGAATCCAGTCCTCAGCGTCAAACGGCTGATCACACGACGTGAAGGTCTTCGGCTGGTTTGCCAGGAATTGACTCAGCATAGCAAACTGATTACCACCATGGTTGAAGTTGCCTTGATGCTGATTAGTCCTCTCTTGCAACAGCTCGATCATCATCTGAGTGTTAGCATTTGTTGAAGCCATCACCGCTTGCCAAGCCTCTTCAGGAGGAGGCGGCGGTGGAGGATGAGTTGGTGGAGCCATCCTGAAGACGGACAACACATTAGACCACAGAATAATATTGAAGGTAAAGCTGAATCAAAAGGCAAGAATATCTGAACAGGAATATAGCAATTGCACTCGAACAAAATAGTAAGAATGCTTCCTCAAAGTGATCGTCGACAAAATTCTGATTAAAGACCACTTGCAAACCAAGTATGAGCTAGAACTGCTCGGAACAAACGTATGATCGAGATTTCATCCGATATCTTCGTGGATATGTTCGCACGGGCTCGAATTTACAGTAGCCATCATGTGCAAGGCAGTGCACACGACTTACGAAGCATCCCCGAGTCGTAGCAAGCTACAAGGACTCTTTAAGACACAATGAGAACCGTTGTAAGACGATCGTGAACAAACGTACCCATTGAATGTCGAATCCCAACCTCACATCATGCATCTGTAGGAAGATTGTCCTATAAGTCACTACTTGATATCCCACATATGAATTCCCGAAATCTCTGGTCATGCAATCTGGTACACGAATACAAGGAGTAATATTACACACAACTCCTATACTAACACGTCCAGTGTATCACATCCGTCAACACATAACCAGAATCTCGTACCTTCATCTACTACAGACCCTCGTGATCACAACGATGCAAAGTATGGCAGTACTCCCGAACAATCTGCACGAGTACTGGGGACATCGGGGTTATCTCGCCACTACTAGTATTGAAGCAATTACGAACATCCTTGGTTCTGAGATACTAAGAAATCTGAATGATGGCGATGTGCACAAGAATCCCCTGGAGCTCAACTCCCCCGAAGAAATCAAGTCAGACAGGAGGCACCAAGACAGAACTCCATCACATCGATATCATATAGATTTAAAAATATCCGCGTGATCCTAAAAAGATTTGAGCGAGAAGAGGAGAAGAATTAAGATTTCCTAAGTCGAGAACCTCACCAGAGCATGGAAGAGGAGAAAAAAGAAACCTACTCTCCAATATAACTATGACTCAAAACATTTTACTAGACTCGACTCGGCCAAGTTCGATCACACAAAGGCTCCTATGGTCGTAAGGCTCTGATTACCAAATTGTAATGACTAAGATGCGGCCCTTTCCTATTTTGGGGGCGATGCCCCAAAAGGGAAAGAGGTGCATCTAAGCGTTTCGCAAGCGAGATAATCATAGAAATTACATAAACAAAAATTGACAAATAGGGCATACATTTGCCATCTCACATAGTATAATATCAGAGTTACATCCACACAATTATTAAGAGAAGATAGTCCCTCTACGGGGTACATTAAACAAGGAAAAGACTATGATATCCCGCATGCTGGCCCACGAACACGACCACGGCCTCAGTCTTCCGGATAGTTCATGTACAGACGGTCGTTCTCCTCATCGTACTGCCACGCCAGCTGCGTGCCATCTGGATCTCCTGCATGGGCTGATTCCCAACACATGATCTTGTGCAAGCACATCAACAAGGGAAGAAAATAACAGCAGTTTCTCAGACTTAGTGAAAATCACAGATTTTCACAAAGCTGACAATTTCAGCCAAGTGTCAACTTTGACAAGGCACAACAAATTCATACAAACTCCTATGTATAAAACAAAGACTCCATGTTGTAGAGGGGTTCACCCACTACTGTCACATCAAGGATTCATCCTCATAGGCCCAACACACCACATGGCACCAAGCTCTAAACATAGCATCAAGACAGAAAAATGACAGTTTATGAAGTTGCTCCAAAGTAAAATCCGATTCCACCAGTGGATTCCTGGGATGATTCTACCCCAAATCCATATGCCACACATGGGTACTTGCATGGAACAATTAGGCACAAACCCACTTCTAAAATTATGCCTAGAACCCAACAAGCTCCAAAAGATGAATAGAACACATGGAATTGACTAATATGCCTCCTCTACACATACACATGAACTCACAACAGCAATATAGCAATAACCAAGTAGAGGGGAAAGCATGAGGGGTTAGCCCCATGCTCAAGTGCATATGTGCACCTATGCCCACAACAACACATACATGAGCACCTACACCTATCTATATGTGCTCACACACTCATAAGCACATACACTCACACACACATACATGACTAGGTGCAAATGAGGGGCTGGCCCTCTTGCACAAGTGCATGTGCATCCACATGCACACACACACAAGTGCACATACACACACCTATACACACACAACCATTACTACACATACACTCAATTACACTTGTGCACACACACACACAAGTGTGTACACACCTACACACACAAGCATATGCACTCCAAATGCATACACATACACATCAGCAAAACTTAGGCAGTAACTAGATAAAATCCAAGGCTCTAGCTAAAGGATAAACCCCAAGCTTGCTGCCCAAGCAAGGGATAGAGCAAAAAAAGCTATAGCAGCAAAAGAATAAAAGGGATGCACTAGGATTCAAACCCAGGCCCTTCTGTATGCAGTAACAGTACCACACCACTAGGCTAGCCACTCCACTTCCATAGGGAAGGTAAAACAAGCAGGCTAAGCTCTGTTGTCGAGCCACTGCACCACAAGAACAAGGAAATAGAAAAAGGGCGCCTCTGGGACTCGAACCCAAGACCACCTGTGCCAAAACACTGCACCCTACCACTACACTGCCGATCGGATCTTAACAGAGAGGGGGACGTTGCTATTTTGAGCATCCCCCTCTGAACCTGCTACAGATCGATGGCGGCTGGAACAGGGGATGGCCATCGGCGATGCTACGGCCTAAATTGGACAGAGGGAACTCGCTGGGAGGAAGAGGTGACTCACTGGGATCCATTCACGTGCCAACCGCAGCAGGAGGAGGCCCGCTACGATGGTGCAACAGAGCATCTCAACACAGCGGCGACGGCGACAGAACGGCGACGCTACGGCCCTTGGTACTCTACGCGCGAAGGAGAAGGAAGGAGGAGAGGAGCTGCTCACCCTGGAGTGCTCGGGGACGACCTAGTACGACGTAGGGGAAGAAGAGGAAGCAGAGGCGCGACTTGACGGCGTTCTGCTCCGGCCCGACGAAGTCGTCGTGCAGGGAGCGCCAAAGAGGGCGATCCACCCCTCTAGCGACGGGAACGGGACGGCGGGAGGTGCCCCATGTTCGCAGATGCCTCGGACGCCGCGGGGAGAAGCTGCCGGTGACGAGAGGGACGCGAGATCGTCGGCGGCGACTCTCTGAACCTCTGAACCTGTTGGACTTACCTGACGAGGGAGAGGGAGAGAGATGGGAAGAGAGGTGGCAACGGCTAGGAGGAACCCTAGAGGGTCCAGACGTTGAGGTGAGGATTAAATAGAGCGGATGGGACGGCCTCGACGTCCGTGAGGGGGATGGCGCGCGCGCTCTCCTCTCGGCACTTGACGGAAAGCGAGACGAAGACGACGCCGTCAGACAGAAGAGAGGAATGGGGGAGATGGGCGTGTGCGCTAGGGAGGAGAGGAACTGGGCATGCGGGAGGGAGGAGGCCCTCTGTTGGCGCCAGATAGACGGAAAGGGAAAAAAACTTTGGGTTTCTTCCATTTAAAACCAAACACAACAAGAAATAAACCCCTAGGAAAATCTAGGTTTACAAAAATAAAAATAAAATGTCCCTGGTCATAAGGGAATTTTGACCCAATTAAATGAAATAACAAGATGATTTTTGGAGCACTAAAATATTTACAAAACAGAATTATTTTAATATGTTTTGTGAATATAACCCCATTTAAAGCAAGTTTGAAAAACCCCTAGACATAGCACCACATCCACAGGAAAATGCTCTAAAAGAACTACATTTTAAAATCAGGTTTGGAGCAAGTAAATTTGAGCTCAAAAGAATAGAGAGGAAGGGCCTTTAAAATTTAGTTTGAAACTAACATAGTTTCAAACTCAAGCTTGCAAACACCACATCATCATCACATAACACATGCACACACCACACCAACACCAACAACAACACCACACAAGGAGAAGACATGATGCATTGAATGAAATGATGCATGAGAGAAGGCATGAAAGTAAGCCACATGATCACATGAAATGATAACACCAAGCATGACATCATGGATCCAAACATGGCAAGGTTCCAAATATGGTAAGGTTACACTTGGGGCATTACATACGAAATCGCAACTAAGTCTCCGAGTGTGGCGCATTTCCATACTCGAAGTTATTTTTTACATAGGTGATATGGAATCGCAGTCAAGTCCCCGAGTGTGGAGCATGTCCGTATTCGGAGTTGTTTCAAACTTAGGCGATACAGAGTCGCAGCTAAGCCGTTCACCCACTAAGAGTTATGTTGTATATGTGTCCAGTTGAGCGATGGCGCGTAGGTGTCGGGGGATGAAGACAGGTCGCACGGAGTGGCGATACATGGGGCATCCGAGTGAAGTTGACGCGTCTGGCTGAGTGGCGACGCGCGGGGCGACTAAGTGATGTAGACGCATCCAACACAGTTGCGATGCGCGGGGCATCCGGGTGAGGTAGATACGTCTCACTGAGTGGCGACGCACAGGGCGGTCAAGTAGCGACGCGCGGGGAGGCCTAGTCGAGAATGTTGTCGCGGAGGTATCCGACTGAGTGACGGCGCGTGGGGCCTTTGAGTCGAGCATCTCGTCGAGAATGGCACACAGAGGCGTCCGGGTAACCTGTGTATGAAAAATAACACAAGCTAACATAAAAAATTCTCAGAGTAATTTGATGTTTGTTGAAATGATTTGTGTAAATTACACCCCTAGACAACCGCTGGGTGTGCCAGGTTCTTGTTGGTCCGGAACCAGCAAGAGTCTAAAAGAGTGAAGGATCCGACTGGACTCGTTTTGAGTGTTGGACCCAAATGAAGCGGAAGTGTAGTGTTCTGACATGAAAATAAACAACCGAGCGCAGAGGTATGCTCGCTGGCGAGGCTTTCGAGTGGACGTCGTGTGTGGCTTTACGTGCCACTCGATAATGCGGAAATAACTTATTTGCTTGAATGGAGTCTATGAAGAATGACTTAGCTGTGTGACGACGCGCAGGGCAGTCGAGCGAAGTAGACACGTCTGACTGAATGGCGATGCACGGAGCGGCCAAGTGACGAAGACGTGTCTCGCCAAGTGGTGAGGCGCGGAGTTGCCGAGCGATGACGACGCGTCCAGCAGAGTGACGGTGCGTGGGGCGGTCGAGTGACGATGGCGTGTCTCGTCGAGTGGCGATGCACGGAGCTGCTGAGTGATGAAGACGCATCCAGATGAGTGACGGTGCGCGGGGCGGGCGGCTGTCGATGGAGGGTTCGAAAGAGACGGCACGTGAGGCAGTCAAGTGATGACGACGCGTCCAGCAGAGTGACGGTGTGCGGGACGGTCGAGTGTTGATGGAGGGTTCAGCAGAGACGGCGAGCGAGGAAATCGAGTGATGACGACGTGTCCAGCAGAGTGACGGCACGCAGGGCGACCGAGTGACAATGGAGCGTCCAGCAGAGACGGCGCGCGGGGCGGTCGACTAATGACGACGCGTCCAGCAGAGTGACGGCATGCGGGGCGGCCGAGTGACAATGGAGCATTCAGCAGAGTGACGGCATGCGGGGCGGTCGAGTGCCGATGGAGCATTCAGTAGAGACGGCGCACGGGGCAGTCGAGTGATGACAACACGTCTAGTAGAGTGACGGCACGCGGGGCGGTCGAGTGATGACGACGCATCTGACTGAGTGGCGATGCGTGGAGCTGCCGAGTGATGACGGCGCGTCCAACAGAGTGCTGGCGTGCGGGGTGCCCGGATGATGCAGACGCATCCAGCCGAGTGACGACGCGCTAGGCGACGAAGCGATGAAGACGCGCTCAGCCGAGTGACGGCACGTGAGGCGACCGAATGATGGTGTAACCTGTGTATGAAGAATAGCACAAGCCAACGTAAAAAATTCTCAAAGTAGTATGAGTTTGCTAAAATGATTTGTGTAAATTACACCCCTAGACACCCACTGGGTGTGTGAGGTTCTTGCTGGTTTGGAACCAGCAAGAGTCTAAAAGAGTGAAGGATCTGGCTGAACTTGTTTGAGTTCTGGACCCAAATGAAGCGGAAGTGAAGTGTTCCGACATGAAAATAAACAACCGAGTGCAGAGGTACACTCGGTGGTGTCGCCTCCGAGCAAACATCATGTGTGACTTACTGAACATTCGGTTATGCAGAAACGATTATTTAATAAAATGTAGTGTCGAAGTGAAGAATGACTTAGTTGTACTAGTGAGGGACGGCGCACGGGGCGGCCGATTGATGACGATGCGTCTAGTAGAGTGACGGCGCACGGGGCGGTCGAGTGACGATGGAGCGTCCGGCTGAGTGGCGATGCGCGGAGCTGCCGAGTGATGACGACAGGTCCGACTAAGGGACGGCGCGTGGGGCGGCCGATTGATGACGACGCGTCCAGTAGATTGACGGCACGCGGGACGGTCGAGTGACGATGGAGCGTCCGGCTGAGTGGCGATGCGCGGAGCTGCCGAGTGCTGACAACGGGTCCGACTGAGGGACGACGCGCGGGGTGACTGAGTGTTGACGAAGGTGTGTCTCGCCGAGTTACAATGCGTAGAGTGGCCGGCTGATGATGATGCATCCAGCAGAGTGACGGCATGCGGGACGGTCGAGTGTCGATGAAGCGTTCAGCAGAGTGACAGCGCGCGGGGCGGTCGAGTGACGAAGGCGTGTCTCGCCGGGTGGCGATGTGCGGAACTTCCGAGTGATGACGACGCGTTCAGCAGAGTGACGGCGCACGAGACAGCCGAATGTCGAAGACGTGCCTCATAGCTGAGCAACGGCGGCGCGGGGCGACCGAGTCGAACATGTTGATGAAGTCATGGACATCCGAACGAGTAGTGAAGATGACGTGTCGGCGACCGAGTGCCTGCGGATTGTCCGAGTGGATGTCAGATGATGTAGATGTGTGTTTTAACTGAGTGTCTCCATGCTGAAGTTGGCCCAAGTGAAAATTCGCCATGTGAATTGTCCGAGTGAATGTAGAAGTCCCCGTCCATCTGAATCGGTCGCTGAACCAAAGAACCGCTCCATCTGCCCAGCAATCGTCGCCGATGGGGGAATGCCATCGTGCTGCTTATTGAAAGAGCCACTGCATGTGGGGGCATGTCCAGCATGTCGCAGAGGCTACCGTCGAGCAGTTGGATGGGCAAAAGAGATGTTGTGTGTCTGGAGGGAGAAGTCATCGAGTGCGTCATGCTCGGCAATACACCCCGATGGAAGGAGTAGCGATGTCGGCTGCTACGCTTCGTTGCTCCGGGGTGCCGGGTCACCAGCTAGTTTGAAGGACTCCGCTTGGTTGATGGAGAAGACGTTACTATGCATTGATGGAAGAGTTACTCACATCTGACACACGATCTGCATGCAAGAGATATGAATTAGCGGTAATTAAGCAAGAGTTAAGATAGGTCTTGCATGCTACGGGTGTTTCCATTTTCCACGACGCATTCACTGCATGATGTTTATTGCTGCGCCATGGGTCTTGCTGGACTCAATCTTGTGGCCGTCGAACTCGCTGGGGACGAGCCATCGAAGACACCGGAGAATAGCTCGAGAGCTTGGTGTGGACGTTGTCGACGTCGCGGTCGGCCTGCGGCTGCCGGAGCAGCGTGTCGATGGACATGATGGCGCCGTCGGGCACTAACAGCTCGAGGTCGAGCTGCGGATGCCGGAGCAGCATGCTGGCGGACACGACGACACCGGTGGGCTCGACGGATAGATCGAGGGCGTGCTCGGCTGCCGGAGCAGCTCGTCGACGGACATGACGACGCCGTCGGGCACTAACAGCTCGAGGTCAGGCTGCGATCGCCAGAGAAGCATGCCGACGGACACGACGACACCGGCGGGCTCAACGGATAGCTCGAGGGTGTGCTCGGCATCGAGCAGCGCTTCGGCGGACACAACGCTGTCACCAAGCACGATGAACAGCTCGAGGACGTAGTCGGCGTGGCGTAGCACGTCGGTGGGCACGATGAACCTGACTATGGCATTCCAGTCGGGTTGTGGTCACTAGAGCTGTGTGCGTGGGCTGCAGCCTGCCCTCGGCATGTACGCGTCGACGGATATGCACCTTCAACGTCGAGGACGCCGCAACGCAACTGACTGGATGAAGAGGCCATCGTGCATGAGGGTTTGACGACAGCGTTGCAACCGGAGACGACCACAGGTGGTCGGCGTCAACGCTGATGCGTGGAAGTGTGCCTTCGACGCTGCAGAAGAAGTCGGAGACGACGGGCGGACCACGCCGATGCTCTTACATGAGTAAAGATCAACTCATTGTTAGCTAATTTAATGTAAATAGACTGGATGGAATGGATACTCCCCTGATCCTTTTGTTTGTGTGAATGGTGTGATGGCCAAAACTCCAGCAGCAAATTTCTCTAGCGATGGTCGATGATCCGCTGTTGAAGATTGAAGAAAAAAAACCATTTGCACCATGTCTCAATAGAGGCCATGCCTCACGGTGGGCGTCAACTGTCGTGGTATGGATTCTGACAATAGAAAGGGGTAGGATAAAGAAGCATGATCTATCGAGATGCAAATGGGTAACACGATGATTTTAGCAAGTTCGGGCCTTTCGTGGTGGAGATAACAACCCTACGTCTCGTGCTCCGGAGAGGCTTTGCATATCTGTTATGAACACGAATTTACATGGTGTGTTAGAGGCAGAAAGAGGGGAGAACAGATCTCCAAGCTAAGTCGTGAGACTAGAGAGAGACAAGGGAGAAGAATGAACCAGACCCCGAGCTATGTGGTGGGGGTGGCTTATATAGAGTGCGCCACCCCCTCACCTCCTATGTTACAACGTGGGGCATTAATGCCGTGATGATAGCCGACTACAAAACATCTACTATGAGTATGATGCTTCGACTGCCTTGTTGGTCTTCGCATATCTGAGAGAGACATATGGTCGAGTGGTTTACTGTCGTCCGAGTGGATAGTATGTATGTATTTGTCTGGGCCCACCTCATGTGTGGACCCCATATTGTTGTGGTATTTCGACACTTCATGGGCCTACCCGTTTTGTGTATCCCAACAAGGACCCCGCTTCCATGGGAGGGTAGCGCAAAAGATGTCATGCAAGTTCTAATCGCAAGCATGTATGACTATATACAAAGTACATGCCTACATTATATTAATGAATTGGAGTTGGTTCTATGTCGCCCTAGTGTTTAACTATTATATGATCAATGTCATATAAATAATTATTCATTTTTGATCCATGTGCCTACACATTACATATACCGAATCTTGCTAAGTTACTATTGTTGCTGCTACTGTCACACATGCTACTAAATTGCAAGTGCTACTATTGTTACCAAAATTGTTGCTATCATTGTTACTGTTAGTACTAACACTTGCTGCGCTACTAAATATTTGTTGCAGAAGGATATCCCAAGTGCTGTTGAATTGACAACTCAACTGTTACGGGCAAAAAATATTCGCTGGCTCCCCTTGTGTCGAATCGATAAATTAGGGTCAAATACTACCTGTGAAGACTGTCTCGACCCCCTACACTTGTGGGTTATCAAGACCTTTTTTCGTGCCGTTGTTGGGGAGCATAGCTCTATTTATTGTATTGCCTTGAGGATATTCAATTCCTATTATGAAGAATCTGAACGATAATCGAACCAAAATCGTCCCCTCTCGCACGAGAGGAGGTAAGGAACTGACATCTAGCTCTGCTCTTGATTCACCTATTATTTTGAATCGACTTGTTACACCACCACGTGTTGCTCGACCTGATATGCCACATGAATTTGATGATGCTACTTTTGAAATTAATGATGATACTATTGCTACACATACTGAAACTGAAACCGTGCTAGTGGGAGAATTACTTGGTGCTCATATTTCTAGAGCTAGTGAACTTGAAAATGTTGAAATTGATGAAGACTTTGAACTACTTGCTACACCTCGTCCACCTAGTATATATGAATTTCCTTATGTACCTAAAGGTTATGTTATGGATGGTGAGGATGCTAGGGACTTTCTTGATTGTAAAGATGGAGATGATTTCAAGAAATTACTAAGCAAACTAAAAGAAAAATCTATGATGGAGAAAATGAAATATGATCCTAAATTTGCTATTTCTCCTATACTTGTTACTGATAAAGATTATGAATTTGCTATAGACCATGATCTGATTCCTATAGTGGAAGTTGATCCTTTCCA
The DNA here is from genome assembly GCF_904849725.1 of Hordeum vulgare subsp. vulgare. Classification (NCBI taxonomy): domain Eukaryota; kingdom Viridiplantae; phylum Streptophyta; class Magnoliopsida; order Poales; family Poaceae; genus Hordeum; species Hordeum vulgare. The sequence continues at coordinate 89,941,468 of NC_058518.1, forward strand.
TGGCTATGAAAATGAAATTGTGGTAGAACACCTTATGAAACTAAATGATATTGATGCCTTGTTTACCAATGTTGAAAAGGTATGGTACTATTCTATTCTTAAGTTTTTTCCTTTATTGCTGAAAGGCGAGGCCAAGGAACGGTTCCTTTCTCTTGCTCCTGGTTGCATACGTAGCCCCAAGACATGCTCTATCACTTTTCTGGAAAATATTTTCCTGCTCATAAGAAAGTAGTTGCCTTAGAGGAAATATTTAACTTTGCTCAAATTAAAGAAGAGAATCTCCCTCAAGCTTGGGGGAGGCTTCTCGAGTTAATAAGAGCTTTTCCTGATTGTCCTCTTAAGAAAAATGAAATTCTGCATATCTTTTATAATGGACTAACAGACCCTTCTAGGGATTTCCTAGATAGTTGTGTTGGTTGTGTTTTTAGGGAAAGAACCGTTGAACAAGCCAAAAAACTATTAATTAATATGCTCCAAAATGCTAATGATTGGGCACTCCCTGAACCACCACGTGAACCTATCCAAAATAAGAGAGGTATTCTATTTCTCAACCCTGAATATATGCAATAAGCAAAAAGAACTTTGAAGAAAAAAGGTATTAAAATTGAGGATATTAAGAAGTTACCACCAATCGAAGAAATACATGGACTTGATATCCCAACACAAGTAGTAGAGGTAAACTCTCTCTATTCCTTTAATGAGAATGGTATACCTTTTGCTAAGACTCCTAATCAATGCATGGATGAATTTTATAATTACATTGTTAAGCAAGATCACTTTAATAGCTATGTTAAAAATCAATTCTGGAATAATGCCATGATGATAGATCGTTTGAGTGACTTGATGTTTATAATTATTAATGATGTGAAAGGTCTAGGTAAACATGCCTCTATGGTTCATACCCAACTAGTTCAAGTACCTAAGTCACAAAATGATTTGCTTACCGAGATGAATAATATTAATGATCATGTTGTTAGAGTAGTGACTAGAGGAGGTAGAATGACTCAAAAATCCCTTTATCCAGAAGGTCACCCTGAAAGAATTAAGCAAGATTCTAAGAGAATGAATGATTATACACTTATTCCTTCTAAGAAGAAAAAGAAAAAGAAAAATGATAGGAATTTGCATGCCCCTAGTGAACCTGATATAGAGAAACGTGTAGAGAATCACATTGATGTTTCTAATTCTGATGCCGAGACACATTCTAGTAGTGAACATGCACCTGGTGATAATGAAAATGAAGGTGAGAATAATAGGGTGCATGTAGATGTTCCATTGAATAGTAATAAAGAACATGTCAATGATATTGGAATAGAACCCGTTAAGGGTCTTGATAACCCACCACTAATAATAAAGTTATGATAAGACAGACTTCGTCTCTAGAAAACATAGTAAGGAAAGAGAACCATGGGTTCAAAAACCTATAACATTCCCTAAAAAGTATTCCAAAAGTAGGGATGACGAAGATTTTGAATGCTTTACTGAAATAATTAGATCTTTCTTTTTGCGCACTCGCTTGACTGATATATTGAAAATGCCTCCATATGCTAAGTATATGAAAGACATTATTACCAACAAAATAAAGATACCTAAAACTGAAATTGCCACCATGATTGCTAATTATTCTTTTGATGGTGGAGTAGCTAAGAAGTTGGGAGATCCTGGTATCCCCACTATACCTTGCTCCATTAAGAGAAATTATGTTAAAACTGCTTTATGTGATTTAGAAGCCGGTGTTAGTGTTATGTCTTTTTCTCTTTATAGAAGACAAGAATTGAATAAGCTTACACCTACTGAGATATCTTTGCAGTTGGATGATAAATCCACTACTCTGCCTATTGTAATTTGTGAGGATGTTCCCGTTGTGGTTGCAAACGTTACTATCTTAACAAACGTTGTTATACTTGATATGCCCGAGGATGACAATATGTCGGTCATCCTTGATAGACCCTTTTAAAATACTAGAGGGGTTGTTATTGATTGCAATAAAAGCAAGGTTACCTTCAATGTCAATGGAAAGCAACATACCGTGCAACTTCCAAAGAAGCAAATTTTGGTAAATAATATTAATGTTACTGAGCCTTGTGCCATGGTCATCATCGAAGACTTTCAAATCCCTCTACCTGCTGCCAAGAAAAAGAATTACTATAATCTTGTTGTTGGGGATATGTAAATCCCCATTGAGGTAACCTAGTGTCATATGAAAGTTATTTGGTTTCATGTTAATCGGAATCGATTATTATAAGACTTGATCAACCTTATTAATCGTTGCTCTTCAAACGACATGAGAGTGATGAATTTAGTTTTCACATCTCTCTATATCCCTAGTTTATTCACTACTCTTTTAGTTGTATAAAAATAAAATACCATGAATTTCCTACTTTTGAGTTTTTCGTGCATTATAATACGACCCAAAAATAAAAATTATGAGATCGCCACAAAATCTTAACACGAATTTTTCTAAAATAAGTAAAAAAAAATTGGAGTAAAAAGTGCAGTAGGGTGGTGCACGTGTGGGCCACAAGCCAACACGGGGCGACCCCCATGGGCCCGCAGCCTGATGGCTTATGGGGCCCACAAGGCCCCCCTGTCGTATCCCTTTAGCCCACTTCGTCTCCTACCTCTAGAATTTTTTTCCTAGCACTCTCTTTTCCATGTTCTTCCCTTAGAAACTGAAATTTTCGATCTCTTTGCTCGGGACTCCATTTCCGAAACCATTTTGAGGGGATTGCTCCTTGGTATGTGACTCCTCCATCCCTCCAATTAGTTTTTTTACTTTAGAAGTTTATATTTTGCTTAAATTGCTTCATTTGGTGATGTAGAATATGAGCTTGCACGTTGACATCTTTGAGTTCCAAGTAACGTGAATGCTTGATATAGCATCTAAGTACCCTTATGAGTAGTTGCTACCAATCTTGCAAAGTTTTATTGACATAGTTTTAGTGGTCCAAATATTTCAAAAATTGTGTGTCGGAGAATGAATTTCTTAAGGAGATGTTCCTCAAGGAAGGGTTCTTCAAGCCAGAGTCCTAAAGGAGTTACAGGAAGAACTCTTGATAGCGACCTCAACATTTCTCGCAACACGGAGGTGAGGCCGTGTGAATGGCCACATACACCCTTCATGAGTGAAGCAGGTTTTATTGAAGCATTCATGCAGTTTATCACGAATGCCAGACTCACCAACTTCCTCGCAGATGAGTGTGACCAATACTATCTCCTAACTAATTCCTTCGTTCAGAATTTCTATTTCACAAACACTCCCGATGATCCTGTTGTACGTTATAATCTATATGCAACAACTTATGAATTGCCTCTATACCTATTTTGTGAAATGTGCTTGCTTCCCTCTGATTGGGAAGTGTGTGATCCTAAGCCTGAGGAATCCGAGAATTTCCTCATCACCTTAACTTTGGGGGAAACTAGGGGAGCGTCGAACGCGAGAGCCACTAGTCTGCATTTTACTTATGTGCATTACTTTTCTTTGTTCATAGGAAAATGAATAAGGTTTATGGAGCAGGGTGGCGGTCTTAGTGCCCCAACCTTTGCTATTTTGCACCGCACACTTTATTGTGATAACACTTACAACTTAGGAGCTATTGTTGCACGTCGCTTGCATCTTAACTGAGCTAGAGGCATGATTCATGGTGGTATTTACGCCACACGCCTGGCTAAGAGTTTTGAAGTGGCTATACGCCCCACTGATTAATTATTGCCCCAGGTTTATCTTGACCACCAATCTATGATAGAACATCATTTCACCCATACAACTGGTATACCACAAGGCATTCATTACCACTTAGTATTTAGTGAGGTTACTCGCGATATTGTTGTGTTGCCTGTGCAATCCTTGTTTAATTTCCATGCCAGGAATGGATACACCATCATGCCAGAGGTTGTAATTGCATACCATAACGAGTTAGCTCTTGCGGAGGACGAGGCCCAAGATTGGGATACTCAGGTGCCCCAGCAAAAATACTTTCCTGGACCCGACGGCTACTACCAGTGGTGATTACCAAGCTAGGCAAAAGCCTAAGATTGGGGAGTATGTATTTCTTACCAACATTACAATCATGTTCACACACTTCCATACAAATTGTCGATGTTCATCCTCTTTCATTGTATATCCATGTTAGCTTTTATTTTCCCACTTTCTTCTTGTGTGTTTGAAACACTTTAGAAAATCAAAAAACATTTCTCACTTCTTTTTGTTTTTTCTTTCATTTTCAATTAGTTGTTGTCTTAAAAGAAAAGCCAAAAAGAATTCCTCTTGCTTGTTGGGATCTTTCCCGTGTAAATATTTTTTTGTTCTTGTTTTCCCGTAGTTTACTCTTCTTACTTAAGAAAAACGAAAACTCCAAAAATATTTCAGCTTGTTTTTGTGAAATTCTTTCTTGTTTGTTGATTTATTAACGAAGAAGACCAAGATGAAAATGTTGAGTGGCTCTCATATGCTTTATTTTCGATCTAATGAAGAGCCAATATTAGCATGTCTTCTCCTTTGTTTAAAACTGCCCTGCAGATTTCAGCTTAGTCCATGGCACCCTTGCGCTTTCATTATTATCACATCAGTAGGTCGTGCAAGTGAAAGGCAATAATGATGATATTTGATGAAGTGGGCGTGCCAAAGGAAATGGGTATGAACTCTTTTTGTTTTTTTTTTGAAAATATGGTGGCTCCTTCGATCTTGATTCAGTATGTCTTGAGTGAACATGTTTGTGATGACAATTAGAGATCATAGCTTTTCATGCCATGCTTAATAGCTAGGAGTTAATAATGATTTTCCATGTGTGTCAACATGCATTAAAATGGTTATGATGTGATATGGCAGTATGGTATTTTCCTTTGAGTAATTCGAGTGGTTTGACCTGGCCCATGTGCAAACATGCAGTTGATTCAAAACCAATATAGCCTTTATGACATTTAAATTCAGAGTGCTCATATCCTACTCATGCTAGTGCTCAATGTTGATTATTTTCAATGCATGTTCATGACCTTTCTGCTCTCTGGCTGCTCGCTTCTCAACCTATTTCTAGCCTTCACCTGTACTAAGCGGGAATGTTGCTTGTGCATCCAATATCCTGAAATCAAGTTATTCCACATGAGTCCACCATACCTACCTATATGTGGTATTACCCTGTCGTTCCAAGTAAATTTGCATGTGCCACCTCTAGAACCTTCAAATAAACATCTACTTTGTGCACTCATGCTGCTCATTGAGCAATGGCGCAATCGGTATCTTCCATGCTAAGTAATTTACTCTCAAGACGGGCATTTATTCGTTGTCATTGCACGAGGGAGGTTGGTAACAAGGGTGCCCAGCCCTCATTAACCAAAAGTAAATCAAAACAAAACTCCGTGGGCAAGATGATATGTTGTAGGGTACCCGTGAATTCGGCTAGCCATGGTTTTGTATGGATGGTGGATAGGAGTAAAACTTTACAATTCCATTTGGGAACCACCTATGATGAGTTTAGCATGGAAGATACTGAGAACTTTTGTCGTAACATTGACAGTAAAGAACACCACCCAAAAAATATATCTCCAACTCTCTTTAAAACTTGAGCTCTGGCAGCTCTGCAAATCAATGATTCCCTTTGTGAAGGGCCTATCTATTTACATTTATGTTGAGTCATCAACCTCTTACTAAAAGCACGTGACTAGAGAGCGCTATTTTAACTTTTATACATTGAGTCTAGTCAATATTGATTATGAGTATGACTAGGATCTTTATATTCTGAATTATAATATTTAATCACTTCTTGAATCTGAGAGGTGCTCTGCATTTATGTTTTGCAGTCTTAGAAAGGGCTAGCGAGATACCATCCCAGCATATTATATCGTGATTGTTTTGACAAATTGTTGGCATGTGAGATATCTTATTATTGCTTACTAGTTGGTTATGTATTGTCATGATTGGATATGATTCTTAAACTATTATTATGGATGTGTTTATTTATGATTTATGCTGAAAACTTCAACACTGGCTAAGCATGTGTATAATAACGAGAACAAAAGAGTTTGTAAAAGTTTTCTTTATCACTTTAAGTTTGTCAATTGAATTGCTAGAGTTAAGCTTGGGGGAGTTGATACGTCTCCAACGTATCTACTTTTCCAAACACTTTTGCTCTAATTTTGGCCTCTAATTTGCATGATTTGAATGCAACTAACCCGGACTGACGATGTTTTCAACAGAACTACCTTGGTGTTATTTTTTTGCAGAAATGAGAGTTCTCGGAATCAGACGGAACTTTTTGTGAATATATCTTGGGATTTATAAGGATTTATGCAAAGAAGACCTGCCGGAGGGGAAGTTCTACGGGCCATAAGCCATGAGCGCACCCCCACCCCGAGCCTGCGGCTTGATGGCTTGTTGTGCCCTCGAGGCTCCTCTGACCTAATTCCTGTCCAATAAATTCATATTCGTCGAGAGAAAAAAGAGAGAAGTTTTCATCGCATTTTACGAGACTCAGCCGCCGCCACCTCCTATTCTTCCTCCGGAGGGCTGATCTAGAGTACGTTTGGGGCTTCGGAGAGGGGGATTCATCATCATCGTCATCACCAACCCTTGTCCATCAACACCACCATCATGCTCACCATCGGGAGTGAGTAATTTGTTTGTAGGCTTGTGATAACCCACAAGTGTAGGGGATCGTTTGTAGCCTTTTTCGATAAGTAAGAGTGTCAAACATAACGAGGATCTAAAGGTAGAATAAATACTCCCTCAAGTTCTATCGAGCACCGATACAACTCTACGCATGCTAGTGCTTGCTCTACCTAGAATTAGTATAAAACTATCTTGTCGGAAGTAACTAGAAGTACTTTGCAAGAAATAAACTTAGAAGTGACGTAGCAAGCTTTTTGTAACGCGATGGAAAGATTGTCCCTAGGCAATTGAATATGATACGATAGATATTTGTTATATGCAATGTGGGAGAGGCATGAGCTAACATACTTTCTCTACTTGGATCATATGCACTTATGATTGGAACTCTAGCAAGCATCCACAACTACTAAAGATCATTAATGTCGTGAAACCCAACCATAGCATTGAGTATCAAGTCCTCTTTACTCCCATACGCCATAACCCACCTACTTGGGTTTATGCTTCTATCACTCAAGCAACCCACCATAAGCAAATTATGGACATATCGCAGCACCCTACAGCGGGGATCCCTCCTCTTGCGCGACAAAGAGGTCACAATAGGAGAGCACCATATCAACATACAAATCATATCAATAACATCATACCACAATTGACCCATACGACAAAAGTAGATCTACTCAAACATCTTAGGATAGCCAAATATCATTGGGAATAATATATGGAATTTAGCACCATGTTTAAGTAGAGATTACAGCGGGGAAGAGAGGTTTTACACCGCTTCAAAGAGGGGGGAGTTGGTGTTAAACGGTGGCAAGATTGTTGGTGTAGATCGTCGTCACGATGATTGCCCCGACGGCACTCGGGCGCGCCACCGGGAGAGAGGGGGGAGAGCCTCCCTCCTTATTATGCTTTCTTAGCCTACCCTTAGATGGGAGGAGATTTCCCCCTCTAGTTCATGGCCTTCATGGCAGCGGACGGGCAGGAGCCCCTCCGAGATTGGATCTCCCTCTCTATTCTCTTCTGTTTCGCGTTCTCTCTCTGTCTCTGTTTTTGGACGAAACTGTTTCTTATATTCCCGGAGATCCATAACTTCGATCATGCTGAAACTTTGAGGGGATTTTCTCCAAAAATTAGTTTCCTTGTGCCCGAAGGAGACCTCCAACCGACATACGGGGTGAGCACCAGCCACCAGGACGCACCTGGGCCCGTGGGTGCGCCCTGGTGTCTTGTGCTCTCTGTGGGTCACCGTTTGCTTTGATTCCACTTCTCAAAATTCACAAATATTCCAAAAAATCTCCATAATTTTTTATCACATTTGGACTTTGTTTGATATGGAATTTCCGTGAAACAAAAAACACACAAAAAACAAGAACTGGCACTGGGCATTGGATCAATAGGTTAGTCCAATAAATCATATAAATTATTGCCAAAAGTATGTGAAAGTTGTATAATATTCTCATGAAACAACCAAAAATTATAGACATGTCAGAGATGTATCAGCATCCCCAAGCTTAATTCTTTCTTGTCCTCGAGTAGGTAAATGATAAAAAAATAATTTTTGATGTGGAATGCTACCTACCATAATCTTGATCATATGTCTAATCATGGCATGAATATTAAGATACAAGTGATTCAAAGCAATAGTATATTTGACAAGGAGACATCCATACTCAGGTTTACTAGCAAACAATTATGTCCTTTCAAAATAATAATGCTAAAGAAATCAATCCCTACAAAATCATATAGGGTGTCATGCTTTGTTTTCCTAGCAAAAAGTATAAATCATGAGCACCCCGGTGTCAAACCAAGCAATTGGATCGTACTTTTTAACGCGCTTAAGCTTTTTATTACTCACTCAATACATGAGCGTGAACCATGGATATAGCATAAAGGTGGAATAGAATATGGTGGTAGGTTTCAAAGGGGTAAAAGTGAAGAAGAAAGTCTCGTATCAACTCAGCGTATCAACGGTCTATGGAGATGCCCATCAATGAATATCAATGCGAAGAGTAGAGATTGCCATGCAACGTTTGCACTAAGAGCTATAAGTGTATGCAATCTCAATATGAAAACTAAGTGGTTGTGCATCTAACTCTATAATGAAAAATTCTCACTAGTATATGAAAGTGACAACATAGGAGACTCTTTATAGGAAAAACATGGTACGACTTTGAAGCACAAGTGTGGAATTGGCCTGCCCCTTGATACGTCTCCAACGTATCTATAATATTTTATGGTTCCATGCTATTATCTCGTCAAACTTTGGATGTTTTGTATGCCTTTTATATCTTTTTTGGGACTAACTTATTAACTTAGTGCCAAGTGCCAGTTCCTGTTTTTCCGTGTTTTTGACCCTTTTCAGAGGAGGATTTTAAACTGTGTCCAAGCGGAATAAAACTTCCAAAAAGATTTTTTCTGGAACAGAAGATACGCATGAGACTTGAGAACCAAGGCAGGGGCCACCAGGGGACCCCACAAGCTCCCTAGGCACAGCCAGGGGGCGCGCCTAGCAGGCTTGTGGGCCCCCTGTGGCTCGTCTGCCCTACCTCTTCCGCCTATAAATTCAGAAAAAATCCAAAACTGTGCGAGAGATCCACGAAAATACTTTTCCGCTGCCGCAAGCTTCTGTCTCCGCAAGATCCCATCTAGGGCACGTTCTGGTGCCCTGCCGGAGGGGGGATTCAGATACGGAGGGCTTCTTCATCAACACCATGACCTCTCCGATGATGCGTCAGTAGTTCACCATAGACCTTCGGGTCCATAGCTAGTAGCTAGATGGCTTCTTCTCTCTCTTGGATCTTCAATACAAAGTTCTCCATGATCTTCATGGAGATCTATCCGGTGTAATCTTCTTTGCGGTGTGTTTGTCGAGATCCGATGAATTGTGGATTTATGATCAGATTATCTATGAATCTTATTTGAGTTTCTTCTAATCTCTTTTATGCATGATTTCATATCCTTGTAATTCTCTTCGAGTTGTGGGTTTTGTTTGGCCAACTTGATCTATGATTCTTGCAATGGGAGAAGTGCTTGGTTTTGGGTTCATACCGTGCGGTGACCTCACCCAGTGACAGAAGGGGCAGCGAGGCACGCATCATGTTGTTTCCATCAAGGATAAAAAGATGGGGTTTTCATCATTGGTTTGAGTTTATCCCTCTACATCATGTCATCTTGCTTAAGGCGTTACTCTGTTCGTCATGAACTCAATACACTAGATGCATGCTGGATAGCAGTCGATGTGTGGAGTAATAGTAGTAGATGCAGAAAGTATCGGTCTACTTGTCTCGGACGTGATGCCTATATGTATGATCATTGCCTTAGATATCGTCATGACTTTGCGCGGTTCTATCAATTGCTCGACAGTAATTTGTTCACCCACCGTATTATTTGCTATTTTGAGAGAAGCCTCTAGTGAACACTATGGCCCCCTGGTCTACTTCACACCATATTTTCATCCTTACAATTTTACTTCGTTGCACTTTCCACCTTCAGATCTCACTTTGCAATCAATATTGAAGGGATTGACAACCCCTTTATAGCGTTGGGTGCAAGCTCTTTTGTATTTGCGCAGGTACTGTGGACTTGGCGTGATCCTCCTACTGGATTGATACCTTGGTTCTCAAATTGAGGGAAATACTTACTGCTCCTGTGCTGCATCACCCTTTCCTCTTCAAGGGAAAAAACCAACGCAAGCTCAAGAGGCAGCACCCCTTCTCTCTTTATCTCTCATCATTTGTTTATTTCTTTTTTCTTTCTCCTTTTTGTGGTGGGCTCATTTGGCATCTCCCATTTTTTTCGTCTGAAGTCTCATCCCGACTTGTGGTGGAATCATAGTATCCATCATCCGTTCCTCACACGGACATGCTCTAATAATGAATAATGATGATCATCACACTTTTATTTACTTACAACTCGATACCTAGAACAAAGTATGACTCTATATGAATGTTGTGCAATGATCTAGCATGGAAAAGATATCAAAAAACGGACAAGCCATGGAAACATCATGCTAGCTATCTTACGATCATGCAAAGCAATATGACAATGAATGCTCAAGTCATCAAAATGAAAACCGTGGAAGTTGCATGGCAAGATATCTCAGAATGGGTATGGAAATGCCATAATCGGTAGGTATGGTGGCTGTTTTGAGGAAGATATAATAAGGCTTATGTGGGATAGAGCGTATCATAACACGGGGTTTGGATTCACCGGCAAAGTTTGCACTGACTCTTGATGTGAGAAAGGGCAATGCACGGTACAGTAGAGGCTAGCAAATTGCGAAAAGGTAAGAGTGTGTACAATCCATGGACTCACATTAGTCACAAAGAACTCACATACTTATTGCAAGATTTTATTAGCTCTCTTGAAGAAAAGCACTACTCTCATGCCCCTAGGGAGAAGGTTGGGAGGAGTTAACCATCGCGTGACTCCGATTATAACAACAAAAGGATTTCAATCAAGGATAAATTATGCTCCAACTTCATCGCGTAACCAGGGACTATATGTGCATGCTTCGGGAATCACAAACCTTAACATAAATATTCTTACTAATCCACAATTATCAACTAGTGCACCCACATATTACTATCTTAATGTTGCAAAACTATTGCAAGGAATCAAACATATCATACTAAGTGATCTACAAGTTTTATGTAGGATTTTATGACTAACCATGTAAATAACCAATTTTGTTTGACTCTCTAAAAAGATATAAGTGAAGCATGAGAGTTTAATTATTTCTACAAAATACCATTCTCTAATAAATATAAGTGAAGCAAAAGAGCATTCTTCAAATAACGGTTTTCTATGTGGAGAGAAAGAGGCACTCCAAACTTCAAATGATATAAAGCACATGAAGCATTCTATAAAGCCATACTCAAAACATATAAGTGAAATGCAATGAGCATTCTATAAATCAACCATGGAATATTTCATACCAGCATGGTGCATAAAATAAAAGGGAAGATACAAAATACGGTCCAAGGTTTACACATATCACATGAATGAAACGAATCCGAAAACATACCGATACTTGTTGAAGAAAGATGGGATACCTTCCAGGGCATCCCCAAGCTTAGACGCTTTAGTATTCTTGGGTATTTACTTGGGGTGCCTTGTAAATCCCCTAGATTTAACTCGTGTCTCTCCTCCTTCTCCTCATATCGAGACCTCCTCGATCTTCGAACACTTCATTCACACAAAACTTAACAGAAGACTGGTAAGATCTGTTAGTATAATAAAGCAAAATACTATTTTAAGTACTGCTGAAAACCCATTCATATTTTATATTTGAATTATCTCTGATGTATTATAATTTTTCCATGGTTTATACCACCGATAAAATCGATAGTTTCATCAAAACAAGCAAAACAATGCATCAAATACAGAATCTGTTTTTTAAACAGGACAGTTTGTAGTAATATGAACTTTGATCATACTTCTGGAACTCCAAAAATTCTGAAAAATTAGTAAAATTTAAAGAATTTGTTCGAAAACACTTTGTTAAAATTTCAGCCTAGTATCACGCTCCAGTAAAAAATGTAAATTCATGCACTTGAGTCAGAGTTTCTGTTTCAGATTCAGCATTGTTTCTACTCATCTTATGGATCACCCTAAAGGCAAATCTTGACACAATATTTTAAAAAATCACACAACAGAATAAAATGACTCTCTAAAACTTCCGGGTTGTCTCCCTGGCAGCACTTTGTTTAAAGCCATTAAGCTGGGCATAAAGTGCTCAAGTAATGGATCCACACGGATCCCAAGGTATATTAAAGCCAATTTTAATCGACAATGAATTGTAATTTAGTAGTGAGCACAAAGTGATATATATCATGCAATTATGAAGTCTAACTCTCTTCCTATGCATTGTCATGTCATAAAAGAACAATTCATGCATATCAAGTAAAGGCCAATACATAGCATAAGTAGTTTCTTCCAGTTTTATCGTATTGCAAGTAGGAGCAGCAAGCACATGCATATTATATTCATCAAAATCGTCATGTGTAGTAGCAAAACGCAACCCATCAATGTAATCCTTAATAAGTGCGAACTTCTCCGATATAGTGTGATAACCGACAAGTATAGGGGATCAATTGTAGCCTTTCTCGATAAGTAAGAGTGTCGAACCCAACGAGGAGCTAAAGGTAGGACAAATATTCCCTCAAGTTCCATCGACCACTGATACAACTCTACGCACACTTTACGTTCGATTTACCTAGAAAAAGTATGAAACTAGAAGTACTTTGTAGGAGTGATAGGATAGGCTTGCAAGAAAGTAAAGAACACATAAATAAAACTAGGGGCTGGTTAGATAAAGAAACAACTACGAGTGTGGAAAATTGGTGGTAGGAGTTGCGGAATTGTCCCTAAGGAATTGACTACGTTACTAGATCGATAGCAAGTATCATGTGGGAGAGGCCTCTACTAGCATGTCATCCCTTACTTGGAATTCTATGCACTTATGATTGGAACTATTAGCAAGCGTCCGCAATTACTAACGTTCACTAAGGTAAAACCCAACCATAGCAATAAGATATATTGGTCCCCCTTCAATCCCATATGCATCAATTTCTATGCTAGGTTTGAAGCTTCTGTCACTGTAGCCTGCCAATACATAGTCCTATCAACATACAACTAACCCTATGGTGTGATCCACGCACGCGATTATATGATGGGCACCAAAGGACAGCAACATAACCACAAGCAAATTAAACCAATCATAGCAATTCATCAATCACCGATAGGACAACGATAATCTACTCAGACATCATAGGATAGCAACACATCATTGGATAATAATATGTAGCATAAAGCACCATGTTCAAGTAGAGGGTACAGCGGGTTGTGGGAGAGTGAACCGCTGAATATAGATGGGGAAAGATGATGGAGATGTTGGTGAAGATGACGGAGGTGTTGGTGTAGATTGTCGTCACACGATGATGTCCAGGGTGGCATTCCGGCGCCGCCGGGAGAGAGGGGGAGAGAGCCCCCCTCCTTCTTCTTCTTCCTTGACCTCCTCCCTATATGGGAGAAGGGTTTCCCCTCTGGTCCATGGTCTCCATGGCGGCGGAGGGGCGAGAGCCCCTTCGAGATTGGATCTCTCTCTCTGTGTCCTTCTGTTTCTGCGCTTCCAGATTCTGCGTTTCACCGTTTCTTAAATTCCTGGAGATCCGTAACTCCGATTGGGCTGAAATTTTAACACGATTGTCTTCCGGATATTATCTTTCTTGCAGCGAGAGAAGGGCTCCAACCGCCTTAAGGAGTGGCCACAAGCCTGCCTGTCGTGGGCCCACCCCCTGGCCGCGGCGACAGGGCTTGTGGGCACTCCGTCCATCGCCTCGTGTTGATTCTTCTTCCCAAAAAACATAAATATTCCAAAAAAAATCCCCATAAATTTTTATTGCGTTTGGACTTCGTTTGGTATGGATATTCTGCGAAACAAAAAACATGCAAGAAACAGGAACTGGCACTGGGCACTAGATCAATATGTTAGTTCCAAAAATAGTATAAAAAGTTGCCAAAAGTATATTAAAGTTGTAGAATATTGGCATGAAACAATCAAAAATTATAGATACGACAAAGACGTATCAGCATCCCCAACCTTAATTCCTTCTCGTCCTCGAGTAGGTAAATGATAAAAAAGTTAATTTTTGATGTGGAATGCTACCTAGCATAATCTTGATCTTATAATCTAATCATGGCATGAATACTAAAACATGAGTGATTCGAAGCAATAGTCTATCATTTGACATAAAGAATATAATATTTCAAGCATACTAACAAAGCAATCATGTCTTCTCAAAATATCATGGCCAAAGGAAGTTATCCCTACAAAATCATAGTCTGACTATGCTCCATCTTCCCCACACAACGTATTTAAATCATACACAACCCCGGTTTTAGCCAAGCAATTGTTTCATACTTTAGTGTTCTCAAACCTTTTCAACTTTCATGCAATACATGAGCGTGAGCCATGGACATAGCAGTATAGGTGGAATAGAATATGGTGGTCGTGGAAAAGACAAAAAGGGAGGAGATAGTCTCACATCAACTAGGCGTATCAACGGGCTATGGAGATGCCCATCAATATATATCAATGTGAGTGAGTAGGGATTGCCACGCAACGGATGCACTAGAGCTTATAAGTGTATGAAAGCTCACAAAATAAACTAGTGGGTGTGCACCCACCTTGCTTGCTCACGAAGACCTAGGGCAATTTTGAGGAAGCCCATCATTGGAATATACAAGCCAAATTATATAATGAAAATTTCCCACTAGTATATGGAAGTGACAACATAGGAGACTCTCTGTCATGAAGATCATAGTGCTATTTGAAGCACAAGTGTGGAAAGAGGATAGTAGCAATTGTCCCTTCTCTCTTTTCTCTCATTTTTCTTGTGGGCACTTTGGCCTCTCTTTTTTTATATATTTTTTATATTTTGGTGGGAATCTTTGGCCTCTTTTTTGTAAATGGGCTTCGCTGGCCTCTTTTATTTCCTCACATGGAACAATGCTCTATTAATAATGATCATCACACTTACAACTCAATACTTAGAGCAATGATGACTCTATATGAAATGCCTTCGGTAGTGTACCGTGACAATGATCTAGCATAGCAATGACATCAAAAAACGGACAAGCCATGGAAACATCATGCTAGCTATCTTACGATCATGCAATGGCAATATGGAAGTGGTGGCACATGTCATGAGACGGAACGGTGGTAGTGCATGGCAATATATCTCGGAATGGCTATGAAAATGCCATAATAGGTAGGTATGGTGGCTGTTTTGAGGGAGGCTATATGGTGGGTGTAATGCACCGGCGAAAGTTGTGCGGTACTAGAGAGGTTAGCAATGGTGGAAGGGTGAGAGTGCGTATAATCCATGGAATCAACATTAGTCATAAAGAACTCACATACTTATTGCAAAAGTCTATTAGTCATCGAACCAAGGTACTACACGCATGCTCCTAGGGGAAAGGTTGGTAGGACTTCACCATCGCGTGATCCCGACCTCCACACAAAGGATGACAATCAATAAATAAATCATGCTCCGACTTCATCACATAACGGTTCACCATACGTGCATGCTACAGGAATCACAAACCTTAACACAAGTATTTCTAAAAATACACAATTACTCACTAGCATGACTCTAATATCACATATTCATGTCGCAAAACTGTTGCAAGGAATCAAACATATCATTCAGTGATCTACAAGTTTTATGTAGGGTTTTATGACTAACCATGTGAATGACCAACTCCTGTTAACTCTCTAAATAGGTATAAGTGAAGCATGAGAGTTTAATTCTTTCTACAAAAGATATGCCCCGCTCTAACAAATATAAGTGAAGCAAAAGAGCATTCTACAAATGGCGGTTTTCTATGTGTAGGGAAACAGGCAATCCAAACTTCAAAAGATATAAGTGAAGCACAAGAAGCATTCTATAAATCCAACCAAGTACTATCTCATACCAGCATGGTGCATAAAAGAAAAAGGAAAAATAAACACAAAATACGCTCCAAGCATTTGCACATATCGTGTGACGAATTAAAATATAGCTCCGAGTAAAATTACCGATAGATCGTAGACGAAAGAGGGGATGCCTTCCGGGGCGTCCCCAAGCTTAGATGCTTGAGTCTTCCTTTAATATTACCTTGGGGTGCCTTGGGCATCCCCAAGCTTAGGCTCTTGCCTCTCCTTATTCCTTCATCCATCGTGCTCTCACCCAAAACTTGAAAACTTCAATCACACAAAACTCAACAAAACTTCGTGAGATTCGTTAGTATAATAAAATTAATCACCACTTCAAGTATTGTTGTGAACTCATTCTAAATTCATATTAGCATTATATCTACTGTAATCCAACTTCACCATGGTTCATACCCCCCGATACTACCCATAGATTCATCAAAATAAGAGAACAATGCATAGAAAACAGAATATGTCAAAACAGAACAGTCTGTAGCAATTTGTATATTACGTATACCTCTGGTATCTCAAAAAATCTGAAAACTTACGAACGTCTGGAAAATTTGCATATCAATCAGCAGCAAAAATAATCAACTCAAAATCTCTTCCAGAATAAAAATGAAAATTAATTTCGTGAGCAGAAAGTTTCTGTCTTTTCTCAGTGTGATCAAACAACTATCACCCAAACTAATCGTAAAGGCTTTACTTGGCACATTATTTTTAAAAACACAAAGGAATTGTAAAGGGGATAATTATTTTTGTGAGAAACTTCCATGAAAAATTCTACATTGTTCCCATGAGCATGAACACAAGTGTTCAAGGTCGACCCTCACTTCCGCAATGCATCACCTTTCAATCGCTTCTCTTTTTGAAAAAGTTTTAGGTTCCCCTCTATATTTTTTTTGTTTTTAAACTAAATAAAAGCACTCAACAGAAATAAATGACTCTATAAAATTCTGGGTTGTCTCCCAGGAAGCGCTTTCTTTAAAGCCATTAAGCTAGGCATAAAGTGCTCAAGTAATGGATCCACCCGGATCCCAAGGTATATCAAAGCCAATTTTAATTAGCAATGATTTGAAATTTAGTAGTGAGCACAAGGTAATATATATCAAGAAATGACGAAGTCTAACTTTCTTCCTATGCATTAGCATGTCATAAAAGAACAATTCATGCACACCAAGTAAAGGCCAATACATAGCATAAGCAGTTTCTTGCAATTTTATCGTATTGGAAACATAGAGAGGTGGAGATGTAGTTCCTCTCTCATAATAACTGCAAGTAGGAGCAGCAATCACATGCATATTATATTCATCAAAATCATCATGTTTAACATAAGGGACTATAGCTATGTCATGTTCATAAGCATCATTCATATTGGCAACATGGCCACAAGCATAGCATGCATCAAGTTCATCAAAAAGGGATATTTCAAACGAATCCAAGGGATCATAGCATTCATCCTTCGGTAAGAACGAAGGGAAATTAAATAATGTATGAGTAGAAGAGTTACTCTCATTAGAAGGTGGACACGGGTAGCTAGTCCGCTCTTCCTCCTTTTGTTCTTCGCTCTCCTCTTCATCTTTTTCATCTAATGAGCTCACATTTTCAGCATTTTCTTCTTCCATAGTTTCCTGAAAAATAATAGTCTCTTCTTGGGCAGCATAGAATTTATCCTTAAATCGTTCAATATGGGCATTATATTCATAATTAGTATAACAATAACGAAGCATAGCCAAATTTTCAGATCAGTAAGGAGCATCATCATTATCATCACACCCTTTAAACACAGCCTCAATTTCATAAGCACCCATAAAAGCAACAAACTCTTCTATTTGCTCCACATAATAGTAATCATATATACCATTAGCATAAGAGGCCAAGCTTCTATGATCATTAAATTCACAAGAAATGGAAGGTGTGGAGCCTTCATCCTAGAGCAACAAGTAACACCATATCTCTTGCATAGTTCCCAAGCATACCATTTCAACAAATGGATTTGATCCCATAAAAGTTTCCCTTTTTGAGTCAAGAAATAATCCCTAAAGTATTCACATTGATCCAACGTGTATCCCATTATGTAATTGAATGGGGCTTTCTCAGGATTATTAAAGAAGTGCATAATATTTTCCACATAACGAGCCTCGAGGGTTTTAGGAGGTTCCCCATCTCCATGATTAGCAAGTACACCTAATTTTTTTGGTATTTCGTGTTCCATATCCATAACTAAAGATAGAGAACAACTTAGAACAGCAAATAAATCTACTTAGTGATAAAGCAAACCAGCACACACGAGGATATTCACCCCACGCTCTCTCCCCGGCAACGGCGCCAGAAAAAGGTCTTGATAACCCACAAGTATAGGGGATCAATTGTAGCCTTTCTCGATAAGTAAGAGTGTCGAACCCAACGAGGAGCTAAAGGTAGGACAAATATTCCCTCAAGTTCTATCGACCACCGATACAACTCTACACACACTTTATGTTCGCTTTACCTAGAACAAGTATGAAACTAGAAGTACTTTGTAGGAGTGATAGGATAGGCTTGCAAGAAAGTAAAGAACACGTAAATAAAACTAGGGGCTGGTTAGATAAAGAAACAACTACGAGTGTCTAACGAGTGTGGAAAATTGGTGGTAGGAGTTGCGGAATTGTCCCTAAGGAATTGACTACGTTACTAGATCGATAGCAAGTATCATGTGGGAGAGGCCTCTACTAGCATGTCATACCTTACTTGGAATTCTATGCACTTATGATTGGAACTATTAGAAAGCGTCCGCAACTACTAACGTTCATTATGGTAAAACCCAACCATAGCAATAAGATATATTGGTCCCCCTTCAATCCCATATGCATCAATTTCTATGCTAGGTTTGAAGCTTCTGTCACTGTAGCCTGCCAATACATAGTCCTATCAACATACAACTAACCCTATGGTGTGATCCACACGCGCGATCATATGATGGGCACCAAAGGACAGCAACATAACCAAAAGCAAATTAAACCAATCATAGCAATTCATCAATCACCGATAGGACAACGATAATCTACTCAGACATCATAGGATAGCAACACATCATTGCATAATAATATGTAGCATAAAGCACCATGTTCAAGTAGAGGGTACAGCGGGTTGCGGGAGAGTGAACCGCTGAATATAGATGGGGAAAGATGATGGAGATGTTGGTGAAGATGACGGAGGTGTTGGTGTAGATCGTCGTCACACGATGATGCCCCGGGTGGCGTTCCGGCGCCGCCGGGAGAGAGGGGGAGAGGGCCCCCCTCCTTCTTCTTCTTCCTTGACCTCCTCCCTAGATGGGAGAAGGGTTTACCCTCTGGTCCATGATCTCCATGGCGGCGGAGGGGCGAGAGCCCCTCCGAGATTGGATCTCTCTCTTTGTGTCCTTCTGTTTCTGCGCTTCCAGATTCTGCGTTTCACCGTTTCTTAAATTCCCGGAGATCCGTAACTCAGATTGGGCTGAAATTTTAACACAAATTTCTTATGGATATTATCTTTCTTGCGGCGAAAGAAGGGCTCCAACCTCCTTAAGGAGTGGCCACAAGCCTGCATGCCGCGGGCCCACCCCCTGGCCGCGGCGACAGGGCTTGTGGGCACTCCGTGCATCGCCTCGCGTTGATTCTTCTTCCCAAAAATCATAAATATTCCAAAAAAAATCCACGTAAATTTTTATTGCGTTTGGTCTTCGTTTGGTATGGATATTATGCGAAACAAAAAACATGCAACAAACAGGAACTGGCACTGGGCACTGGACCAATATGTTAGTCCCAAAAATAGTATAAAAAGTTGCCAAAAGTGTATGAAAGTTGTAGAATATTGGCATGAAACAATCAAGAATTATAGATACGATGGAGACGTATCTTAGTGTAGTTGGGAGAATTCAAAACGATAGTAGGACTATCATGTGTGGGTGCAATAGCAACAATTTCATTCTTAACATAAGGAACTATAGCAAGTTCATCTCCATATGCATAGTTCATATTGGCATCATGGCCACAAGCATAGCAAGCATCAAGTTCATAAAAAAGGGATATTTCAAATGAATCAATGGGATCATAGTAATTACCATAGCATTCATCCTTTGGTAAGCATGAAGGTTAATTAAACAATGTATGAGTTGAAGAGTTTCACTCATTATAAGGTGGGCACGTGTTGCTAATCTGCTCTTCCTCATTTTGTTCTTCGCTCTTCTCCTCATCTTTTAAATCTAATGAGTTCAAAATTTCAGCAACTTCCTCTTCCATAGGTTCCTGCAAAATATTAATCCCTTCCAAGGCAGCGGTCATTATTTCAATATATTCTTTAACATAAGTATTGGATGCATAGTTTTCATAGCAATATTTAAGTATGGCAAAATTTTCAGATTCGTAAAGAGTAGCATCATACTTTTCAATCAAAGAAGCAATTTCATAGGCACCCCTAAAAGCAACAAATTCTTCAATTTTATCAACATCAAAATAACAATAGGCATCCTTGGCATAAGAAGATAATATTTCATTATCATTAAACACACATTGGTAGGGAAGGTGTTTTTTAGTTTCTTCAGAACAACAAGTAAAATCAAAAGTTTCACATAAATTCCAAGCATAGCAATACAAAGAATAAATTTGATGCCACAAGAGTTTCCCTTTTTGAGATATGCGGTGTGGCACATAATGACCATGCTCATTTAATGATTTTCCCTCAACTAAGCTAGTTGGGTTTTCACGACGAGCACAAGTGGATCAAAGATGATCCAAGTAATATTCTTCAGTTGTACGGAATACTAGTGGTTCCACAACTTTTGGAGCAGCAAGTACATCTAATTTTTTGGTATTTTACATTTCCTACCCATAACTGAAGATAACAAACAAGAGCACCAAATAAAAACTACTTAGTGATAAAGCAAACAAACACACACGAGAATATTCACTACACTCTATTGCTCCCCGGCAACGGAACCAGAAAAAGGTATTGATAACCCACAAGTGTAGGGATCATTTGTAGACTTTTTTCGATAAGTAAAAGTGTCGAACCCAACGAGGAGCTAAAAGTAGAATAAATATTCCCTCAATTTCTATCGACCACCGATACAACTCTACACACGCTAGTGCTTGCTCTACCTAGAATTAGTATGAAACCATCTTGCGGGAAGTAGCTAGAAGTACTTAGCAAGAAATAAACTTAGTAGTGACATAGCAAGCTTTTTGTAACACAATGGAAAGATTGCCCCTAGGCAATTGAATATGATACGATAGATATTTGTTATATGCACGAAAACTGTTTGTTATATTCACGGAGTTCCGTAACTCCAATCGGGCTGAAACTTTGAGGGGATTTTAATCCATAAATTAGCTTCACTGCGCCCTAAGAAGAGCTCCAACCGACATACGAGGTGTGCACCAGCCACCAGGCCGCACCTGGGGCCTTGGGTGCGCCCTCGTGTCTTGTGCTCTTTGTGGGCCGCCGTTTGCGTTGATTCCACTTCTCAAAATTCACAAATATCCCAAAAAAATCTCCGTAATTTTTTTATCACGTTTGAACTTTGTTTGGTATGGAATTTTTGTGAAACAAAAAACACACAAAAACAGGAACTGGCACTGGACACTGGATCAATAGGTTAGTCCAATAAATCATGTTAATTATTGCCAAAAGTATGTGAAAGTTGAATAATATTGGCATTAATCAATCAAAAATTATAGATATGTCGGAGATGTATCAGCTTTCTAGAAAAATGGTGAAATTGGATGAGATTGATCATGTAATCGAGTTAACTTTGATAGGGCTTGATCCCTAGTATCCACTAAGTTGTGACATTGATGTTACTATGACTTTTCTATGCTTAATGCTTGTCACTAGGGCCCGAGTGCCATGATTTCAGATCTGAACCTATTATGTTTTCATGAATATAAGGGTGATTTGGATCGTATCTTGCAAGTTGTAGTTACCTATTACGTGTCTTGATCCGCATACCCCAAGGTGACAATAATTGGGATTCTTTCCGGTGATTGTCATAGTTTGAGGAGTTTATATATTAACTATGTGTTAATGCTTTGTTCCGGTTCTTTATTTAAACGAGGCCTTCATATCCCTTAGTTTCCAATAGGACCCCACTGTCACGGGAGGGTAGGACAAAAGATGTCATGCAAGTTCTTATCGCAAGCACGTATGATTATATACGGAATACATGCCTACATTATATTGATGAATTGGAGCTAGTTCTGTGTCACCCTAGTGTGTAATTGTTATATGATCAATGTCATCTAAATAATTATTCACTGCTCATCCATGTGCCTACGCATTACATATACTGAATCTTGCTAAGTTACTATTATTTCTGCTACTGTCACACCTGCTACTAAATTGCTACTTCTACTACTATTACCAAAATTGCTACTATCACTGTTACTGTTACTACTATCACTTGTTGTGCTACTAAATATTTGTTGCAGAAGGATATCCCAAGTGCGGTTGAATTGACAACTCAACTATTACAGCCAATAAATATTATTTGGATCCCCTTGTGTCGAATCAATAAATTAGGGTGAAATACTACCCATGAAGACTGTCGTAATCCCCTACACTTGTGGGTTATCACCCCACTGGTCGTCAGATCTTCCCAGTCGTGAACTTGTCCAACGATGTGATTCTTCTCGTGGGGGACCCTGACTCATAAGTCGTGATCACCGAATGCACATGTACAGTGATCCCAGAGATCAATGCTCGCAGAACACACGGAACCTGGATAACAAGAGCCTCACATCCATACATAGTGTCATACACAAATAAAGACCATTACAGTCAAATCTTACATAGATAAGGCCACACACGCCAAACACCAAACATCACTAGCAGCGGAAATCTTGAACGAAAGAGTGAACCCATACCATCTGCCTTAACCCTACAGGCATTCTCACTGGAAAGCGCCCTAGTTCACATGTTCGTCACCAACGAACTCTTCACCATATTCCTCCTTTTCCATGCCTGGCCAATTAAATAACCAGTGGCAAGCCAATGAGTACTTTGAATGTACTCGCAAGCAACCATGTTTGGAACAAGGCAATCACAATGCATGTTATAGCACTATGAAGGTAAGTTGCACAAAGCTAATTTTAAGTGCAATGACAAGATCAAACATCTTGTAAAGGCATGCATCATGAGGTGGCAGATATCCATATGATCATGTTACAGATATCAATGTAAGTAGGGGTTGAACATCTCATGTTCGCTCATCAAGTTAAGTCAACTGACTTAGCTCAAGTGTCATCTTTCTCTCTCTCTCTATCTCTCACTCACTCTCTCTCACACACACACACACACCAAGTTTGTGAAAACATCGCACGTAGTTTAAGTAGGACCTCCAGCTGTCCATGACCATGGACACGGCTATTCGAATAGTTTTACACTCTGCAGAGGTTGTACGCTATACCCACAAGACTTGAGGAACTTCCGTGTCATCCACGACTCGCGGTATATTACATACCCGAGGTAAGCACTCAAACAATGCCTTTCCCCTGGCGGCACTAAACAAAGAGTCCACTCGTTGGCCCATATACTCATTATGTACATCATACGAGACTTGCTCAAGATCATACCATCCCTGAGGGTACACAACAGTGTGCTTGGTGTCTGCGAAAACAGCCCATGGTCGCCCTACCTAGCACAACCCCGTATCGAGAGGGTGACTCTCGCCCTCTCGCCACTAGTAATGCGTGCTCCCTGCTAGCATCGACCATGGTAATCAACAAAGCCTCGTCCCATAAAGGGGTATCGTGGTCGCACATGTAAGGTTGGGATGGTCTGCACATCTTAAATCTCTCCATTTTTGAAAACACACACCCAACTTGCCTCAGTACACCACTCCTTTCTCAAGTGGTTACCTAACTCAACACCATCTCCCTCGGGCATTAGTGCCACCCGGCGGGGTTTTTGAAAAGTCTTTGAAATCATTTCTTTTTCGACACCATGCATATTACCATCACATTAGTGCACCAACTACTAGAATCCTAACTAATTCCATTATGCACAACCCTCATAAGAAGGTTGGGTCATGCTCACTGCAAGTATCAATGAGGAAAGTAACAAAGGTAACCCACCACGATGGTCACTGATTCATCATGATTCAATGCAGCAGCGTAAAGTGTTATATGCCATGCATAAAATGGTTTCATAGTCATGGTGAAAGGGTTATTTGCATGGCTCAACAAACTATCCGGGTCTTCAAAGTCTTCTGGTCCAACTACTTCCTCATCAAAGCAATCTATCGTCGTGATAATAACAGGCAAGAATAAAACCACGACAGAAACAAGGAAATATAACATTCAGAAAAATGTCAAACCAATTTTGTAAAATACTAGGGTGAATACTTGGGTTGTAAAATTGATTAGTCTCTCGTTTTGAAATGTAAAAAGTGGTGAAAATCATTTTAACAGAAAGTAACAATATTTAAAACAGGGTTTTAAATAAAAATTGCACAAGTGGTATCATTAAATAGCTTGGATTTTAACAAGAATTTAGGTGGTGGAACATTTGGATTTGGACAAAATTTGTGTGCAATGTTTGGAAAGCCACGAGAAAAAGAAAAGGAAAAAGGTCCACTATGCTCTGGGCCAGAGCTGGCCGTAGCTAGGCCAGCCCAGAGCAGAACGCCCTCACACGAGTGGGTGCCCCCGCGCGCGCCAGTTTTAAACCTGACAGGCGAGGCCCGAAGGTCAGCGAGAGGGAGAGAGGCACTGGGCGAGGCAGAGGCTGATGACCAGGGCCCACTCGCAGGTCGTCGTCTACCTCTGTCCAAACGATGGCGAGGCACACGAGCGACAGAGGAGGGCACGGCATGGCGAGCTTGCGATGGGAATGGAACCGAGAGGGTGTCGCCGTTCGGACGATGGTCGGGGGAGTCATCGAAGCGCATGGAATTGTCGGCGACGAGCAACCGCAGTGGAAGGGATTTGGGAGGAGGTCTCCGTTGACATCTCGGGCTGCAATCTGAATGGGGAGATGGGGAAAGGGTTAGGGTGTGGTTGTCGTCTGAGCTCGAGCAAGAGGGGAGGCAGAGGAGGCTCAATTAGCCGGACGGTGGAGGTCCCAATGTGGCAGACCCAAGCTCTATCTCGAACTCGAGGGCTCTTAGGTGCAGATGGAGAGGGTCGGGGCGATTAGGTGTACGAGAGAGGGGTCAGAGGGGAGGAGAGGGCTCGAGGTTGGCTTATATAGCCAGCCCGTGGTCCACCGTGGACGTGGCCACCGGAGTTGGCTGCAAAGGCAAGGGAGGCCACGGGAGGAGGCCAAGTCATGTGTGCGGAGACTGCAGTGCTTCTAGGCGTGTTCTACAATAGGGGGGAAGAGAGAGAGCGGGGATCTTGCGTGTGTTAAGTTGCGGGTTGGCTGAACCGGTAGTGCTCGGCACGCATGGGAGGGGAGAGAAGAAGGAAGAGAGAGGAGGGGGATGACAGCGTGCATGTCACGGACGCCGAGGCAGCCTCGGGAGACATGATGGGGGGCTAGGTGGTCGGAGTGCTCGATTGGGTGCGGCTATAGAGTGGATACACGCTGTAGTGCGCATGAGAGCACGGCCATTGCATGCCATGGCATTGTTTACATGCCATGGTCATTCCCACTTTTGTCTATGGGGTCTAGGGGAGTAAACGAGGCTGGGGGAGGCATAGGATGCTCTGGGGATTCGAGAAGGAAAGTTGAGAGAGAGGGAGAAACTTGTTGTCTGACTAGCACTCTCTGGCAATAGCTAGACGAACACTGATTCTGTGACAACAAACCTTCCCTTGCAACGGCACCAGAAGAATGCTACTAGCACTCCCCAGCAATGAAACTAGAAGAATGTTGTTGACGGCCCACCAGCGCGTGGGTTCGCAGCAGTTTTCGAGGGTAGAGTATTCGACCCAAATTTGTTGGTACGCCAGACAGGAGGTGAGAGAATACTCTCGAGTATTAGCAGCTGAATTTGTCAGATTCAACCACACCTGAAAGATTAGTATCTGCAAGCAAAGTAGTAACAACAAAGTAGTATGATAACAACGGTGTCAGAAACGATTTGTTGACGGCAGAATATTCCTAACGATTGTATCAATGGCGCCAAGTTGCCTCGTTGACGGAAATTGTAAGTTCCCGTCAACGACCAGCGAATCAAAAGTGTAGCAGGTAGCAGCAGTGTGACGAGTAACAGCAGTGGCAAGGAACAGCAGTAGTGACAGCAGTAGCAAGTAGCAACAGTAGCAAGCGACAGTAGTAGCAATAGTAGCAGCAGATCAAGACAAGTAACAACACCATAGCAAGACAAGTAACAGCAGCAGAGTAAGACAAGTAACAGCAGCAGTACGACAAACTCGTAGGCAATGGGTCGGTGATTTGTTTGGATGATATTCATCATGCAACAGTTATAACACAGAGAGATATGTGGCTAGCTCCCGTTCGTCAATGTGATGTAGGCATGCATTCCGTGTGTCATGATACGTGCTTAGGGAAGAGAACTTGCATGACATCTATTGTCCATCCCTCCCGTGGCAGCGGGGTCCAAAAGGAAACTACGGGATATTAAGGTTCTCCTTTTAATAAAGAACCGGACCAACGCGTTAGCACTTGGTGAACACATGAACTCCTCAAACTATGGTCATCACCGGGAGTGGTTCTCGTTATTGTCACTTCGGGGTTGCCGGATCATAACACATAGTAGGTAACTACAACTTGCAAGATTGGATCTAGAACACACATATATTGGTGACAACATAAGAATTTCAGATCTGAAATCATGGCACTCGGGCCCTAGTGACAAGCATTAAGCATGGCAAAGTAGTAGCAACATCAATCTCAGAACATAGTGGATACTGGGGATCAATCCCAATCAAAACTAACTCGATTACATGATAGATCTCATCCTACTCATCACCGCCCAGCGAGCCTACGAATAGATTACTCATGAACGACGAAGAGCTTCATGGAATTGGAGAGGGAAGAAGGTTGATGATGACGATGGAGACGATTTCCCCTCTCCGGAGCCCAAGACGGACTCCAGATCTGCCCTCTAGATGAAGAACAGGTTGTGGCGGCGACTCCGTATCGCAAACGCGACGAAATCTTCTCTTTTTATTTTTTCTGGGACGAAAGTGAACTTATAGATCTGAGATTGGGGGCGGCAGAGCCGTGTGGACCCCACAAGCTTGCCCACCGCCACCAAGGGGTGGCGGAGGCAGGGCTTATGGCCCACTGGCCCACCCCCTCAGGTGGATCTTGGCGCAGGTATTTTTCATATTTTCCAAAAATGCTCCCCGTAAATTTTCAGGACGTTTGGAGAACTTTGATTTCTGCACAAAAATAACACCAAGGCAATTCTGCTGAAAACAGCGTCAGTCCAGGTTAGTTCCATTCAAATCATGCAAATTAGAGTCCAAAACAAGGGCAAAAGAGTTTGGAAAAGTAGATACGACGGAGACGTATCAACTCCCCCAAGCTTAAAACCTTGCTTGTCCTCAAGCAACTCAGTTGACAAACTGAGAGAGAAAGAAAAACTTTGACAAACTCTGTTTGATCTTGTTGTTGCAACTATGTCTAACTCATAACCAGAATTTTAGCAAGATCACAAGTTAACCACATAAGCAAGTGACACAAAGGTCTCACGGTAAACTAATATCAATGGCATAATCAACTAACGAGTAAATAATAATGAGTTTCAAATACCAACACTTCAATCAAAACAAGCATGAAGCAATATGAATAGGTGGTATCTCGTTAGCTCTTTCTGAGACCGCAAAACATAAATGCAGAGCACTTTCAAAGATCAAGGGCTGACTAAACATTGTAATTCATAGCAATGAAGATCCAGTCATAGTCACACTCAATATCAATCAAAAGCAAATCATAAAAATGACAGGGGTGCTCTCTAATTGGTGCTTATAGAAGAGGAGGATGACTCAACAGGAAAAAAAATAGACACGCCCTTCGCAGAGGGAAGCATTGATTTGCAGAGGTGTCAGAGCTCAAGCTTTGAAAACAGAGATAATAATTTTGGGTGGCATGCTTTCATTGTCAAGGCAATGACCAAGAGTTCTCAATATCTTTCATGCTACTCATGCTATAGGCGGTTCCCAAACAGAAAAGTAAAGTTTTAACTCCCCCACCACCAATCAATCACACTCCACGGCTAGCCGAATCCTCGGGTACCGTCCATACTAACATCAATCCGGGGGGAGTCTTGTTTTACAGTTATGTTTTTGATTTAAGCGTGGAACTGGGCATTCCAATTACCGGCCCCTTTCTCGTGAATGACACTGAATAAACACATGTCGAGGATAACACTCCTAGGATGGAAGATACCAGTAGCCCTCTGTCACCACATGAGCTGTTCGGGCATGCAAAACAGATTATTTCTTGAAGATTTAGAGAATGGCACATGCAAATTTACTTGGAACGGTAGGTAGATACCGCAAATAGGTAGGTATGGTGGACTCTCATGGAAAAAACTTTTGGGTTTATGGAAGTGGATGCACAAGCAGTATTCCGCTTAGTACAAGTGAAGGCTAGCAAAAGACTGGGAAGCGACCAACTAGAGAGCGACAACAGTCATCAAGATGCTATGAGTTTGACTAACATTGAATGCAAGCATGAACAGGATATAAATCACCATGAACATGAACATAATAGAGGCTATGTTGATTTTGTTTCAACTACATGCATGAACATGCGCCAAGTCAAGCCACTTAAAACATTCAAAGGAGAATACCATCCTATCATACCACATCATAGTCATCTCAAAATCTATGTTGGCATTCAAGACAAACCATTATAAACTCCTAGCAAAATAAGCATGGCATCAGAAACTATGATCTCTAAGTTGTCATTGCAAACATGGTTCTCTCACAACAAAGCTGAATCTGGGCCGACAAGCTAGTCATATTTACAAAAACAAAATAGATAGAGTTCATACCAGCTTTTCAGTCTCAGTCACTTCATCATATATCATCATTATTGCCTTTCACTTGCATGATCGAACGATGTGAACAATAATAAGCGTGCTTGTGCATTGGACTAAGCTGAATCTGCAGGCAAACACAAAGGAGAAGACAAAGTAATATGGCTCTTTGAAAGCTAAACAGGTATGCATGTAAGAACCACTAAACATTGTATCCAATATCTTCTACTTGACCCAAAGAAAAAGAAAACTATTTACACGGGAAAGCTCCCAACAAGCAAAAGAAGAAAGAAAAATATTTTGGGGTTTTCTCAAAAGGACACAAAACAAGAAAACAAGAAAACAAGATAAACTAGCATGGATAATACAGTGGCAAAGTATAAACACCGGCTAACAAAGTGAAAGCATAAGCATGAATGTAAAGTCGGTGAGAACACGTACTCCCCCAAGCTTAGGCTTTTGGCCTAGCTTGGTCTACTCCCATGGATGGTCCTGGCGAAACCCAAAATCATAATGGGTGTTATACGGGAGTACTGCAACCACTGCCTGAATAGCTGTCTTGCGAAGTCGAGCAGCCGTCGCCTCCCTCTCATACTCCTCTGCCTCTCCTATGGTTATGTAGTATCTTCGTTTTACCTGAAAGTCAAAGAAAGCAGGAGCAGGAAGGGTAATATGGAAAACAGGTTGTCGGTTAAATATCAAGCGGTATAGGAGGGATCCATGATCTCTCTCAAGGAACTGGTAGTGTGTTAGAGCGACACGATCAAGGTAGGCTGTACGGAGAGGAGGGTCTTCTGAACGGATGGATATTCCAAGAAAATTTGCTAAGCATGTAGCATAAACTCCACCAAAGAAATCCCCCTCACTGGCATTTTTATTCAGCGTCCTTGCTATTATAGCTCCCATATTGAAGCTCCTGTCACCTGTTAGTATGATCTTAAGGATACTAAGGTCGGAAGTGCATAGGTGACAATGTGCACCCTTGTCGTTAAGGCACCTACCTATGAAGAGGGCAAAGTAGTGCAAGGCAGGGAAATGGATGCTTCCTATGGTGGCTTGTGTGATATCTCTGGTTTCTCCAGCAGTTATACTGGAGACAAAGTCTCTGACCGAAGATTTAGAAGGATCATTAATACTACCCCCATCGGGTATCTTGCAAATCCTATTGAAATCCTCCAAATCCATGGTATAGGATTTATCGTACAGATCAAACAGTATGCATGAGTCATGGCCGAGTGAAAATCTGAATCTACGCACAAAAGAGGCAGTGAGCATAGCATACTGTTCACATTTATCTGAGAGGAATTCTTCTAACCCGGCATTGCGGACAAGTGTATCAAACTCATCCTTGAAAGCTGCTTCGATCATAAACTCATCGGAAGGCCATTCACATGGTTGCACCGGTGCATCCCTTATTTGAAAAGGCTCGGGCTCCTGAAAAGAAAGACGGGGACCCTTCTTACTTGAGGAACCACCATGAAACTTCCTCCTGAACATAATTCCCTTTTGCTGAAGTTTTTGAAGTTCAAGAGAAAAGTGAATGAAGACCAACCATACCTTGTAGCAACTACTCCTACTAGTGCCTAGAAACCGTATCACGCGCTAAAACTACTTGGGACCAGCTAAAATCAACCTTTCTAGCTCAAGAACAGGGTCACCAAGGTAGCAAGAATACGCGAAAGATAAAGCACTAGAGCAAAAACTAATTGGACCAATGGAGGAGTCACTTACCAAGGAGTAATTTCCCCCAAAGCGGTTCGGAGAATGGTGCTTTGAGCAAGGAGATCGAAAATCACAGCCAAATGAGCAAGAACACGGGTTTGAGCTGCGAAACAATTTTTTCTGGAGGTGGAAGAAGAGGCTGGGAGCTGGAATGAGTGGCGGGGGTCCCTGTGGGCCCCACAAGCTTGCCCTCCGCCACCAAGGGGTGGCGGTGGCAGGGCTTGTGGCCCACTGGTCTGTCCCCCAGGCCAGCTCTCAGGCCCAGTAATTTTCAAAAATTCCAGAAAAAATCATACTAAATTTTCAGGACCATTGGAGAACTTTTATTTTCGAGGTATTTTTCTCCGGGACGCTAAAACAGAAAACAGGAAAAACTAAACTAATTCTATCATTTTTCTTCTAAGCAACAGAAAATGAAAGCTCAAAACAGAGGTATGTGACTCTTTAATTCATCCATTTCATGGTCATCGAAAGAAATCCGCCAATGGAGTTGATCAAGTCCTCATGACAAAACCTTCTCGAATCGCAGGAGAGAATGGAGAATTTTCAAATAGCCACTAAGTCACCTCAATGGGGATATGTATCTCCCCAACAAGCAAATCATACTTCATCTTGACACGAGGAATAGGGCATTCAAAGCTCCCAATAAGAATCAGTGAAGTCTTTTCAATAGCATTGATGCAATGTACTTGATATCGTTTCTTCGGAAAGTGCACAATGTGCTCATTACTGTTGACATGGAAAGTGACATTGCCTTTGTTGCAATCTATAACAGCCCCTACAGTGTTTAAAAAGGGTCTTCCGAGGATGACAGCCATGGCATCGTCCTCGGGAATATCCAAGATAACAAAGTCTGTTAAGATAGTGGTGTTAGAAACCACAACAGGCACATCCTCACAAATGCCGATAGGGAAAGCAGTTGATCTGTCGGCCATTTGCAGAGAAATTTCAGTGGGTGTAAACTTATCCAACTCAAGTCTACGATAAAGAGAGAGCGGCAGAACACTAGCACCAGCTCCAAGGTCACATAAGGCAGTTCTTACGTAGTTTCCTTTAATGGAACAAGGTATAGTGGGCACTCTGGGATCACCAAGTTTCTTAGGAGTTCCACCTTTGAAAGTGTAATTGGCAAGCATGGTGGAGATCTCAAGATCTGGTATCTTCCGTTTATTAGTCACGATATCTTTCATGTACTTGGCATACGGAGACATCTTGAGCATATCAGTTAACCGCATCTGCAGAAAGATGGGTCTTATCATCTCAACGAAGCCCTCAAAATCCTCATCATCCTTTTTCTTGGATGGCTTAGGAGGAAAGGGCATAGATCTCTGAACCCATGGTTCCCTTTCTTTACCATGCTTCCTAGCAGTGAAGTCATTCTTATTGTATCTCTTAGGTTGTGGATTATCAGGATTAACCGTAGGTTCAATCTCCACATCCCCATCATTGCTAGGTTGAGCATTATTATGAACATCACTATCCATATTGTCACCAGGTTCATGTTCAGCACCAGATTGTGTTTCCGCATCAGACGCAGAAATATCATTAGGTTCTTCAGGTGTGACAGTATTTGGTGAACTGGCATGTAGGTTTCTATCATCCTTCTTCTTCTCCTTAGGATGACTGGGTGTATCAGCATTGATTCCTTGAGAATCTTGATCAATTCTCTTAGGATGACCTTCAGGATACAAAGGTTCCTGAGTCATTTTGCCTCCTCTAGTAATGACTCTGACAGAGTTGTCATTTAATTCATTGAGGAGGTCGTTCTGAGCTTTAAGTACTTGTTCTACCTGAGTAGTAATCATAGAGGCATGTTTACTCAGAAGCTTCAGATCATTGACATTTCTGTATACACAAGCACTTAGATGGCTAAGCATACGAGTACTTTGTTCCAAATGTCTGCTAACATAATCATTGAAACTCTGTTGTTTGGCAACAAAGTTTTCAAATTCATCTAATGCCTTTCTCTTGCATAGATTTCTTGGCTTCTTGCATATCTTCGGGACTAAGGAATAGAATACCTCTTTTCTTAGGAGTTGGCTTAGGAGGTGGTTCGGGAATAGTCCAAGCATTATCGTTGACCAAGATGTTATTCAGTAGGGTCTCAGCTTGTTCTACAGTTCGTTCCCTGAAAACACAACCGGCACAACTATCTAGATGGTCTCTAGAGGCATCGGTAAGTCCGTTATAGAGGATATCAAGTATCTCGTTCTTCTTAAGAGGGTGATCAGCCAAAGCATTCTGTAGCTGGACGAGCCTCCCCCAAGCTTGTGGGAGACTCTCTTCTTGGAGTTGAGCAAAGTTGTATATTTCCTGCAAGGCAGCTTGCTTCTTATGGGCAGGGAAATATTTCTCACAGAAGTAGTAGACCATATCCTAGGGACTACTCACACATCCAGGAGCAAGAGAGGTGAACCAGGCTTTAGCGTCATCCTTTAGAGAGAAAGGAAACAACTTAAGGATATAGTAGTGGCGGATCTTCTCCTCATTAGTGAAAAGGGTGGCTATATCGTGTAGTTTGGCAAGATGAGCTACGACCGTCACAGACTCATAACCGTGAAAAGGATCAGATTCGACTAGAGAGATTATCTCAGGATCGACAGAGAATTCATAATCCTTATCGGTGATAAAGATAGGTGAAGTGGCAAACTTCGTGTCGTATTTCATCCTAGCTTTCAGAGATTTTTCCTTCCACTTCAGAAGTAATTTCTCAGCGTCATAGGCATCCTTACACGCAAGAAAAACCTCAGCTATCTCTCCCTCCATAACATAACCCTCAGGTATATCAGGCAATTCATATCTAGGAGAGCTAGATCTAAGAGGAGCAAAAGCAGGTTCTAACTCAATAGTATCGGCAGTTTCAGAAGCATCACGAGCATTGGCAGTAACTCTAGCAATATGAGCATCAAGGAGCACTCCTAGTGGAACATCAGGCAAAGTAGTATCTCTAGCAGTATCAAGCATAGCATCATCAGGCAAAATAGCATCTCTAGCATCATCAGGCAAAGCAGTATCAAGCATAGCATCTCTAGCAGTATCAGGCATAGTAGCAAGCATAGCATCTCTAGCAGTATCAGGCATAGTATCAAGCATAGCATCTCTAGCAGTATCAAGCATAGCATCTCTAGCAGTAGCATCATAAGCATCATCAAGCACAGGCGACATATCAAGATTTCTAGCAGGAGGTGATGTCGCAAACTTACTCATAACCGAAGGTGAATCAAGTGCAGAGCTAGATGGCAATTCCTTACCTCCCCTCGTTGTTGAGGGCAAGACTTTGGTTTTTGGATCCTTCAGATTCTTCATAGTGATGAGCAGATATAAATCCCAAGTGACTGAGAGAATATAGCAATACCTCCCCGGCAACGGCGCCAGAAAAATGCTGACTGGCACTCTCTAGCAATAGCTAGACAAATGATGATTCTGTGACAACAAACCTTCCCTTGCAACGGCACAAGAAGAATGCTACTAGCACTCCCGACAATGAAACTAGAAGAATGTTGTTGACGGCCCACCAGCGCGTCGGTTCGCAGCAGTTTTCGAGGGTAGAATATTCGACCCAAATTTGTTGGTACGCCAGACAGGAGGTGAGAGAATACTCTCGAGTATTAGCAGCTGAATTTGTCAGATTCAACCACACCTGAAAGATTAGTATGTGCAAGCAAAGTAGTAACAGCAAAGTAGTATGATAACAACGGTGTCAGAAATGATCAGTTGATGGCAGACTATTCGTAACAATTGTATCAATGGCGCCAAGTTGCCTCGTTGACGGAAATTGTAAGTTCCCGTCAACGACCAGCGAATCAAAAGTGTAGCAGGTAGCAGCAGTGTGACGAGTAACAGCAGTGGCAAGGAACGGCAGTAGTGACAGCAGTAGCAAGTAGCAACAGTAGCAAGCGATAGTAGTAGCAACAGTAGCAGCAGAGCAAGACAAGTAACAGCAGTAGAGCAAGACAAGTAACAGCAGCAGTAGGACAAACTCGTAGGCAATGGGTCGATGATTTGTTTGGATGATATTCCTCATGCAACATTTATAACACGGAGAGATATGTGGCTAGCTCCCGTTCGTCAATGTGATGTAGGCATGGATTCCGTGTGTCGTCAAACTTGCTTAGGGAAAAGAACTTGCATGACATCTATTGTACATCCCTCCCGTGGCAGCGGGGTCCAAAAGGAAACTACGGGATATTAAGGTTCTCTTTTAATAAAGAACCGGACCAACGCATTAGCACTTGGTGAACACATGAACTCGTCAAACTATGGTCATCACCGGGAGTGGTTCCGGTTATTGTCACTCCGGGGTTGCCGGATCATAACACATAGTAGGTAACTACAACTTGCAAGATCTGATCTAAAACACACATATATTGGTGACAACATAATAATTCCATATCTGAAATCATGGCACTCGGGCCCTAGTGACAAGCATTAAGCATGGCAAAGTAGTAGCAATATCAATCTCAGAACATAGTGGATACTAGGGATCAATCCCCATCAAAACTAACTCGATTACATGATAGATCTCATCCTCTCATCACCGCCCAGCGAGCCTACGAATAGATTACTCACGAACGACGAAGAGCTTCATGGAATTGGAGAGGGAAGAAGGTTGATGATGACGATGGCGACGATTTCCCCTCTCCGGAGCCCTAGACGGACTCCTGATCTGCCCTCGAGATGAAGAACAGGTTGTGGCAGCGCCTCCGTATTGCAAACGCGATGAAATCTTCTCTTTTTATTTTTTTTA
The DNA here is from genome assembly GCF_904849725.1 of Hordeum vulgare subsp. vulgare. Classification (NCBI taxonomy): domain Eukaryota; kingdom Viridiplantae; phylum Streptophyta; class Magnoliopsida; order Poales; family Poaceae; genus Hordeum; species Hordeum vulgare. Next base: position 89,976,932 of record NC_058518.1, read on the forward strand.
GGACGAAAGTGAACTTATAGACCTGAGATTGGGGGCGGCAGAGCCGTGTGGGCCCCACAAGCTTGCCCACCGCCACCAGGGGGGTGGCGGAGGCAGGGCTTGTGGCCCACTGGCCCACCCCTCAGGTGGATCTTGGCGCAGGTATTTTTCATATTTTCCAAAAATGCTCCCCGTAAATTTTCAGGACGTTTGGAGAACTTTGATTTCTGCACAAAAATAACACCAAGGCAATTCTGCTGAAAACAGCGTTAGTCCAGGTTAGTTCGATTCAAATCATGCAAATTAGAGTCCAAAACAAGGGCAAAAGAGTTTGGAAATGTAGATACGATGGAGACGTATCATTGTCCAGGGAGGTAAAATTGGGATTTTACCATAGCAATGACTGAGCAAAGGCTGGGGAAAGCTACTCAGGGTGCATGGTGACTAGATGAAGACTCACAAAAATTGGGGGTGAAGGAGAACAGTGGAAGGTGTGAAAACATGGTTTTTACCAAATGACCAGGAGGTGTTTGTTGTTGGTCTAGGCAAGTAAAAATAGTTTGCTTGCGATGAGATTTAACAGGATGAGATGGTAGATGAAAATGGGGTTGATCACCAAGTTTGAGCTTAATTGGAGGAAGTTGTCAATGCAAACTTTGTAAACCCTAGAAACCGGCAGAAACAAGTTTCTAAAGATCTAGGCTTACAAATCCATTCCTCGTAATGCACCACTTGGTGTGGAGGAATTATTTGGTCATTAGCACATGCCCAAAAAGTTTGGGATCAATTGGGAAAACTTGGCAATCTAGATTTGCACAAATTTGGTTCTGGACAGAGAGGATTTTGGAATATTTTGGAGAATCAAATCAATTTGGATTGATATGAAACTTGGCAAGATCATCACATATATCATGTGTGACTTGCTAGAATATTCCAAGAATTATTTGAGAATATTTCTTATAGAAATATTTCAAAATCTTCAAATAGGCAGAAAGGTTTTTGGAAGATTTTGTCCAATATTTTGAACATGACCATGCGTTGAAACTTTTATATATGGAAAATATATGTCCTCTCGGTTTCCCTAAATTTCCTCAAATATTTTGAAAGCATTACATTTTTCCTTATAAAAGACCATTTCTGCCCTCAGAAAAAGGTATTTAAATAAAATTATAAATAAATTTTAAAACAATTATTTTGTGGTTTTGGGAAGTCTTTTTGATAATAGGATCCAAATAAATTATTTGAGGTAAAACATCTTCCCTAATTTGAGGACCTGTAGTACAAACCGCAATTCCGAGTTTTTGAAAGCTCAAAATAAATAAATGTTTTTTGGTGAAAATAAAATTTTGTAAAAATAGTTTTAGGTCCTATAAACATGGCAGGGTCATTGGGAAAGGATTTGGAGCAATAATATGAGTCTTGTTAGAAGGAGGATTTTTGTGATTAAAACCCCAAATAAGCAAACAAGCTAAAAGAAATCAATTCAATCATCACAAGCACACAAAAAGTTTTAATTGGTCCAAAAAATTATAAACCCATAGCATAAAAAAAGTAGTACAAACAGAGGGTGTGATAGACCTACCCCCTTACAAGAATCTCGTCCCCGAGATTCCTAAGCTAAGTGCTAAAGATATAAGGGAACTCAAATCTAAGGTAGTCTTCACGCTCCGAGGTTGCTTCTGCTTTAATGTGGTTTCTCTAGTGTACCTTGTAGTACATGATGCGGCTTCTGGTGCAACACTCGACTTCATCCTAGATGCAAACTGGTCTCTCGCGATAAGTGAGGTCTGGTTGAACGTCGATGGCTTGATGATCGATGTCCTCGTAGAGATCAGGGCGGTTGGGAACTTGGAGGCACTTCCTGAGCTCTGACACGTGGAAAACATTATGCACGTCAAAAATCTCGGAAAGTAGCTCTAACTAGTAGGCAACTTCTCCTCGCTTTGTGGTGATCTTGAAGGGGGCAATATATCTTGGTGCAAACTTTCCCTTGACTAGGAAGCACTTGTTTCCCTTGAGGGGTGTGACTCGCAGATAAACATGGTCTCCGACGCACAAGTTCACTTCTCCGCGGTGTGACTCGGTGTAGCTCTTTTGTCTTGACTTGGTTGTTTCCAGATGCTCTCTGACTAGTTGAACTTGCTCTTCAGCCTCACGAAGAATTTCTGGTCCAAATACAGGTCCTTCTCTGGTTTTGTACCAATTGAGGGGAGTGCGGCACATGAGTCCATACAACACCTCAAATGGTGCCATCTAAAGGATCGAGTGGTAGTTGTTGTTGTAGGAGAACTCGGCAAAGGGTAATCAGTCTTTCCATTTGGCTCCATATGCCAAAATACAAGCATGAAGCATGTCTTCGAGTATCTGGTTTACTCGTTCCGTTTGTCCGCCTGTCCGAGGGTGAAAAGCGGTGATCAAGGATAGCTTGATTCCCGTGGCTTCTTGAAACTTCTTCCAGAACCCCAAGATAAACTGAGTACCTCGGTCTGACACGATCTCCTTTGGAACTCTGTGGAGTACGCTCGATGTAAAGTTGTCTAGCTTGTGTCCATCGTAGGAGGTCTTGACGGGAACAAAGTGGGCTACCTTGGTCACGTGGTCGACAATGACCCAAGTGGAATCATGTCCTTTGCTTGATCTGGGCAATCCGGTGATGAAGTCCATCCCGACCTTATCCCACTTCCATTCAGGCACTTTTAGAGGTTGTAGCAATGCAGTAGGTCGCTGATGTTCTACTTTGACTATCTGGCATACGTCACACTTAGCTACAAAATAGATTATTTCTATCTTCATGCCATGTCACCAGAATCTTGCTTTGATGTCTTGGTACATCTTGGTTCCTCCAGGATGGATGGAATATAGAGTGTCATGGGCTTCTTACAAGATCAGATTCTTGAGCTCAACTTTGTTGGGTACGCAAATGCGATTCCCAAACCATACGGCTCCTTCTTCAATCACGGAGAATCCTTGGGCCTTGCCTTTCTTGATCTTACTCTTGATGCCTTCAATGCTCTCGTGACCTTTCTGAGCCTCCTTAATATCACTTATCAAGGTAGGCTTTGCTTCGAGGTTGACAAGAAATCCTCGTGCAACTAGTTCCAACCCAAAGCTCTCAAGCTCTTCATACAAGGCGGGTAGCCTTTCCTTAATCATAGCATTCAAGGAACAAGCCTTTCTGCTTAAGGCATCATCTACCAGATTAGCTTTCCCTGTGTGGTATTGAACACTGTGGTCATGGTCCTTGATCAACTCCAACCATCTCCGTTGCCTCATGTTCTATTCCTTTTGAGTGAGAAATATACTTCAAACTATTGTGGTCTGTGTATATCTCACATCGCTTTCCCGGATGGTAATGTCGCCATGTCTTCCAGGAATGGACCACAGCTGCCAACCCAGGATCATGAGTGGCGTAGTTCTCTTCGTGAGGACATAGTTGTGTGGATAGATATTATACGACTATGCCTTCTTGCATCAGAACACCACCAAGCACGGTTCTTGATGCATCAAATATATCACAAACTCTTTGTGAACATCGGGGGTGGCCAAAACTGGGGCTATCGTCAATCTATTCTTGAGCTCCTGGAAGCTTTCTTCACATTGCTTGGGGATTGCCATCCAGTCACGGCTTCAATCTTGGTAGGATCCACTGACAATCCTACTGTCGTCAACACATGACCCAAGAATCCAACTTCATGCAGCCAGAATTTGCACTTACTGAATTTGGCATAAAGCTGGTACTCTCGAAGCTTCTCCAACACCATCCTCAAATGTTTCTCATGCTCTTATTGAGACTTAGAGAAGACGAGTACGTCGTCGATGAAGAGAACGACAAACTTGTCCACATACTCCATGAAGATTTTGTTCATGAGGTACATGAACTAGGATGGGGCATTTGTTAACCCAAATGACATGACAGTGTACTCATACATGCCATACAGGGTCAGAAATGTCGTCTTTGGAATATCTTGGGGTCTGATCTTTAACTGGTAGTACCCAGACATGAGATCTATCTTGGAAAACTCCTTGGCACCATTCACTTGATAGAATGGGTCTTCAATCTTGGGGAGTGGGTACTTGTTCTTTATTGTGACCTCATTGAGAGAACGGTATTCGACATAGAGTCGAATAGTTCTGTCCCTCTTCAACACAAATAGAACAGATGATCCCCAAGGAGGGGCACTAGGGCGAATGAATCCTTTTCTGAGCTGCTCAGCTAGTTGCTTCTTCAGTTCAGCCAACTCATTGGATCCAATTCTATAGGGCTTCATATAGATGGGTCATGCTCCGTGCATTAGCTCAATGATGAACTTAAATTCATGGTTAGGAGGCATTCTGGGCATCTCATCAGGAAAAAATTTGGGTATTCACATACAACTAGCACTTGATCCAACTCAATTCCCGACAAACAATTGATCTGAGGGGCTTGAGCGAAGACAGGGTTGGGAACATACTTGACTTCAACTCCTTGACTACTTGTCATGGTAACAGTCCGCTTGGCATAGTCTAGAAAGCCTTGATGCTTGGTCAACCACTCCATGTCAAGGATCACATCCAAGCATTGCGACTTCAGGACGATAAGATCTACTAGGAAGTCTACCCCGTTGATGTTAATCCCGACTCCTTTACATCCTATCTTGGTCCTCGAAACTGAACTCGGGGTTTGTACCAACATATGACTACCCAACGGTGTAGGCTTCTTACCACTCTCTAGAGCAAATTTTTGGGTAAAAAAAGAATGTGAAGCACCACAATCAAGCATAACTGTTGCTAGGGTTGAGTTGACAAGGAATGTACCCAGTATGAAATCCGGTCTTCCTAGGCTTCCTCAGTGCTGACGTGATTCACACGACCTTTGCCATTGTTGGGCTGGTTGCGGGGAGTGATACGTCTCCAACGTATCTATAATTTTTTATGGTTTCATGCTATTATCTTGTCAAACTTTGGATGTTATGCATGCCTTTTTTTTGAGACTAAATTATTAACTCAGTGCCAAGTGTGAGTTCCTATTTTTTCCATGTTTTTGACCCCTTTCAGAGGAGATTTTGAAACGGAGTCCAAACGGAAGAAAATCCCCGAAAAGATTTTTTCTGGAATGGAAGAAGATCGGGAAGCTTGAGAGCCAAGGCAGGGGAGCCTCACGGGCCCCACAAGCCCCCACCCCATGGCCAGGGGGAGGCCGCGGCCCACAGGCTTGTGGGCCCCCTGGGCACCCTCTGCCCTAGGGGTTGCACCTATAAATTCCCTAAAGATCCCAAAAAAATCAAGAGATCATCGAAATTACTTTTCTGCCGCCGCAAGCTTCTGTCTCCGCAAGATCCCATTTAGGGCACGTTCTCGTGCCCTGCCGGAGGGGAGATTCGGATACGGAGGGCTTCTTCATCAACACCATGACCTCTCTGATGATGCGTGAGTAGTTCACCATAGACCTACAGGTCCATAGCTAGTAACTAGATGGCTTCTTCTCTCTCTTGGATCTTCAATACAAAGTTCTCCATGATCTTCATGGAGATCTATCCGATGTAATCTTCTTTTGCGGTGTGTTTATCGAGATCCGATGAATTGTGGATTTATGATCAGATTATCTATGAATCTTATTTGAGTTTATTCCGATCTCTCTTATGCATGATTTCATATCCTTGTAATTCTCTTCGAGTTGTGGGTTTTGTCTGGCCAACTAGATCTATGATTCTTGCAATGAGAGAACTGCTTGGTTTTGGGTTCATACCGTGCGGTGACCTCACCCAGTGACAGAAGTGGTAGCGAGGCACGCATCGCGTTGTTGCCATCAAGGGTAAAAAGATGGGGTTTTCATCATTGGTTTGAGATTATCCCTCTACATCATGTCATCTTGCTTAAGGCGTTACTCTGTTCGTCATGAACTCAATACACTAGATGCATGCTGGATAGCGGTCGATGTGTGGAGTAATAGTAGTAGATGCAGAAAGTATCGGTCTACTTGTCTCGGACGTGATGCCTATATGTATGATCATTGTCTTAGATATCGTCATGACTTTGCGCGGTTCTATCAATTGCTCGACAGTAATTTGTTCACCCACCATGATATTTGCTATCTTGAGAGAAGCCTCTAGTGAACACTATGGCCCCCGGGTCTACTCCACACCATATTTTCAGCTTTACACTTTTTACTTTGTTGCACTTTCCGCCTTCAGATCTCACTTTGCAAACAATCTTGAAGGGATTGACAACCCCTTTGAAGCGTTGGGTGCAAGCTTGTTTGTGTTTGCGCATGTACTCTAGACTTGACGAGGCCCTCCTTCTCGATCGATACCTTGGTTCTCAAACTGAGGGAAATACTTACTGCTCCTGTGCTGCATCACCCTTTCCTCTTCAAGGGAAAAACCGACGCAAACAAGAGAAGTAGCAAGAAGAATTTCTGGCGTTGCCGGGAAGTACTTTTGTTGCCCTAGCAGAAGAATTTATGGCGCCGTTGCCGGGGAGGAAGATCAAGTCAAGAACTCATCCAAGTAGGTGTCGCAAACTCATCTCTTGCATTTACTTTGTTTGCCAGTTGCCTCTCGTTTTCCTCTCCCCCACTTCACAATTTGCCTTTTTCGTTTGCCTTTTTTGTTTGCCTTTTTGTTCGCCTTTTTCTCGCCGGATCTCCTTGTGTTACCATGTGCCTTCAATATGCTTGCATCTTCGCTTGCTGAAAATCTAGTGATATGGATCCTCATCCACTTCCTAATCTCTTTAATAGATCCAATTATGTTGATCCAATTGCTAGTGAGTTGAGTGCACTTGACTATCTTTATGGAGTTTTGCTTGAGATGCGTGAATCTGAAAATTGTGAGGAAGAAATTTATGAAGTGATTCACAAGGGCTCCTTGGATGAAAAGCATGATTGCAATGGTTTCACTATAAATTCTATTAGTGACAATCATACTAAAAATATGCAAAACCCTAAGCTTGGGGATGCTAGTTTTGCTATGTCCCCTACTTGTTGCAATAATCATGATTGGGGCGATGATTTTTCTTATGATCTTGAAAATTTGTTTAAGCGTCATGATGAATATTATGTTTGCAATAATATTGAAAGTGGGATTGGAGAAGTCATGACTTTATTTGATGATAATCCCACTATTTTTATGAGCGTCAACTTTGCTTGCATGTGGATCATGAAAAGAATATCCTTTGTGATATCTATATTGTTGAATTTGATTATGATCCCACATGTAATTGTTATGAGATAGGAAAATATTGTGGTAGAAACTTTCATGTTACCAAATTACCTCTCGTTATGTTGAGATTGCTATTGTCTCTTTCTTCTTCCTTGCATTTGGTAACTATTGGTTGCCTTGCCAATTTGTTTTCCTATAAAATGCCTATGCAAGGAAGTACGTTAGACTTATATGCAATTTTCACATGCTTTATGATGCTCTCGTTGTGCTTCAATTCTTGTCTTTTGTGTGAGCATCATTGATTTATCAATGCCTAGCTAAGGGCGTTAAACAATAGTGCTTGTTGGGAGGCAACCCAATGAATTTATCTTTTTCTTTCTGTTTTGTTGTGTCCACACCATCATAATTCTGTCGTGATTGTGTTTTTTGTGTTTCTTTTTGTGTTCGATCCAAGCAAAACCTTTATGACTAGTCTTGGTAATGGTTGTTTGATCCTGCTGGAAAAAGACAGAAACTTTTCGCTCACGAGATGATTTTTATTTTTTATTCGGAAAGAGATTTTGAGTTGATTATTTTTGCTGTTGGTTGATATGCCTTTTACCTAGGCAGTCGTAATGTTTCAAAATTGTTGAGGTAACAGAAGTATACGAAGTATACAGATTTCTACAGACTGGTCTGTTTTTGACAGGTTCTGTTTTTGTTGAGTTGGTTGCTTGTTTTGATGAAACTATGGTTAGTATCGGGGGGTACTAGCCATGGAAAAGTGAGAATACATTATCCCAACACCAATATAGATAGAATTCAAGTTTGCTACGGTACCAAAAGAGGTGGTAGTTTGTTTTCTTGTGCTAATGTTATCACAAGTTTCTGTTTAAGTTTTGTGTTGTGAAGTTTTCAAGTTTTGGGTGATGTTCTCATGGACAAAGAGATAAGGAGTGGAAAGAGCTCAAGCTTGGGGATGACCAAGGCATCCCAAGCCAAATTCAAGGACACCAAAAAGCCTAAGCTTGGGGATGCCCCCGGAAGGCATCCCCTCTTTCGTCTTCAATCCATCGGTAACATTACTTGGAGCTATATTTTTATTCACCACATGATATGTGTTTTGCTTGGAGCGTCTTGTATCATAGGAGTCTTTTATTTTTGTTGTGTCACAATCATCCTTGCTGCACACCTTTTTGAGAGAGAGAGAGAGAGACATGCACTCATCATGATTTTGCTAGAATGCTCATAGTGCTTCACTTATATCCTTTGAGCTAGATACTTTTGCTCTAGTGCTTCACTTATATCTTTAGAGCAAGGCGGTGCGTGATTTGGTAGTTGGCTTATGCTATGAAAGTAGTCCCAAAGGTGATAGATACCCAAAGAGGATGCAAAAAACCTCCATCTTCGTGTGCATTGAATAGAAAGAGAAGTTTTGATTCTTCTCAATTCGTTTTGAGACGTGGATTCGGTAATATTAAGAACTATGTTAGTAGGGTGTTGTGATTCTTGAAATACTAGTGTTGAAGTTAGTGATTCCCGTAGCATGCACGTATGGTGAACCGCTATGTTAGGAAGTTGGAGCATAATTGATCTATTGATTGTCATCCTTTGTGTTGAGGTCGGGATCGCGCGATGGTTTACACCTACCAACCCTTCCCCTAGGAGTATGCGTTTAGCACTTTGTTTCGATTACTAATAAAAACTTTCGCAACAAGTATGTGAGTTCTTCATGAATAATGTGAGTCCATGGTATAGATGCACTTTCACCTTCCACCATTTCTAGCCTCTCTAGTGCCGCGCAATTCTCGCCGGTGCACAAACCCACCAAATTCCTTCCTCAAAACAGCCACCATACCTACCTACTAGGGCATTTTCATAGCCATTCCGAGATATATTGACATGCAACTCCCACCGTTCTGTCTCACGACTTGTGTCGTCACTCTCATATTACCATTGCATGATCATAAGATAGCTAGCGAGATGTTTCAACGTCATACGCCATGCTAGATCGTTGCACATCCGGGTACACTGCCAGAGGCATTTCCTATGGAATCATCATTGTGATTTTTGAGCTGTGAGTAAACAAAAGTGTGATGAACATCATTATTAGAGCATTGTCCCATGTGAGGAAATTAAAAAAAAGGCCAAAGAGCCCCAAAAAAAGAGAGGCCTAAGAGCACAAATAAAAAAAGAGAAAAGAGAGAAGGGACAATGCTACTATCTTTTTCCATACTTGTGCTTCATGATAGCACCATGTTCTTCATGATTGAGAGCCTCTTGCTTTGTCACTACCATATGCTAGTGGGAATCTTCATTATATAACTTGGCTTGTATATTCCAATGATGGGCTTCCTCAAAATTGCCCTAGGTCTTCGTGAGCAAGCAAGTTGGATGCACACCCACTAGTTTTCCTTTTAAGCTTCCACATACTTATAGCTCTACTGCATCTCTTGTATGGCAATCCCTACTCATTCACATCGATATATATTAATGGGCATCTCCATAACCCTTTGATACGTCGAGTCAATGTGACCATCTCCTCCTTTTTGTCTCACAACCACCACCACACTCTACTCCACCTATAGTGCTATATCCATGGCTCGCGCTCATGTATTGCGTGATAGTTATAAAAAGTTTGAGAAAGTAAGAGTGTGAAAACAATTACTTGGCCAAAACCGGGGTTGTGCATGATTTACATTAGTTGTGTGAGGATGATGGAGCATAGCCACACTATATGATTTTGTAGGGATAGCTTTCTTTGGCCTTGTTATTTTGAAAGTTCATGATTACCTTGCTAGTTTGCTTGAAGTATTACTGTTTTCATGTCAATAGCAAACTATTGTTTCGAATCTTACGGATCTGAACATTCATGTCACGTGAAAGAAGTTGCAAAGGACAACTATGCCAGGTAGCATTCCACATCAAAAATTCATTCTTTATCACTTCCCTACTCGAGGACGAGCAGGAGTTAAGCTTGGGGATGCTTGATATGTCTCCAACGTATCTATAATTTTTGATGTTTTCATGCTATTATCTTGTCAAACTTTGGATGTTATGCATGCCTTTTATATATTTTTGGGGACTAACTTATTAACTCAGTGCCAAGTGCCAGTTCTTGTTTTTTCCATGTTTTTGACCCCTTTCAGAGGAGATCTTGAAACGGAGTCCAACCGGAAGAAAATCCCCGAAAAGATTTTTTCTGGAACGGAAGAAGATCGGGAAGCTTGAGAGCCAAGGCAGGGGAGCCTCACGGGCCCCACAAGCCCCCACCCCGCGGCCAGGGGGGAGGTGATGACCCACAAGTATAGGGGATCAATCGTAGTCCTTTCGATAAGTAAGAGTGTCGAACCCAACGAGGGGCAGAAGGCTCTCATAAACGGATTTCAGCAAGGTAATAACTGCAAGCACTGAAAGTAGCGGTAACAAGTGATTGTGTAGCGAGGTGAAACGTAGCAAGAAAAGAGTAACGAGTAACGAGTAGTAGCAATGGTGCATCAAGTGGCCCAACCCCTTTTGTAGCAAGGAACAGGCCTGAACAAAGTCTTCTAGGAGGAAAAACGCTCCCGAGGACACACGGGGATTTCTTTTATGCTAGTTTCGTCATGTTCATATGATTCGCGTTCGTTACTTTGATAATTTGATATGTGGGTGGACCGGCGCTTGGGTACTGCCCTTACTTGGACAAGCATCCCACTTATGATTAACCTCTCTCGCAAGCATCCACAACTACAAAAGAAGAATTAATACAAAGTCTAACCATAGCATTAAACTAGTGGATCCAAATCAGCCCCTCACGAAGCAACGCATAGGCTGGGGTTTAAGCTTCTGTCACTCCAGCAACCCATCATCTACTTACTACTTCCCAATGCCTTCCTCTAGGCCCAAATATGGTGAAGTGTTATGTAGTCGACGTTCACATAACACCACTAGAGGAAAAGACAACATACATCATATCAAAATACCGAACGAATATAAAATTCACATGACTATTATCAGCATGACTTATCCCATGTCCTGAGGAACAAAAGTAACTACTCACAAAACATAATCATAATCATGATCAGATGTGTAATGAATAGCATCAAGGATCTGAACATAAACTCTTCCACCAAGTAATCCAACTAGCATCAACTACAAAGAGTAATCAACACTACTAGCAACCTTACAAGTACCAATCGGAGTTGTGAGACGGAGATTGGTTGCAAGAGATGAACTAGGGATTGGAGAGGAGATGGTGCTGATGAAGATGTTGATGAAGATGCCTCCCCTCCGACGAGAGGAGTTTTGGTGATGACGATGGCGACGATTTCCCCCTCCGGGAGGGAAGTTTCCCCGGCAGGATCGTCCTGCCGGAGCTCTAGATTGGATCTGCTCAAGTTCCGCCTCGTGGCGGCGGCGAAACCACGAAAAAGCTCCCTTCTGATTTTTTTCTGGACCAAGACGCTTCATATAGCAAAAGAGGGGGGCTAGTGGGCTGTCAGGGAGCCCACAAGCCCCCACTCCGCCACCAGGGGGTGGTGGTGTCAGGGCTTGTGGCGCCCTGGCAGCCCCCCTCCGGTAGTTCTTTCGCGCAGTATTTTTTTATATAATCCCAAAAAAAATCCATGTAACTTTTCAGGGCATTTGGAGATGTGCAGAATAGTGGACTAAGATTTGCTCCTTTTCCAGTCCAGAATTCCAGCTGCCTGAATTCTCCCTCTTCAAATAAACCTTGCAAAATAAGAGATAAAAGTCATAAATATGGTACCACAAGTAATATAACAGCCCATAAAGCAATAAATATCAACATGAAAGCATGATGCAAAATGGACGTATCAACTCCCCCAAGCTTAGACCTCGCTTGTCCTCAAGCGAAAACCAAGTTCCATAAACATGTCCACATGTTTGGGGACGAAGGTGTCGATAAAACATAATACGGACATGAGGGCATCATGATCACACATAGGACAACAATACATCATAAAGATTCTTATGGGAAAGTAACAATTCCTTCACAAAGCAAAGCATGAAGCAAAAAACCTTACCGAGAAGTAACCAACAATAGTCCATAGTCATTGAAGCAATTGCAATTTATCACAACATCAGAAAGAGTCAAATAAGAGCTTGTAAGGCAAATCCACATACTCAATCATCTCTTTTGTTTTCCACAATTGTTACAACTCACGTGGTACTCATGGTGTCGAAGTTTCAGCTGGACACAGAGGAAGATAGGGGCTTATAGTTTTGCCTCCCAACGATTTACCTCAAGGGTAAAGTCAACAATAATAAAGCATAAGTACTCAACTCCAAGTTGATATATGAATATAGATCTTTCCCAAGCATGTGACGGTAGCCAAGACAAAGGCAAAAATAGGGAATTGGTGAAGATCACCATGACTCTTACAAGGGCAAAAAGTAAAGGTACAAGATAGGCCCTTCGCAGAGGGAAGCAGAGGTTGTCATGCGCTTTTGAGGTTTGAATGCGTGTCCTCTTAGTGTGGAGGAACGTCACTTTATATTGCCTCCTGTGATAAAGAACTTTATTATGCAGTCTATCGCTTTTATGTCTTCCTCATCACAGGTTCGTACAAAGCTTATTTTCCACACACTAATAGATCATACATAGAGAGCAATTTTTATTGCTTGCACCGATGACAACTTACTTGAAGGATCTTATTCAATCCATAGGTAGGTATGGTGGATTCTCATGGCAAAACTGGGTTGGAGGTTTATGGATGCACAAGTAGTATCTCTACTTGGTGCGGGAGTTTTGGCTAATATGAGGTGGAAGCAATCGTCACATGCTAAGGGATCTCTAATCATATAACTGTTGGGGAACGTCGCATGGGAAACAAAAATTTTCCTACGCGCACGAAGACCTATCATGGTGATGTCCATCTACGAGAGGGGATGAGTGATCTACGTACCCTTGTAGATCATACAGCAGAAGCGTTAGAGAACGCGGTTGATGTAGTGGAACGTCCTCACGTCCCTCGATCCGCCCCGCGAACAATCCCGCGATCAGTCCCACGATCTAGTACCGAACGGACGGCACCTCCGCGTTCAGCACACGTACAACTCGACGATGATCTCGGCCTTCTTGATCCAGCAAGAGAGACGGAGAGGTAGAAGAGTTCTCCGGCAGCGTGACGGCGCTCCGGAGGTTGGTGATGATCTTGTCTCAGCAGGGCTCCGCCCGAGCTCCGCAGAAACGCGATCTAGAGGAAAAACTATGGAGGTATGTGGTCGGGCAGCCGTGAGAAAGTCGTCTCAAATCAGCCCTAAAACCTCCGTATATATAGGTGGGAGGGAGGGGAGGAGGCAGCCTCAAAACCTAAAGGTTTGGCCGAAATTGGAGGTGGAGGAGTCCTACTCCAATCCTACTTGGAGTAGGATTCCACCTTCCCACTTGGAAACTCTTTCCACCTTGTGTTTTTTCCTTCTCAAACCTTATGGGCCTTAGTGGGAACTTATTCCAGCCCACTAGGGGCTGGTTTATCTCTTCCCATAGCCCATGAGACCCCTTGGGGCGTGACACCCCTCCCGATGGTCCCCGGCACCCCTCCCGGCACTCCCGGTACACTACCAATGAGCCCGAAACTTTTCCGGTAATGCACGAAAACCTTCCGGTAACCAAATGAGGTCATCCTATATATCAATCTTCGTTTCCGGACCATTCTGGAAACCCTCGTGACGTCCGTGATCTCATCCGGGACTCCGAACAACATTCGGTAACCAACCATATAACTCAAATACGCATAAAACAACGTCGAACCTTAAGTGTGCAGACCCTGCGGGTTCGAGAACTATGTAGACATGACCCGAGAGACTCCTCGGTCAATATCCAATAGCGGGACCTGGATGCCCATATTGGATCCTACATATTCTACGAAGATCTTATCGTTTGAACCTCAGTGCCAAGGATTCATATAATCCCGTATGTCATTCCCTTTGTCCTTCGGTATGTTACTTGCCCGAGATTCGATCGTCAGTATCCGCATACCTATTTCAATCTCGTTTACCGGCAAGTCTCTTTACTCGTTCCGTAATACAAGATCCCGCAACTTACACTAAGTTACATTGCTTGCAAGGCTTGTGTGTGATGTTGTATTACCGAGTGGGCCCCGAGATACCTCTCCGTCACACGGAGTGACAAATCCCAGTCTCGATCCATACTAACTTAACGAACACCTTCGGAGATACCTGTAGAGCATCTTTATAGTCACCCAGTTACGTTGCGACGTTTGATACACACAAAGTATTCCTCCGGTGTTAGTAAGTTATATGATCTCATGGTCATAGGAATAAATACTTGACACGCAGAAAACAGTAGCAACAAAATGACACGATCAACATGCTACGTCTATTAGTTTGGGTCTAGTCCATCACATGATTCTCCTAATGATGTGATCCCGTTATCAAGTGACAACACTTGCCTATGGCCAGGAAACCTTGACCATCTTTGATCAACAAGCTAGTCAACTAGAGGCTTACTAGGGACAGTGTTTTGTCTATGTATCCACACAAGTATTGTGTTTCCAATCAATACAATTATAGCATGGATAATAAACGATTATCATGAACTAAGAAATATAATAATAACTAATTTATTATTGCCTCTAGGGCATATTTCCAACAGTCTCCCACTTGCACTAGAGTCAATAATCTAGTTCACATCACCATGTGATTCCAACGAATCCAACACCCATATAGTTCTGGGGTCTGGTCACGTCTTGCTCATGAGAGAGGTTTTAGTCAATGGTTCTGAAACTTTCAGATCCGTGCGTTCTTTACAAATCTTTATGTCATCTTATAGATGCTGCTACTACGTGCTATTCGGAAATGGTCCAAATATCTACTCTACTATACAAATCCGTTTCACTACTCATAGTTATTCGGATTAGTGTCAAAGCTTGCATCGACGTAGCCCTTTACGACGAACTCTTTAACCACCTCCATAATCGAGAAAAAATTCCTTAGTCCATTAGTTACTAAGGATAAATTTTGACCGCTGCTAGTGATTCAATCATGGATCACTCTCTGTACCACTCAACATACTTTGAGTCAAGGCACACATCAGGTGCGGTACACAGCATGGCATACTTTAGATTCTATGGCTAAGGCATAGAAGACGACCTTCGTCTATTCTCTTTATTCTGCCGTGGTCGGGTTTTGAGTCTTACTCAAATTCACACCTCACAACGCAACCAAGAACTCTTTCTTCGCTGATCTATTTTGAACTCCTTCAAAAACTTGTCAAGGCATGCATTTTATTGAAACTTTCATTAAGCGCTTTTGATCTATCTCCATAGATCTTTGATGCTCAACGTTCAAGTAGCGCAATCCAGGTATTCCTTTGAAAACTCCTTTCAAACAACCTTATATGCTTTACAGAGATTCTACATCACTTCTGATCCACAATATGTCAACCACATATACTTATCAGAAATTCTATAGTGCTCCCACTCACTTCTTTGGAAATACAAGTTTCTCATAAACCTTGTACAAACCCAAAATCTTTGATCATCTCATCAAAGTGTATATTCCAACTCCGAGATGCTTGCACCAGTCCATTGAAGGATCACTGGAGCTTGCATACTTGCTAGTATCTTTAGGATCGACAAAACCTTCTGGTTGTATCACATACAATGTTTGCTCAAGGAAACCGTCCAGAAAACAATGTTTTGACATCCTACGTGCAATATTTCATAAATAATGCATCAACAACTAACATAATTCTAACAGACTTTTAGCATCGCTACGAGTGAGAAAGTCTCATCATAGTCAACTGTTTGATCTTATCGAAAATATCTTTGCGACAAGTCGAGCTTTTCTTAATAGTGACTTATCACCATCATCGTCTGTTTTCCTTTAAAGATCCATCTTTACTCAATAGTCCTCTGACCATCAAGTAGTTCTTCCAAAGTCTACACTTTGTTTTCATACATGGATCCTCTCTCGGATTTCATGGCTTCCAGCCATTTGTCGGAATCCGGGCCCACCATCGCTATCTCCATAACTCGTAGGTTCACTGTTGCTCGACAACATGACCTCCAAGACAGGGTTACCGTACCACTCTGTAGTAGTACGCGACCTTGTCAACCTACGAGACTTGTAGTAACTTGATCCGATGCTCGATGATCACCATCATCAGCTTCCACTTCAATTGGTGTAGGCGCCACATGAACAACTTCCTGCGCCCTGCTACACACTGGTTGAAGTGATGGTTCAATAACCTCATCAAGTTCTACTACCCTCCCACTCAATTCTTTCGAGAGAAACCTTTCCTCGAGAAAGGATCCGTTTCTAGAAACAAACACTTTGCTTTCGGATCTGAGATAGGAGATGTACCCAACTGTTTTGGATATCCTGTGAAGATGCATTTATCCGCTTTGGGTTCGAGCTTATCAGACTGAAACTTTTTCACATAAGTTTCGAAGCCCCAAACTTTCAAGAAACGACAGTTTAGATTTCTCTAAACCTCAGTCTATACTGTGTCATCTCAACGGAAATACGCGGTGCCCCATTTAAAGTGAATGTGGTTGTCTCTAATGCATAACCCATAAACGATAGTGGTAATTCGATAAGAGACATCCCAGCATGCACCATACTAAATAGTGCGTGGCTATGACGTTCAGACACATCATCACACCATGATGTTCCAGGTGGCATGAATTGTGAAACAATTTCCACATTGTCTTAACTGTGTACCAAAAATTCGTAACTCAGATATTCATTTCTATGATCATATCGTAGACAGTTCATCCTCTTGTTACGACGAACTTCACTCTGAAACAGAATTGAACTTTTCAATATTTCAGACTTGTGATTCATTAAGTAAATACTCCTGTATCTACTCAAGTCGTCAGTGAAGTAAGAACATAATGATATCCACTGCGTGCCTCAACACTCACTGGACTGCATACATCAAAATGTATCACTTCCAACAAGTTACTATCTTGTTTCATCTCAATGAAAACAAGGCCTTGCTCATGTGGTATGATTTGCATGTCACTAGTGATTCGAAATCAGGTGAGTAAAGATCCATCAGCATGGAGCCTCTTCATGCAATTTATACTAACATGACTCAAGCGGCAGTGCCACAAGTAAGTGGTACTATCATCATTTAACTCGTATCTTTTGGCACCAATGTGTAACACTACAATCGAGATTCAATAAACCATTGAAGGTGATTATTCAAGCAAATAGAGTAACCATTATTCCTTTTGAATGAATAATCGTATTGCAATAAACACGATCCAATCATGTTCATGCTTAACGCAAGCACCAAATAACAATTATTTAGGTTCAACACCAATCCCGATGGTAAAGGGGGCGTGTGACGTTTGATCATATCAACCTTGGAAACACTTCCAACACGTATCGTCACCTCGCCTTTAGCTAGTCTCCGTTTATGCCGTAGCTTTCATTTCGCGTTACTAATCACTTAGCAACCGAACCAGTATCCAATACCCTCGTGCTACTAGGAGTACTAGTAAAGTACACATCAACATTATGTATATCAAATATACTTCTCTCGACTTTTGCCAGCCTTCTTATCTACCAAGTATCTAGAGTTGCTCCGCCTTAGTGACTGTTCCCCTTATTACAGAAGCACTTAGTCTCGGGTTTGGGTTTAATCTTGGGTCTCTTCATTAGTGCAGCAACTGTTTTGCCGTTTCACGAAGTATCCCTTCTAGCCCTCGCCTTTCTTGAAACTTAGTGGTTTTTCAAACCATCAACTATTGATGCTCCTTCTTGATTTCTACTTTCGCAGTGTCAAACGTCGCGAATCTCTCAAAGATCATCGTATCTATCCTTGATATGTTATAGTTTATCACGAAGCTCTCAAAGCTTGGTGGCAGTGACTTTTGGAGAACCATCACTATCTCATCTGGAAGATTAGCTCCCACTTGATTCAAGTGATTGCCGTACTCAGACAATCTGAGCACACGCTCAACGATTGAGCTTTTCTCCTTTACTTTGTGGTCAAAGAATTTTGTTGGAGGTCTCGTACCTCTTAACAAGGGCACAAGCATGAAATCACAATTTCATCTCTTTAGAACATCACTTATGTTCCGTGACGTTTAAAACGTTTTCGGTGCCTTGCTTCTAAGCCATTAAGTACTTTGCACTGAACTATCGTGTAGTCATCAGAAACGTGTATGTCGGATGTTCACAGCATCCACAGACGACGCTCGAGGTGCAGCACACCGAGTGGTGCATTAAGGACATAAGCCTTCTGCGCAGCAACGAGGACAATCCTCGGTTTTACAGACTCAGTCTGCAAAGTTTGCTACTATCAATTTTCAACTAAATTTTCTCTAGGAACATAAAAAAACAGTAGAGCTATAGCGCAAGCTACATCGTAATTCGCAAAGACCATTAGACTATGTTCATGACAATTAGTTCAATTAATCATATTACTTAAGAACTCCCACTCAAAAAGTACATCTCTCTAGTCATTTGAGTGGTACATGATCCAAATCCACTATCTCAAGTCCGATCATCACGTGAGTCGAGAATAGTTTCAGTGGTAAGCATCCCTATGCTAATCATATCAACTATACGATTCATGCTCGACCTTTCGGTCTCATGTGTTCCGAGGCCATGTCTGCACATGCTAGGCTCGTCAAGCTTAACCCGAGTGTTCTGCGTGTGCAACTGTTTTGCACCCGTTGTATGTGAACGTTGAGTCTATCACACCCGATCATCACGTGGTGTCTCGAAACGAAGAACTGTCGCAACGGTGCACAGTCGGGGAGAACACAACTTCGTCTTGAAATTTTAGTGAGAGATCACCTCATAATGCTACCGTCGTTCTAAGCAAAATAAGGTGCATAAAAGGATTAACATCACATGCAATTCATAAGTGACATGATATGGCCATCATCACGTGCTTCTTGATCTCCATCACCAAAGCACCGGCACGATCTTCTTGTCACCGGCGCCACACCATGATCATCCATCAACGTGTTGCCATCGGGGTTGTCGTGCTACTTATGCTATTACTACTAAAGCTACATCCTAGCAAAATAGTAAACGCATCTGCAAGCACAAACATTAGTATAAAGACAACCCTATAGCTCCTGCCGGTTGCCGTACCATCGACGTGCAAGTCGATATTTCTATTACAACATGATCATCTCATACATCCAATATATCACATCACATCGTTGGCCATATCACATCACAATCATACCCTGCAAAAACAAGTTAGACGTCTCTAATTTTGTTGTTGCATGTTTTACGTGGTGACCGAGGGTATCTAGTAGGATCGCATCTTACTTACGCAAACACCACAATGGAGATATATGAGTTGCTATTTAACCTCATCCAAGGACCTCCTCGGTCAAATCCGATTCAACTAAAGTTGGAGAAACAGTCACTTGCCAGTCATCTTTGAGCAAAGGGGGTTACTCGTAACGATGAAACCAGTCTCTCGTAAGCGTACGAGTAATGTCGGTCCAAGCCGCTTCAATCCAACAATACCGCGGAATCAAGAAAAGACTAAGGAGGGCAGCAAAACGCACATCACCGCCCACAAAAACTTTTGTGTTCTACTCGAGAAGACATCTACGCATGAACCTAGCTCATGATGCCACTGTTGGGGAACGTCGCATGGGAAACAAAAATTTTCCTACGCGCACGAAGACCTATCATGGTGATGTCCATCTACGAGAGGGGATGAGTGATCTACGTACCCTTGTAGATCATACAGCAGAAGCGTTAGAGAACGCGGTTGATGTAGTGGAACGTCCTCACGTCCCTCGATCCGCCCCGCGAACAATCCCGCGATCAGTCCCACGATCTAGTACCGAACGGACGGCACCTCCGCGTTCAGCACACGTACAACTCGACGATGATCTCGGCCTTCTTGATCCAGCAAGAGAGACGGAGAGGTAGAAGAGTTCTCCGGCAGCGTGACGGCGCTCCGGAGGTTGGTGATGATCTTGTCTCAGCAGGGCTCCGCCCGAGCTCCGCAGAAACGCGATCTAGAGGAAAAACTATGGAGGTATGTGGTCGGGCAGCCGTGAGAAAGTCGTCTCAAATCAGCCCTAAAACCTCCGTATATATAGGTGGGAGGGAGGGGAGGAGGCAGCCTCAAAACCTAAAGGTTTGGCCGAAATTGGAGGTGGAGGAGTCCTACTCCAATCCTACTTGGAGTAGGATTCCACCTTCCCACTTGGAAACTCTTTCCACCTTGTGTTTTTTCCTTCTCAAACCTTATGGGCCTTAGTGGGAACTTATTCCAGCCCACTAGGGGCTGGTTTATCTCTTCCCATAGCCCATGAGACCCCTTGGGGCGTGACACCCCTCCCGATGGTCCCCGGCACCCCTCCCGGCACTCCCGGTACACTACCAATGAGCCCGAAACTTTTCCGGTAATGCACGAAAACCTTCCGGTAACCAAATGAGGTCATCCTATATATCAATCTTCGTTTCCGGACCATTCTGGAAACCCTCGTGATGTCCGTGATCTCATCCGGGACTCCGAACAACATTCGGTAACCAACCATATAACTCAAATACGCATAAAACAACGTCGAACCTTAAGTGTGCAGACCCTGCGGGTTCGAGAACTATGTAGACATGACCCGAGAGACTCCTCGGTCAATATCCAATAGCGGGACCTGGATGCCCATATTGGATCCTACATATTCTACGAAGATCTTATCGTTTGAACCTCAGTGCCAAGGATTCATATAATCTCGTATGTCATTCCCTTTGTCCTTCGGTATGTTACTTGCCCGAGATTCGATCGTCAGTATCCGCATACCTATTTCAATCTCGTTTACCGGCAAGTCTCTTTACTCGTTCCGTAATACAAGATCCCGCAACTTACACTAAGTTACATTGCTTGCAAGGCTTGTGTGTGATGTTGTATTACCGAGTGGGCCCCGAGATACCTCTCCGTCACACGGAGTGACAAATCCCAGTCTCAATCCATACTAACTTAACGAACACCTTCGGAGATACCTGTAGAGCATCTTTATAGTCACCCAGTTACGTTGCGACGTTTGATACACACAAAGTATTCCTCCGGTGTTAGTAAGTTATATGATCTCATGGTCATAGGAATAAATACTTGACACGCAGAAAACAGTAGCAACAAAATGACACGATCAACATGCTACGTCTATTAGTTTGGGTCTAGTCCATCACATGATTCTCCTAATGATGTGATCCCGTTATCAAGTGACAACACTTGCCTATGGCCAGGAAACCTTGACCATCTTTGATCAACAAGCTAGTCAACTAGAGGCTTACTAGGGACAGTGTTTTGTCTATGTATCCACACAAGTATTGTGTTTCCAATCAATACAATTATAGCATGGATAATAAACGATTATCATGAACTAAGAAATATAATAATAACTAATTTATTATTGCCTCTAGGGCATATTTCCAACAATAACATTGTTTGGAACCAAGCAAACACAATTCATTATGTTGTCTTCCTTGTCCAACATCTACTCCTAAGCATGTAATAGTTTGGTGAGTGCTCACAATTGTTTAAAGTGTCTAAGATGATATATTTATATGTGAACCTTTGTTTCCTTATTACTTCTTATTAATTGCAACAATGACTGAGGTCTATGTTGATTTATTCTCAACAAGTTTCAATCATCATACGTGTCATACGTGAAGTTATCACTTTTCATAAGATCATCTCATGATCTTTCATGCTATCGTTCTTTTCATACTTTTGATCATGGCACAAAGCAAAGCCCTTGACTAAGATAATCTTTATTATATAGCTCGTATGATCGAATACATCAGGGGAGAGACAAAAGAAAAAGACTCAAACTAAAAACTGAAGACTTATTCCTCTAAGAGAAGAAATAAAAACTGAAAAGGAAAGAACTAAAACAAAGGTAAAAGCAAAAGATATAAAGGTGATACGATACCAGGGCAACTCCCCCAAGCTTGGCAGAAGCCAAGGGGATTGCCCATACCAATGCTTAGTTGTCTTCCTTCGGCGGTGATGGTGGTGGAGTTGTTGTCGCCTTTGATTCCAAGAGAGCTATCAATCTTTGATTTATACCTTTGAGATCTGTGACATGGTTTTCCAGCAAAACAACTTCACGAGAAAGAGAAATATTGCGAGCACGAGTTGTTTCGCAAAACCTCAAGAGTTCAATCAAGGATGGAGACAGCACGTGGAGGAAGGGTTGGAGAAAATCTACTCCTTCAACGTCTTCAATGTTGAACATAGGCTGAACTTCCTCCCTAGCTTGGGTTTTCTCCTTAGCTTTGTCTGTGGCTTCCGTGACTTCTACTCTTTTCAGATCAGCATCTACTTCCTCATGGACTTGGTGAAGGTCATTCTCCCCAATAGATTCCTGAGACATCTTTGCTCTAAATCTGCGGCAGAAAACAAGCTCGAAACGAAAACAGAGGAAAATTGCGTGATACGGAGATCAAAACCTTCGGGTGAGTATATATTGATTTTTTCTGGGCCAGAAGGAGTCCTCCGCAAGAAAACGGAGTCCGGGAGGCACACAAGGTGCCCACAAGCTTGCCCTCCGCCACCAGGGGGTGGCGGTGGCAGGGCTTGTGGCCGCCTCGTTCGCTCTCTGGACTACTTTTTATTTTTCTAATTTTCCAAAAATTCCAAAACGGAGGAAATTTCCTATTGGAAAAGCATCGGAGTCCAATTTCTTACCGAAACAGATACCTCTTTGTTTTCAGGGTCTGAAACAGGCTTATAAACATCCCTTATGTACTCCTCTGGAGTTATGACATTGATGATATTGGTCTCAACATTTATGGGAGTACCAGAGATGTAATGCTTGATTCTTTGCCCATTTACCACTCTAGGAAAATTTCCTTCCGTGTTATTGATTTTGATGGCACCGGAACGATATACTTCCTCGATAACATAGGGATCTTCCCATTTAGAGAGAAGCTTGCCTGCAAAGAATCTCAAACGAGAATTGTATAGCAAGACATAATCACCTACATTGTTCTCTCGTTTCTGTATTCGTTTGTCGTGCCATCTCTTAACTTTTTCCTTGAACAACTTGGCATTCCCGTATGCCTAGGCCCTCCATTCATCTAACGAGCTGATATCAAACAACCGCTTCTCACCGGCAAGTTTGAAATAAAAGTTGAGCTCTTTGATTGCCCAATAAGCTTTGTGTTCTAGATCAAGAGGTAAATGACAGGCCTTACCGTAAACCATTTTATACGGTGACATGCCCATGGGATTCTTATAAGTAGGCCTATAAGCCCATAGTGCATCGTTAAGTTTGCTAGACCAATTCTTTCGAGATCTATTGACGGTCTTTTGTAGGATCAATTTGATCTCCCTATTACTCAACTCCACTTGACCACTAGACTGAGGATGATAAGGAGATGCAACTCTATGGTTGACATCATACTTAGCGAGCATCTTGCGGAAAACACCATGGATGAAGTGTGAACCGCCATCAGTCATCAGATATCTAGGGACTCCAAATCTTGGGAATATGACTTCTTTAAGCATCTTGATAGAGGTGTGGTGATCAGCATTTCTAGTGGGGATAGCCTCTACCCACTTAGTAACGTAATCCACAGCAACTAAGATGTGAGTGTACCCATTGTAACTCGGGAAGGGTCCCATATAATCAAAGCCCCAGACATCAAATGGTTCAATGACAAGTGAATAGTTCATAGGCATTTCTTGACGCTTACTGATGTTCCCTATTCTTTGGCATTCGTCACAAGACAAGACAAACTTATGGGCATCCTTGAAGAGAGTGGGCCAATAGAAACCTGATTGCAGTACCTTATGGGCAGTTCTATCTCCAGCATGGTGTCCTCCGTAGGCTTCGGAATGACACTTCTGCAAGATCTGTCCCTGTTCATGTTCAGGCACACAACGTCTAATAACACCATCTACTCCTTCCTTATAAAGATGAGGATCATCCCAAAAGTAGTGTCTCAAATCAAAGAATAATTTCTTCTTTTGCTGATAGGTGAAACTGGGTGGTATGTATTTGGCTACGATGTAGTTTGCATAATCAGCATACCACGGTGCACTATGTGAAGTGCGGATGACATTTAATTGCTCATCAGGAAAGCTATCATCAATAGGTAGTGGGTCATCAAGGACATTCTCTAGCCTAGACAAGTTATCTGCTACAGGGTTATCAGCACCCTTTCGGTCAACGACGTGCAAATCAAATTCCTGTAGCAGGAAAACCCATCTGATCATCCTAGGCTTAGCGTCCTTCTTCTCCATAAGGTACTTAATAGCAGCATGATCAGAGTGAATAGTGACTTTGGAGTCAACTATATACGATCTGAACTTTTCACATGCAAACACGACTGCTAAAAATTCCTTCTCTGTAGTGACATAGTTTCTTTGGGCACTGTCTAGAGTTTTACTAGCGTAGTGAATGACATTCAACTTCTTGTCAACTCTCTGTCCTAGAACAACACCAACAGCATAATCACTAGCGTCGCACATGATTTCAAAGGGCAAGTTCCAGTCAGGAGGTTGAACAATAGGTGCAGTTATCAAAGCCTTCTTAAGTATTTCAAAGGCTTCCTCACAATCCTCATCAAAAACAAAAGGAACATCCTTCTACAAGAGGTTGGTAAGAGGCCTAGAAATCTTAGAGAAGTCTTTAATGAACCTTTTATAGAAACCAACATGACCTAGGAAACTTCGTATACCTCTGATATCTATGGGGCAAGGCATTTTCTCAATTGCATCAACCTCAGCCTTATCAACTTCAATGCCTCTTTCAGAGATCTTGTGTCCTAAGACACTGCCTTCATTAACCATAAAGTGGCACTTCTCCCAATTCAAGACGAGGTTGGTTTCTTCACATCTCTATAAGACTCGATCAAGGTTGTTGAGGCAATCATCAAAGGAAGACCCGTAAACGGAGAAGTCATCCATGAAAACCTCAACAATATTTTCACAAAAGTCAGAGAATATAGCCATCATACATCTTTGAAAAGTGGCAGGTGCATTGCATAAGCCAAAAGGCATACGTCTATAGGCAAAGGTACCGAATGGGCAGGTGAAAGTGGTTTTCTCTTGATCAGATTGTGCAACAGGTATCTGCGAGAAACCTGAATAACCGTCTAGAAAGCAAAAGTGTGTGTGCTTTGATAGCCTTTCTAGCATTTGGTCGATAAACGACAAAGGATAATGTTCTTTCCTGGTTGCCTTGTTCAGTTTTCGGAAGTCTATCACCATTCTATACCCGGTAATAATCCTTTGTGGGACTAGTTCATCCTTATCATTAGGAACGACGGTGATACCTCCCTTCTTAAGTACGCAATGTACTGGACTTACCCAATCACTATGAGCAACAGGATAAATGATTCCTGCTTCCAGAAGCTTTAATATTTATTTTCTAACGACCTCTTTCATCTTAGGATTTAATCTCCTTTGATGATCCGCAACTGGTTTAAAGTCAGGATCGGTTTTAATCTTGTGCTGACATAGAGTGGGACTAATACCCTTAAGATCATCAAGAGTATATCCAATAGCAGCACGGTGCTTCCTCAGAGTTCTTAGTAACTTCTTCTCTTCGTGCTCTGAGAGGAGAGCACTAATAATGACAGGATATATCTCCTTCTCATCAAGATAGGCATACTTAAGAGTATCAGGAAACTGTTTAAGCTCGAACACAGGATCACCCTTTGGTGGGGGAGGAACCCCAAGCAGTTCAACAGGCAGATTAATCTTGAGAATAGGATATTGTTCTAAGACAATTTTATCTATCTCATCTCTCTCCTCCATATGCATATCATTTTCATGCTCAAGAAGATATTTCTCTAAAGGATCCGTATGAGGTACGGCAATAGAGGCAAGAGCAATGATTTCATCCCTACCAGACGACTCTCTTTCATGGGGTTGTCTTCCAA
The DNA here is from genome assembly GCF_904849725.1 of Hordeum vulgare subsp. vulgare. Lineage (NCBI taxonomy): Eukaryota > Viridiplantae > Streptophyta > Magnoliopsida > Poales > Poaceae > Hordeum > Hordeum vulgare. Next base: position 90,002,884 of record NC_058518.1, read on the forward strand.
ACTTGGAGAAGTTAAATTCATGAGACACACCCTCGAAACTAACTGTGATGGTCTGCTTAATGCAATCAATGTGAGCATTGACATTGTTGAGAAAGGGTCTACCAAATATGATGGGACAAAAGCTATCTTGTGTAGTACCAAGGACGAGGAAATCAGTAGGATACTTCGTCTTACCACACACGACTTCTACGTCTCTCACAATTCCCAAAGGGCAAATAGTGTCTCTATTAGCTAGCGTAATAGTGACATCAATGGGTTCTAACTCAGCAGGTGCAATCTCATCTTTGATTTCATCATATAGAGAATGGGGTATTGCATTAGCACTAGCTCCCATATCACATAAACCATGGTAACAGCGATCTCCTATCTTGACAGAAACAACGGGCAGGCCAACTACAGGTCCGTGTTTGTCTTTCGCGTGAAGTTTAGCAATTCTAGCGGAGTCCTCACAGAATTTGATAACATGCCCATCTATGTCTTCGGCTAAGAGATCTTTGATAATAGCAAGACTAGGTTCAACTCTAATCTCCTCAGGGGGTGCAAGTGGTCTAATGTAACCCCTACGTATCACAGTTGGAGCTTTATAATAATCCTTTATCCTAGCAGGGTATGGTGGTTTCTCAGTGTAAGCACAAGGAACAACAGGATCACTAAAAGCAATGACTTTCTCCTCAACTAGATTGGTTTTGGCTATGTTGCTTTCTACAGGAGGATGATATTTAAACCACTTCTCTTCGGGAAGATCAACATGAGCAGCAAAAGATTCACATACAGAAGCTACTATCTCAGAGTCAAGTCCATACTTAGCGCTAAAATCTCTAGAAGTGTTTGTCTCAACAAACGATTTAACGCAATCAAACTCGAAATTCATACCTGACTCCTTACCTTCCTCCAGCTCCCAATCTTCAGAGTTGCGTTTGATTCTCTCCAATAAATTCCACTTGTGATCAATATCCTTCTTCATAAAAGAACCGGTACAAGAAGTGTCAAGCATGGTACGATCTTCATGAGAAAGCCAAGCATAAAAGTTTTGAGTGATGATTTCTCTCGAGAGCTCATGATTGGGGCATGAATATAGCATTGATTTAAGCCTCCCCCAAGCTTGAGCTATGCTTTCCCTGTCACGAGGCCAAAATTTATAAATAAAGTTCCGATCACGATGTACTAAATGCATAGGATAGAACTTTTGATGAAATTCCAATTTCAACCGATTGTAGCCCCATGACCCAGTATCATCACATAGCCTATACCATGTCAACGCCTTATCCTTCAAAGATAAAGGAAAGACTTTCTTCTTTACCTCATCCTCGGGCAAACCTGCAAGTTTAAATAAACCACAAACTTCATCCACGTAGATTAGATGCAAGTCTGGATGTGAAGATCCATCTCCTGTAAAAGGATTAGCCAGCAGTTTCTCAAGCATACCCGAAGGAATTTCATAAAAGATATTTTCAGTAGGTACCTCAGATCGAGGAACAACTCCTCGTGCTTCCGTTTGTGGTGAATATACCCCGAACAAACTCCTCAAAGGAACAGTTTCCATAGTGACAAGTGACAATAAATTTCAGCACAGTATATAGATGTTTCCTTACCAATTTCCACTTACCAAAGGTGCTTCACTCCCCGGCAACGGCGCCAAAAAAGAGTCTTGATGACCCACAAGTATAGGGGATCAATCGTAGTCCTTTGTATAAGTAAGAGTGTCGAACCCAACGAGGAGCAGAAGGCTCTGATAAATGGATTTCAGCAAGGTAATAACTGCAAGCACTGAAAGTAGCGGTAACAAGTGCTTGTGTAGCAAGGTGAAACATAGCAAGCAAAAGAGTAACGAGTAACAAGTAGTAGCAACGGTGCAGCAAGTGCCAAATCCCTTTTGTAGCAAGGAACAAGCCTGAACAAAGTCTTATAGGAGGAAAAACGCTCCCGAGGACACACGGGAATTTGTGTCATGCTAGTTTCGTCATGTTCATATGATTCGCGTTCGTTACTTTGATAGTTTGATATGTGGGTGGACCGGCGCTTGGGTACTTCCCTTACTTGGACAAGCATCCCACTTATGATTAACCTCTCTCGCAAGCATTCACAACTACAAAAGAAGAATTAAGACAAAGTCTAACCATAGCATTAAACTAGTGGATCCAAATCAGCCCCTCACGAAGCAACGCATAGACTGGGGTTTAAGCTTCTGTCACTCCAGCAACCCATCATCTACTTACTACTTCCCAATGCCTTCCTCTAGGCCCAAATATGGTGAAGTGTTATGTAGTCGACGTTCACATAACACCACTAGAGGAAAATACAACATACAACATATCAAAATACCGAACGAATATCAAATTCACATGACTATTATCAACATGACTTATCCCATGTCCTCAGGAACAAAAGTAACTACTCACAAAACATAATCATGATCATGATCAGAGGTGTAATGAATAGCATCAAGGATCTGAACATAAACTCTTCCACCAAGTAATCCAACTAGCATCAACTATAAAGAGTAATCAACACTACTAGCAACCTTATAAGTACCAATCGGAGTTGCGAGACGGAGGTTGGTTACAAGAGATGAACTAGGGATTGGAGAGGAGATGGTGCCGATGAAGATGTTGATGAAGATGCCTCCCCTCCAACGAGAGGAGTGTTGGTGATGACGATGGCGACGATTTCCCCCTCCGGGAGGGAAGTTTCCCCGGCAGGATCGTCCTACGGGAGCTCTAGATTGGATCTGCTCAAGTTCCGCCTCGTGGGGGCGGCGAAACCACGAATAAGCTCCCTTCGGATTGTTTTTGTGGACCAAGACGTTTCATATAGCAAAAGAGGGGGGCTAGTGGGCTTTCAGGGAGCCCACAAGCCCCCACTCCGCCACCAGGGGGTGGCAGTGTCAGGGCTTGTGGCGCCCTGGCAGCCCTCCTTCGGTAGTTCTTTCGCCCAATATTTTTTATATAATCCCAAAAAAATCCACGTAACTTTTCAGGGCATTTGGAGATGTGCAGAATAGTGGGCAAAGATTTGCTCCTTTTCCAGTCCAGAATTCCAGCTGCCTGAATTCTCCCTCTTCAAATAGACCTTCCAAAATAAGAGAGAAAAGGCATAAATATGGTACCACAAGTAATATAACAACCCATAAAGCAATAAATATCAACATGAAAGCATGATGCAAAATGGACGTATCAGGAGGCCGCGGCCCACAGGCTTGTGGGCCCCCTGGGCGCCCTCTACCCTAGGGGTTGCGCCTATAAATTCCCTAAAAATCCCAAAAAAATCAAGAGATCATCGAAATTACTTTTCCGCCGCCGCAAGCTTCTGTCTCCGCAAGATCCCATCTGGGGCATGTTCTGGTGCCCTGCCGGAGGGGAGATTCGGATACGGAGGGCTTCTTCATCAACACCATGACATCTCTGATCATGCGTGAGTAGTTCACCATAGACCTACGGGTCCATAGCTAGTAACTAATTGGCTTCTTCTCTCTCTTGGATCTTCAATACAAAGTTCTCCATGATCTTCATGGAGATCTATCCGATGTAATCTTCTTTTGCATTGTGTTTATCGAGATCCGATGAATTGTGGATTTATGATCAGATTATCTATGAATCTTATTTGAGTTTCTTTCGATCTCTCTTATGCATGATTTCATATCCTTGTGATTCTCTTAGAGTTGTGGGTTTTGTCTGGCCAACTAGATCTATGATTCTTGCAATGAGAGAACTGCTTGGTTTTGGGTTCATACCGTGCGGTGACCTCACCCAGTGACAGAAGTGGTAGTGAGGCACGCATCGCGTTGTTGCCATCAAGGGTAAAAATATGGGGTTTTCATCATTGGTTTGAGATTATCCCTCTACATCATGCCATCTTGCTTAAGGCGTTACTCTGTTCGTCATGAACTCAATACACTAGATGCATGCTGGATAGCGGTCGATGTGTGGAGTAATAGTAGTAGATGCAGAAAGTATCGGTCTACTTGTCTCGGACGTGATGCCTATATGTATGATCATTGTCTTAGATATCGTCATGACTTTGCGCGGTTCTATCAATTGCTCGACAGTAATTTGTTCACCCACCGTGATATTTGCTATCTTGAGAGAAGCCTCTAGTGAACACTATGGCCCCCGGGTCTACTCCACACCATATTTTCAGCTTTACACTTTTTACTTCGTTGCACCTTCCGCCTTCAGATCTCACTTTGCAAACAATCTTGAAGGGATTGACAACCCCTTTGAAGCGTTGGGTGCAAGCTTGTTTGTGTTTGTGCAGGTACTCTCGACTTGACAAGACCCTCCTTCTGGATCGATACCTTTGTTCTCAAACTGGGGGAAATACTTACTGCTCCTGTGTTGCATCACCCTTTCCTCTTCAAGGGAAAAACCGACGCAAACAAGAGAAGTAGCAAGAAGAATTTCTGGCATTGCCGGGAAGGACTTTTGTTGCCGTAGCAGGGAGCAGGGTTCCTTGGTGGCGCTCCACGACATTAACCTTGATTTGGCGCATTGGGGTGCAGTGCTTCTGGCTTCTTGTTGGGGCACTGCCTCGAGTAGTGCCTAGGGTGACCACATCCAAAGCAAGTGACTTGGCCTGCGTTTTTGTTGTTGTTGCCACCATTGTTGTTATTGGAGTTGTTGTATGTTGGCCTAGGGTTGGCATACTACTGAGGATCATAGCTCGGACGAGGTCCATGAGTTGTGGCTTGTTGAGGCTGATAGGTTGGCCTGGCTGGAGTTGGCTACCAGGGGCGAGGCTTTTGGTTGCTGGAACTACCCTTGCTAATCATCTTGCGCTTGCGAGTGTCTTCCATGGCATGATGCTTATCTTCGAGCATGGGGGCCTTGTTCACCACATCGAACAAAGTTCGGGAGTCACAGACAACAAGTTGATACTGCAAGGCCTGTTGGAGTCCTTCCTTGAAGCGTTCTATCTTGGTGGCCTTTGTGCTGACATCTTCAAGGGCATACCTTAACGAGAGGTTGAACTTCTGCATGTACTCCTTGACAGAGCCACTACCTTGCTTCAGCGCTCGGAATTTCCGCTTCTTGATTTCCATGATTCCCGAAGGAATGTGGGCTATGTGGAATCCTTCCTTGAAATCAGCCCAGGTGATCACACGGTGGCCTTGTATGACCTTGAATCCATCCCACCAAGCTCGGGTGGTACCTTCGAGCCAGTGAGAGGCATAAAGAACCTTCTCACGGTCCTCATTGTAGTTTACCAATGCAAGCAGGTCCTCGATGGTGCGGACCCAATCATCGGCATCCAAAGGTTCAGCAGTGTGGACCATGAATTCCTCAGGAACTCTGTGGAGTGGCCATTGTCGTTCCTTCCTTGCTAGTTGTTCACAAGGACCCGAGCCATCCGTTGCATAGGAGCAGAGTTGGCTTGGCGTTCCTCCCGAAGAACTTGGAGAAACTGAGCTATGGTCATGTTCTTCGGTGGAGGCGGTGGCGGGGGGAATGTCACCTTGTGACTGCTCCTGGTGATCTCCAGCCTGAGCAGACCCACTAGCTCTCAGCTTCTGGCTACAGTTGTCGGCGCTCGGGTTGCTAAAAGTGCGGGTGCGGGTTGCAGTCACCATCCTATTTGGAGCAGCCAAGTCAAACAACTAGGAGAGAGGAGAGGGAAAATCAATAAGAGGAAAACGCACCTAAGGGGTTGGTATAGTGCATGTGTGATCAAAGAGAGGTCAAACGACCAAACATATAACATTAAGATAAGATAGGTGATGTAGTCGCTTACATGTTGCCTAAGGCAAAAGCGCGACTTGCGTTGAACACAAACACCAACAAAAAAACAAGCACACATGGATTCATATGAACCATCACACGGACTCAACTTCACATGAGGGATACATGATTTATCCTACCCTAGAGGTTCTCGGACCCATCGACGTGCTTTGATTAATGTCCTGAAGAAAAGAAGGCTCGGTTGCTTGTTGGGATCCTTTTGGCATGATGCCCAGATTTTGCCATGCTCGAAATATGTGACGGGAATGCAGGGGTTGTTACTCGTCCTTGGGTTAAGATGTCAGTGGTTTGGCAAAGTAGCTCTCGGCTGAGATGAAGTTCCTCGCAAAGCTTTACGGACTCCTTAATCAGGTTGTTAGACACACTACCGGCGGAGAGGCTGAAGTAGGTTTGAAACCTGAGTGGTGTGCTATCCTCCATGGATGGAACCAACGTCTGACTCTCGCCATTGTCGTCCTTCTTGAAAGGCAGGTAGCTAGTAGTTGGCTCGTGGGCCATCTCTGGGATGATGTCTCGAAGGTGGATGAGTGTCTTCGATGCCACCGTCTCGACTACGATTGCTAGGGCCTCCATCTGTGGTCCTTCAAAGAACCAACTCGTCGGGGAGTCGTTTGCCTTCACGAACACATCAACATGGTTCTCCTTCGTGATGGCAACGACACAGTGCTCGTTGTAGAGGAAAATGGGTGGTCAGCAAAACTGGCACTTCTCGAGGCTATCCTCAAGGAGTAGGGGAAAGTCGGATGCTAGGTAGTCTTCAGGTACGACGACCATCTACAAGGTTTTGAAGGGGAGGGTGTCACTAAAGTTTTGAAAATAGGGTGGAAGAGGTAAGAAGTGCAGAAACTCCTAATTATAGGTACTAGGTATGGTTTTAGAAAGGGGTTCTATCCTAACTAACTTCCATGCTAACTAAGGCTTCCTACAGTTAGGATGGTTCTAATACCAACTCTATGGGGACCCCGACTCATAAGTCGTGATAATCGAATGCACATGTATAGCGATCCCAGAGATCAATGTCCAGTGAACACACAGAAGCTGGATAACAAGAGTCTTACATCCATACATAGTGTCTTACAAAAATAAAAGACCATTATGGTCAAGTCTTACATAGATAGGGCCACAAAGGTCAAATACCAAACATAACTAGTAGCGGAAATCCTCAATGAAAAGCGTGAACACATGCCATCTGCTTTAAACCTACATGCATTCTGACTCAGAAGCGTCCTAGTTCGCATGTTCGTCACCAACGAACACTTCACCATATTCCTGCTCTTCCATACCTGGCCAATTAAATAATGAGCGGCAAGCCAATGAGTACTTTGAATGTACTCACAAGCAGCCATGTTTGGAACAAGGCAATAACAATGCATGATATAGCACTAAGTAGGTAAGTAAGAGAAAGCTAATTTTAAGTGCAATGACATGATCAAACGTCTTGTAAAGGCATGCATCATGAGGTGGCAGATATCCATATGATCATGTTACAGATATTAATGTAAGCAGGGGTTGAACATCTCATGTTCGCTCATCATGTTCAGTCAACTGACTTAGCTCAAGTATCATATCTCTCTCTCTCTATCTCTCTATCTCTCTCACTCTCTCTCACACACACGCCAAGTTTCTGAAAACATAGGACGTAGTTTAAGCAGGACCTCCAGCTGTCCATGACCGTGGACACGGCTATTCGAATAGTTTTACACTCTACAGGGGTTGTACGTTATACCCACAAGACTAGGGGAACTTTCATGTCCTCCACGACTCGCGGTATATTACATACCCGAGGTAAGCACTCAAACAATGCCTTTTCTCTACCGGCACTAAACAAAGAGTCCACTCGTTGGCCCATGTACTCATTATGTACATCATAGGAGACTTGCTCAAGATCAAACCATCCCTGAGGGTACACAAGGTGTGCTTGGTGTCTGTGAAAACAGCCCATGGTCGCCCTACCTAGCACGACCCCGTATTGAGATGGTGACTCTGGCCCTCTCGCCACTAGTAATGCGCGCTCCCTGCTAGCATCGACCAAGGTAATCAACAAAGCCCCATCCCATAAAGGGGTGTCGTGGTCGCACATGTAAGGTTGGGACGATCAACAGATCTTAAATCTCTCCATTTTCGAAAACACACAGCCAACTTGCCTCAGTACACCACTCCTTTCTCAAGTGGTTACCTAACTCAACACCATCTCCCTCGGGCATTAGTGGCACCCGACAGGGGTTTTGAAAAGTCTTTGAAATCATTTCTTTTCCGACACCATGCATATTACCATCACATTAGTGAATCAACTACTACAATCCTAACTAATTCCATCCTGCACAACCCTCATAAGAAGGTAGGGTCATGCTCACTGCAAGTATCAACGAGGAAAGTAATGGAGGTAACCCACCACGATGGTCACTGATTCATCATGATTCAATGCAACGGATTAAAGTGCTATATGCCATGCATAAAATGGTTTCATAGTCATGGTGAAAGGGTTGTTTGCATGGCTCAACAAAGTATCCGGGGTCTTCAAAGTCTTCTGGTCCAACTCCTTCCTCAACAACACAATCTATCCTTGTGATAATAACAGGCAAGAATAAGACCACGACAAAAACAAGGAAATATAACATTCAGAAAAATGTCAAACCAATTTTGTAAAATACTAGGGTGAATACTTGTGTTGTAAAAATTACTAGTCTCTCGTTTTGAAATGTAAAAAGTGGTGAAAAGCATTTTAACATAAAGTAATAATATTTAAAACAGGGTTTTAAATAAAAACAATATGTAATACATTTTCCAAAAATTGCACAAGTGGCATCATTAAATAGCTTGGATTTTAACAAGAATTTAGGTGGTGGAATATTTGGATTTGGAAAAATATTTATTTGTGTGGAATGTTTGGAAAATCACAAGAAAAAGGAAAGGAAAATGGTCCACTGTGCTCTGGGCCAGAGCTGGCCGCAGTTGGGCTAGCCCAGAGCAGAACGTCCTCACGCGAGCGGGTGCCCCCGCATGCGCTAGTTTCAAACCTGACGGGCTAGGCCCGAAGGTCGGCGAGAGGGAGAGAGGCACGGGGCGAGGCAGAGGCTGATGACCAGGGCCCACTCGCAAGTCGTCATCAACCTCTGTCCAAAGGATGGCGAGGCGCACGAGCGATAGAGGAGGGCACAACAGGGCAATCTGGCGATGGGAATGGAACCGAGAGGGTGTCGCCCATTCAGGCGGTGGTCGGGGGAGTCGTAGAAGCATAGGGAATTGCCAACGACGAGCACCCGCGATGGAAGGGATTTGGGAGGAGGTGCCCGTTGACATCTCGGGCTACAATATGAACAGGGGAGATGGGGAAAAGGGTTAGGGTGTGGTTGTGGTCTGAGATCAAGCAAGAGGGGATGCATAGGAGGCTTACACTGGCCGGACGATGGAGGTCCCAATGTGGTGGACCCAAGCTCGATCTCGAACTCGAGGGCTCTTAGGTGCAGATGGAGAGAGTCGACGGGCGATTAGGTGTATGAGAGAGGGATCAGAGGGGAGGAGAGGGCTCGAGGTTGGCTTATATATCCAGCCTGTGCTACACCGTGGACGTGGCCGTCGGAGTTGGCTACAAAGGCAAGGGAGGCCACGGGAGGAGGCCAGGGTGTGTCTGTGACGCTTATGGGCGTGGTCTACGACCATGGGGGAGAAGAGAGAGAGTGAGGAGCTTGCGCGTGTGAACCTGTGGGTTGGCCGAATCGGCGGTGCTTGGCACGCACGAGAGGGGAGACAAGGAGGAAGAGAGAGGAGGGGGACGATGACATGCCATGTCACGGACGTCGAGGTAGCCTGAGAAGACACAATGGGGAGGCCCGAGGTGGTCGGGGCACTGGATTAGGGCCAGCTACGGTGTGAATGCGCACTGTAGCGTGCTCCAGAGTGCGGTTGTTGCATGCCATGGCATTGTTTATATGCCATGGTCGTTCCCACTTTTGTCTATGGGGTCTAGGGGAGTAAACAAGGCCGAGGGGCGCATATGATGCTCTCAGGATTCCTTAGAAGAGAAGGAAAGTTGAGAGAGGGGGAGAAACTTCCTGTCGAGGGAGATAAAATTGGGGTTTTACCATAGCAATGATTGAGTAGAGGCTGGGGGAAAGCTACTCGGGGTGCATGGTGACTAGATGAAGCTCTCGTAAAAATTGGGGTGAAGGAGAAGAGTGGAAGGGGTGAAAACATGGTTTTTACCAAATCACCACGAGGTGTTTGTTGTTGTTCTCGGCAAGTAAAAATAGTTTGGTTGCCATGAGATTTAACAGGATGAGATGGTAGATAAAAATGGGGCTGATCACCAAGTTTGAGCTTCATTGGAGGAAGTTTTCAATGCAAACTTAGTAAACCCTAGAAATCAACAAAATCAAGTTTCTATAGATATATGCTTGCAAATCCATTTCTCCTAATGCACCACTTGGTGTGGAGGCATTATTTGGTGATTATAGCATGACCAAAAAGTTCGGGATCAATTGGGAAAACTTGGCAATGTAGATTTGCTCAAATTTGGTTCTAAACAGAGAGGATATTGGAATATTTTGGTGAATGAAATCCACTTGGCAAGATCATCACATATATCATGTGTAACTTGCTAGAATATTCGTGGAATTATTTGAGAATATTTCTTGAGAAATATTTTAAAATCTTGAAATAGGCAGAAAGGGTTTTGGAGCGTTTTGTCCAATATTTTGAACATGACCATGTGTTAAAACTCTTATATATGGAAAATATATATCCATTGAGTTTCCCTAAATTTACTCAAATATCTTGAAAGCATTAAAATATATTTTTCCTATAAAAGACCATTTCCAACCTCAAAAAAGGTATTTAAATAAAATAGGAAAATACTCCCTCCATCGCATAATATAAAAGCATTTTTGACACTTGTGTAGTGTAAAAAACGCTCTTATATTATGGGACGGAGGGAGTAACTTTTAAAATAATTATTTTGTGGTTTTGGGAAGTCATTTTGATAATAGGATCCAAATAAAATATTTGAGGCAAAACATCTTCCCTAATTTGAGGACTTGTAGTATAAACCTAAATTTAGGGTTTTTGAAAACTTAAATTAAATAAATGCTTCTTGGTGAAAATAAATTTTATAAAAATAGTTTTAGGTCCCATACACATGGAATGGTCATTGGGCAAGGTTTTGGAGCAAGAAGATGAGTCTTGAAAGAAGGAGAGTTTTTGTGATTAAAACCCCAAATAAGCAAACAAGCAAAAAACAATCAATTCAATCATCGCAAGGACACAAAAAGTTTTAATTGATCCATTTTTTATAAACCCATAGCATAACAAAGTGGTACTGAAAGCACATATGCTCCCATGGTGGTTCTGATAATTCATGACAACATACATTGTCTCTTGGACTAACACTTTTACCTAGTATATTTCAGGTATAGTCCACGAGAGCTTTGGCTATAGGATTGTGAGGAGAAGCCCCTTGAGCAAGGAAGGAATAGTATTGGCTCGAGCTTAAAGCAAGAAGAATCTAGATTTTATATTTGTGAGAAATCACTTTGAGTCCATAGGAAAGCCAATACTATGTATTAAAAGGGGATGATGTACTATGTTGAATTGGTTGCTCAAGTGCTTAGAGATAGCCACCAAAAATACTCAGCCATTCTCCGACAAAATATATTTGTCCCAAGCCATATAAGAAAAATCGGTGCCACCAACAATTTCTACTCGACCATACCGATTTTACACTTAGACAGATCCTATGCCAAACCCACCATCTCGGTACAACCAACATTCCTATCGGTGCCACTGAGATTTGGTGACCAACATTTTGTTGAGATGATTTCAAGTTTCGGAATTTTTGAGTTTGAAATCAGTCTCACTGAGTTTTGGAAACCAGTCTAGGTCATCGTATCGGTACCACCGAGATTCATATATCGGTTTCACCGAGAATTCAAAAAGTTGCCACATTTACTGCAACTCGGTACCACCGAGATTCATTTCGGTGTCACCGAGTTGGGCAATAATGTTGTAACGGTTGGATATTGGGAGATGCCTATATATACCCCTCCACCTACCTCTAATTCACACAGGAAGCACTCAGAACACACTTACACTTGCCAGATCCATTTTTTCGAGAGAGAGCCACCTACTCATGTGTTGAGATCAAGAGATTCAATTCCAACCATTTGAAGTTTGATCTCTAGCCTCCCCAAGTTGTTTTCCACAAGACCAATCTCTCCTACCCCTGCCAAATCTATGAGAGAGTGATTGAGTGTTGAGAAGACTGTCTTTAGAAGCAAAAGAGCAAGGAGTTCATCATTCTACCACATCTATTACCTTTTGGAGGGTGGTGCCTCCTAAATTGGTTAGGTGTCGCTTGGGAGCCTCCTACTTCGTGTTTTGGAGTTGAACCAAGATGTTTATAAGGGCAAGGGGATCGCCTACTTCATGAAGATCTACCGTGAGTGAGGCTAGTCCTGTGTGGACGAAAGCCATGGTGGAATAGACAATGCCGCTTCTTCGTGGACCCATTGTGGATGGAGCCCTTTGTGGACTCTCACAGTCGTTACCCTCTGTGGGTCGAAGTCTCCACTAACATGCACGTACGATAGCGCCACCTATCGGAACCATGCCAAAAATCGTCGTGTCAACATCTTCGCGTTTGATCTTCCTAAACTCAACTCCTTACTACATGTGCAAAGTCTTTAGTTTCTGCTGCCATATTTGTTGACTAGCATGTGTAGGGTGCACTAGACTTGTTAGAATCACTAAAATCTGCCAACCATTAAATTGGGAAAAGGCTAGGATTTTAATTTATGCAAGTAGTCTATTCACCCCCCCCCCCCCTCTAGACACCTCTTCTATTGATCTCATAGGTACAAACACAGGGGGTGACATGTCGGCGACTGGATGGATGGGGTGCGGGGTCCTGGGCGTGCTCGGGGGATCTGTTGGTCGATGTCCACATCTGCTTCCTGGGACACCGTCAATTCATGTGAGTCTGCCTCCATCATAGGTCCCTCTGAGGGATGTTATTAGGCTTGGAGGATGTCCCTGAGGACAGAAAATCGATGGACGAGGTGGACACAACCTCGATCACAAAGGCAGGGGATGGGCTAGACAACATCTTGGGTGGCAGACCGACATTGACGAGGAGGATCAAGAGTAAGGGTGGCGGACTGTGAGGGCTCGGACACCGGAAAGGGTGGAGGGAGGCGGCGGGAGGCGGAAAGGTTTGGTGGATTTGGTGCAATTTGTGATGGGTATGACTGTTGGATCTGACGTGGCGAATGCACCGTGTCATGCCCACACCTCCCCACACCCGCCCTATATTTGGGTTGGATATGAGGGGTGTCGGTCAGCTCGACCGTTTGAGACACTGATGACGAGTTGATGGATATACTTCTCGCCCCTCGTTGGTTACCCCAAGTGGAAGGTGGAGATGTAGTCAGCAGCATGTTTCCCTTACATGGGGACTGTAAGGTTTATCGAACCAGGAGGACTCTAAGGATCAACAAGTAGGTGTCTGCTGATCTGGCGCTAGCAGAAGACGTGGACCCGCACACACAACAAACAACTTTGCTCCCAACGAGTTCAGAGAGGTTGTCAATCTCTCCGCCCTTGTAGTTTGCAAAGGATCAAAACACAAGCATGAATAGTGATAGTGATTGCAAGGAAAAAGTAAATAAAAACAGTAAATGGTGGAGGTGTAAGCAATGGTGGTAATATGGACCGGAGTCACATGATGTTCACTAGTGATGTCTCCCTCCCAAAACGCTATAAACAACTATGCATGGGTAAACAAATTACAGTTGGGCAATTGATAGAATTATAAACGCACCGCAATGCTAATCATGCTACTAGAAAGTTAGAGGCTCAAAAGTAACGGGTAGTACGCCAAGACAAGTAGACTGTTTATTCATCAGCATCTACTTACTAATCATCCACCTTGAGATATCTATCCAGAACATCTCGCTAGTATTAAGTTGCGAGCCCCACCGAAAGTGTAAACTCAAAGCAACAGACAACTGCATTAACGAACTTTGTGTAAGGTAAACAATACTAGCAACCGTGGTCACAAGCACCATTGTTTTCTCCCTAGTGGCAACAGCACATCCCCTAGTCTCATGTTTCTGTCACTCAAGCTAGACATCAGGGGGCATGAACCCACAATCATGCATAACGCTCCCTCTTGGAGTTACAATCTACTACTCGGCCAAAGCAATAAAGAGCAACGAAGAACATGCATGAATCACTAAAGAACATAATATAAAAGGATAACCAAATATATAACTCATCACAATCTAAACATAATCTCATAATCCATTGGATCCCAGCAAACCAAGCATAGCAATAGCAGAAAAATTACATAGATGCCTTGATCATGTAGGGCAGCTCACAAGGGCTAAACATTGAAGCACAATATTGGAGAGAAGGCATCACATAGCTACTGGTCATGGACTCGTGGTCCAAGGAGGACTACTCACGACACGTCCGGGAAGCGTCCATAGTGGTGGAGAAGCTCCCGAAGGTCAATCCTCCCTCCGGCAGGGTGCCGGGAAGAGGTCTTCTGGCGCTCCCGATCTCAGAAGCGCTGCGGCGGCGGAACGATGGAGAAATTCGTGATTCTGGATCTCCTGGAAGAGTTTCCTATTAGAGAGGTAAATATAGACCGAAGGAGGGCACCAGAGGAGGTGTGCCCCACCCAGGCGACCTGGTGGCGTGGCCAGGAGGGGGGTCGCGCAGGGAGGCCGTCTGGGCAGGCCCTGGCTCACCTCTGGCCCATCTTCGTGCTTTGTGAAGCTTCCGTCATGCTGATTTCTATATATTTTTCTCGGGTTTTTTGGGACTTTGTAAATTGGGGTAAAAGTCCCTGCAAAAAAGACATCAGCAGACAGAAACTGGCACTGGGTGCACTGAGTTAGTAGGTTAGTCCAAATACGTGTAAAAAGGTATAAAAGTGTAGCAAAACATATAACAATGTCACCCAAAAGATCATGGAACAAACATAAATTATAGATACGTTTGGGACATATCAACATCCCCAAGCTTAATTCGTGCTTGTCCCCGAGTAGGTAAATGATAACACAAATAATTTATGTGGTGACATGCTAACACACATATAAGAACTTCAAAGTAAAGCAAGTAAGATATGCAACTCAAGTCAAGACAATAACAATCAAGAGTCTATATTTAGTATTGAAATTAGCAAAGTAAGAACGTAAAGGTGCAAGAGCTCTCGTTGTCCGTGACTCGAATGTCTCCAAATTGTGTTTGCGTGCAAGAAGTGGGAGATGGGTTTAGAGCATAAAAGTAGTTTATAGTTTAATTGAGAATTCAATCTACTAGAACTTCACACTTGGTCTCCTTCAGAATCTTATTTTGACTCATCCCCAGACCACTAGTCAGGCACAAGTCAAAATGATCCTCTCCCTTTCGACTTTGAGCACTCATGCAATGGATGAGCGCAAGCAAGATATGCTAGCACTTAGGATGGCAAAGAAAATAATGATGGGGAAGGAAGACAAAAAAGGTGTGAAAGGCTCGCATCAATGAGGAAAACCATAGGTGAGAGAAAGCCGAATAATAGATATGATGTGAGGAGTAGGGATTGACATGCAACGGATGCACATATGAGCTAAGGTAAGCTCTCCAATGGAACTAGTGGGGGTGCATCCAACTTGCTTGCTCATGAAGACCTAGAGATCATTTGAGGAGGCTCATCATTGGAATATACAAGCCAAGTTCTATAGTCTAAGGGTCCCCACATAGTTATGCATGAATGATAATCTCTATGGCGTACGAATATAACAATGGAGTAAGAGTGTGGATCTTTCAAAAGGAATAGTAGTGGTGCCCCCTTCTCTCTCTTTTTTTCTTTCTTTTCTTATTTTCGTGTGGCCTCTTTGGCTCTTTCTATTTATCTCTCATTTGTCCTCTTTGGGATCTTTTCATGTGTCCTCTTTTGGGATCTTTCAATTTGTCCTATTTTGGATCTTTTCCTCACTTAAGGGCAACACTCTATGTTTACAAGAATAAAAAGAAGATCTTCACACTTTATAAGAAGTACTCGACATAAAGACAAATGAAAACTATCATGATGTATGCAAATGTATGCCTCTGCCAGTGTAGCAGGATATGCAATGAAACTAGCGCGTCATGTAGCAATAATAAGGGCAAGGCCCAACTAGCATGCGGCTCCTCGATCAAGCAAAAGCATGCATGACATGATGATCAAGTCATGAGATGGTGGATGTTGCATGGCAATGTATCTCGGAAAGGCTATGGAAATGCCTTAATAGGTAGGTATGGTGGCTGTTTTGAGGAAATATATAATGAGGCTTATGATGACAGAGTGTATCATGCCAAGGGTTTGGATGCACCGGCGAAGTTTGCACCAACTCTCAAGATGAGAAAGGGCAATGCACGGTACCGAAGAGGCTAGCAAAATATGGATGGTGGAAGTGCTAACAATCGAATACTCACATTAGTCCAAAGAACTCATGCACTTATTTCGGTAACTCTCTATCTAGTTAGGAAATTCAAAAAGAGACAAGTACCCCGATGAGGAGTGTTTGGGGGTTTGGTTATCCTTGCGCATACTCGACTCATGGTAACGTGAGGGTACTCTATATATTCCAAGCCCTCTACAGGTTAGCGATAAATTTAGTAGCTAGAGTTCTCAACTAATTTTTAGTTTTTGAAAAACACATGATTTCCCAAAATGCGATACCTATCACTAATAGGCTCAAGCTCTCGGCACCAATAGTCCAAACATTATTCAAATCAATACCTCAAAACTATTGGAGGTTACTACTATACTTAAATAGCAATCTTAACTACCTACTCCTGCAAGACACACAACTCAGTGCAACAAGCCAACTCTCTAAACAAGATAAGCATGATAAATCAAGAGAGTTCCAAAAGCAACCTAAATAAAAGCTCTTAAAAAGATAAAGCATGAAAACTAAGAGCTAAGCATGACAGTGGCTATGAAAACATAAAGAACACACAAAAAAGATAAGCATGAAAACCTATGTTGTGTTCTAGGGTGGAGTGGAGCGTGTTTATCTCCCAAACAAAGAATACTAGGTTCCAACTTGTTATGAACATCAAGCAAAACTAAAACAAACTAAAAAGTAAAGAGCGGGACGCTCCAAGTATAGAACATAACATATGAAGTGATAAAAATATGGCATGGAGAAGGACGAACTGATGATTATTGATGGAGAAGGGGATGCACGGGGGCATTCCCAAGCTTAGACTCTTGAGTCTCCTTGAATATTTCTTGGGGGTGCACGGGGGCATCTCCAAGCTTGAGCGCTTGACACTCCTAGATCTTCTTTCATCATCTTCCATCGCATACTTGAAAACTCCCTTCATACGAAACTCATCATAAGCTGATTAGAGTGGTTAGTGCCATGATAAAATAATTTACTATCTACTGGAAATAAGGATCATCATGAAGAGCTACTATTTCTCAAGATTGCCAACAGGTTTTTGCAAAGAAAAAGCAAGATTAAGATTTGCAAAATGATGAAAACGCAAAACGTGGCAGAATATGTGAAAAACAGAACATCACGTAGTAAATAAGTTTTTCGGGGCACTTATGCAACTCAAATGAAAACACTCAGAACAGACGCCAGAAAGAAAATTATATAGATCATACAGTCAGAAAAATTCAGATAAAAAATATGGTCTCGTGATTTTTGGAGAATTGTTCCGTCAAGGAGACATAATCTGTTTCTGGACAGCATGTCACAACTTTTGAACTTTCTTGCAATCGGAGGCTAAAACTTGGCACAAAGCTTGAAAATAAAGATACAATGATGTTTCTACAGTAGTAACAAGCATCAAGACCACTAAAACTGAAAGTAAACAAATTTGGTTACCTCCCAACAAGCTTTTCTTTTATGCCTTTGAGCTAGGCATGATGCAAAAAGATCAAGTATTATCAACTCCAAAAGAATAGCTTGCCCGAGTAATGGACTCATAAGGTAACTTAATCTTCTTTCGAGGGAAGTGTTCCATTCCCTTTTTAAGGGGAAATTGGAATCAATGGTCCCTTATTTCATGTCAATGATAGCACCAACGGTGCGGAGAAAAGGATGTCCCAAAATAATTAGACATGAGGGATCACACTCAATGTCCATAATAAGAAAATCAACGGGAACATAATTATCATTGACAACAATAATAACATCATAAATTCTCCCTAAAGGTTTCTTTATGGAAGAATCAACAAGACGAACACCAAAAGAACATTGATCAAAAGGTTTTAAATCGAGCATATCATACATTCTTTTGGGCATAACGGAGGCACTAGCTCCAACATCACATAAAGCAAAGCAAGAGATATTATTCAATTTAATCTTGATCATAGGATCCCAACCATCTTCTAGTTTTCTAGGAATAGAAGTCTCTAGCTTGAGCTTCTCCTCCTAGCTTTGATAAGAGCATTGGTAATATGCTCGGTGAAGGCAAGATTGAGTGTACTAGTGTGGGGGTCTTTAGCCATTCTTTGCAAAAAACTGATAACTTCGGAAAGACTACAATTATCAAAATCAAGATTACTACCATTAATTAAAGTGGTGGTGATGTCATCTAAGCTCATTCCTTGGGTAGTCTCTAAGTTCAAAGGACCTTATTGTCCTAAAGTTGAGGTATTAGCATCACCATTATAGGTCCATTAGGACTAGGGATGTGATGGGTGCTAATAGTTTTAAGATCCTCAACAACTTGTATAGTAGCAAGGGTAGTGTGTGTAGGAAGGCTCTTAATCCTATCTTCCTCTTCTTATTCTCTAGCCCATCTATCCTTAAGTTTGGCTAGCATTCTTATGTTCTCATTAATTTTTACTTGGATAGCATTCATAGGTGTGGTTTTCCTTTCCTCAAGGGGGGAGTTCTAATTTTAAGCATCTCTACATCACGAGCTATGTTGTCTACCTTCAAAGAGAGACTATCTAATTTTTCTAATTTCTCTTCTACACTCTTATCGAAGGCTTTTTGAGAAGTGATAAAGTCTTTAAGCATGCTCTCTAATTCAGAAGTGGAGTTTTGGGTGCTAGGATAAGTGTTGTTGTTCCCATAGTTGTTGGATGGAAACGATCTAGGATTGCTACCAAAATTACTCTTATAAGCATTATTATTAAAGTTGTTCCTAGAGATAAAATTAACATCAACTTGCTCTCTTTCTTGAGCAACCAAAGAATTTAAAGGAACATCTTGAGGATCAATAGGAGCTTGCTTAGTAACTAAAGTCATGATCATGTCAACCTTATCATTAAGGGAGGAGATCTCCTCAACAGAGTTTACCTTCCTACCTTCTAGAGCTCTCTCGGTGTGCCATTGAGAATAATTTGTCATCATCTCGTCCAATAGCTTAGTGGCAGCACCAAGTGTAGTTGACATAAAAGTTCCTCCCGCGACCGAGTCCAACAGATTCCGCGAGGTAAAGTTCAATCCTGCATAGAAAGTTTGGATAACCATCCAAGTAGTCAAACCATGTGTAGGGAAATTCTTAACAAGAGATTTCATACGTTCCCAAGCTTGGGCAACGTGTTCATTATCCAACTGCCTAAAATTCATAATGTTACTTCTTAATTGGATAATCTTAGCAGGCGGGTAATACTTCCCAATAAAAGCATCTTTGCACTTATCCAAAGAATCTATGCTATTCCTAGGCAAAGATTGAGGCCACACTTTAGCTCCTCCTCTCAAGGAGAAAGGAAAAGGCTTAAGTTTAACAATATCACCATCTACTTCTTTATATTTTTGCATATCACAAAGCTCAACACAATTATTCAAGTGCAAAGCAGCAGCATCTCCAGCACCGGAGAATTGATCTTTCATAACAAGGTTCAGTAAAGCAGGTTTAATCTCATAGGAGGTCGCCCCTGTGGTGGGAGAAGCAATATGAGTGCACATAAAGTCATTGTTGTTGTGACTAGTGAAGTCACACAACTTGGTGTTTTCAGTGGAACCCATAGCAGCAGCAACAAGCAAGAACAAAGCAACTATTTTTTTTGTGGTTTTTGGTATAAGACTCTAGAGCAAAAACTAGAAAGCAAACTACCAAGACTAAAAGCAAAGGTAAAGGATAGCGTCAACTCCCCTATCTTGAAGACCGGAGTCCCCGACAACGGCGCCTGAATTTTGCTTGATGACGAGTTGATGGATATATTTCTCGCCCCTCGTTGGTTACCCCAAGTGGAAGGTGGAGATGTAGTCAGTAGCAGATTTCCCTTACACGGGGACTGTAAGGTTTATCGAACCAGGAGGACTTTGAGGATCAACAAATAGGTGTCCGCTGCTCTGGCTCTAGCAGAAGACGTGGACATGCACACACAACAAATAACTTTGCTCCCAACGAGTTCAGAGAGGTTGTCAATCTCTCCGGCCTTGTAGTTTGCAAAGGATCAAAACACAAGCGGGAATAGTGATAGTGATTGCAAGGGAAAAGTAAATAAAAACAGTAAATGGTGGAGGTGTAAGCAATGGTGGTAATATGGAACGAAGTCACATGATGTTCACTAGTGATGTCTGATTCCGTGACAGCAGACCTTCCCCTACAACGGCACCAGAAGAATGCTGCTAGCACTCTCCGGCAATCGAAACTAGAAGAATGTTGTTGACGGCCCACCAGCGCGTGGAATCGTAGCAGTTTTCGAGGGTAGAGTATTCGACCCAAATTTGTTGATCGCCAAACAGGAGGTGAGAGGATACTCTCAAGTATTAGCAGCTGAATGTGTCAGATTCAATCACACCTGAAAGATTAGTATCTGCAATCAAAGTAGTAAGAGCAAAGTAGTATGATAACAACGGTGTCAGAAACGATCTGTTGACACGGCAGACTATTTCTAACGATTGTATCAATGGCGCCAAGTTGCCTCGTTGACGGAAATTGTCTGTTCCCGTCAACGACCAACGAATCAAGATTGTAGCAGGTAGCAGCAGTGTAACGAGTAATAGCAACGGCAAGGAATAGCAGTAGTGACAGCAGTAGCAAGTAGCAACAATAGCAAGCGACAGTAGAAGCAACAGTAGCAGCAGAGTGATGTCAGTTGTGCTTCTGTGGCAACGGCGTCAGAAAAATGTTGATTCCATGACAGCAGACCTTCCCCTGCAACGGCACCAGAAGAATGCTGCTAGCACACTCCGGCAATCGAAACTAGAAGAATGTTGTTGACGGCCCACAAGCGCATGTGATCGTAGCAGTTTTCGAGGGTAGAGTATTCGACCCAAATTTGTTGATCGCCAAAACAGGAGGTGAGAGAATACTGTCGAGTATTAGCAGTTGAATGTGTCAGATTCAACCACACCTGAAAGATTAGTATCTGCAAGCAAAGTAGTAACAACAAAGTAGTATGATAACAACGGTGTTAGAAACGATCTCTTGACACGGCAGACTATTTCTAACGATTGTATCAATGGCGCCAAGTTGCCTCATTGACGGAAGTTGTTTGTTCCCGTCAACGACCAGCGAATCAAGATTGTAGTAGGTAGCAGCAGTGTAACGAGTAATAGAAACGGCAAGGAACAACGGTAGTGACAGCAGTAGCAACAGTAGCAAGAGACAATAGAAGCAACAGTAGCAGCAGAGCAAGACAAGTAACAGCAGCAGAGCAAGACAAGTAAAAATGGCATTAGGACAAACTCGTAGGCAATGGGTCGGTGATTTGTTTGGATGATATTCGTCATGCAACAGTTATAACACGGAGAGATATGTGGCTAGCTCCCGTTCGTCAATGTGATGTAGGCATGCATTCCGTGTGTCGTCATACGTGCTTAGGGAAAAGAACTTGCATGACATCTATTGTCCATCCCTCCCGTGGCAGCGGGGTCCAAAAGGAAACTATGGGATATTAAGGTTCTCCTTTTAATAAAGAACCGGACCAATGCATTAGCACTTGGTGAACACATGAACTCCTCAAACTATGGTCATCACCGGGAGTGGTTCCGGTTATTGTCACTCCGGGGTTGCCGGATCGTAACACATAGTAGGTAAGTACAACTTGCAAGATCGGATCTAACACACACATATATTGGTGGCAACATAATAATTTCAGATCTGAAATCATGGCACTCGGGCCCTAGTGACAAGCATTAAGCATGTCAAAGTAGTAGCAACATCAATCTCAGAACATAGTGGATACTAGGGATCAATCACCATTAAAACTAACTCGATTACATGATAGATCTCATCCTACTCATCACCGCCCAGCGAGCCTACGAATAGATTACTCACGAACGATGAAGAGCTTCATGGAATTGGAGAGGGAAGAAGGTTGATGATGACGATGGCCACGATTTCCCCTCTCCGGAGCCCAAAACGGACTCTAGATCTGCCCTCCAGATGAAGAACAAGTTGTGGCGGCGCCTCCGTATCGCAAATGCGACGAAATCTTCTCTCTTGGTTTTTTTCTGGGATGAAAGTGAACTTATAGAGCTGAAATTGGGGGCGGCAGAGCCACGTGGGCCCCACAAGCTTGCCCACCGCCACCAGGGGATGGCGGCTACAGGGCTTGTGGCCCACTGGCCCACCCCCTCAGGTGGATCTTTGCGCGGGTATTTTTCATATTTTCCAAAAATAATCTCCGTAGATTTTCAGGACGTTTGGAGAACTTTGATTTGTGCACAAAAACAACACCAAGGCAATTCTACTGAAAACAGCGTCAGTCCAGGTTAGTTCTATTCAAATCATGCAAATTAGAGTCCAAAACAAGGGCAAAAGAGTTTGGAAAAGTAGATACGATGGAGACGTATCAATGTCTCTCTACCAAAATACGATAAACAACTATGCATGGCTAAACAAATTACAGCTGGTCAATTGACAGAATTATAAACGCACCGCAATGCTAATCATGCTACTAGAAAGTTAGAGGCTCAAAACTGATGTGCAGTACCCCAAGACAAGTAGACCGTTTAGTCATCAGCATCTACTTACTAATCATAAACCTTGAGATATCTATCCAGAACATCTCGCTGGTATTAAGTTGTGAGCCCCATCCGAAGTGTAAACTCAATGCAACGGATAACTGCATTAACGAACTTTGCGTAAGGTAAACAATACTTGCAACCGTGGTCACAAGCACCGTTGTTTTCTCCCTGGTGGGAACAACACATCCCCTAGTCTCATGTTTCTGTCACTCAAGCTAGACATCAGGGGGCATGAACCCACAGTCATGCATAATGCTCCCTCTTGGAGTTACAATCTACTACTCGGCCAAAGCAATAAAGAGCAACGGAGAACATGCATGAATCACTAAAGAACATAATATAAAAGGATAACCAAATATATAACTCATTGCAATCTGAACATAATCTCATAATCCATCAGATCCGAGCAAACGAAGCATAGCAATAACAGGAAAACTACATAGATGCCTTGATCATATAGGGCAGCTCACAAGGGCTAAACATTGAAGCACAATATTGGAGAGAAGACAACACATAGCTACTGATCATGGACTCATGGTCCAAGGAGGACTACTCACGACACTTCTGGGAAGCGTCCATGATGGTGGAGAAGTTGCCGGAGGTCAATCCTCCCTCCGGCAGGGTGCCGGGAAGAGGTCTTCTGCGCTCCCGATCTCGTAAGCGTTGCGGTGGCGAAACGATGGAGAAATTCGCGATTCTGGATCTCCTAGAAGGGTTTCCTATCGGAGAGGTAAATATGGGCCGAAGGAGGGCAGTAGAGGATGTGGGCCCCACCCAGGAGACCTGGTGGCGCGACCAGGAGGGGGGCCGCGCAGGGAGGCCGCCTGGGTAGGCCCTAGCTCCCCTCTGTCCCATCTTCGTGCTTCGTGAAGCTTCCGTCACGCTGATTTTTATATATTTTTCTCAGGATTTTTGGGACTCTGTAAATTGGGGTAAAAGTCCCTACAAAAAAGACATCAGAAGACAGAAACTGGCACTGGGTGCACTGAGTTAGTAGGTTAGTCCAAATATGTGTAAAAAAGGTATGAAAGTGTAGCAAAACATATAACAATGTTACCCAAAAGATCACGGAACAAACAGAAATTATAGGTACGTTTGGGACGTATCAGACACCCGTTTGGGTCGGGTTGTTTTGACCGAACACTGACCGGACCGTGTGCTCGGACGTTCGAGGAGGGTTTGGGATGCCCGATTGTACTCTAACACACACATTTCTCTCTAAAGAAAGCACATACACACACACACTCCATGTAAAAATACATACATACACACACACATCTTTTAGTGATTGATAAAATAATAATTTGTGGTATCGTCTTCAATGGAAGGATAACTTCAATAAAAGGATAATTTGATTTGGCAAAGCACACATGCATAATAAATATAATTTAATAGTGATGGGTTGGGCCACACAAGTTCGTGTTTTACCCGACGAGTACTTTTTTTTGCGTAGATCTCAAATTCGGGTGTCCCAACGATGATGCTGAGACGGAGACAATATCACAAATTCACAACAACAGAATAGTTCTCTCCGGTCTATGATGCCCGCTTCGACATCGGCGACAGGCTTGTGAGGGTCCCGTGGACCTGATGCAACCACATCTATTGTATGTTGTGTTGGTGTCAATGGGATAAGTCGCGTGGTAGGATCTGATACATGGGGGTATCATCTAGTTACTAAAGAGCTCGGTGCGGTCGTTGCAACCGCTCCTTTATTACGACTGTTCCTTCGACGGTTTGGTCAACATTTTTCTTCTTTTTTGGCCAAGAAGATGGAGTTAAAAGACTTGGGGACTTCAATATTTTTCTTATTTCTTATTTGAGTTTGTATTGTTTAACATTTGTCAGGTATAATGAAACACGAGTGATGTTTCTTCTATAAAATGTTTCATGTTATGTTATAAAACCTTACTTCGTGTTGAGACAACAGTAGTATTATTTTTCCACTATGCATCATTTCGTACCATTATTTCACTAGTAGGAAAAGGCCCATTAGTCTCGGTTCTTCAACCGGGACAAAGCCATCGGGACTAAAGGCCCAATCCTTTAGTCCAAGCTGGCATGCGAACCGGGTCCAAATGAGCTCCACGTGGCCGCTGCGGGGCGCCCAGGTAGGAGGACCTTTAGTCCCGGTTGGTAACACCAACCGGGACCCAAAGGCAGCCACGCGTTAGTAGCTCCATGCGTCGCGTTTTTTTTAAAGCGGGGGTTTAGGGGTTTTGGAGGGTTTTATCACGGGTTTCATATTGTGTTTCCCCCTTTTCTTTTTGTGTCCATCATCTTTGTTTCCTTATGCTTATTGGTGTTTTTGGTGGGTGTCAACTAGACGCTAGCTAGTACGTACATAAAGCATTACACGACATCATATATTACTCCTCATCATTGTACATACTAGTTAAAAAGCTCTTCATCATTCTAGGTAAAATAGCATAAAAAGATAAAATCCTCATCATTCTGTTTGTTATCATAGTAGCAAATGACCAAGTTATCACAAGGTTGAAACACTAAGTACTACTCTCTCTCCTAGGTAAAAAAGCAAAATAAAGGCGAACTCCGACATCTCCGTATTAAAGAACACAGATCAACCTATCTCCAACTTGTGGGATGCGCAAGGATTCCTCTCCAAATGGTATCATGGATGCTTGTATTGCATTTCTCCATCCTTTAAGTTTCAGAGTGACTTTTTGTGCGTTCAACATGCACCATTCAAAGCCCCATCATCAATTTGCAACCCTTTTTGACTTCATTTGGTTTTTTTGTGCATTTACTCATTTTTTGAGCTAAATGACTCTGAAAAGGTTGAAAGTTGGCATGGTTTCATCATTTCACCCACATAGCATATGTTAAAAAGTTGAGAGGGTTACGGCAAAACCGGGTGCACTTCATGTACAAAATGGACAATCTCTTTCGAAGTATCACGGTTTCGGACAAAACTCATCTGTTACAAAAGAGATTTTATTTTTTTTAACTTATTTCAACTCTAGACTTTTTGTGCTCTCAACATGCATCATTCAAAGCTCCATCATCAATTTTCAACCTTTTTTGACTTCATTTGGTATTTTTCGTGCATTTACTCATTTTTTGGAGCTAAATGACCCTGATATTGAAAAGAACTATAAATGTACTCTGAAAAGGTTGAAATTTGGCATGGTTTCATCATTTCACCCACATAGCATGTGTTAAAAAGTTGAGAGGGTTACGACAAAAACTTGATGCACTTCATGTACAAAATAGACAATCTCTTTCGAAGTATCAGGGTTTCGGACGAAAAATCATTTGTTACAAAGGGATTTTTTTTCCAACATGCACCATTCAAAGTTTATTCTTTTTAGCTAATATTTTAGTTGTAGAGAGAAAGTCTTCACTTTTTCTTCGCGTGTGTCCCTTGCTTATATATTGCGCCGTAACCATGGACAATCTTCATCACATACATCACAATGCTTCAGAAAGCTTGCTCACATCATATTAAATATTCTTACACACAAATCGTACTTAAACAGGGACATAATAAAAATAATAGTTCAGATATCCATTACAGAAAGTACTGCATAACACGAAGAGATCCCAAGCACTACTCGTCGTCCGGATCAAAATATTCATCGTCCGGATGAGAATACCCCCAAGCAGTAGATACTAGCGGTACGAGGTGAAGCTGTCCATAATTGAAGATTCTAATCTTGCGGTACAACTCGTATGAAACGTACCAATCTTTTGCTGCATACTCAATGTTGATAGGGTCAAGTGGGGTCTTATCCCAAAGTTTGTGCCCTGACTTGGGGAATTTTGTCTCCATATGAGCATACTCCTCATCGATCAGGGCGGCTGCCATATGAGCCATTGAAGTCTTGTCATGCTCAAGCCTGAACTGTCCTGAAGATCAATGTGGCATCCAGCTGGTATCTCAATACCCCAAGTGCGACTCATCTTGATCTTGTCATTTGTTATATCAACGCTAGCAAAATTTATGCCGCTGCGAAGGAAGTCCATGAGTTTTGGACAGTGCTTGTCACTACTGCAACAACAAAATGGAACAAATGTGTTAAATATATACTACTGCAACAAGTATATTTTAGAACAAGTATAATAGAATCATAACAAGTATAGTTCGACACAAGTATAATAAGAATCATATATATATCAAGTTTCCTATTTCCTATATGCATTTCCTATCCTATGAATCAAAAGAAGCCCCTAATCTACGACATGTTCTCACGATGACCAATATGCAACTACAAGGAAAATTCCTATGCAATTTTCCTAATCCTCCTATTCCTATACAATTTTCTATTCCTATGCAATTTTCCTATGACTCAAAGAAAAGCCCCATTCCTATGAATCAAAGAAAAAACCCCTATTTTCCTATGCACTTTTCCTATGAATCAAGGAAACTATGACATGTTCTCGACATTCCCAATCCTCCTATTCGAATGCAATTTTCCTATCCTATGAATCAAAGAAAAGCCCCAATTAAAACTATGACAAGTTTCGTATTACCTTGCCCACTAAAAGACCATGACACGATGTTTGAAACAAAGTTGGACGACGGCAACATCGCGACAATCGGCCGTGTACTCGAGATCGAGGCCCATGAACTTGTGCTTCTCCTCTTGAAGCCATGCCTCGAACATGGAAAGAAAAACCGGGACCTTGGAGCTGTCGTTCATGTAGACGACATCGAGATTGGTCGTGCCATGTGTGAGCACCTTCCCGTAGCGAGTGATTGGATTCATGGTAGAGAATGGGGATGGAGGAGAGGGAGACGAACAGAGGAAACAAAGACGAACATGCGAGAAGGAGGCGCTGGTCTCATTTGATCTCGCGGTTATTGTAGCGTTTGATCTCGCGAGGAACAACTTCTAAGGCGCGGGAGTCGAACGGTTTGGACCTTTAGTCCCGGTTTGAGCCACGAGCCGGGACTAACAGGGCTCGCGCCAGGCGAACGGTTGCCACCACCCTTTAGTCCCGGTTCGTGGCTCACACCGGGACTAAAGGTCCCATCTGAACCGGGACTGATGCCGTGGCCTCACGAACCGGGACTCATGCTCCCATTCGTCCCGGTTCGTAACAGAACCGGGATTAAAGCCCTTTTCTCGCGTGGCTGTTTTCTACCCGTGTTTGTATACTATGCAACATTATATTCAAAGGTAGCCTCATACCTAAGTATTGCTTGCCTTTTGGTCTGAGTAGATTTAGTGATAAGCTGGACACAGTACATTTTGATTAATGAAAGTAACATTCTACCTATTTAACCATACACCTTTATTTATTAACCATCGAAGTGTACCTTTTGTTATCTTTACAACTGCATAAGTTCTCTTTTTTTAACACCATTAACATCAACACAAATTGCAATTTTGTAGTACCTTATAGAATTGTTCCAGCTTTCGGGTACCAGTCACCACAAGATGCTAGGTGTTACCACCACAATCGACCTCACTATCATGCTAATCACCAACCACTAATGACACTCTGGTCTATTAACGTAAAACATAGCCGGCCATCCTCTTTCTGAGATGCACGTATCATTATTTTTTTATGCACAGGAGCTTTGATTTTTTTTCAAAATCATTGACCAAGCAAAGAAAACCAAGTTTATTTCTTTTGCTTGCCAAATGAAAAAAAAATCTCCTCTTTTTAAACTGCGGAAAGCTCCATTTCCCAGCCACCTCTTCCCTCTCCTGTTTAACACGCTCCCTCTCCCCCATAGGCTCCTCAAAAAAAAGAAAAAAGAAAAGAAGAGAGAGAGAGAGAGAGAGAGAGAGAGAGAGAGAGAAGAGAGAGAGAGAGAGAGAAAAGGAAATAAAAAAGCGAAGGAGGGCTGCCAGGTACCCAGCCAGCTTCCCCTCTCCTCTCTCTCCCCCCAATTCGCTCTCAAATCCGCCGCCCCGCATTTCCTGAGCCCCCCGCAGATCTGGGACTCGACCCCGCCGGATCGCCGCGCCGACGCGGGACTCGCGCGATCCGATCCCGCCGCACCCAGCCGCCAAGTTGGCGCCGCAGCGGAGGTCGCAGCGCCTCGCCGGCGGCGGCGCGGGGTCCGCCGCCGCTGGAGGGGCGTCCGCGCAGGCCGCGGAGATGGGGGACTCGAGCGACGCCGTCATGGCGCGGTGGCTGCAGTCCGCGGGGCTGCAGCACCTCGCGGCCTCCTCGGCGGGCCCCGCCGGGGACCAGCGCGGCGCCGGCGTGGGGGCCCTTGGAGGCGGCGCCGGAGGAGCAGGCATGCTGCCGAGTCTGCTCATGCAGGTGAGGTTTCTCGTCTCGGTCGAAATGTTTGATCCGACCTACTTCTTCGCTTGCCGGATTCGGAAGACGCCGTCTGGTGCGTCCCATTGTTGTGGCCGTGTCTTCCCGATTGCCTGCAGAAATTGATCGACCGAACCTTGCGATTCAGGGGTTGCGCCGCCGCCGAGTAGATTGGATTCACTTGGTTTCTGGTAGAATTTATTTAGATTTATCGGCTGCTGGCTTGTGATATCTTAAGATGCATTATCCGATCAGTGCAGTAAGAGTATACCCGTGAAAGGCCATGCTTCACAAGATCGATATGCTGGGAATGGTGCTCATCAAGTTCCATCTGTTTGATGGAGGGCCAGCATGTAGCTGGGGTGGGAGTGTGGATTGATTCAGGGGCAAACTGGCATGAGCACAATCAAAAAGGGAGCTGGCATCTCTTAGTAATTGTTATACTCGATAGGCACATCAGCTTACTTCATTCCCAATATTCTGTGGATTTGTAGGGCTTGAAGTTTACACAAATTTGATGTAGAGGTGTGCATAGTTGAAACGGGCTATTATTATTTTTGTTCTTGATGATGTGGTCACGTGTCATAAGCTGGCATAATCTCTTACCCAGTGCCTTTAAAGTTCATGCTCCTATTGGTAGAATAATCTGAGAGAAGTTGTCCATACACAATTGTTGAATTGTTGTCTGGTGTTGGTTGGATGATGAACTGCAGTTTTTTGTTGTGTCTCATATTCAGATTTTAGATGCTATCTTTTGCACTGACCTTACTGGATTACGTCCTTCTCGGACTTCCATTTGACCCGTGTGGTAGTTTAGGTTCCCAGGGAACTAAGCTAAACATGAAGGACATATGTTTCGTTTTTATGAAGATGGATGCCAAATCTAAATTAGGAAGTTAACTTTTAGCCTGATCAGACCCTGGCATCAATTAATCGTTGTTAGTCATGCACGATGAAATCTTCTTGTTTCAACTACAACAGTTTGCTTGAAGTATTGCATGCCATGAGGACTTTACTAATTATAGTTTTCCTATTGATAGCCTTCACCAATGCAAAATGCTGCCAACATATGCGACTGCAAACCTTACATTTTGTTATTTGGTAGGGCTATGGACCACAGTCAGTTGAAGAGAAACAAAGGCTATATATGCTGCTGAGAAGCTTGAATTTTAATGGAGAATCTTTGCCTGCATCAGTCTCTGAGCCCTATACACCAACTGCTCAGAAATTTGGTAGTGGGACTTCTGCAGAGGGTCTGTATTCACCTGAACTTAGAGGCGAACTTGGAGCTGGTCTTCTGGATCTCCATGCTATGGATGACACTGGACTTCTTTCTGAGGTATGTTTCCAAGTCTTGTCTGCAAAGTGCCCTTTTGATATCTTAGTTAACATCCGTAAGTCAATGGCAGTTCATACTTTATGTTGATTCATGGCTTTGGAAATGTCTTCATGCAGTCCATTTCAGCTTAGTGTGTTTCCTTCTGACAGGATGTAGATTCGGAACCATTTGAGCCTTCACCCTTCATGCCAAAGGAAATTGATGATGATGAGGATGATATGATAACAGGAAGCCAGCTAGGTCCAGCAGATAACTATAATGCAGTGACGAGTGAAAAGGAGATCAGTACTAGAGAAAATAATGTAGCGAAGATCAAAGTTGTGGTATGGTAATCTCTTTAAGTTGTTGTTTGTGACTTGTCAACACTAAGCAGATATACCTGATTTAGTCTAACAATATATTCAGGTAAGAAAGAGGCCCCTGAACAGAAAAGAGTTATCTCGAAAGGAAGATGATGCTGTAGCTGTGCATGATTCATCTTCTTTGACAGTTTATGAACCTAAGCTGAAGGTATGCACTGTTTGTCTTCAGGAAGTCTTATTATGCCTGCACTATTTTATTTTTGTTTAATCTTTAATAGTTTACTCTATGAAAATCAATTTATTTTACCTTTTGAATGTCTGAACAAATTGAAGTGCTCCTGGTGATTGTTTTCATGTTTTTCCTTTTATGTACATCAACATCTTATTTCTACTGGAAGGTGGACTTGACAGCGTATGTGGAACAACATGAATTTTGTTTTGACGCTGTCCTGGATGAGGATGTTTCCAATGACGAGGTATTACTTTTTCTCTTGTTTGAGTGACATTTCTTGATATAATTATTCTCAAAAAATTATTTCTATGGCATTAAAAACTGCATATTATATAAGTTGCTCATCAAATTCAGTTTTTTTACTTCTACTGCTTTGAACTCGGGACAGAATTGGAAATTGGTGACAAGTTAGCTTCACATATGATGGTTTGAACACATGATGATTTGACAGTTGTTGAAGAAAAACTGATGGTGTTTGAAAATTCAAGGGGGCAGCTGCCGAGGCTGCTCCAGTCCCATTACTATCAGCCCGCGAGTATATGACTTACCCTGTCATTGATAACTAAGACATTATATATATAGCACAATCCCCATATTCGATTGCTGAAGTAGCAACGTGGCTGCTGACATAAGTTTATTAAGCCTATATGCGCATACCTCTATGCTCAGTTGCTCTTCATTCTGCCAGCTCGATTCCCAAGTATTCTTCTCCAACTCTGCTCAAATCACATGCTCACCAACCAATGTGTCTTGACTGTACATCATTCTGTTGCTGCCCATCACCACCATTTGTGTGCCTTGGCCCATCACACTAGTGCTTGCATGCCCATTTATTTGGCAGCTGCAGCTCTGCTTGAATTTTTTTGAGCAAATTTGTTCAGAGGATGGTTGACTACTGTGTTAACCCGCAGTTATGTGTCTTCATTTATCCAACTTCGGGATGGCAATGAGCTAGTGCTAAATTTGGGACTACCAGTTTCCAGTTTACATAGTTGTACCATCATTTTCTCCATTATAGTCAATGTGGTGTACACTACATTTTCAGTAAATTGATTTACCTTTTGTACTCTCTGGACAGGTGTATCGCGAGACGGTGGAACCAATTATACCAATAATATTCCAGAGAACAAAAGCAACATGTTTTGCTTATGGACAAACAGGTTGGGCAATACTGTTTTTTGCTGAAAGTTATACATACATATTGCATTTCTTTAAGCACAAATAGTCATTGTTTCTGTGATTTCAATAGCGTGTAAAGTATTGTTTCTTTTCCAAACGCCGAAATCATACTAAGGTCACCCGGTACCCCTTTCTATAGTCTTTTGTCAATTTTCAGTAGGCTCATGCAAAAGTGACAATTCTTGTGCACATAATTGCAGTATTGAGAACTGGGGATCCCAAACTTCTGAATAGTTTGCTGTCTACTATTTTCCCTTTCTTTGACTTCTGCATTGTAGCACTGATATGATTAACTGAAACTAAACGCTTATTCATTTTCCTTTTTTAGCTGTATAGATTGTGTACTAGCTCCCCTTGTGATGTTCTTAATCATTCCGGTTCATGAGCAGGTAGTGGCAAGACATATACAATGCAACCTTTGCCTCTGAGAGCCGCCCAAGACATGATCCGTCTTGTGAATCAACCTGTCTATCGGAATCAAAATTTTAAGCTGTGGCTCAGCTACTTTGAGATATACGGTGGGAAACTCTATGATCTTCTATCGGACAGAAGGTTGGTTGTTGTGCACTTTGCCTATTACCTTTTTCTTTCCTGGGTCTGGTGATGCACATACTAACATTAATCATTTCATCCACAAATCCATATTTAGGAATGCTTAGTCAAAATGTTGGGTAGTGTTTTTTTGAAGTTGCACTTGCTGTGTTTTATATTTATTTGCTACTTCTGAAATAATGGCAGTGCTTTTTGTTTTAAAAATTGAACCTCAGAGCCAGATTTTTGTTTGAAGTTTGGAACATTTATCATATGAGATTTACTGCTGCTCTGTGGACATCTAGCCTGAACTTGGATTTTGGTATCAGGACAATACTTTTGAAGGATTTAGTTTAACCAAAATTTCTCACCATTTTTTCTTTTGTAGACACTTACTGATGAGGGAGGATGGCAAGAAACAAGTTTGTATAGTCGGTCTGCAGGAATTTGAGGTTTCTGATGTCCAGATTGTCAGGGAATATATTGAGAGGGGAAATGCAGCAAGGAGCACGGGGTCAACAGGGGCCAATGAAGAGTCATCAAGGTCACATGCCATTCTTCAACTGGCTGTGAAGAAGCATATTATAGTAACTGAAACTAGGAGACAAAGGGACAGGGATGCTAATGAAGCTAAAAACACAAAGGCAGTGGGAAAAATATCTTTTATTGATCTTGCTGGAAGCGAACGTGGTGCTGATACAACAGATAATGATAGGCAGACAAGGTGCTATTTTCGCCCCCAGATTCATTTGCCTATTATTTTTCCAAACACTAACCTGGTACAATGAAATAATGTATTGACATGTATCTGTTATTATCACATCAGAATTGAAGGTGCAGAGATAAACAAGAGCCTCCTTGCCCTGAAGGAATGCATCCGGGCCCTTGACAATGATCAGATACACATTCCTTTCAGAGGAAGCAAGCTCACCGAGGTTCTCCGTGACTCATTTGTTGGCAACTCAAGGACGGTGATGATTTCTTGCATTTCTCCCAATGCAGGTTCATGTGAACACACATTAAATACGTTGAGATATGCCGATAGGTAATATCATGAAACATACTTCGTAAAGTCTAGTTCACATGTGGTAAATCATCATTTTAGACTGCTTCTGGCTATTAAGTAAATTTGCTGATCAATTGACAGGGTTAAAAGTCTTTCAAAGGGTGGCAACACAAGGAAGGAACAGTCTACTGCACCAACTATTCCTTCCATGAGGGAGTCTTCATCTGCTCCATCTTATCCTTTATCTGTTGAGGCTGAAGAAGTACCCAACCAGATCCAGGAGAAGAGACCTGTCGATATCTCTAGGAGAGGCGCTGAAAATTTTGCCTCAAACTCTTTGATGGAGCCTGACAGGAATAACTTCAGTATGATCCCAAGTTATTCTAATAGAGGAAAAGAGGAAAATGGTGCATCTGTTTTGAATGATAGGGAGAGGGTTGATTTTAGTTCTGGCCGAACTGTTTACAACAGTAAAGCACAGATAATTCCGAATTCAGCAAATGCACAAGATGAGGAAAAGGTTACCAGAGCCTCACCTCCCCGGAGGAAGGTTATAAGGGAAGACAAATCCGAAAAGCAGAGCAACTACACCAAAAAGGATAGTGGAATCGAGGTAAGTCGGCCTGGATATAAGGTGCAGCAGGTAAGGCAGTTGCAACAGCAGCAACGGCCAACGTCTGCTTCGGCTTCTCAGGTTTCGTCACGACAATCTGAAAAAGAGAGTTCATGCGATGATGTGGAGATAGATGCCATTCTTGAGGTAAACAATATTTTGCTGGCATTTCTGTCTTATTTATCCTGAATGGAACTTGTGGTGTAAATCTTTATTATGTATATTAGGAAGAGGAGGCCCTCATTGCAGCTCACAGGAAGGAAATCGAGAATACCATGGAGATCGTGCGGGAAGTAAGTTCCAGTTCATGTGCCGAGTAATTTTCTGTTATTGTTTAATTCATGCTCTTTAGACTGATTATCCTTGCTAAATTATTTCGTCCATGGTACTGAGGTTCCTACCATCTTATGATGCAAGGATACATATATTAATGTGCTCCTCTGGTAAAGATGGTGCCATATCGAGCACTTAGAATTCCAATCATTCCATAGAGAACTAGTTTTATCAGCTCTAATCTTAGCCCCTCACTGAAAAAGAAAAGAAACTTGAGTAATCCTGAGGGCTTTAAAAAAAAGAAATTTAAACCTTACAGTCTGAGTGGCATACCTTGTAATTAGCACTCATCTGCTTACGATCACCATGGTTTGATCTGAACTTAGGTTTTCATCATACTCAGATAGTATTAAGTGCCTTAGCATGCTGATACTAGCCATTTCTGTCTGCAAATAACCGTTTCAAAACTTGTGCCACTACTTTCTCCTTGTGCACATGAAAATTACCCATTTCATTCAGTTTAGTGTTGCTGCTCTCTTCTTACACCATTAGTCATTTAGGATATCAGGTATCCAGATTAGTTGGATACTGTAAAGCGTAAGTCAAATGTTGTGCTCATACATGCAAAAGCATTTCTAACTCTGTACATAAAAAAATCCTAGACTTATGCATCTAATCGTACGGGATCAGCCTATGTGGACTGTGTGCCCTTGTGTAATTCGCCTGCCCCCCCCTCCCCCCCCTGAATTTCATGTGTGGGTCCCATCTCCTGATTTTCTCCCTAGCTACCCAACTCATCCTCTGTAAATCCCTCGTAGATGTACCATCGCTGTTTGTACACTTATGTTCCATTTTCGAAGACGTCTCTGCTGGTTGAGCATATTGGTAGTTTACAAAACCATTCATTTGTGCCATGCTGCTACTGTATAAACTAAATGCACATTTTTGATTTTTTTTCTCAGGAGATGAACCTTTTGGCAGAAGTTGACCAACCAGGTAGCCTAATTGACGACTATGTGACACAATTGAGCTTTCTTCTGTCACGCAAGGCTGCAGGCTTGGTCAGCCTCCAAGCACGCCTATCAAGGTTTCAACAGCGCCTCAAAGAGCAGGAGATCCTTAGCCGTAAGAAATCATCCAGATAGCTGGTCATCGCTCATTGACTCTGGCCTTCTGCCTGCTCAGTAAATTTACCGGAGCTTGACCGCATTTCTTGAGATGCTTCTCTTCTGTGGTCTCCTGTAATGTTGGAACTGAGCAAGGAGCTAAAAGAAGACACCGCAGTGGCTCATGACTGGGTGAGTTGACTGGTTCATGCCATTTCGGACTTGGTTGTCAGGTTTGATCATCAGTTTGCGAGTAGTCCTTCTCACAGTTTGGCTGCACGGGCTTGTTTTTTTTCCGGCAGATGCATGGCTTGCCCTCAATGCCATTTTCCTTGGTATGAGGAGACGTCCGACGTGTAACTGTTTGCAGATATGGATGGGTTGATTTTTGCAGTGGCTCATGTACTATTGTGGACACAGATACATTATTGTTGTATTCTTTACTGATATTGTTTTTGATGACAAATGAAAATGTGTGTGTGGCAAAGTACTTGCAAGTTTTCTCCCCGTTATGCCTAGTGAGAATTTCAGGCACGTTTGCCAATGGCCGGGTTGTGCTCGTGGAGACCTGTCCGACGCTGCTGTAGCTAATACGCTATTGTCTGTGAATACCGCTGCGTCCTGCACCTTCAATATATGTAGAATAATTGGTGCCAGCTTCAGTCCCTCCGCTTCTGCTTGTAGTGGTGTAATGGCTTGCCTTGATGTGGCTGAAATTGTTGCTTGCATCATGCCACCGTTTTGCTGCACCTGCCAGTATATTCCAAGACCCGCGTGTGTATTTTCTTTTGAGTTGTGATCTCCCTCTTCATGCCATGCTGCATCAGTGGATATGCTGTTCAAAATTTGAGCATTGTGAGCTTGGAATGTAGTTCCCTGGATTAAGGGGTCTTGTCTTTGGTGCCTGCATTAAGAAAATTGATTTGTGATTATTCCTGCGCAATAGAATTCTTTTCTAAAGATAAGCTCTTTGAAATTGCCTGGGCTCCAAAATGGCAGCACATAAAGGTGAAAATATATTGCTTAAAGTAGCATGTGGGTGATTAGAGTTTTGAATTTAAAAAATAATAGAGTTTGAAGAATCATCATTTTGCATTAATAGATCAATTCTCACAAACCAAGGGTTTACAAACCAGGCAGCTCTCACAAAAGGGAACTTGAAAAAAAAATGTGCTAATCCTCTTCCATACCACATGTAGTGCAAAGTTTACTTATATGCTTAGAATATTTACCTGCTCTTTTACCCGATGGTAGCGCTTTCCTAAGTAGTCTCCATGCAAAGGTTTTAATTCTTGGAGCCATGTCTCCTGTCTTCCAAACCTGTTTCACAAGCATTTTTGTGTCGTTTGAGATGGCTGTAGGTCTTTTCTCCCCTTCCTGCTGCATGACCTATAAACAAAGCTTAATTTCCCTGTAGGAGTTAGTTTATTTCCCCCTGTTTTCTCTCCTTCTTGTTTCTTTCCTCCACCTTCTTTCTTTAATCTTTCTCCTACAACACAAAATCAAAAACAACTTTTCTGAGAGTTTTTCATCAGATTATTTATGAGAGCAATTTAACTAAACCAAAAATATAAATTAATAAACTAATGGTTGCCTCTCATCAAGCGCTGGTTTTAGGTTGCTGAGCTGAAGCTTGTACCTTCGTGCCATGTCAAGTCTTGGGTGGCCTCAGATTTTCTTTGCTTACCGCACATGATCGTTTTGGTGGGGAATGTATCTCACTTATCTCCTCGCTTCTTTGGGAAATACTTCACTGTTTCTGCAGCGCATATTCCAAAGGTTACTTTCCCTTTGGAGTAATCCAGGGCTGCACCTTTGGTATTCAAAAATGGCCTACTAAGGATAATTGACAATTTTTCATCTTCAACATGTTTAGGATAACAAAATCAGTAGTTATAACATGTCCGTCTAACCTTAGCGGAATGTTCTCAGCCACTCCTACTGGCTTCTTTGTGGACTTATTTGCCATTTGAAAGGTTATGCCTGTGGGTATACATTCAACTAGGTTCAATTTATGATAAAGAGTTAGAGGCATCACACTAACGCCTGCCCCTACATCGCAAAGAGCATTGCTTATATCAAGATTACCAATTGAACAAGATATCATGGGTATACCAGGGGTCCCCCAACTTCTGTGGTATCTTGTTCTCAAAGGGATACTCCCTTATTGTAGCCATATGTCCCTTCAGATTCATACTCCTCTTATTGTTAACAACATCACGCATGAACTTAGCAAAATTAGGTATTTTTAACATATCAGTTACATGCATCGACATTTTAAGATAAGCTATTGCTTGTAAAAAGGTGGAATAAGTGCATCATTCGAAGGTGGCCTTACGACCTTAGGGTAAGAATGGTTTTTGTGTGTCTTACCTTTGCCTTACCTCTCTCTTTATCCCTTGTTGCTTGGCTCCTTTCTTTTTCTGGTAGGATCGTGCGGTCGGGTATCTCTTTCCACCCTTTGTTCTTCTACTCTTTCTACTTCCGAAAATTCTTCTTCTTCATTGTTATCACGATCAACTGTTTCAGTATCGGGTCAACTTCTTTGTTAGCTTCCGCTTCATCTCCTTGAGCATGTTGCTGAACTTGTTCTTCCGGTTCTTCCTCACCAAAGAGAAATTCTCTGTTCTCTTTGATACATCTCCAAGGTATCTATAACTTTTGATTGTTTCATGCTATTATATTATTAATCTTGTATACTTTGTATGCAATAATATGCTATTTTATATCATCATTTTTTTGGGACTAACCTATTAACCCAGTGCCTAGTTCTAGAACCTGTTTTTTTGCGTGTTTTTGACTTCTGCAGAAAATCAATACCAAACAGAGTCCAAACACGATGAAACTTTTTGGTGATTTTTTTGGACAATTTTGGACCCACGAAGCTTCGGTAGGAGGCCAGCCGCCGCACGAGGTGGCGGCAAGCCTGGAGGGCGCGCCATGGGTCCATAGCTAGTACCTAGATGGGTTCTTCTCTCTCTCTGTGATCTTCAATACAATGTTTACCACGATTCCTGCGATGATCTATCCGATGTAATCTTCTTTTGCGGTGTGTTTGTTGGGGTCCAATGAATTGTGGGTTTATGACCAGATTATTCATTAAAAGTAATTGATTCTTCTATGAATTCTATTATGCATGACTATTATAGCTTCATATTTATCTCCGATCTATCCATTTGGTTTGGCCAACTAGATTGACTTATCTTCAGTGGGAGTGGTGTGTTGTAGTTGGTTCAATCTTGTAGTTCTCTATATCCCAGTGACAGAAGGAGACAAGACGCATATAGTATTGTTGTTACTAAGGATAAAACAACGGGATCTGAACATATTGCTTGTCTTACTTTGTCTACATCATGTCATCTTTCTTGAAGCATTACCCTGTTTGTCATGAACTTAATACCTAGAGGGTAAAGCATAGAAGCGCTCTCGAAGTCGAGTAATAGTGGTAGATGCAGGATCATTTCGGTCTACTTGTTTATGGGCGTGATGTCTATATACACATAATCATTGTCGTGAATAACATCTCATAACTTTGCGCTATTATATCAATTGCTCAACGGTAATTTGTTTACCCACCGTATGCTATGTTTGAGAGAGAAGCCTCTAGTGAAAACTATGCCCCCGGGTCTACTTAATCTTATTGCTAAAAATAAAAATACCTTGCTGGACTTTTATTATTATTTATTATATTTTATATTTATAAATCTATATCTATCAGAATTAATCATTGCATGTAACGAGTTCAAGGGGCTTGACGACCCTCTTGCGTGCGTTGGGTGCAAGTGTTTGGTTTTATGTGTGTAGGTGCCGACGACAAGAGTTTGCTTGATTCTCCTATTGGTGCGATAACCTTGGTTCTCACCGAGGGAAATACTTATCGCTACTATATTGCTTCACCCTTCCTCTTCACGAAAAAACCCAACACAACTCATAAGTAGCAGAAATAATTCCGGAGCCGTTGCCGGGAGACATCATCAAATTCTCATCAGGTTCATTCACACAAATTGTCATTCACTTGTTCTACTTTTCATTTGCTTTTATCTTTGCTTGCTTAAAAATATCAAACACGAAAATATTTCTATTTTCTTGTTTACTCTTTTTGCTTGAAGTTGCTATCATGTTTGAATTTGAAAGGGTTAATGATGCTCCCACCATTAGTGCGGAACCTTTTGATCATCAAGTTTCACCAATTAATGAAAACACTAAGAGGAGCTTTGATGAAATTGCTACAGATACACTAGAGAATC
Organism: Hordeum vulgare subsp. vulgare; assembly: GCF_904849725.1. Lineage (NCBI taxonomy): Eukaryota > Viridiplantae > Streptophyta > Magnoliopsida > Poales > Poaceae > Hordeum > Hordeum vulgare. Next base: position 90,042,603 of record NC_058518.1, read on the forward strand.
TTGCTGATGATGATCCTTCTAAAGGAGAACCCACTACTATGCATATAAATAAATTTCGTATTGGTAGTGGTAATATTATTGGAAAAAGTGTGATCCAAGATTTCTTTACTTATGCCGGCTCACTGCCCTTGATAGGTGGATCTATACTTACTAGAACTACGAGTTTTCTGGATGCCATATCTTTGCTTGTAGTAGAGTTGGAAAGACAATTTGTGCATATGCATCCTAGTATACAAAGGCTGTTTCTAGAAATTTCTAACATTCATGATCCCTCCACTAAACTTCTGGCCACTATTTTGCTTGTTCAAGAATTCAGCCACATCATAAAAGAAGCCAGGGAAATATTTTCTCACTATAGAATCAATGGTGAGTGCCCACCTGTAGAAGGAATTCTTTATGGCCAAAAAGAAATAAGGAAATTAAGAACAACGAACTATGTTGCTTATGATGAGAACCTTAGGAAAAAGGTTAATGTTTTGATTGATAAAATCTCTAAACACAATGATCAATTTGTCATAGGTAATCTAGGAGAAGATTATTTGCTTGTAAAGAAGTTAAGGGAATACCTTTATTTAAATTAGTATAATTAATAAATATCTATTACCTATGAAAGGTCCAAAGAAGAGCCTCCCCCTCCTAAGATTGACCTCACGGATCCTTATTTTGCGAAATATAGTCCCTTTAACTACTTCTTCTTACCCATTAGGAAGCTTGCTATCGAAAGAAGGGAATATGAGATGCGCATGCTAAATATTCCTTATGGTTACTACAATACTTGATACTATGCATTATGCCTAGCTAGGGGCATAAAATAATAATGCATATTGGGAGGCAACCCAATAGTTATCTTAAATTTTTGCTTTTACTTTCTGTTTTGCTGTGATGAAATGATTACTGCTACTATAATGATTATGTTTTTATATTTTAATTAGTTTTCGTGCCAAGTAAAGCCTTTGGGATGATTTGGAAGATAGTAGAATTGTTCCTGTACAAAAACAGAAACTTTTACGTCCAATGCAGAATTTCTGTGATTTTACTCGAACGTCTTTTTGATATGAATTTTTACACATAATTTTTATAAAAATTTCCTAGCTTGTCCTAACTTTTCAGAATTTCCGGAGTTACAGAAGTATGGTTTTGGTTCTGATAGTTATAGACTGTTCTGTTTTAGGCAAATTTTGTTTTTTGCTTGCATAGTTTGCTTGTTTTGATGATGCTATGGATTATATCGGGGGGGGGGGGTGTGGGTGGGTGGGTATAAGTCACTGCTACCTCTTGAGCTTGCGTTGGTTTTCTCTTGAAGAGGAAAGGGTGATGCAACGAAGTAGATAAGTATTTCCCTCAGTTTGTTGAGAACCAAGGTATCAATCCAGTAGGAGGAACAAGCGAGACTCCAATAGTAGTACCTACACAAATAATCAAACACTTGCACCCAACGCTATAAAGGGGTTGTCAATCCCTTCAGAGTTATTTGCAAGGATGAGATATGATAGAGATAGGTATGCAATATTAATAGATCTGAAAGTAAAACTAAAGTAAATAAATTGCAGCAAAGTATTTTTGGTATTTTTGGTTTATAGATCTGAAAATATAATATGAAAAGTAGACCCCGGGGCGATAGGTTTCACTAGAGGCTTCTCTCATAAAGGAAAATAATACGGTGGGTGAACAAATTACTGTCGAGCAATTGATAGAAAAGCAAATAATTATGAAGACATCCAAGGCAATGATTATGCATATAGGCATCACGTCCGTATCAAGTAGATCAAAACGATTCTGCATCTACTACTATTACTCCACACATCGACCGACTCCTGCATGCATCTAGAGTATTAAGTTCATGAAGCACAGAGTAACGCATTAAGTAAGATGACATGATGTAGAGGGATAAACTCAAGCAATATGATAAAACCCCCATCTTTTTACCCTTTATGGCAACAATACAATACGTGCCTTGCTACCCCTACTATCACCAGGCGAGGACACCGCAAGGTTGAACCCAAAACTAAGCACTTCTCCCATTGCAAGAATTACCAATCTAGTTGGCCAAACCAAACAAATAATTCGAAGAGACTTGCAAAGATATGAAATCATGCATATAATAATTCAGAAGAGACTCAAATAATATTCATGGATAATCTGAACATAAACTCACAATTCATCGGATCTCGACAAACACACCGCAAAAGAGTATTACATCGGATAGATCTCCATGAAGATCATGAAGAACATGGTATTGAAGATCAAAGAGAGAGAAGAAGCCATCTAGCTACTAGCTATGGACCCGTAGGTCTCTGGTGAACTACTCACACATCACCGGAGGGGCAATGGAGTTGATGTAGATGCCCTCCGTGATCAATTCCCTCTCCGACAGATTACCGGAAAAGGCTCCCAGATTGGACCTCTCAGGAAGAGAGGCTCCCGACGACGTAAAAGTATTTTTGTTTCTCTTTTCCGCGATACTGGAATATTTGGGAATTTATAGGCCAAGAATTCACGTTAGGAGACTTGTAGGGCCCCACAAGCCACGGGGGCGCGACCACCCCTCAGGGCGTGCCCTACAGGCTTGTGGACTCCCTGCAACTGCCTTTCCCCCTACTCCAAGTCTGTTGCATGTCTTCCGGTCCAAGAAAAATCTTTCCGGAGATTTTATTCCGTTTGGACTCCTTTAATATTTCTTATCTGCAATATTCAAAAATGTGGAAAAAACAGAAACTCGCACTAGGCTCTAGATTAATAGGTTAGTCCCAAAAATAATATAAAACATCATATAAATGCATATAAAGCATCCAAAACATATAATATAATAGCATGTAACAATCAAAAAATGTAGATTCATTGGAGACATATCAAGCATCCCCAAGCTTAATTCCTGCTCGTCCTCGAGTAGGTAAATGATAAAAACAATTTTTTTGATGTGGAATGCTACCTAACATATTTATCCATGTAATATTCTCTAATGTGGCATGAATATTCACATCCACAAGACTCAAAACAAAAGTATATATTGACATAAAAACAATAATACTTCAAGCATACTAATAAGGTAATCGCTTCCTTTCAAAATAGCATGGTCTTAGAAAGTTATCCCTACAAAATCATATGGTCTAGCTATGCTCCATCTTCACCACACAAAGTATCTAAATCATGCACAACCCCGGTGAAAATCAAGAAATTGTTTCACACCTTTTATGTTCTCAAACCTTTTCAACTCTCACGCAATACATGAGCGCGAGCCATGGATATAGCACTATAGGTGAAATAGAATGTGGTGGAGGTTGCAAAAAGAAAGGAAGAAGATAGTCTCACATCAACTAGGCATACCAACGAGCTATGGAGATGCCCATCAATAGATATTAATGTGAGTGAGTAGGGATTGCCATGCAAAAAATGCACTAGAGCTATAAGTGTATGAAATCTCAAAAAGAAAACTAAGTGGTTGTGCAAAAGATGTATACCACTAGTTATATGAAAGTGACAACATAGGAGACTCTTTATGAAGAACATGGTGCTATTGTGAAGCACATGTCTGGAAAAAGATAGTAGCATTGTCCCTTCTCTCTTTCTCTCATTTTCTTTTCTTTTTTTCTCTTTTTTGGATGGGCTTCTATGGCCTCTTTTTTTGTGGGCTTCGATGGCCTCTTTTTTTTGTAAAGTCCGGAGACTCATCCCAACTTGTGAGAGAATCATCGCTTCCATCATCCTTTTTCTCACACATGACAATGCTCTAATAATGCAAATCATCACACTTTTATTTACTTACAACTCAAAGATTACAACTCGATATCTAGAACAAAAGTATGACTCTATAAGCAATATGGAAGTGATGGTGAGTGTCATAAAAACGAGACGGTGGTGTTGCATGGCAATATATCTCGGAATGGCTATGAGAATGCCATAATAGGTAGGTATGGTGTCTACTTTGAGGAAACTATATGGTGGCTGTTTTGAGTAAGGTAGGTTTAATGTACCGACGAAAGTTGCGCGGTACTAGAGAGGTTAGCAAAGGTGTAAGGGTGAGAGTGCGTATAAGTCATGAACTCAACATTAGTCATAAAGAACTCACATACTTATTGCAAAATCCTATTAGTTATCGAAGCAAAGTATTAGACGCATGCTCCTAGGGGAAGGGTTGGTAGGAGTTAACCATCGCGCGATCCCGACCTCCACACAAAGGTTGACAATCATTAAACAAGTCATGCTTTGACTTCATCACACAACGGTTCACCATACGTGCATTCTACGAGAATCACAAGATTCAACACAAGTATTTTTCCTAATTCACAATTACTTACTAGCATGACTCTCATATCACCATCTTCACATCTCAAAACTATATGCAAGGAATCAAACTTCTCATCATATTGAATGCACTTAATATGGAAGTTTTTATCATATCCCTCTTGGATGCCTATTATATTAGGAATAAATTCATAACCTAAACCAATTACCATGCTGTTTAAAGAACTCTCAAAATAATATAAGCGAAGAACAGGAGTTTTAATAATTCCACAACACCGCGGTGCTCTACAAGATATAAGTGAAGTACTAGAGCAACATTGCCTAGCTCAAAAGATATAAGTGAAGCATAAATAGTATTCTAATAAATTCATGATTCAATGTGTGTGTATCTCTCAAAATATGTGTGCAGCAAGGATGATTGTGTCAAACTAAAAAGTAAAGACTCATATCATACAAGACGCTCCAAGAAAAACACATATCATGTGGTGAATAAAAATATAGCCTAAAGTAAATTTACCGATTGGTTAAAGACGAAAGAGGGGATGCCTTCCGGGGCATCCCCAAGCTTAGGCTGTTTGGTATCCTTGAATATGGCTTGGGGTGCCTTGGTAATCCCCAAGCTTAGGCTCTTGCCACTCTTTACCCAAAACTTGAAAACTTCACAACACAAAACTCAACAGAAAACTCACGAGACCCGTTAGTATAAGAAAGATAAATCACCACTTAGTTACTGTTGTGGACTCATTATTTATTTATATTTATGTGATATTTAATGTATTCTAACTTATCCATGGTTCATACCCCCGATATAACCCATAGATTCATCAAAATAAGCAAACAACACAAAGAAGACAGAATCTGTCAAAAATAGAACAATCTGTAGCAATCTGTTTACTTCGAATACTTCTGTAGCAATCTGTTTACTTCGAATACTTCTGGGAAATTTGTAAACCAATCTTGTGTAACACATTCAGATAAAAAGCACGTTCGAGTGAATTTATAAAATTCCTAGACTGAGAGCGAAAGTTTCTGTTTTTCAGCAAAATCAACTTGCAAGCACCATAGATCATCCCAAAGGTCTTACATTCGCTCAAACACTAACTAAAACAAGAAAACACAATTATTACAGAGGTAATATTATGTGCAGGACACAAAATCAGAAACAAAAACAAAAGTAAAATGAATAAAATTGGGTTGCCTCCCAACAAGTGCTATTGTTTAACGCCCCTAGCTAGGCATAATGCAATAGATCTAGGTATTATCATCCTTGGTATGCAATCCATAGGTAGCTCTAATTATATATTCATAAGATAATCTTATTTTATTTCTAGGAAAGTGCTCCATGCCTTTCCTTAATGGCATTTGGAATCTAATATTACCTTCTTTCATGTCAATAATTGCACCAATCGTTCTAAGGAAGGGTCTACCAAGAATAATAGGACATGTAGGATTTCATTCTATGTAAAGAACAATGAAATCTATGGACACATAATTCCTATTAGCAACAATAAGAGCATCATTAATCCTTCCCACAGGTTTCTTAATTGTAGAATCCTCTAGATGTAAATCTAGAAAACAATCATCAAATTCATGGAATCCTAACACATCACATAAAGTTTTTGGAATTGTGGAAACGCTAGAACCCAAATCACACAAAGCATGGCACTCATAATCTTTGATTTTAATTTTAGTAGGTTCCCACTCATCATAAAGTTTTCTAGGTATAGAGACCTCCAATTGAAGTTTCTCTTCAAAAGATTTCATCATGGCATCCACAATATGTTTAGTAAAAGCTTTATTTTGACTATAAGCATATGGAGAATTTAACATGGATTGCAACAAGGAAACACAATCAATTAAGGAGCAACTATCATAATTAAAATCCTTGAAATCCGAAAGAGTGGGCTCATTGCTATTTAAAGTTTTGACCTCTTCCATTCCACTTTTACTAATCTTATCACTAAGATCTATGAACTCCGAATCACTGGGACGCCTTTTTGCTAAAGTTGACGCATATCTGATACGTCTCCATCGTATCTACCTTTCCAAACTCTTTTGCCCTTGTTTTGGACTCTAATTTGCATGATTTGAATGGAACTAACCCGGACTAACGTTGTTTCAGCAGAATTGCCATGGTGTTGTTTTTGTGCAGAAATAAAAGTTCTCGGAATGACCTAGAAATTTACGAGGATTTTTGGTGGAATATATGAAAAATACTGGCGCAAGAATTACCTGGAGGGGTGGAGCGAGGAGCCCACAAGCCGAGGAGGCGCGAGCCCCCCTTGGCCGCGCCTCGCAGGCTTGTGAGGCCCTCGGGGCTCCGCCGCCTCCAACTCCAGCTCTATTTAGTCTCTTTCGCCCGAAAAAAAATCAAAGAGAAGAGTTCATCGCGTTTTACGATACGGAGCCGCCGCCACCACCTGTTCTTCCTCTCGATGGCAGATCTGGAGTCCGTTCTGGGCTCCGGAGAGGGGGAATCAATGCCTTCGTCATCACCAACCATCCTTCATCGCCAATTCCATGATGATCTTCATCGTTCGTGAGTAATCTCATCGTAGGCTTGCTGGACGGTGATGGGTTGCATGAGATCTATCATGTAATCGACTTAGTTTTTATGGGGTTTGATCCCTAGTATCCACTATGTTCTGAGATTGATGTTGCTACTACTTTGCTATGCTTAATGCTTGTCACTAGGGCCCGAGTGCCATGATTTCAGATTTGAACCTATTATGTTCTCATCAATATATGTGTGTTCTTGATCCTATCTTGCAAGTTGTAGTCACCTACTATGTGTTATGACTCGGCAACCCTGGAGTGACAATAGCCGGAACCACTCCCGGAGATGACCACAGTATGAGGAGTTCATGTATTTACTAAGTGCTAATGCTTTGTTCCGGTTCTCTATTGAAAGGAGAACCTTAATATCCCTTAGTTTCCATTAGGACCCCGCTGCCACGGGAGGGATGGACAATAGATGTCATGCAAATTCTTTTCCGTAAGCACGTATGACTATATACGGAATACATGCCTACATTACATTGACGAACTGGAGCTAGTTACAAATCACCCCATGTTATAACTGTTACATGATGAATGTCATCCGGCATAATTATCCATCACCGATCCAATGCCTATGAGTTTTTCCTACTGGTCCTTGCTACGTTACTTTACCGCTACTTTTGTCACTGCTGCTACTGTTACCGCTACTGCTGTCATTGCTAGTGTTAGTATCACATTACTTTGCTACTGAAACTTTGCTGCAGATACTAAGTCTTTCAGGTGTGGTTGAATTGACAACTCAACTGCTAATACTCGAGAATATTCTTTTGCTTCCCTTTGTGTCGAATCAACAAATTTGGGTTGAATACTCTACCCTCAAAAACTATTGCGATCCCATATACTTGTGGGTTATCAATATCTAGTCCCATATTTTTCAGGATTTATGCTAGAATACAAAGATTCAATAGGTGTCACACCAATCACTTTTAGATCTTCATCAATATTATCACGAGAAAACACTTTTTCAAGCCATTCACGCTTAGCACGTATTCTAGCAATTCTTTCTTTATACTCATCAATAGAAATTCTCATAGCTTTTAGAGACTCATTAATATCATGCTTGGGTGGAATAGATCTAATTTTGAAATAATCAATCTCAAGAGAAATTCTATCAACGTTCCTAGCCAAATCATCAATCTTCAGAAATTTTTCTTTAATCATAGCATTGAAACCTTTTTGAGAGCTAATGAATTATTTAATATTATTATCAAGGTCAGAGGGAATCATATTATAATTTCCATAGGAATTGTTGTAGGAATTACCATAATTTTTAAAGGAATTACTAGGAAACGACCTAGGATTAAAACTACCTCTATACGCATTATTGCCAAAATTGTTCCTACCAACAAGATTCACAATTATAGATTCATTATTATTTCCAATCAAAGTATTTATTTCTTCCATAACATGCACTTTTTTACTAGTAGGAGATCTTTCAGTATGCCATTGAGAGTAATTTGCCATAATATTATCTAGGAGTTTAGTAGCTTCTCCTAATGTGATTTCCCTAAAAGTACCACCCGTGGCTGAATCTAAAAGATTTCGAGAAGGAAAATTCAATCCCGCATAACATTTTGTATAATCATCCATAAGCTCAAACCATGCGCGGGGCAATTCCTAATCATTAGTTTCATCCTCTCCCAATATTGCGCAAAATGCTCATGATCAAGTTGCTTAAAGTTCATTATATCATTCCTAAGGGAGATAATATTAGCGGGCGGAAGGTACTTGGAAATAAAAGCATCTTTACACTTATTCATTGATTCAATACTATTTTTAGGTAAAGATGAAAACCAAGTTTTGGCACGATCTCGTAATGAGAAAGGAAATAGCTTTAATTTAACAATTTTATTATCCACATCTTTCTTTTTTGCATATCACACAACTCAACGGAAGTATTTAGATGGGATGCGGCATCTTCACTAGGAAGGCGAGAAAATTGTTCTTTCATAACAAGATTGAGCAAAATGGCATTAATTTCACAAGATTCCACACTAGTGGCGGGAGCAATCGGAGTACTAACAAAATCATTATTATTAGTAGTGAAAAAAATCACATAACTTGGTATTCTCTTGAGCCATCGTGACAAAGCAAGCAATCTAGCATAGAAGCAAGCAAACTAAAAGACGAATGGAAAAAGGGCGAATAAAAAGGCAAATAATTTTGTTATTTTCTGAAAATCTTTTTAGAAGTGGGGGAGAGGAAAATGAGAGGCAAATGGCAAATAAATTAAATGCAAGAGATGAGTTTGTGATGGCACTTGGTGATCTTGCTATGTATCCTCCCCGGCAACGGCGCCAGAAATCATTCTTGCTACCTCTTGAGCTTGCGTTGGTTTTCCCTTGAAGAGGAAAGGGTGATGCACCGAAGTAGATAAGTATTTCCCTCAGTTTGTTGAGAACTAAGGCATCAATCCAGTAGGAGGAACAAGCGAGACTCCAATAGTAGTACCAACACAAATAATCAAACACTTGCACCCAACGCTATAAAGGGGTTGTCAATCCCTTTAGAGTTATTTGCAAGGATGAGATTTGACAGAGATATGTATAAAATATTGATAGATCTGAAAGTAAAACTAAAGTAAATAAATTACAGCAAAGTATTTTTGGTATTTTTGGTTTATAGATCTGAAAATATAATATGAAAAATAGACCCGGGGCCATAGGTTTCACTAGAGGCTTCTCTCATAAAGGAAAATAATACGGTTGGTGGACAAATTAGTGTCGAGCAATTGATAGAAAAGCAAATAATTATGAAGATATCCAAGGCAACGATTATGCATATAGGCATCACGTTCGTATCAAGTAGACCTAAATGATTCTGCATCTACTACCATTACTCCATGTTAGAGTATGTATAATATAGTTATGTACCCCTTCGTATTTATCCCATTGTATAAGGTTTTTTTTGCATATAGTCCACGCCTATACATGTATATATATCGGCCTATGGCCTCATGGGAATACAAGTTGCATATTCCTAACATGGTACTAGAGCCTAGGTTCTTTTGTGCATGCATAACTCGTGCTCTTCCCGATCTAATCTTCTACACAGCCACACATGTCTCTTCTTCCCGAGTTTTGTTCGATCCCGTGCCCGAGTCCCGCTAGAACTCGAGGCCAGGTGCGCTCAATCTCGGGCTCTCATCATAAGGAGAGCATCACGTCATCACACTGCCGCTAGTCCGCACCCTCGCATGATCTCGTCCGCTCCCATCGATCTCCGGTGGTGGTTGGTTCTGCGGGTTCGTCCAATCTGTCCGCCTCGTAGGATCTCGTCCGCTCCCGCCGTTGGTTCGTCTCTCTCAGGTCGGATCTCGTCCCGCTCGTAGGATCTCTCCGTTGGTTCCACTCCGTCTGCTGGTTCCGCTCGCAGGATCTGTCCGCGCCGAAGCCCTCTCTTTGATTTCTTCTCTCTCAGACCGGATCTCGTCCGCTCCCATCGCCCAGTCGCGACGCAGCCGCCGCGGTCCACACCGACAGTCATTCTGGATCTTGTGGTCTCTTGGTCAACCCCTGCTTCCACCAGATCTCATGGTCTCCTCGTCAAGATGGATCTCGTGGTCTCCTACCACTAGATCTCATGACTTTGTGTTGGCTGCTGCTGTTGAGGGTTGTTGACTAATAAAAATGTGTGCTGCATCAGGCTACGTTGCTGCTCCTCGTTGTCCGGTGATTTTTGATGGCACTAACTACACCGAGTTCATTGGCTTCATGCGCATTCACATGCGTGGCATCCGTCTATGGGGCGTTCTTTCTGGCGAGGTCCCTTTTCGCCACGTCCGGTTCCTCCTGTGGCCCCCACTCCACCGACGCCACTGGTTCTTCCTGCGGATGCTAATCAGTCTGCGCAGGATGCAACTAAGCTTGCTGACGAGGCCGCTGTTCGTACTCATGATGAACATGTTTTGACTTATGAGGAGGCTCTTCAGGCATATCATGGTGCTCTGTCTGTTTACACCCACTGACTTGATGATGATGCTCGTGCTGCAACTGTTCTTACTTCTAGTGTTCTACCTCAGTTTGCCTTTGAGTTTCTGGGCCTTCCTATTGTATTTGAGATGTGGATCTATCTTCGTCAGCGCTATGAGCCCTCTGGTGATGCCTTATACCTCTCTGTGGTTCGTTAGGAGCATGCTCTTCAGCAGGGTGACTCCACTGTTGATGATTTCTATGCACAAAGTTCTGCTATCTGGCGCCAGCTTGATTCTCTCCGCAGTGATGGTTGTCGTACTTGCCTGTGTTGCCAGGCTGTGCAGGCCAATTTGGAGTTTCATCATGTCTACGAGTTCTTGTCTCAGCTCCGTAAGAGTTTGAGCCCCAGCGTGCTCAGTTGTTTGCTCGTGGCCGTATCTCTCTCATTGAGGCGCTTTCTGAGATTCGTGTTGAGGAGACTCGCTTACATGGCGCTGGTTCACTAGTGGTTCCCTCTGTGCTCACTGCTCGAGCTCCCACTACGCCACATGCTGCACCGACTCCTTCTCGCTCAAGTGCTCCGCCACTCTTGCCCACTCCTCCTGGCGGATTGGGCCGCCCCCATCCAAATTGCGGCTAATGCAACCTGGAAGGTCATGTCGAGTATCACTGCTTCCATAAGAAGAAACACATGCGTAAGGCACGATCATCATCTTCAGGGACTTCGTCTACTACCTCAACATCTTCAGCCACTGCTTTGATTGAGCAGGATATTCTGAGACTTAAGCGTATGCTCGCTGCTTCAGGTTCTTCCTCGACGGGTACTGCTGGTTGTGTGACTGATGCTTCCAGCATCGAGCAACCACCTTCTACACAGTCAGGTACATCCCCATGGGTTCTGGACTCTAGAGCTTCTTTTCATATGTCTTCTCATTCTTCCACTTTGTCCTCTCTTCGATCGCTCGATTTTCCTATTCATGTCCTCGCTATTGATGGTACTCCTATTTCTGTTACTAGTAGAGGCAATCTTACTACTCCTTCTTATTCTGTCCCTAATGTTGCTCATGTTCCTCGACTTAGCATGAATCTGTTTTCCGCTGGTCAACTTACTGATTCTGGTTGTCGCGTCATCCTTGACGTTGACTCTTGTTCTGTCCAGGACCGTCGCACGCACACTCTGGTCGGGGCTGGCCCTTGCCACCATGATTCTTAGGGTCTTTGGGAGTTAGAATGGATTCATGTTCCTTCTGCTGCCACCACTATCGCCAGTTCCTCCGCTTCGGTCACCTCCGCTACCGGTTCCTTCCAGCAGTGGCATCATCGACTTGGTCATCTTTGTGGTTCTTGTTTGTCGTCCTTAGTTCATCGAGGTCTTCTTTGGTTTGTCTCAGGAGATGTCTCTTTAGAATGTCAGGGTTGCCTTCTTGGCAAGCAAATTCAGTTACCATATTCACATAGTGAGTCAGTGTCTAAGCGTCCTTTTGATTTAGTCCATTATGATGTATGGGTCCGGCTCCCTTCACTTTGAAAGGGGGTCATCGCTACTATATTATTTTCATAGATGATTTCTCTCGTTACACATGGCTTTACTTTATGACTTCTCGTAGTGAGGTGTTGTCTATTTATAAGCTTTTTGCTGCCATGGTTCACACTCAATTCTCTTCGCCCATTCGTGTGTTTCGTGCTGACTCTGCTGGTGAGTATATTTCTAAGATGTTGTGTGGTGTTCTTGCTGAGCAAGGGACTCTTTATCAATTCTCTTGTCCTGGTGCTCACGCTCAGAATGGCGTGGCTGAGCGCAAACATCGCCACCTTCTTGAGATGGCTCGTGCATTGATGATTGCTGCCTTTCTCCCGCCTCATTTTTTGGGCTGAAGCCGTCTCCACCTCCACCTATCTCATCAACCTACAACCTTCTGCTACTCTACAGGGTGGTGTTCCTTTCGAGCATCTTTTTGATCGTTCTCCCGATTATTCGATGCTTCGCTTATTTCGTTGTGTTTGCTATGTTCTTATTGCCCCTCGAGAACGCACCAAATTGACCGCTCAGTCTGTTGAGTGTGTCTTCTTAGGCTATAGTGATGAGCATAAGGGCTATCATTATTGGGATCCTATCGGTCGTCGGATGCGTATCTCTCGGGATGTGACTTTTGACGAGTCTCGTCCCTTCTACCCGCACCCATCTTCCTCGACCTTTTCAGTGGAGGATATCTCTTTCCTCACTTTTCCTGACACACCTCTCACCCCCATCGAGCCTCTGTCTATTCGTTCTGCTACCTCTGCTTCTCCACCTCTTGCCGATTTTCCACCACCATCTCCCACGGTTTCCTCCCCTAGCATGTCACCGGATTCTGCACCTTCATCTCTGGTGACTTCTTCGTCTTCATCCCCCGATTCTACCTTGGCGATCCCTCCTTGCATTGTTCCATCTTTTCCTCAGTGTTACACTCGTCGTTCACGTCATGTGGATGCCTCTGTGGATGTGTCGTCATCCTCGTCTCAACCTCCCTATGGCTTGCGTCCTCGACCTCGTACGCCTGTTGATCGCCTTGGATTTCCCACCGCTGGTGCTGCTGTTCTTGATCCGACTTCCTATTGTCAGGCTGTTGTTCATCCTGAATGGCAGTTTGCGGTGGTAGAGGAGATTGCTGCTCTTGAACGCACTAGTACATGGGATCTTGTTTCCCTTCCCCCCGGTGTCCGTCCCATCACTTGTAAGTGGGTCTACAAGGTTAAGAGCGCTCTGATGGTTCTCTTGAGCATTATAAAGCTCGTCTTGTGGCTCGTGGCTTTCAGCAGGAGCATGGTCGTGATTATGACAAGACTTTTGCTCCTGTGGCCCATATGACCACTATTCATACACTTCTTGTCGTGACCTCTGCACGCCACCGGTCTGTATCTCAGCTTGATGTTAGGAATGCGTTTCTTAATGGTGAGCTGCGTGATGAGGTGTACATGCATCCACCACTTGGGTATTCTGTTCCTGATGGCATGGTATGTTGTCTTCGTCGCTCTCTCTATGCCCTTAAGCAAGCCCCCCGCGTGTGGTTTGAACGATTTGCCTCTGTGGTAACTGTTGCTGGTTTTTCAGCCAGTGCTCATGATCCAGCATTGTTTCTCCACCTTTCTCCTCATGGTCGGACTCTTCTTCTTATCTATGTTGATGACATGATCATCATTGGTGATGACCCCGAGTATATTGCCTTTGTAAAGGCCCGTCTTAGTGAGCAGTTTCTTATGTCTGATCTTGGACCTCTTCATTAATTTCTTGGGATTGAAGTCTCTTCTACCTCTGATGGCTTTTTAATATCCCAGGAAAAGTATATCCAGGATCTTCTTGCTCGTGCTGCTCTTACTAACGAGTGCATTGTTCAGACTCCCATGGAGCTCAATGTTCACCTTCATGATATTGATGGTGACCCTTTGCCTGACCCGACGCATTATTGTCATCTTGTTGGTAGTCTTCTCTATATAGCTTACACTCGTGTGGATATCTCTTATCCGGTTCATATTCTGAGTTAGTTAGTCTCTGCTCCCACCTCGGTTCACTATAGTCACCTCCTTTGTGTTCTCCGATATCTTCGCGGCACAATCCCTCACCGTCTATTCTTTCCTCGCTCTAGTTCTTTACAACTTCAGGCCTATTCGGATGCTATGTGGGCTAGTGATCCTTTAGATCGCCGTTCACTTTAGATCCCGGGCCGGGTTTCAGGCCGGGCTTTAAAAAGCCCGAACGGGAAAACTCAGGCCCGAGCCCGGCTCGGCCTGACCATCGGGCCTAACAAATCGGGCCTGAACCCGGCCCAACCCGATCTAGGCTTAACAAAATACGTTTTGCAAGCCCGAGCATGGATCGGTCTGCTCTTCGAGCTTACTTTTCAGGCCCGAGCCCGACCCGGGATTTTCGGGCCGGGTCGGGTCGGGCCAGCCGGGCCGGGCTGCCCATGCCCAGATGTAAGCTCACCAAGCACATTGGTGTTGATGCTTTTTTATGTGCATGCTGGTGTGCAGGATTAGGTTACTACTCTCCAGTATGTGCCTTCCGAGTTAAAGTTGGCGGATTTCCTGACGAAGGCCCAGAATAGAGCGCAACATGGCTTCTATCTCTCCAAACTCAGTGTTGTTCGTCCACCACGAGTTTGAGGGGGGTGTTAGAGTATATATAATATAGCCATGTACCCCTTCGTATTTATCCCATTGTATAAGGGGTTTTCCGCATATAGACCACACCTGTACATGTATATATATTGGCCTATGGCCTCATGGGAATACTAGTTGCATATTCCTAACACTCCACACATCGACCGACTCCTGCCTGCATCTAGAGTATTAAGTTCACGAAGAACAGAGTAACGCATTGAGTAAGATGACATGATGTAGAGGGATAAACTCAAGCAATATGATGAAAACCCCATCTTTTTATCCTTGATGGCAACAATACAATACGTGCCTCGCTACCCCTACTATCACTGGATGAGGACACCTCAAGATTAAACCCAAAATTAAGCACTTCTCCCATTGGAAGAATTACCAATCTAGTTGGCCAAACCAAACAAATAATTCGAATAGACTTGCAAAGATATGAAATCATGCATATAAGAATTCAGAAGAGACTCAAATAATATTCATGGATAATCTGAACATAAACTCACAATTCGTCGGCTCTGGACAAACACACCGCAAAAGAGTATTACATGAGATAGATTTCCATGAAGATAATGAAGAACAGGGTATTGAAGATCAAAGAGAGAGAAGAAGCCATCTAGCTACTAGTTATGGCCCCATAGGTCTCTGGTGAACTACTCACACATCATCGGAGGGGCAATGGATTTGATGTAGATGCCCTCCGTGATCAATTCCCTCTCCGACGGATTACTGGAAAAGGCTCCCAAATTGGATCTCTCGGGAACAGAGGCTCCCGACGACGTAAAAGTATTTTCGTTTCTCTTTTTTGCGATACTGTAATATTTTGGAATTTATAGGCCAAGAATTAGGGTTAGGAGACCTGCAGGGGGCCCACAAGCCAGAGGGTGTGACCACCCCCAAGGGCGCGCCCTGCAGGCTTGTGGCCTCCCGGCAACTGCCTTGCCCCTACTCCAAGTTTGTTGCGTGTCTTCTGTCCAAGAAAAATCTTTCTGGAGATTTTTTTTCCATTTGGACTCCGTTTAATATTTCTTATCTACAATATTCAAAAGCGTGGAAAAAACAGAAACTGGCACTAGGCTCTAGATTAATAGGTTAGTCCCAAAAATAATATGAAACATCATATAAATGCATATAAAACATATAATATAATGGCACGAAGCAATAAAAAATAATAGATACGTTGGAGACGTATCAGTCAGAGAAGTTAGTATAAAATACCCTATGAGATAATTAAATATGAAACGATTTACAACAATACCTAAAGTTTATGAATTATCTATTATACTAACGGATCTCATGAGGTTTCTGTTGAGTTTTGTGTGCCGAAGTTTTCAAATTTTGGCCGAGACAACAACGGATGATGGAATAAGGAGTGGCAAGAACCTAAGGCTGAGGAAGCCCAAGGCACCCCAAGGTAATATTCAAGGAATACCCAAGCGTCTAAGCTTGGGGATGCACGCGGATGACATCCCCTCTTTCGCCTCCATTCTGTCGGTATGTCACTTGGACTTATAATTTTATTCATGACATGCTATGAGTTTTGCTTGGAGAATTATGTATTTCAGTTTGCTTTCCTTTTAGTTCCACAATCATTGTTTGCTGGACACACATTTTTTAGAGAGACACATGTGCATCATAATTAATTAAAATACTCTATGCGCTTCACTTATAACTTTTGAGCTAGGCTCTTGCTCTAGTGCTTCACTTATATATTTTTAGAGCACGACAGTGTCATATTTTTGAGAAATAATTGTACCCTCATGATTCACTTAAATATTTTTGAGAGTCTAAAGAATAAGAATGGTAATGTGCACGTGTTATAAGACTAGTCCAAAAAGGATAGGTATTCAAGGAGGATATAATAAAAACTTTCATGTTTCTCACCTAACAAGAGTCGTGTGGGGTAATTATATTGATGTGGTAATATGAAAGGACATGGGTTCATGACAATTGGTTAGTAAGTATATCGATATTAAAGGTTTTTATTTACTTCTCATCTAAATATTGGTCATGGCATGTTGATGAGGTGTGAGCATTTGATGTCTCAAATGAAATCCTATCATGTTGTTTGAATCGGGAGCGCGCGATGGTTAACGCCTACCAACCTCCTCCTTAGGGGAATGATATATTACTTTGCTTAGAGAGATCTAATAAGGATTAACAATAAATATATGAGTTCTTTATGACTAATGTGAATCCATGGATATACGTACTCTCACCTTTCCGCACTTGCTAGCCTCTTCGGCACTGTGCATTACCCATTCTCACCTTGAGAGACAGTGCAACATTTTCCGGTGCATCCAAACCCCTTGATATGATACACTTTACCACACATAAATCTCCTTATATATTCCTCAAAACAGCCACCATACCTACCTATCATGGCATTTTGATAGCCATTCCGAGATATATTTCCATGCAACTTCCACCATTCCATCACATGACTTGTGTGTTCATCATCATATTGCTTTGCATGATCCTACAGTTGACATATCATCATTATTTGTATGTTCTCCCAGATCATTGCACATCCGGGCGCACTGCGAGAGGCATTCATATAGAGTCATCTTGTATATTTTTATCGAGTTGTAAGTAAATAAAAGTGTGGTGATCATCATTATCAGAGCATTATCCTAGTGACGAAAGGATGATGGAGACTATGATTCCCCACAAGTCGAGATGAGACTACAGAGGAAAAATTAAAATAAAAAATAAAATAAAATAAAAGAAGTGGGGGAGGCGAAAAAAGAGAAAGCCCACCATGAAAAAATGAGAGAAAAGAGCGAAGGGGCAATGTTACTATCTTTTTACCACACTTGTGCTCAGTGGCACCATGTTCATCATATAGAGAGTCTCCCGGATTGTTATTTCATATGCTAGCGGGAATTTTTCATTGTAGAACTTGGCTTGTATATTCTGATGATGGGTGATACGTATGAAATGTTTTGTACTTTCCAAACACTTTTTCTCTTGTTTTGGACTCTAATTTGCATGATTTTGAATGAAACTAACCCGGACTGATGCCGTTTTCAATGGAACTGCCATGGTGTTGCTTTTTTTGCAGAAATAGAAGTTCTCGGAATCATACAATACTTTTTGTGGATTTTATTTGGAATAAGAAATAATAATGGAGCGAAGTGAAAGTATATATGCTCCCTTGGTGGTTTTGATAATTCATGAGAACATGCATTGTCTCTTGGACTAACACTTTTACCTAGTATATTTCATGTATAGTCCACATAGAGCATTGGCTAAAGGATTGTGAGGAGGAGCCCCTTGATGCAAGGAAAATAATATGATTGGCCAATCTTCAAGCTACAAGACTCTACATTCTATATTTGTGAGAAATCATGTTTGATTCCATAGGAAAGCAAGTAGTACTAAAAGGGTGAGGTATTTATGATGAAATGGTTGCTCAAGTGCTTAGAGATAGCCACCAAAAATACTCATCATTTCTCTCACAAAATCTATGTCCCAAGCCTACACAACAAAATCTGTGCCACCAATAATTCCTTTTTGGCCCTACCGATTTTCCCAGTGAGAGAACCTTTGCCAAACCCTAATCTCTCGGTACCACCAACTTTCATATCGGTGCCACCCAGATCAGTGACCAAGTTGCTGGTGTGTCAATTTCAAGAATCGGAATTCCCGAGTTTGGAAATCTGTCTCACCAACATTTGGAAACTGCTCTAGGTCATCAAATTGGTATCACCAAGATTCATATATCGGTCTCATCGAGAATTCAAAAGTTGCCACATTTAGTGCAACTCGGTACCAATGAGATTTGTTTCGGTGTCACCGAGTTGGGCAATAATGTTGTAATGGTTGGATTTTGGGAGATGCCTATATATACCTGTCGTGGTTTTGTCATGACATATGTCATCGTGAAAGGACTTAGTGGTGAGGCCATCGTCACGGTGTGGCTACTCGAAAGGGTTGATCGGGAATGAGAGATGGATTTACCGAGGTTCGACCCCTCCAATGGAGGTAAAATCCCATGTCCTGCTTTTGTGTCTATATTGATGGAGATCTCGATTACAAGGATGCGGTATAGATAACCTAGCTCTTGAGAGTTTCTTGCTTGATCTTTCCGGCTCAAGGGCTCTCCTTTATACATAGGTAGAGGCCTCGAGTTTATAACAGAGTCCTGGTCGAATAAACGCGCGTGACCTATTACAATTCTACTTCATCTTGCTTCCCAAGTTAGGAAAGCTTCTGGCGTCTTCTGCCTTGTGGGCCTTGAGTCGCTGTCTTCTGGTATTGGGCCGCCTGTCGTCTCACTTGGTAAGTTCTCTAGCTCACCCTCCTGTCTTCTTTACAGTTTAACCCAGCCCAAGCGATGGGTTATACCGCGGGGTCATATCCCCGACATTAGGCCCCAAGTTGATTTGAACTTGTTCATGTCAATCTTCTTTGCTTCCATCAGGCGGCTTAGCCTTTACCTTGTATTTGTGTCTTCTTAGATTCTTTAGAAGGCCATACATAGCACTGCTAGACTTTGCGACATTTTCCTCGTGTCGTCCGCCTATGACGTCACCCACCAGAAGTTAATGCGGACGCGCTGACATCACGACCAATCTCTGCATACGTCTTTGTCCCGAAAATCGAGGCGTCATTTTCTTCAAAATTTTGTTGCGGCTCCTTTGTTCCTGTTCCTAGAAGTTGTCACTTCGAGCATTATAAATATGGGTGGAGGGCCCCTCCTTTCACTTTTTACCCTCTCTTCTGTTCTTCTTCTTCCTCTCGCCTGAAACCCGGTCGCACCATTGTTGGTGTTCATCTGCTTGCTTCGACGACCGCTCCTGGCTAGAGTGACTCCCCATCTCTTGCGGGATTCATCCAATTGTTTTTGGCACCTCCGTCGACCGGCGAGGCCCTTTAAATCTTCATCTAAGTTGATTCTAAGTCCATCGGAGAAAACGAAAATATCCTGCCCGCTCATCACCATTGTAGCTTTCCGCATGCTTGGAATCCCCATTTTTATACAACGAGGTGGTGAATGTAGCGGCTTCATTTCATACGTAGTATGCCTAGATCTTTTCTAGGAAACCGTGACACAAACCACTGCCATTTCCATGCTTTAGGTTTAACAACCGTTTCTTTTTCTAAACCTTTTATAGATCCATAATTGTAGCCGAACCTGTTTTTCCCGCGCTTAGGAAAATCAAAAACCCTCTATTTGGTGTAAGGCACCTTTATCATCTCGGCTTGTCTAAACAACCATAACCCGCCACATGTAGATACCGCCAGTTTTTGGGTACCGACTTGTCTTTGGGATGCCTCTTCTGCTGTACACATTTATACTGTCTTATCCTTGATTATAACACGAGTGTTTTCGCAATCTGTTTTCTGATGTCCAAGCGTGTCATCATGTCGAAGACTTCCATCTGTAACTGGGTGTCTTCTGATATGTCTCCAACGTATCTACTTTTCAAAACTCTTTTGCCCTTGTTTTGGACTACAATTTGCATGATTTGAATGGAACTAACCCGGATTGACACTGTTTTCAGCAGAATTGCCTTGGTGTTATTTTTGTGCAGAAATAAAAGTTCTCGGATTGACGTGAAAATTTACGGAGAATATTTTTGGAATTATTAAAAAATATCGGCGAAATCATCAACCGGAGAGGGGCGACCACCTGGCCACAAGCCTGCAGGGCGTGCCCCCCTAGGGCGCGCCCCCTGTCTTGTGGGGGCTGATGACGAGATGATGTATATACTTCTCGCACCTTGTTGGTTAACCTAGGTGGAAGGTTGATATGTAGTCAGCAACAATTTTTCCCTCACATGGGAACTGGAAGGTTTATCGAACCAGGAGGACTCCTAGGATCAACAAGTAGGTGTCTTCCACCCTGGCACTAGCAGAAGTCGTGGACATGCACAAACAAAAATAACTTTGGTCCCAATGAGTACATAGAGGTTGTCGATCTCTCCGACCTTGTAGTTTGCAAAGAATCAAAACATAAGCTGGGAGGTAATAGTGATTGCAACGGAAGAGTAAATGAAAGCGGTAAATGATGGAGGTGTAAACAATGATGATGATATGGACCGTAGTCACATGATGTTCACTAGTGATGTCTCTCTCCCAAAAGACGATAAACAACTATGCTTGGGTAAAGAAATCACAGTTGGGCAATTGACAGAATTATGAATGCACCGCAATGCTAATTATGCTACTTGATAGTTAGAGGTTCAATAGTAATGGGCAGTACACCAAGACAAGTAAACCGTTTATTCACCAGCATCTACTTACTAATCATCCACCTTGAGATATCTATCCAGAACATCTCTCCGGTATTAAGTTGTGAGCGCCACCCAAAGTGTAAACTCAAAGCAATGGACAACTGCATTAATGAACTATGCGTAAGGTAAACACTCTTTGCAACCGTGGTCACAAGCACCGTTGTTTTCTCCCTGGTGGCAACAACACATCCCCTAGTCTCATGTTTCTGTCATTCAAGCTAGACATCGAGGGGCATGAACCCACAATCATGCATAACGCTCCCTCTTGGAGTTACAATCTACCACTCGACCAAATCAAGAAATAGCAACGGAGAACATGCATGAGTCACTAAGGAACATAATATAAAAGTATAATCAAATATATAACTCATAACAATCTGAACATAATCTCATAATCCATCGGATCCCAACAAACCGAGCATAGGAATAGCAAGAGAATTACATAGATGCCTTGATCATGTAGGGCAGCTCACAAGGACTAACCATTGATGTTGGGGAACGTCGCATGGGAAACAAAATTTTTCCTACGCGCACGAAGACCTATCATGGTGATGTCCATCTACAAGAGGGGATGAGTGATCTACGTACCCTTGTAGATCGTACAGCAGAAGCGTTAGTGAACGCGGTTGATGTAGTGGAACGTCCTCACGTCCCTCGATCCGCCCCGCGAACAATCCCGCGATCAGTCCCACGATCTAGTACCGAACGGACGGCACCTCCGCGTTCAGCACACGTACAGCTCGACGATGATCTCGGCCTTCTTGATCCAGCAAGAGAGACGGAGAGGTAGAAGAGTTCTCCGGCAGCTTGACGGCGCTCCGGAGGTTGGTGATGACCTTGTCTCAGCAGGGCTCCGCCCGAGCTCCGCAGAAACGCGATCTAGAGGAAAAACCGTGGAGGTATGTGGTCGGGCTGCCGTGGAAAAGTCGTCTCAAATCAGCCCTAAAACCTCCGTATATATAGGTGGGAGGGAGGGGAGGAGGCAGCCTCAAAACCTAAAGGTTTGGCCGAAATTGGAGGTGGAGGAGTCCTACTCCAATCCTACTTGGAGTAGGATTCCACCTTCCCACTTGGAAATTCTTTCCACCTTGTGTTTTTTCCTTCTCAAACCTTATGGGCCTTAGTGGGAACTTATTCCAGCCCACTAGGGGCTGGTTTATCTCTTCCCATAGCCCATGAGACCCCTTGGGGCGTGACACCCCTCCCGATGGTCCCCGGCACCCCTCCCGGCACTCCCGGTACACTACCGATGAGCCCGAAATTTTTCCGGTAATGCACGAAAACCATCCGGTAACCAAATGAGGTCATCCTATATATCAATCTTCGTTTCCGGACCATTCCGAAAACCCTCGTGACATCCTGATCTCATCCGGGACTCCGAACAACATTCGGTAACCAACCATATAACTCAAATACGCATAAAACAACGTCGAACCTTAAGTGTGCAGACCCTGCGGGTTTGAGAACTATGTAGACATGACCCGAGAGACTCCTCGGTCAATATCCAATAGCGGGACCTGGATGCCCATATTGGATCCTACATATTCTACGAAGATCTTATCGTTTGAACCTCAGTGCCAAGGATTCATATAATCCCGTATGTCATTCCCTTTGTCCTTCGGTATGTTACTTGCCCGAGATTCGATCGTTAGTATCCGCATACCTATTTCAATCTCGTTTACCAGCAAGTCTCTTTACTCGTTCCGTAATACAAGATCCCGCAACTTACATTAAGTTACATTGCTTGCAAGGCTTGTGTGTGATGTTGTATTACTGAGTGGGCCCCGAGATACCTCTCCGTCACACGGAGTGACAAATCCCAGTCTCGATCTATACTAACTCAACGAACACCTTCGGAGATACCTGTAGAGCATCTTTATAGTCACCCAGTTACGTTGCGACGTTTGATACCCACAAAGCATTCCTCCGGTGTCCGTGAGTTATATGATCTCATGGTCATAGGAACAAATACTTGACACGCAGAAAACAGTAGCAACAAAATGACACGATCAACATGCTACGTCTATTAGTTTGGGTCTAGTCCATCACATGATTCTCCTAATGATGTGATCCCGTTATCAAGTGACAACACTTGCCTATGGCCAGGAAACCTTAACCATCTTTGATCAACGAGCTAGTCAACTAGAGGCTTACTAGGGACAGTGTTTTGTCTATGTATCCACACAAGTATTGTGTTTCCAATCAATACAATTATAGCATGGATAATAAATGATTATCATGAACTAATAAATATAATAATAACTAGTTTATTATTGCCTCTAGGGCATATTTCCAACAGTCTCCCACTTGCTCTAGAGTCAATAATCTAGTTCACATCACCATGTGATTCCAACGAATCCAACACCCATATAGTTATGGGGTCTGATCACGTCTTGCTCGTGAGAGAGGTTTTAGTCAACGGTTCTGAAACTTTCAGATTCGTGCGTTCTTTACAAATCTTTATGTCATCTTATAGATGCTGCTACTACGTGCTATTCGGAAATGCTCCAAATATCTACTCTACTATACGAATCCGTTTCACTACTCATAGTTATCCGGATAGTGTCAAAGCTTGCATTGACGCAACCCTTTACGACAAACTCTTTAACCACCTCCATAATCGAGAAAAATTCCTTAGTCCATTAGTTACTAAGGATAAATTTCGACCGCTGCTAGTGATTCAATCATGGATCACTCTCGGTACCTCTCAACATACTTTGAGTCAAGGCACACTTCAGGTGCGGTACACAGTATGTCATACTTTAGATTCTACGGCTAAGGCATAGAAGACGACCTTCGTCTATTCTCTTTATTCTGCCATGGTCGGGTTTTGAGTCTTACTCAAATTCACACCTCACAACGCAACCAAGAACTCCTTCTTTGCTGGTCTATTTTGAACTCTTTCAAAAACTTGTCAAGGCATGCATCTTGTTGAAACTTCTATTAAGCGCTTTCGATCTATCTCCATAGATCTTTGATGCTCAACGTTCAAGTAGCGTAATCCAGGTACTCCTTTGAAAACTTCTTTCAAACAACCTTGTATGCTTTACAGAAATTCTACATTACTTCTGATCCACAATATGTCAAGCACATATACCTATCAGAAATTCTATAGTGCTCCCACTCACTTCTTTGGAAATACAAGTTTCTCATAAACCTTGTACAAACCCAAAATCTTTGATCATCTCATCAAAGTGTATATTCCAACTCCGAGATGCTTGCACCAGTCCATTGAAGGATCACTGGAGCTTGCATACTTGCTAGTATCTTTAGGATCGACAAAACCTTCTGGTTGTATCACATACAATGTTTGCTCAAGGAAACCGTCGAGAAAACAATGTTTTGACATCCTACGTGCAATATTTCATAAATAATGCATCAACAACTAACATAATTCTAACAGACTTTTAGCATCGCTACGAGTGAGAAAGTCTCATCATAGTCAACTGTTTGATCTTATCGAAAACATCTTTGCGACAAGTCGAGCTTTTCTTAATAGTGACTTATCACCATCATCGTCTGTCTTCTTTTAAAGATCCATTTTTACTCAATAGTCCTATGACCATCAAGTAGTTCTACCAAAGTCTACACTTTGTTTTCACACATGGATCCTCTCTCGGATTTCATGGCTTCCAGCCATTTGTCGGAATCTGGGCCCACCATCGCTTTCTCCATAACTCGTAGGTTCACTGTTGCTCAACAACATGACCTCCAAGATAGGGTTACCGTACTACTCTGCAGCAGTACGCGACCTTGTCGACCTACGAGGTTTGTAGTAACTTGATTCGAAGCTCAATGATCATCATCATCAGCTTCCACTTCAATTGGTGTAGGCGCCGCATGAACAACTTCCTGCGCCCGGCTACACACTGGTTGAAGTGATGGTTCAATAACCTCATCAAGTTCTACTACCCTCCCACTCAATTCTTTCGAGAGAAACCTTTCCTCGAGAAAGGATCCGTTTCTAGAAACAAACACTTTGCTTTCGGATCTGAGATAGGAGATGTACCCAACTGTTTTGGATATCCTATGAAGATGCATTTATCCGCTTTGGGTTCGAGCTTATCAGACTGAAACTTTTTCACATAAGTGTCGAAACCCCAAACTTTCAAGAAACGACAGTTTAGATTTCTCTAAACCTCAGTCTATACTGTGTCATCTCAACGGAAATACGCGGTGCCCTATTTAAAGTGAGTGCGGTTGTCTCTAATGCATAACCCATAAATGATAGTGGTAATTCGATAAGAGACATCATAGTATGCACCATACCAAATAGTGCGTGGCTATGACGTTCAGACACATCATCACACTATGATGTTCCAGGTGGCATGAACTGCGAAACAATTTCCACATTGTCTTAACTGTGTACCAAAACTCGTAACTCAGATATTCATTTCCATGATCATATCGTAGACAGTTTATCCTCTTGTTACGACGAACTTCACTCTGAAACGGAATTGAACTTTTCAACATTTTAGACTTGTGATTCATTAAGTAAATACTCTTGTATCTACTCAAATCGTCAGTGAAGTAAGAACATAATGATATCCACTGCGTGCCTCGGCACCCATTGGACTGCATACATCAAAATGTATCACTTCCAACAAGTTACTATCTTATTTCATCTCAATGAAAACAAGGCCTTGCTCACGTGGTATGATTCGCATGTCACTAGTGATTCGAAATCAGGTGAGTACAAAGGTCCATCAGCATGGAGCCTCTTCATGCAATTTATACTAACATGACTCAAGCGGCAGTGCCACAAGTAAGTGGTACTATCATCATCAACTCGTATCTTTTGGCACAAATATCATGAACATGTGTAACACTACGATCGATATTCAATAAACCATTGAAGGTGATTATTCAAGAAAATAGAGTAACCATTATTCTCTTTAAATGAATAATCGTATTGCAATAAACACGATCCAATCATGTTGATGCTTAACGCAAGCACCAAATAACAATTATTTAGGTTTAACACCAATCCCGATGGTAGAGGGAGCGTGCGACGTTTGATCATATCAATCTTGGAAACACTTCCAACACGTATCGTCACCTCGCCTTTAGCTAGTCTCCGTTTATGCCGTAGCTTTCATTTCGCGTCACTAATCACTTAGCAACCGAACCAGTATCCAATACCCTCGTGCTACTAGGAGTACTAGTAAAGTACACATCAACATCATGTATATCAAATACACTTCTTTCGACTTTTGCCAGCCTTCTTATCTACCAAGTATCTTGAGTTGCTCCGCCTCAGTGATTGTTCCCCTCATTACAGAAGCACTTAGTCTCGGGTTTGGGTTTAATCTTGGGTCTCTTCATTAGCGCAGCAACTGTTTTGCCGTTTCACGAAGTATCCCTTCTAGCCCTTGCCTTTCTTGAAACTTAGTGGTTTTACAAACCATCAACTATTGATGCTCCTTCTTGATTTCTACTTTCGCAGTGTCAAACATCGCGAATCGCTCAAGGATCATTGTATGTATCCTTGATATGTTATAGTTCATCACGAAGCTCTCACAGCTTGGTGGCAGTGACTTTGGAGAACTATCACTATCTCATCTGGAAGATTAACTCCCACTTGATTCAAGCGATTGTCGTACTCAGACAATCTGAGCACATGCTCAACGATTGAGACTTTTCTCCTATGCTTTGTGGACAAAGAATCTTGTCGGAGGTCTCGTACCTCTTAACAAGGGCACAAGCATGAAATCACAATTTCATCTCTTTAGAACATCACTTATGTTCCATGACGTTTTACAACGTTTTCGGGGCCTTGCTTCTAAGCCATTAAGTATTTTTGTACTGAACTATCGTGTAGTCATCAGAAACGTGTATGTCGGATGTTCACAGCATCCACAGACGACGCTCGAGGTGCAGCACACCGAGTGGTGCATTAAGGACATAAGCCTTCTGTGCAGCAACGAGGACAATCCTCGGTTTTACAGACTCAGTCTGCAAAGTTTGCTACTATGAACTTTCAACTAAATTTTCTCTAGGAACATATAAAACAGTAGAACTATAGCGCAAGCTACATCGTAATTCGCAAAGACCATTAGACTATGTTCATGACAATTAGTTCAATTAATCATATTACTTAAGAACTCCCACTCAAAAAGTACATCTCTCTAGTCATTTGAGTGGTACATGATCCAAATCCACTATCTCAAGTCCGATCATCACGTGAGTCGAGAATAGTTTCAGTGGTAAGCATCTCTATGCTAATCATATCAACTATACAATTCATGCTCGACCTTTCGGTCTCATGTGTTCCAAGGCCATGTCTGCACATGCTAGGCTCGTCAAGCTCAACCCGAGTGTTCCGCGTGTGCAACTGTTTTGCACCCGTTGTATGTGAACGTTGAGTCTATCACACCCGATCATCACGTGGTGTCTCAAAAAGAAGAACTGTCGCAACGGTGCACAGTCGGGGAGAACACAATTTCGTCTTGAAATTTTAGTGAGAGATCACCTCATAATGCTACCGTCGTTCTAAGCAAGATAAGGTGCATAAAGGATTAACATCACATGCAATTCATAAGTGACATGATATGGCCATCATCATGCGCTTCTTGATCTCCATCACCAAAGCACCGGCACGATCTTCTTGTCACCGGCGTCACACCATGATCTCCATCATCATGATCTCCATCAACGTGTCGCCATCGGGGTTGTCGTGCTACTCATGCTATTACTACTAAAGCTACATCCTAGCAAAATAGTAAACGCATCTGCAAGCACAAACGTTAGTATAAAGACAACCCTATGGCTCCTGCCGGTTGCCGTACCATCGACGTGCAAGTCGATATTATCTATTACAACATGATCATCTTATACATCCAATATATCACATCACATCATTGGCCATATCACATCACAAGCATACCCTGCAAAAACAAGTTAGACGTCCTCTAATTTTGTTGTTGCATGTTTTACGTGGTGACCATGGGTATCTAGTAGGATCGCATCTTACTTACGCAAACACCACAACAGAGATATATGAATTGCTATTTAACCTCATCCAAGGACCTCCTCGGTCAAATCCGATTCAACTAAAGTTGGAGAAACCGACACTTGCCAGTCATCTTTGAGCAACGGGGTTACTCGTAGCGATGAAACCAGTCTCTCGTAAGCGTACGAGTAATGTCGGTCCAAGCCGCTTCAATCCAACAATACCGCGGAATCAAGAAAAGACTAAGGAGGGCAGCAAAACGCACATCACCGCCCACAAAAACTTTTGTGTTCTACTCGAGAAGACATCTACGCATGAACCTAGCTCATGATGCCACTGTTGGGGAACGTCGCATGGGAAACAAAAATTTTCCTACGCGCACGAAGACCTATCATGGTGATGTCCATCTACGAGAGGGGATGAGTGATCTACGTACCCTTGTAGATCGTACAGCAGAAGCGTTAGTGAACGCGGTTGATGTAGTGGAACGTCCTCACGTCCCTCGATCCGCCCCGCGAACAATCCCGCGATCAGTCCCACGATCTAGTACCGAACGGACGGCACCTCCGCGTTCAGCACACGTACAGCTCGACGATGATCTCGGCCTTCTTGATCCAGCAAGAGAGACGGAGAGGTAGAAGAGTTCAACGGCAGCGTGACGGCGCTCCGGAGGTTGGTGATGACCTTGTCTCAGCAGGGCTCCGCCCGAGCTCCGCAGAAACGCGATCTAGAGGAAAAACCGTGGAGGTATGTGGTCGGGCTGCCGTGGAAAAGTCATCTCAAATCAGCCCTAAAACCTCCGTATATATAGGTGGGAGGGAGGGGAGGAGGCAGCCTCAAAACCTAAAGGTTTGGCCGAAATTGGAGGTGGAGGAGTCCTACTCCAATCCTACTTGGAGTAGGATTCCACCTTCCCACTTGGAAACTCTTTCCACCTTGTGTTTTTTCCTTCTCAAACCTTATGGGCCTTAGTGGGAACTTATTCCAGCCCACTAGGGGCTGGTTTATCTCTTCCCATAGCCCATGAGACCCCTTGGGGCGTGACACCCCTCCCGATGGTCCCCGGCACCCCTCCCGACACTCCCGGTACACTACCGATGAGCCCGAAATTTTTTCGGTAATGCACGAAAACCTTCCGGTAACCAAATGAGGTCATCCTATATATCAATATTCGTTTCCGGACCATTCCGGAAACCCTCGTGACGTCCGTGATCTCATCCGGGACTCCGAACAACATTCGGTAACCAACCATATAACTCAAATACGCATAAAACAACGTCGAACCTTAAGTGTGCAGACCCTGCGGGTTCGAGAACTATGTAGACATGACCCGAGAGACTCCTTGGTCAATATCCAATAGCGGGACCTGGATGCCCATATTGGATCGTACATATTCTACGAAGATCTTATCGTTTGAACCTCAGTGCCAAGGATTCATATAATCCCGTATGTCATTCCCTTTGTCCTTCGGTATGTTACTTGCCCGAGATTCGATCGTTAGTATCCGCATACCTATTTCAATCTCGTTTACCGGCAAGTCTCTTTACTCGTTCCGTAATACAAGATCCCGCAACTTACATTAAGTTACATTGCTTGCAAGGCTTGTGTGTGATGTTGTATTACCGAGTGGGCCCCGAGATACCTCTCCGTCACACGGAGTGACAAATCCCAGTCTCGATCTATACTAACTCAACGAACACCTTCGGAGATACCTGTAGAGCATCTTTATAGTCACCCAGTTACGTTGTGACGTTTGATACACACAAAGCATTACTCCGGTGTCCGTGAGTTATATGATCTCATGGTCATAGGAACAAATACTTGACACGCAGAAAACAGTAGCAACAAAATGACACGATCAACATGCTACGTCTATTAGTTTGGGTCTAGTCCATCACATGATTCTCCTAATGATGTGATCCCGTTATCAAGTGACAACACTTTCCTATGGCCAGGAAACCTTAACCATCTTTGATCAACGAGCTAGTCAACTAGAGGCTTACTAGGGACAGTGTTTTGTCTATGTATCCACACAAGTATTGTGTTTCCAATCAATACAATTATAGCATGGATAATAAACGATTATCATGAACTAATAAATATAATAATAACTAATTTATTATTGCCTCTAGGGCATATTTCCAACAATTGATGCACAAGATTGGAGAGAAGACATCACATAACTACTGGTCATGGACCCATGGTCCAAGGAGGACTATTCACGGCACGTTCGGGAAGCGTCCATGGCGGTGGAGAAGTTCCCGGAGGTCAGTCCTCCCTCTGACAGGGTGCCGGGAAGAGGTCTCCCGACGCTCCCAATCTAGGAAGCGTTGCAGTGGCGGAATGATGGAGAAATTCGTGATTCTGGAAGTTGTGGAAGGGTTTCCTCTCGGTACTCTAAATATAGGCCAAAGGAGGCACCGGAGGAGGTGGGGCCCACCCAGGCAGCCTCCTAGCGCGTCCTAGGGCCTAGCCGCGCCAACAGGTCGCCTGGGAAGCCCCTGGCCCTCCTCTGGCCCATCTTCGGTGATTTGGAAGCTTCTGTTTCGCTGATTTTTTATATATTTTTCCTCGATTTTTTTGGGCTTTAGAAAATTTGGTAAAAGCCCTTGCAAAATAGACACCAGCAGACAGAAACTGGCACTCGGTGGACTGAGTTAGTAGGTTAGTCCAAATATGTGTAAAATGATATAAAAGTGTAGCAAAACATATAACAATGTCACCCAAAAGATCATGGAACAAGCAGAAATTATAGATACGTTTGAGACGTATCAACACCCCCAAGCTTAATTTCTGCTCGTCCTAGAGTAGATAAATGATAACACAATAATTTCTGTGCTGACATGCTAACACACATATAAGAACTTCAAAATAAAGCAACTAAGATATGCAATTCAAGTGAAGACAATAACACGCAAGAGTTTATATCTAGTATTGAGTTTAGCAAACTAAGAACGTAAAGGTGCAAGAGCTCTCGCTGTCCGTGACTCGAATGTCTCCAAATGGTGTTTGCGTGCAATAAGTGGGACATGGGTTGAGATCATATATATTTTTTAATTGAGAACTCAATCTACTAAAATTTCACACTTGGTCTCCTTCAGAATCTTATTTTGACTCATCCCCATACCACTAGTCACGTACAAGTCAAAATGATGCTCTCCCTTTCGACTTTGAGCAGTCATGCAATGGATGAGCGTAAGCAATATATGTTGGCACTTAGGATGGCAAATAGAATAATGATGGGGAAGGAAGACAAAAGGGTGTGGAAGTCTCACATTAGTGAGGACAACCATAGGCGAGAGAAAGCCAAATGATAGATATGATGTGAGGAGTAGGGATTGCCATGTAATGGATGCACATATGAGCTAAGGTAAGCTCTCCAATGGAACTAGTGGGGGTGCATCCAACTTGTTTTCTCATGAAGACCTAGAGCTCATTTGAGGAGGCTCATCATTGGAATATGCAAACCAAGTTCTATAGTGTAAGGGTCCCCACATAGTTATGCATGAATGATAAACTCTATGTAGTACAAATATAGCAATGGAGTACGAGTGTGGATCTTCCAAAGGAATAGTAGTGTTGCCCCCTTCTCTATTTTTTTATTTTTTTGTGGCCTCTTTGGCTCTTTCTTTTTTATCTCTCATTTGTCCTCTTTGGGATAATTTGTTTGTCCTCTTTGGGATCTTTTCCTCACTTAAGGTCAACACTCTATGTTTTACATGAATAAAAAGAAGATCATCACACTTTATAAGAAGTACTCAACATAAAGACAAGTGAAAACTATCATGATGTATGCAAATGTATGCCTCTGCCAGTGTAACAGGATATGCAATGATACTAGCGCATCATGTAGCAATAATTGGGGTAAGGCCCAACTATGACGTGGCTCTACGATCAAGCAAAAACATGTATAACATGAAGATCAAGTCATGAGATGGTGGATGTTGCATGGCAATGTATCTCGGGAAGGCTATGGAAATGCCTTAATAGGTAGATATGGTGGCTGTTTTGAGCAAAGATATAATGAGGCTTATGTATGACAGAGCGTATCATGTCATGGGTTTGGATGCATCGGCGAAGTTTGCACCAACTCTAAATGTGAGAAAGGGCAATGCACGGTACCAAAGAGGCTAGCAAAATATGGATGGTGGAAGTGCCAACAATCGAATACTCACATTAGTCCGAAGAACTCATACACTTATTATCGGTAACTCTCTATCTAGTTAGGAAATTCACAAAGAGATAAGTACCCCGAGGAGGAATGTTTGGGAGTTTGGTTATCCTTGCGCATCCTCGACTCATGGTAACATGAGGGTACTCTATATATTCCTACCCCTCCAGAGGTTAGCGATCAATTTAGTAGCTAGAGTTCTCAACTATTTTTTAGTTTTTGAAAAACACACAGATTTCCCAAAACATGACACCTATCACTAATAGGCTCAAGCTCTTGGCACCAATAGTCCAAACATTACTCAAATCAATACCTCAAAACTATTGCAGGTTACTACTATACTTAAATAGCAATCTTAATTACCTACTCATGCAAGACACACAACTCAGTGCAACAAGCCAACTCTAAAATTTAGATAAGCATGATAACTCAAGAGAGTTCCAAAATCAAGCTAAATAAAACGTCTTAAAAAGATAAGCATGAAAACTAAGAGCCAAGCATGACAATAGCTAAGTAAAGATGAAGAACACACAAAAAAGATAAGCATGAAAACCTATGTTGTGTTCTAGAGTGGAATGGAGCGTGTATCTCTCCCAAACAAGGTAGGATAGCTTCCTAATTTTTATGAACAGAAAGCAAAACTAAAATAAACTAAAAAGCAAATAGCGGGACGCTCCAAGCATAGCACATAACATATGAAGTGATAAAAATATAGCATGGAGATGGACGAACTGATGATTGTTGATAGAGAAGAGGATGCACGGGGGCATCCCCAAGATTAGACACTGGAGTATCCTTCAATATTTATTGGGGTGCATGGGGGCATCCCCAAGCTTGAGCGCTTGACACTCCTGTATCTTCTTTCATCATCTCCCATCGCATACTTGAAAACTCCCTTTATACGAAACTCATCATAAGCTGATTAGAGTGGTTAGTACCCTTAATAAAATAATTCATTACCTTATGAAAATAAAGATTTTCATGAAAATATACTGATTCTAATGATTGCCAAAAGGTTTTTCCAAATAAAAAGTAAGCTTAGGGGTTGCAAAACAATGAAAACACAAAACATGGCAGAATCTGTGAAAAACAGAACAACATGTAGTAAATAATTTATTCGGGGAACTTCTGCAACTGAAATAAAAAACGTCAGAACAGATGCCAGAAAGGAAATTATATAGAGCATGCGGTCAAAAAAATTAAAATCAAAAAGATGATCTAGTGATGTTTGGCGAATTTTTCCGTCAGGCAGACATAATCTGTTTCTGGGCAGCATGTCGCAATTTTTGAACTTTCTTGCAATCGGAGGCTAAAACTTGGCACAAAGCTTAAAAATAAAGATATAATGATGTTGCTAGAGTAGTAACAAGCATAAAGACCACTAAAACTGAAATTAAAAACTCAAAGTAAAGACAACAAGGGTTGTCTCCCTAGAGCTCTTTCTTTATAGCCATAAAGATAAGCTTAAGATTTTAATGATGCTCTCGTAGGAATAAGAGTTGTCGAACAAAAGAGAGCATCAAGAAGTAAATACCAAACACATTTAAGTCTAACATGCTTCCTATTCATAGGAATATTGCAATAGAATAATTCATTGAAGCACAAAGCAATTAGCATAGGAAGACAAAACAAGTGCAGCTTCAAAACCTTCAACATAAAGAGAGGGGACTTGATATTATTGAAATATATATAAGCATATGTTCCCTTCTCATAATAATTTTTAGTGGGATCATGAATAAACTCAACAATATAAGTATCATATAAAGCATTGTTACCATGATCCACATGGACTTCATGAAGAGGATACATCTTGGAGTAAAAGAGAGACTGAATCTCTTCCCAATCCCGTAGGTGAGAATCATCTAGTAGCCTATACCATTCCAATGCTTTTCCTTTCAGTGACAAGGCAAATAATTTCTCATAACTTCATCTCTTGTCAAACATGAAATCTTAAACAACTCACAAAGTTCTGTAAGTTTCAACAAATGAATACTAGGATTGACTGGTCCAGCTCCTGCATAACAATCATTCCTAATTATTTCAATTATCCCAAGTGGTATTTTGAATGGGATACATTCAGTAGGTGGAGGATACTTCTCTACCACGGGTTTGGTAAAGCGGCCTTCCCCAAGCAGTGAACTAAGAGTGCAGTTTTCCATAAGCCTAACTAGTGAAGTCACACAACTTAGTGTTCTCAGTGGAATGTGGTGGCCGATGCCTTAAGCCGTAGGCCACCACCTTGAATGTTATGCTCAAGGAAAGGATTGGAGCTAGCCGAACTAGTATTCCTAGCTAACCTCGAAGTCAAACCCACGCTGGCAGACGACATCAAAGAAGCCCAAAACGGGCACACGAGCATCAAAGGCATCAAGAAGAAGATCCAGGAAGGCAAGGCCCCAGAATTCTCGGTGGATGAACAAGGAGTAGTGTGGTTTGGGAAATGTTTATGCGTACGTGAGTTGTCAATTCAACCACACCTGAAAGATTTAGTATCTGCAGCAAAGTATCATTAGCAAGGTAGTATAATAGAAGCAGTAGCAACAGTAACCAGTAGCAACAAAGTGACAACAGAAGCAACAAAGTAACATCAGTAGCAAGAGAGTAACAGTAGCAGCAGTGACAGCAGCAGTAGCAAAGTAACGTAGCAAGGACTAGTAGGAAAAACTCGTAGCATTGGATCGGTGATGGATGATTATGCCGGATGCTATTCATCATGTAACAGTTATAACATAGAGAGATATGTAACTAGCTCCAGTTCATCAATGTAATGTAGGCATGTATTTCGTATGTAGTCATACGTGCTTAGGGAAAAGAACTTGCATGACATCAATTGTCCATCCCTCCCGTGGCAGCGGGGTCCTAATTGAAACTACGGGATATTAAGGTTCTCCTTTTAATAAAGAACCGGACCAACGCATTAACACTTGGTGAATACATGAACTCCTCATACTATGGTCATCTCCGGGAGTGGTTCCGGCTATTGTCACTCCGGGGTTGCCGGGTCATAACACATAGTAGGTGACTACAACTTGCAAGATAAGATCAAGAACACACATATATTGGCGACAACATAATAGGTTCAGATCTGAAATCATGGCACTCGGGCCCTAGTGACAAGCATTAAGCATGGCAAAGTAGTAGCAACATCAATCTCAGAACATAGTGGATACCAGGGATCAATCCCCGTCAAAACTAACTCGATTACATGATAGATCTCATCCAACCCATCACCATCCAGCAAGCCTACGATGAGATTACTCACGAACGGTGAAGAGCATCATGGAATTGGCGATGAAGGAAGGTTGGTGATGACGATGGCGACGATTTCCCCTCTCCGGAGCCTAGAACGGACTCCAGATCTGCCCTCTAGAAAAAGAACAGGAGGTGGCGGTGCCTCCGTATCGTAAAACGCGATGAGCTCTTTTCCTTGATTTTTTTCCGGACGAAAGAGGCTAAATAGAGCTGGATTTGGAGGCGGTGGAGCTTCGTGGGCCCCACAAGCCTGCCAGGCGCAGCCAGGGGGGCCCTGGTGGGCTTGTGGGCTCACAGCTCCACTTCCTCCGTTGATTCTTGCGCCGGTATTTTTTATATATTCCACAAAAATGCTTCGTAAATTTTTAGCTCATTCCGAGAACTTTTATTTTGCACAAAAACAACACCATGGCAATTCTGCTTAAAACAACGTTAGTCCTGGTTAGTTCCATTCAAATCATGCAAATTAGAGTCCAAAAATCTGTCAGTGGAATCGATCAAATCCCCTCGACAAAACTTTCTCAAATCGCAAAAGAGAACGAAGAATTTTCGAATAGTCATTAGGTCACCTCAATGGGGATGTGCATATCCCCGACAATCAAATCATACTTCATCTTGACAGGAGGTATAGGGCATTCAAAGCTCCCAATAAGAATCAAGGAAGTTTTTTTGATAACATTGATGCAATGTACTCGATATTGTTTCTTCGGAAAGTGCACCGTATGCTCATTACCGTTGACATGGAAATTGACATTGCCTTTGTTGCAATCAATAACTACCCCTGCAGTGTTTAGAAAGGGTCTTCCAAGGATGACTGCCATGGCATCATCCTCGGGAATATCGAGGATAACAAAGTCTGCTAAGATAGTAACGTTCGCAATCACAACAGGCACATCCACGCAAATGCCGATAGGACAAGCAGTTGATTTGTCGGCCATTTGCAGAGAGATTTCAGTGGGTGTCAACTTATCCAGTTCAAGTCTACGATAAAGAGAGAGAGGCATAACACTAACACCGGCTCCAAGGTCGCATAAAGCAGTTCTAACGTAGTTGCCTTTAATGGAGCAAGGTATAGTGGGCACTCCGGGATCACCTAGTTTCTTAGGAGTTCCACCCTTGAAGGTATAATTAGCGAGCATGGTGGAAATTTCAACCTCAGATATCCTCCTCTTATTAGTCACACTATCCTTCATGTACTTAGCATATGGAGACATCTTGAGCATATACGTCAAACACATTTGCAGAAAGACAGGTCTAATCATTTCAACAAAGCTCTCAAAATCCTCATCATCCTTTTTCTTGGATGGTTTGGAAGGAAAGGGCATGGGTTTCTGAACCCGTGGTTCCCTTTCTTTACCATGCTTCCTAGCAGTGAAGTCATTCTTATCGTATCTTCTATTCTTAGGTTGTGGGTTACCAAGATCAACAGGTTCAATCTCCACATCCTTATCATTGCTAGGTTGAGCATCTTCATGAACATCACTATCTCGATTATCATTAGGCTCATGTTCATCACCAGATTGCGTTTCAGCATCAGAGGGAGAGACATCGTTTGGACTCTCAGGTGTAGTAGCAACAGGATTGCTAGCGTGCAAATCCCTATCATCTTTCTTCTTCTTCCTAGGATGACTAGGTGCATTAGTGCTAACTCCTTGAGAATCTTGTTCAATTCTCTTAGGAGGACCCTTAGGATACAAAGGTTCCTGGGTCATTCTACCGCCTCTAGTGACGACTCTGACAGAATTGTCATTCAACTCATTGAGCAAGTCATGTTGAGCCTTATGTACTTGTTCTACCTGAGTAGTAACCATAGAGGCATGTTTACCGAGGAGCTTAAGATCATTGACATTTCTGTCCACAGAAGCACTTAAATGACAATGCATATGAGCATTCTGTTCCAATTGTCTGCTAACATAATCATTGAAACTTTGTTGTTTGGCAACAAAGTTATCAAATTCATCCAGGCATAATCTAGTAGGTTTATCAAAATGAATATCACTCTCATCAAACCTACGCATAGAATTTACTTCTACTACCTGTATCGGGTTATCAAGACCATGGATCTCTTCGATAGGTGGTAGATTTTTGACATCTTCAGATTTAATGCCTTTCTCTCGCATAGATTTCTTAGCTTCTAGCATATCGTTGGGACTGAGGAATAGAATACCTCTTTTCTTCGGAGTTGGCTTAGGAGGTGGCTCAGGAATAGTCCAAGCATTCTCATTGCACAAGATGTTATTCAATATGATCTCAGCTTGTTCTACAGTTCGTTCCCTAAAAACACAACCAACACAACTATCTAGGTGGTCTCTAGAGGCATCGGTAAGTCCATTATAGAAGATATCAAGTATTTCATTCTTCTCAAGAGGGTGATCAGGCAAAGCATTCAGTAGCTGGACGAGCCTCCCCCAAGCTTGTGGGAGACTCTCTTCTTCAGCTTGAGCAAAGTTGTATATTTCCTGCAAGGCAGCTTGCTTCTTATGGGCAGGGAAATATTTTTCAGAGAAGTAGTAGACCATATCCTGGGGGCTACGCACACAACCAGGAGCAAGAGAAGTGAACCAAGTCTTAGCATCATCGTTTAGCGAGAAAGGAAACAACTTGAGGATATAGCAGTGGCAGATCTTTTCCTCACTAGTGAATAGGGTGGCTATATCGTGCAGTTTGGTAAGATGGGCTACAACCGTTTCAGACTCATAACCGTGAAAAGGATCAGATTCGACCAGAGTGATTAACTCAGGGTCGACAGAGAATTCATAATCCTTATCGGCCACAAAGATAGGCGAAGTAGAAAACTTCGGGTCGTATTTCATCCTAGCGTTCAGAGATTTTTCTTTCCACTTGAGCAGTAATTTCTCAACATCATAGCTATCCTTACAAGCAAGAAAGTCCTCAGTTATCTCTCCCTCCATAACATAACACTCAGGTATATCAGGCAATTCATATCTAGGAGAGCTAGTTCTAGCAGGCAAAATAGCAGGTTCTACTTTAATAGTATCAGCAGTTTGAGAAGTATCATCATATCTAGCAGCAACTCTAGCAATTTGTGCATCAAGGAATGCACCAAGTGGCAAAGCAGTATCAAGCATAGCATCATCATAAGCATCATGGGCAGGAGAAGTAGCATCATCAAGCACATGCGACATATCAAGATTTCTAGCAGGATGTGGTGTCGCAAACTTACTCATAACTGAAGGTGAATCAAGTGCAGAGCTAGATGGCAGTTCCTTAACTGTCCTCGTAGTTGAGGGAAAGACTTTAGTTCTTGGATCTATCGGATTCCTCATAGTGACCAGTAGACATAAGTCCCAAGTGACTCAGAGAATATAGCTGTGCATCACCGGCAACGGTGCCAGAAAAAGGTCTTGATAACCCACAAGTATAGGGGATCGCAACAGTTTTCAAGGGTAGAGTATTCAACCCAAATTTATGATTCGACTCAAGGGGAAGCCAAAGAATATTCTCCAGTATTAGCAGTTGAGTTGTCAATTCAACCACACCTGAAAGATTTAGTATCTGCAGCAAAGCATCAGTAGCAAGGTAGTATGATAGCAGCAGTAGCAACAGTAACCAGTAGCAACAAAGTGACAGCAGTAGCAGCAAAGTAACAGCAGTAGCAACAGAGTAATAGTAGGAGAAGTGACAGCAGCTTTAGCAAAGTAACGTAGCAAGGACCAGTAGGAAAAACTCGTAGGCATTGGATCGGTGATGGATGATTATGTCGGATGCTATTTATCATGTAACAGTTATAACACGCAAAGATATGTAACTAGCTCAAGTTCGTCAATGTAATGTAGGCATGTATTCCGTATGTAGTCATACATGCTTAGGGAAAAGAACTTGCGTGACATCTATTGTCTATCCCTCCTTTGGCAGCGGGGTCCTAATGGAAACTGTGGGATATTAAGGTTCTCCTTTTAATAAAGAACCAGACCAACACATTAACACTTGGTGAATACATGAACTCCTCATACTATGGTCATCTCCGGGAGTGGTTCCGGCTATTGTCACTCCGGGGTTGCCGGGTCATAACACATAGTAGGTGACTACAACATGCAAGATAGGATCAAGAACACACATATATTGGCGACAACATAATAGGTTCAGATCTGAAATCATGGCACTCGGGCCCTAGTAACAAGCATTAAGCATGGCAAAGTAGTAGCAACATCAATCTCAGAACATAGTGGATACTAGGGATCAATCCCCGTCAAAACTAACTCGATTACATGATAGATCTCATCCAACCCATCACCGTCCAACAAGCCTACGATGAGATTACTCACGAACGGTGAAGAGCATCATAGAATTGGCGATGAAGAAAGGTTGGTGATGACGATGGCGACAATTTCCCCTCTCTGGAGCCCAGAACAGACTCTAGATCTGCCCTCCAGAGGAAGAACAAGAGGTGGAGGCGCCTCCGTATCATAAAACGCGATGAACTCTTCTCCTTGATTTTTTTCCGGAAGAAAGAGGCTAAATAGAGCTGGATTTGGAGGCGGTGGAGGTTCGTGGGCCCCACAAGCCCGCCAGGCGCGGCTAGGGGGGCCCGCGCCTGGTGGGCTTGTGGGCTCACAACTCCACTTCCTCCGTTGATTCTTGCACCGGTATTTTTTATATATTCCACAAAAATTCTCCATAAATTTTCAGGTCATTCCGAGAACTTTTATTTCTGCGCAAAAACAACACCATGGCAATTCTGCTGAAAACAACGTTAGTTCGGGTTAGTTCCATTCAAATCATGCAAATTAGAGTCCAAAACAAGGGCAAAAGAGTTCGGAAAAGTAGATACGGCGGAGACGTATCAGTACCCAACAAGGCGGAACTCAAGGACTTGATCCTGCAAGAAGCTCATGACACACCCTACTCTATTCACCCCGGTGACAGCAATATGTATCAGGACCTCCGGGAAAGGTTCTGTTAGCATGACATGAAGAGGGAAATAGTGTCCTATATCGCCAAGTGCAACGTGTGCCAGCGAGTCAAGGCTGAGCACCAACGAGATTGTATCTCACCGAGGCACGCAGTTCACCACAAGATTCTGGAAGAAGTTCCAAGAGGCTCTCAGAACTAAGCTTTCTTTCAGCACCACCTTCCACCCACAGACGAGCGGAGAGACGAAACGAGTGATCTAAATACTTGAAGATATGCTCCGCACTTGTGTCTTGGCACATGGGACCAAATGGGAAGACTGTCTGCCGTTCGCTGAGTTCTCATACAACAACAACTACCAGTCCAGCCTCCTGATGGCCCCACTTGAAGTACTATACGGACGAAAGTGCCGCACCCCTCTCAACTGGTCTGAGACTGGCGAAGGATTGATTTTCGGACTGGAAGTTCTTCGTGAAGTAGAAGACAAGGAGCAACTTGTCTGAGAAAACTTGAAAGCGGCCAAGTCGCTACAGAAGAGCTATGCGGACTCTCACCGCAGATAATTGGAGTTCAAGCTCGGAGATCAGGTGTACCTCCGCGTCACCCCTCTCAAGGGAACCAAGCGTTTCCACGTCAAGGGGAAACTTGCTCCAAGGTTCATTGGACCTTTTAAGATCACGACAAGGCGTGGAGAAGTTGCTTACCAGTTGGAGCTACCTCCGGAACTTTCGGGTGTGCACAACGTCTTCCATGTGTCACAACTTCAGAAGTGTCTGCAAGCGCCGAACCATCCAGATATTTGTAAGGACATTGACCATCAAGCCATCGACCTCCAACCAGATCTCACATATTGTGAGAGGCTGATCCGCATCTTGGACGAAGGAGAGCGTTGCACTAGAAGTCACACCATCAAGTACTTCAAGGTTCAGTGGAGCAACCACACCGAAGCCAAAGCAACGTGGGAGCGTGAAGACTATCTTCGATCCAAATTTCCGCACCTTTTTAGCACCTAGCTTAGGAATCTCGGGGACGAGATTCTTGTAAGGGGGATAGGTCTATCACACCCTGTTTTTACCACACTTCAACTGTAGTTTCAAAATATGAGTTTATTTTTTTTCAAAACAAATGTTGTGAGTGCCATGATTGTCATTGTGTGCATGTATGCTTGAATGAGTGGATCCAAAACCATATTTTTATAACATGCTTATTCTCAAAAGACTTTTTCCTTATTTTAACTATTTTAAAACCTTGCTTTGGGTTGCACTACAAGTCCCTAATGATAAGGGAGTGCCTTTACCCAAAGATGGTAATCTGGTTTTAGAACTATTTTAACTCTTCAATATCATAAAATAATTATTTTTCAAAATATTTTCCTATTTTATTTGCATGTCTATTTCTGAGGCCAGAAATGATATTTCTATATGAAAAATTACTTTTCTGCCTTAGAAAAATCTGAGAAAATTTGGAGATACTCAGAGGACATATATTTTCCATACATAAGATTTTCAACCCCGATTTATATTCAAAATATTTGAGCAAACCACTGAAAACCATCTCTGTCTGTTCTGACCTTTTTCCAATAAATTCCTAGAAAATTCTAGCAACCTTCCCAAGCTATATTTGGTGGCCATGCCAAGTTTCACCTCATTCCAAGGTGGTTTGGTTCACCAAATAATCCTAAAAGCCTCTTTGTCCAGAATCAAGTTGAAACATCTCTACATAGCAACGTTTATCCAAATGGCTTGAAACTTTGCACGAGTGTTCAAGACCCCAAATGAGGAGTCTGTGCCAAGAATGGGATTTATAGGGAGTAATCTACCAACATTCTCTTTGGAAGGGACATATCTGCCCATTTGGGGGTGATTTCATGTTTGCATTGCCAAACTTGTCCAATGAAGCTCAAATTTGGTGGAGCATCCTATTTTTGCATCAAACCTAATCCCGTTAACTTTCATCACCAATGGTGAAGTGTAACTACCCCAAACACCTGTCGAACACCTTCTGCCATATTAGTAAAACAACTCTTACCTCACTCCACACCCATACACTTTCCTCCAAACTCATAGACCAAACAGCCAACACCACTCCCCATCTGTAGATGAGTGGCCCCTCCTTGATTCCAAGCAGAAGAGCCAAAAACTCCATTCTAATTTCTCGTTCAAGTCTCGCATCACCTCTTTAATCACTTCCCTTGACCAACAAGGAGTCTCTCGTCTCTCAAACGGCTATGGATCTTCCAACCTAGCTACAGGACACACCACACATGGCCAAGGTGCCCCAGAGCATGCCAGCATGCCGTGGCATGCCAAAACTGCGCTCTGGGAATGCTGCAGGGTCCACCCGAGGCCAAGGTGGCCAGCCCCGGCCGGTTCAAGCCTCTCCCCATTGCCCTTTCACATCCCCGACAACCCTCCTGCATCAGGGAAGCCTCAGGGCCCCTCCTCCCTCGCTCTGTTGACCGGAGCGACGCATGCCCGCGCGCGCCAGATTCGGCCAAAGGACCGCGGCCACGCATGCAGACTGCTCCTCGCTCTCTCCCTCTCAGTGAGTCACGGGGGTTCTAAACCACGTCCGCAATACCGTGGTTTCGACCCCGAGCTCTCTCTGCCCCTCCTGTGAGCCATGGTGAAAGCACCGATGCTTCCCGCTTGGTGCACCGTCAAGGGCCTATAG
The DNA here is from genome assembly GCF_904849725.1 of Hordeum vulgare subsp. vulgare. Lineage (NCBI taxonomy): Eukaryota > Viridiplantae > Streptophyta > Magnoliopsida > Poales > Poaceae > Hordeum > Hordeum vulgare. Next base: position 90,085,626 of record NC_058518.1, read on the forward strand.
ATAGGCCTCCCCTTGCTCCAGCACCCTCATTCAACTCCTCGAGAGCCTAGATTGAACCCCTAGACACTCCATTCGAGCACACCGAGCTTCGGTGCTCGAGATCGACCGAGGCCCCGCCGCTTAGGAGCTCCATAGTTCTCGGGCTACATGCCAGCTCCGACGCTCCTCTCTCCTCCTCCGTGACCATAGTGAGCTCAGGAAGCTTTCCCCCACTTCCCTTTGCTAATCCCTGCCCATAGCACCCACTTCATCCACCTCCCGAATCGGCTCTACCGCAACCACCTCATCACCGGTGAACTAGGGCCTCCCTGTCATCCCTTCGACTACCAGCAGGTAGGCGGCGACGTGCTGGTTCCATTCCTACCATCATTAGGGTTCAAAGGCGTCAGTGTCGCCACCGGTGTGCCTCCCCTCCCCTCTGTCCAGAGGTGGAAGACGACCCCGACAGGTGTGCCTCACCTGTCGGTGGCTCCTCTCCCCCTTCTCCTCTCTGCCGCTGACCGCAGGGCCCGCGTGCCAGGTTTGAACCTCGCGGCGCGCGCGCCTGGGCTGGCTGGCTGGCTGGTCAGCTGGGCCGGCCCAAGCCACAGGCCGAGCCAGGCCTGGGTTAAAACCCCTTTTTTCTTTTTCTATTTAATCCTATTTTAAAAGTTTTTTGTAGGATTTGTTATCCAATATAAATTAATTATTTTTCCACGATAGTTCTTCTAAAAATAAGTAGAATTTAATAAATCCATTGTACAAATATTTATGACAACTTTTTTGTGGAGTGATAATTAAAAAGGCTATTTTAAATACTTTAGTTTGTGTTAAAATGATTTTTAAAATAATATTTTCACCAAAACCAGAGACAAATATTTTTTAAACTATAATATGGATTTATTAGAATAAGACAACATTTTTAAAGTGAGTTTTTGCTCTATTTTTGAGTGAGCTACTTATTATTTTATTATTTACTACGACGATAGATACCACGTTTGATGAAGGAGTTGGACTAAAGACCCCGGATACTTAGCTGATCATGGCAAGCAACCCTTTGACCATGTTTGAGCAAATATTATTTGCATGCTAAGTCGAGCAATTATTTTTGTTGCATATGATCATGAGTATTCGGTAAATCATCGATATGATGTTACCGATGGCTCCTCTGGAGCACTTGCATTTGAGCATGACCCTACCACCTATGAGGTCACGCTGATATTATGTTGACATGTAGACAATAGAGCTAAGCATAATAAAAGCATGAGCATGATGATGTCAAATATCAAAGGTTTATGAAAACCCCGTCGGATGCCACTAAGGCCCGAGGGTGATGATGAGTTGGGTGACCACTTGTGGAGAAGTGGTGCACCAGAGAAACATTTTGGTGGAGTTGTTTCGAAAATGGGAATATATTTATGATGTGTCGACCATCCCAACTTTACATGTGCGACCATGTTACTCCTTTATGGGATGGGGCTTTGTTGATTCCTTTGGTCGGTGCTAGCAAAGAGCCACATTACTAGTGGCGGGAGTGATATGTGGTCACTCTCGTGATGGGCTTGTGCCAGGTAGGATGACTATGCCGTTTTTACGTGTTTCGGGCACAATGTTGGTCCCCGCATGGATGATACTGTCCAGGGTCGGTGCTCGTAAGACGTACATCATGTGGGCTGGGTACCAATCGAGTGGAACTCTTTGTCTAGTATCGTTAGGGGAAAGGTATTGATCGGGTACTTACCTCGGGTATGTTACATACCGCGAGTCGTGGATGACAAGGAAGTTTCCCGGATCTCGTGGGTACAGCGTACAACCTCTGCAGAGTGTAAAACTATTCGAATAGTCGTCTCCACAGTCAAGGACAGTTGGGTAACCCTGCTTAAACTACGTCCAGTCGTTTCCGCATAACCAAGTGTGTGTGTGTGTGTGTGTGTGTGTTCAAGGAGTTATGTGAAAGAGTTGATATGACCAAGTTTGGTGACTTGGCTTATCGGGTGAACCCGAAGTGTTCAGCCCCCAGCAGATATGTCGATATCTATAACCTGTTCTTCTAAATACCATCTAGCTCATGTTGTACATTCATCTATGGTCATGTTTATTTACAAACAAGTTGCTACCCACCTATACTGCATATTACCTGTTACCATACCAATTGCATTACCCCTATCATGGGCTGTTTGCGAGTACATTCAAAGTACTCACTGGCTTGCCACTGGTTATGTTATTGACCAGACATGGAAGGACGAGAGTTTGGAGAAGAATATGTCATCGGAGACGGACTTGCGAACTAGACACTTCCCAGTCAGAATGCCTGTTGGTGTAGGCTGATGGCATGGGCACCTGCTTAGCCCCAAGATTTTCGCTAGTAGATGTATCAGTGTTATTTGGACTTATAGGCCCTACCTATGTGAACTTTACCTTGTTGGTCATTTGATGTATCATTTTAGTATGTTGGATGTAAGACTCTTAATATTCAGTATCTGTGTGTTCGGTGAGGATTGATCTCTGGGATCACTGAGCACGTTCATTCGGCGATCTCGACTTGTAAGTCGGGGTCCCCACACTTAGTCTTATGGAGAACCTTAAAGACTACATGGCCGGAGGAAAGGAGTGGATACTCGACAATGGATGCACCGATCACATGACCGGAGATAAAGACATGTTTCATGAGATCACACCAAACCATGGACCATGAAGGTATGTGACCTTTGGTGACAACTCCAAGGGTAAGGTACTTAGTCTCGGTAAGGTGGCCATATCTCATGATAGTTCCATTCAAAATGTCATGCTTGCTGAATCCCTTGGCTACAATCTTCTTTCTGTATCTAGACTAGCAGACTTATGTTCCAATGTGCTATTTATGGAAGTTGACAACCAAATGTTTCGTCGTGATAATCAAAACATGGTCTTCACTGGTTTTCGTAGACATGATCTATACATTGTTGATTTCACTATAAAATTCAAAACCTCATACATGTCTTATTGCAAAATCTTCTAAAGGTTGGTTATGGCATAAAAGGCTAGGTCATGTTGGTATGCGTAACCTTGACAAGCTTATCAAAGGTGATCACATTCTTGGCGTTAAATATGTTATATTTGACAAAGATAGACTTTGTAGTGCTTGCCAAGCAGGAAAACAAGTTGGTGGAAGACATCCCGTGAAGAACATCATGACTACAAGAAGGCCACTCGAGCTGCTCCACATGCATCTATTTGGTCCCAACCCTACAAGAGCCCCCGTGTAAATTCTTATGGTTTAGTCATTGTTGATGATTTTTCCATATTTACGTGGGTATTCTTTCTTGATGATAAGTCACAGGTGCAAAAGATCATAAAGAAGTTTGCTTGGAAAGCCCAAAATCAGTTTGAAGTGAAAATTAAGCAAGTTCAGAGCGACAACATATCAGAGTTCAAGAACGTAAATGTGGGTACTTATCTTGACAAAGAAGGTATCTCACATAAGTTCTCGACGATGTACACACCTCAACAAAATGGATTTGTTTATAGGAAGAACCAAACTCTCATAGAGATGGTATAACAATGCTTGACGAATAAAAGATGTCAAGAAACGTTTGGGCAGAAGCTATGGAAACATCTTGTCATGCAACGAACCGAATCTACTTACACAAGCTTCTCGGTAAAACGGCATACGAGCTACTCACCTGTAACAAACCCCTAGTTGCGCACCTTCGAGTATTCGGCTCTAAGTGCTACCTTCTTGATAAGCATCATCGTTACAAATTTGCTCCTAAATCTTATGAAGGTTTCCTACTTGGTTATAGATCAAACTCTTACACTTACCATGTCTATGACAACTTCACTCGAAAACTTGAAGAGATCATAGATGTGAAGTTTGTTGAATCTAATGGTTCGCAAGTCGAACAATTGACCAACGATGTAGGAGATAAGGAACCTTCGGAAGACATCCAAGACCTACCTATCGCCAAGATTCATCCCATGGAGGTGAAGGAGAGCACTTCATCACATCAAGTGGAAGCCCCTACTTAACGTCAAGATGAACCACAAAACGACATGGAGGCATAAAGTTCGATTTCAACTAGTACGAACCAATGTCTCCATGCCGGATAGGGCTCGACGGACTTCCGTCGCCGTCGCGGTGAGCGAGGCTGCGCTTCGCCATCGTTCCAGGATTTTTCGGCTCAGGGAGTGGGGTGGACGAGTGGGGAAGAAGGTGGCGGCGGTTCCTATTTAATGGACCCGTCAAAATGGCTAAAGCGCTGTCACTGTCGCTGCCCTGTGGGCCAGTGGGAGACAAGTCGTTCCTGCGTTGGGACCGGTTAAAGTAGAAGCTTCGCCGCTGTTTCTGCCCGATGGGCCAGCGGGAGAGGAGTCATTCCCACGTGGATATGTCAAAGTAGCCTCGGCATCACCGCTGTCGCTGCCCAGTGGGCTAGCGAGAGCCGAGTCATTCCCGCATGGGCCCGCTTGCCTAATCGAGCCCCACTCGTAAGCGCGATGAGGTGCGCCAGGCCAACCCCACTAGTCAAGTGACGTAACGGTCAAAGGAGGTTGACTAGATGGAAACGCCCCGTTTGGCCGCCTGAGAGAGTGGATAGAGCGAAGTAGGGCAAAAACGAGGAAAGCTAAGCCAGTGGGGCAAAAACAAGCAAAACTAAGCAAAGTGGGGGCACATAAGTAAATAACCCCATGTTTATTGCTAACAATCTTGAGGGCGTTCAGCTCGGCAGACGTTGTATCGGCTGCCACCTTGTGAGCAGTGGCCTCTTGTTTGGTTTTCTCCACCTCGGCCCTGAGCTTCTTAAGCTCTTGGTCTAGGGCTGCTAACAAAGTTAGAATAAAAAGTGTCAGATGGGACGACAAGGATGCTCCTTAAAATTGCTAAATGACAGGATGAATTTTTTGACCTAACTTACCTTGCTTCTCATTGAGCCGGCCATTTATGCAGCCGAGCTCTCCATCGGAAACTTTGAGTTCCCGTTTTAGCTCGGCTATTTCCAACACATTTGCGTTAGCAGCCGAGAACAAAGCCTCAAGGTATAACAACCCGTTAGTCTGATTCTGGCCTATCAAAGCTAATTTTGTTGAGTCAAATTTCTCAAACGAGCAGTTTCACCAAGTCTTATGGCTATTTTTCATTTTTGCCCATGAATTACTTTTTGAACCACATGTGTGTTTTTCTTTCCAATTCACTCATGGCTCGAGGGCTGAATATCCGCAAAGGCATAATAAAAATATAAAACAAAATTAACAAATATGTGGTTGATACGTCTCCAACGTATCTATAATTTTTGATGGTTTCATGCTATTATCTTGTCAAACTTTGGATGTTTTGCATGCCATTTATATATTTTTTGAGACTAAATTATTGACTTAGTGCCAAGTGCCAGTTCCTGTTTTTTCCATGTTTTTGACCCCTTTCAGAGGAGATTTTTAAACGGAGTCCAAACGGAAGAAAATCCCCGAAAAGATTTTTTTCATAATGGAAGAAGATCGGAAGCTTGGGAGCCAAGGCAGGGTAGCCTCAGGGGCCCACAAGCCCCCACCGTGTGGCCAAGGGGGTAGGCCGTGGCCCACGGGCTTGTGGCCCCCCTGGGCGCCCTCTGTCCTAGGGGTTGCACCTATATATTGTTGGAATTATGCCCTAGAGGCAATGATAAATAAGTTATTATTATAATTCCTGTATCAAGATAATCGTTTATTATCCATGCTATAATTTTATTGAATGAAGACTTAGATACATGTGTGGATACATAGACAAAACACTGTCCCTAGCAAGCCTCTAGTTGGCTAGCCAGTTGAGCAAGGATAGTCAAGGTTTTCTAACTATGTACAAGGTGTTGTTGCTTGATAACTGGATCACATCATTGGGTGAATCACATGATGGACTAGACCCAAACTAATGAACGTAGCATGTTGATCGTGCCATTTTGTTGCTACTGTTTTCTGCATGTCAAGTATTTATTCCTATGACCATGAGATCAAATAACTCACTGTCACCAGAGGAATACCTTGTGTGTATCAAACGTCACAACGTAACTGGGTGATACTCTACAGGTATCTCCGAAGGTGTCCGTTGAGTTAGTATGGATCAAGACTAGGATTTGTCACTCCGTGTGACGGAGAGGTATCTCGGGGCCCACTCGGTAATACAACATCACACACAAGCCTTGCAAGCAATGTGACTTAGTGTAAGTTGCGGGATCTTGTATTACGGAACGAGTAAAGAGACTTGCCGGTAAACGAGATTGAAATAGGTATGCGGATACTGATGATCGAATCTCGGGCAAGTAACATACCGAAGGACAAAGGGAATGCCATATGAGATTACATAAATCTTTGGCACTGAGGTTCAATCAATAAGATCTTTGTAGAATATGTAGGATCCAATATGGGCATCCAGGTCCCACTATTGGATATTGACCGAGGAGTCCCTCGGGTCATGTCTACATAGTTCTCGAACCCGCAGGGTCTGCACGCTTAAGGTTCGGCGATGTTTTGTGCGTATTTGAGTTATATGGTTGGTTACTAAATGTTGTTCGGAGTCCCGGATGAGATCACGGAAGTCACGAGGGTTTCCGGAATGGTCCGAAGACGAAGATTGATATATAGGATGAGCTCATTTGATTACCGGAAAGTTTTCGGCATTACCGGGAATGTACCGGGAGTGACGAATGGGTTCTGGATGTTCACCACGGGGGGGGGGGGGGGGGAGCCCACCCGGGGGAAGCCCATAGGCCTTAGGGTGACACACCAGCCCTTAGTGGGCTGGTAGGCAAGCCCAAGAGGGCCCTTGCGCAGGAGAGAAGAAAAATCAAAGAAAAAAAAGGGGAAGTGGGAAAGTAGAGAAGGACTCCACCTTCCAATCCTAGTTGGACTAGGATTGGAGGAGGAATCCTCCTCCCCCCCTTTGGCTGACCCCTTGGGGATCCCTTGAGCCTCAAGGCAAGGTCCCTCCCCTCCGTCCTATATATACTGAGGTATTAGGGGTGATTTGAGACGACTTTGTCACGGCAGCCCGACCACATACCTCCACGGTTTTTCCTCTAGATCGCGTTTCTGCGGAGCTCGGGCGGAGCCCTGCTGGAATAAGATCACCACCAACCTCCGGAGCACCGTCATGCTGCCGGAGAACTCATCTACCTCTCTGTCTCTTGCTGGATCAAGAAGGCCGAGATCATCGTCGAGCTGTACGTGTGTTGAACACGGAGGTGCCGTCCATTCGGCACTAGATCGGAGCAGATCGTGGGACGGATTGCGGGACGGTTCGTGGGACGGTTCGCGGGGCGGATCGAGGGACGTGAGGACGGTCCACTACATCAACCGCGCTTCTTAACGCTTCCTGCTGTGCATCACTATGATAGGTCTTCGTGCGCGTAGGAATTTTTTTGTTTCCCATGCGACGTTCCCCAACAGTGGCATCATGAGTTTGGTTCATGCGTAGATGTCATCTCGAGTAGAACACAAAAGTTTTTGTGGGCAGATATGTGCGATTTGCTGCTCTCCTTAGTCTTTTCTTGATTCCGCGGTATTGTTGGATCCAAGCGGCTCGCACCGACATTACTCTTACGCTTACGAGACTGGTTTCATCGCTACGAGCAACCCCGTTGCTCAAAGATGACCGGCGAGTGTCGGTTTCTCCAACTTTAGTTGAATCAGATTTGACCGAGGAGGTCCTTGGATGAGGTTAAATAGCAATTCATACATCTCCGTTGTGGTGTTTGCGTAAGTAAGATGCGATCCTACTAGATACCCATGGTCACCACGTAAAACATACAACAATAATTAGAGGACGTCTAACTTGTTTTTGCAGGGTATGCTTGTGATGTGATATGGCCGACGATGTGATGTGATATATTGGATGTATGATATGATCATGTTGTAATAGTTAATATCGACTTGCACGTCGATGGTACGGCAACCGGCAGGAGCCATAGGGTTGTCTTTAAACTAATGTTTGTGCTTGCACATGCGTTTACTATATTGCTAGGTTGTAGCTTTAGTAGTAATAGCATGAGTAGCACGACAATCCCAATGGCGACACATTGATGGAGATCATGGTGTGGCGCCGGTGACAAGAAGATCATGCTGGTGCTTTGGTGATGGAGATCAAGGAGCACGTGATGATGGCCATATCATGTCACTTATGAATTGCACGTGATGTTAATCCTTTTTATGCACCTTATTTTGCTTAGAACAACGGTAGCATTATGAGGTGGTCTCTCACTAAAATTATCAAGACGAAATTGTGTTCTCCCCGACTGTGCACCGTTGCTACAGTTCGTCATTTCGAGACACCACGTGATGATCGGGTGTGATAGACTCAACGCTCACATACAACGGGTGCAAAATAGTTGCGCACGCGGAACACTCGGGTTAAGCTTGACGAGCCTAGCATGTGCAGACATGGCCTCGGAACACATGAGACCGAAAGGTCGATCATGAATCATATAGATGATATGATTAGCATAGGGATGCTTACCACTGAAACTATGCTCAACTCACGTGATGATCGGACTTGAGCTAGTGTAAGTGGATCATGAACCACTCAAATGACTAGAGAGATGTACTTTTTGAGTGGAAGTTTAGCGAGTAATTTGATTAAGTTAAACTCTAATTATCTTGAACATAGTCTAAGTCTACTTTGAATATATTTGTGTTGTAGATCATGGCTCACGCGATAGTCACCCTGAATTTTAATACGTTCCTAGAGAAAGCTAAGTTGAAAGATGATGGAAGCAACTTTGTAGACTGGGCTCGTAATCTTAAGCTAATCTTACAAGCTGGGAAGAAGGATTATGTCCTTAATGCTGCGCTAGGAGATGAACCACCCGCTACGGCTGATCAGGATGTTAAGAACGCTTGGTTAGCAGGTAAGGAGGACTACTGAGTAGTTCAATGTGCAGTCTTGTATGGCTTAGAGCCGGGACTTCAACGTCGCTTTGAGCGTCATGGAGCATTTGAGATGTTCCAGGAGTTGAAGTTTATCTTTCAGAAGAACGCCCGGATCGAGAGGTATGAGACCTCCGATAAATTCTATGCTTGCAAGATGGAGGAGAACTCGTCTGTCAGTGAACATGTGCTCAAAATGTCTGGGTACTCAAACCGTCTAGCTGAGCTGGGGATTGAACTCCCGCAAGAAGCTATCACTGACAGAATCTTTCAATCATTGCCGCCAAGCTATAAAGGCTTTGTGTTGAACTACAACATGCAAGGGATGAACAAGTCTCCCGGCGATTGTTTGCGATGCTGAAAGTCGCAGAGTCTGAACTCCGTAAAGAGCATCAAGTGTTGATGGTGAATAAGACCACTAGTTTCAAGAGAAACGGCAAAGGCAAGAAGGGTAATTCGAAGAAGAGCGGCAAGCCTGTTGCCAATCCGACAAAGAAACCCAAAGCTGGACCTAAGCCTGAACCAGAGTGTTACTATTGCAAGGGTATGGGTCACTGGAAGCGCAATTGCCCCAAGTATGGGTCACTGGAACCAGAGTGTTACTATTGCAAGAGTATACCGGTTCTGTTGCTCATATTTGCAACTCGAAACAGGAACTGCGGAATAGACGAAGGCTGGCGAAAGATGAAGTGACGATGCGCGTAGGAAATGGTTCCAAGGTTGATGCAATCGCCGTCGGCACAGTTTCACTTCAGTTACCATCAGGATTAGTTATGAACTTGAATCATTGTTATTTAGTGCGTGCGTTGAGCATGAACATTATATCTGGATCTTGTTTATTGCGAGACGGTTACTCTTTTAAGTCAAAGAATAATGGTTGTTCTATTTCTATGAGTAACATCTTTTATGGTCATGCACCCAATGTGAGAGGATTGTTCATATTGAATCTTGATAATGATACACACATACATAACATTGAGACCAAAAGAGTTAGAGTTAACAATGATAGCGCCATGTTTTTATGGCACTGCCGCTTAGGTCATATTGGTGTAAAGCGCATGAAGAAACTCCATACCGATGGACTTTTGGAGTCACTTGACTTTGATTCACTTGACACGTGCGAACCATGCCTCATGGGCAAGATGACTAAAACTCCGTTCTCCAAAACAATGGAGCATGCAAGTGACTTGTTGGAAATCATACATACCGATGTGTGTGGTCCGATGAGTGTGGAGGCACGCGGAGGATATCGTTATTTTCTCACCTTCACTGATGATTTGAGTAGATATGGTTATGTCTACTTGATGAAGCACAAGTCTGAAACATTTGAAAAGTTCAAGCAATTTCAGACTAAAGTTGAAAATCATCGTAACAAGAAGATCAAGTTCCTATGGTCTGATCGTGGGGGTGAATATCTGAGTTTCGAGTTTGGTGCTCACTTAAGACAATGTGGAATTGTTTCACAGTTGACACCGCCTGGAACACCACAGCGTAATGGTGTGTCCGAACGTCGTAATCGTACTTTATTAGAGATGGTGCGATCTATGATGTCTCTTACCGATTTGCCGTTATTGTTTTGGGGTTATGCATTAGAAACAACTGCATTCACTTTAAATAGAGCACCATCAAAATCCTTTGAGACGACACCATACGAACTGTGGTATGGCAAAAGACCAAAGTTGTCATTTCTTTAAGTTTGGGGATGTGATGATTATGTCAAAAATCTTCAGCCTGAAAACCTGGAACCCAAAGAGGAAAAGTGCGTCTTCATAGGTTACCCAAAAGAGACACTTGGGTATACCTTCTATCTTAAATATGAGGGCGAAGTGTTTGTTGCTAAGAACAGAGCTTTTCTCGAGAAGGAGTTTCTCTCGAGAGAATTGAGTGGGAGGAAGATAGAACTTGATGAGGTTGTCGAACCTCTCATCCCTTTGGATGGTGGCGCAGGGCAAGGGGAAACCCCTGTCGTTGCGATGCTGGTTGAGGAGGAAGTTAATGATGATGATCATGAAACTACGGATCAAGTTCATGTCGAACCTCGCAGGTCGACGAGACCGCGCACTACTCCAGAGTGGTACGGTAATCCCGTCTTATAAATTATGTTGTTGGACAACAATGAGCGTGCGAATTATGAAGAAGCAATGGTGAGCCTGGATTCTAACAAATGGATGGAGGCCATGAAGTCCGAGATAGGATCTATGTATGAAAACGAAGTGTGGACTTTGGAAGTACTACGTGAAGGCTGCAAGGCTATTCAGAACAAATGGATCTTTAAGAAGAAGACGGACGCTGACGGTAATGTGACCGTTTATAAAGCTCGAATTGTGGCAAAGGGTTTCTCACAAATTCAAGGGTTGACTATGATGAGACATTCCCACCCGTAGCGATGCTTAAGTCCGTCCGAATCATGTTAGCAATAGTTAAATTTTTCGATTATGAAATCAGGCAGATGGATGTCAAAACGACGTTCCTTAATGGTTTCCTTAAGGAAGAGTTGTATATGATGCAACCCGAAGTTTTGTCGATCCTAAAAATGCTAAAAAAGTGTGCAAGCTCCAGCGATCCATTTATGGACTGGTGCAAGCATCTCGGAGTTGGAATAAACACTTTGATGAGGTGAACAAAGCATTTGGGTTTATACAAGTGGTTGGAGAATCTTGTATTTACAAGAAAGTGAGTGGGAGCTCTGTGGCGTTCCTAATACTATATGTGGATGACATATTACTGATTAGAAACGGCGTGGAGTTTTTGGAGAGCATAAAGGATTACTTGAATAAAAGTTTGTCTATGAAGGACCTAGGAGAAGCTCCTTACATTCTAGGCATAAAGTGTTGGGGAACGTCGCATGGGAAACAAAAATTTTCCTACGCGCACGAAGACCTATCATGGTGATGTCCATCTACGAGAGGGGATGTGTGATCTACGTACCCTTGTAGACCGTACAACAGAAGCGTTAGTGAACGCGGTTGATGTAGTGGAACATCCTCACGTCCCTCGATCCGCGAACCGTCCCGCGATCAGTCCCACGATCTAGTGCCGAACGGACGACACCTCCGCGTTCAGCACACGTACAGCTCGACGATGATCTCGGCCTTCTTGATCCAGCAAGAGAGACGGAGAGGTAGAAGAGTTCTCCGGTTCCGTGACGGCGCTCCGGAGGTTGGTGGTGATCTTATCTCAGCACGGCTCCGCCCGAGCTCCGCAGAAACGCGATCTAGAGGAAAAACCGTGGAGGTATGTGGTCGGGCTGCCGTGGAAAAGTCGTCTCAAATCAGCCCTAAAACCTCAGTATATATAGGGGGAATAGGGGGAGCCTTGCCTTGGGGTCCAAGGACCCCCAAGGACTTCGGCCGAGCCAAGGGGGGCAACCCTCCCCTTCCAAAGCGAGTCCAACTAGGTTTGGAAGGAGGAGTCCTTCCCCCTTTTCCCACCTCCTCTTTTTTTTTCTTTTCTCTTTGATTTTCTTCCAATGGTGCATAGGGCCTTCTTGGGCAGTCCCACCAGCCCACTAAGGGCTGGGGCACCACCCCCAAGGCCTATGGGCTTCCCCGGGGTGGGTTGCCCCCCCGGTGAACTCCGGGAACCCATTCGTCATTCCCGGTACATTCCCGGTAACTCCGAAAACCTTCCGGTAATCAAATGAGGTCATCCTATATATCAATCTTTGTTTCCGGACCATTCCTGAAACCCTCGTGACGTCCATGATCTCATCCGGGACTCTGAACAACATTCGGTAACCAACCATATAAGTCAAATACGCATAAAACAATGTCGAACCTTAAGTGTGCAGACCCTGCGGGTTCGAGAACTATGTAGACATGACCTGAGAGACTCCTCGGTCAATATCCAATAGCGGGACCTGGATGCCTATATTGGATCCTACATATTCTACGAAGATCTTATCATTTGAACCTCAGTGCCAAGGATTCATATAATCCCGTATGTCATTCCCTTTGTCCTTCCGTACGTTACTTGCCCGAGATTCGATCGTCAGTATCCGCATACCTATTTCAATCTCGTTTACCGGCAAGTCTCTTTACTCGTTCCGTAATACAAGATCCTGCAACTTACACTAAGTCACATTGTTTGCAAGGCTTGTGTGTGATGTTGTATTCCCGAGTGGGCCCCGAGATACCTCTCCGTCACATGGAGTGACAAATCCCAGTCTCGATCCATACTAACTCAACGAACACCTTCGGAGATACCTGTAGAGCATCTTTATAGTCACCCAGTTACGTTGAGACATTTGATACACACAAAGTATTCCTCCGGTGTCAGTGAGTTATATGATCTCATGGTCATAGGAACAAATACTTGACACGCAGAAAACAGTAGCAACAAAATGACACGATCAACATGCTACGTCTATTAGTTTGGGTCTAGTCTATCACGTGATTCTCCTAATGATGTGATCCAGTTATCAAGCAACAACACCTTGTTTATAATCAGAAGATACTGACTATCTTTGATCAACTAGCTAGCCAACTAGAGGCTTGCTAGGGACAGTGTTTTGTCTATGTATCCACACATGTATATAAGTCTTCATTCAATACAATTATAGCATGGATAATAAACGATTATCTTGATACAGGAATTATAATAATAACTATATTTATCATTGCCTCTAGGGCATAATTCCAACAGTCTCCCACTTGCACTAGAGTCAATAATCTAGCCCTCACATCATCATGCGAATTACATTGTAATAAATCTAACACCCATATAGTTCTGGTGTTGATCATGCTTTTCCCGTGGAAGAGGTTTAGTCAGCGGGTCTGCTACATTCAGATCCGTGTGCACTTTGCATATATTTACGTCCTCCCCTTCGACGTAGTCGCGGATGAGGTTGAAGCGTCGTTTGATGTGTCTGGACTTCTTGTGAGACCGTGGTTCCTTTGCTAGGGCAATGGCACCCGTGTTGTCACGGAACAAGGTTATTGGATTCAGTGCACTTGGCACCACTCCAAGATCCGTCATGAACTGCTTCATCCAGACACCCTCCTTAGCTGCCTCCTAGGCAGCCATGTACTCCGCTTCACATGTAGAATCTGCTATGATGCTTTGCTTGGAACTGCACCAGCTTACCCTACCCCCATTAAGAATAAATACGTATCCGGTCTGCGACTTAGAGTCGTCCGGATCTGTGTCAAAGCTTGCATCGACGTAACCCTTTACGGCGAGCTCTTCGTCACCTCCATACACGAGAAACATCTCCTTAGTCCTTTTCAGGTACTTCAGGATATTCTTGACCGCCGTCCAGTGATCCACTCCTGGATTACTCTGGAACCTGCCTGCCATACTTATGGCCAGGATAGCATCCGGTCTAGTGCACAACATTGCATACATGATAGAACCTATGGCTGAAGCATAGGGGACGGTGCTCATATGCTCTCTATCCTCATCAGTTGCTGGGCACTAAGTCTTACTCAATCTCGTACCTTGTAAAACTGGCAAGAACCCTTTCTTGGACTGTTCCATTTTGAACCTCTTCAAAACTTTATGAGGGTATGTGCCTTGTGAAAGCCCTATCAGGCGTTTTGATCTATCCCTGTAGATCTTAATGCCTAGAATGTAAGCAGCTTCTCCTAGGTCCTTCATAGAGAAACTTTTATTCAAGTAATCCTTTATGCTCTCCGAAAACTCTACGTTGTTTCCAATCAGCAATATGTCATCCACATATAATATTAGAAACGCCACAGAGCTCCCACTCACTTTCTTGTTAATACAAGATTCTCCAACCACTTGTATAAACCCAAATGCTTTGATCACCTCATCAAAGCATTTGTTCCAACTCCGAGATGCTTGCACCAGTCCATAAATGGATCGCTGGAGCGTGCACACCTTGTTAGCATTCTTAGGATCGACAAAACCTTCGGGTTGCATCATATACAACTCTTCCTTAAGGAAACCGTAAGGAACGCCGTTTTGACATCCATCTGCCAGATTTCATAATCGAAAAATGCATCTATTGCTAACATGATTCTGACGGATTTAAGCATCGCTACGGGTGAGAATGTCTCATCGTGGTCAACTCCTTGAACTTGTGAAAAACCCTTTGCCACAAGTCGAGCTTTATAAACGGTCACATTACCGTTAGCGTCCATCTTCCTCTTAAAGATCCATTTGTTCTGAATAGCCTTGCGGCCCTCAGGTAGTACTTCCAAAGTCCACACTTTGTTCTCATACATGGATCCTATCTCGGACTTCATGGCTTCTAGCCATTTGTTGGAATCTGGGCCCACCATTGCTTCTTCATAATTTGCAGGTTCATTGTTGTCTAACAACATGATTGACAAGACGGGATTGCCGTACCACTCTGGAGCAGCACGTGGTCTCATCGACCTGCGTGGTTCGACAGAAACTTGAACTGGAGTTTCATGATCATCATCATTAACTTCCTCCTCAACCGGCGTCGCAACGACAGAGGTTTCCCCTTGCCCTGCGCCACCATCCAGAGGGATGAGAGGTTCGACAACCTCATCAAGTTCTATCTTCCTCCCACTCAATTCTCTCGAGAGAAACTCCTTCTCGAGAAAAGCTCCGTTTTTAGCAACAAACACTTTGCCCTCGGATTTGAGATAGAAGGTGTACCCAACTGTCTCTTTTGGGTAACCTATGAAGATGCACTTTTCCGCTTTGGGTTCCAACTTTTCAGGCTGAAGCTTTTTGACATAAGCATCACATCCCCAAACTTTAAGAAACGACAACTTTGGCCTTTTGCCATACCATAGTTCGTATGGTGTCGCCTCAACGGATTTTGATGGTGCCCTATTTAAAGTGAATGCAGCTGTTTCTAATGCATAACCCCAAAACGATAACGGCAAATCGGTACGAGACATCATAGATCGCACCATCTCTAATAAAGTACGATTACGACGTTCGGACACACCATTACGCTGTGGTGTTCCATGCGGTGTCAACTGTGAAACAATTCCACATTGTCTTAAGTGAGCACCAAACTCGAAACTCAGATATTCACCCCCACGATCAGACCGTAGGAACTTGATCTTCTTGTTACGATGATTTTCAACTTCACTTTGAAATTGCTTGAACTTTTCAAATGTTTCAGACTTGTGCCTCATTAAGTAGACATAACCATATCTACTCAAATCGTCAGTGAAGGTGAGAAAATAACGATATCCGCCGTGTGCCTCTACGCTCATCGGACCACACACATCGGTATGTATGATTTCCAACAAGTCACTTGCACGCTCCATTGTTCCGGAGAACGGAGTTTTAGTCATCTTGCCCATGAGGCATGGTTCGCACGTGTCAAGTGAATCAAAGTCAAGTGACTCCAAAAGTCCATCGGCTTGGAGTTTCTTCATGCGCTTTACACCAATATGACCTAAGCGGCAGTGCCACAAAAATATGGCGCTATCATTGTTAACTCTAACTCTTTTGGTCTCAATGTTATGTATGTGTGTATCACTATCAAGATTCAATATGAACAATCCTCTCACATTGGGTGCATGACCATAAAAGATGTTACTCATAGAAATAGAACAACCATTATTCTTTGACTTAAAAGAGTAACCGTCTCGCAATAAACAAGATCCAGATATAATGTTCATGCTCAACGCACGCACTAAATAACAATGATTCAAGTTCATAACTAATCCTGATGGTAACTGAAGTGAAACTGTGCCGACGGCGATTGCATCAACCTTGGAACCATTTCCTACGCGCATCGTCACTTCATCTTTCGCCAGCCTTCGTCTATTCCGCAGTTCCTGTTTCGAGTTGCAAATATGAGCAACAGAACCGGTATCGAATACCCAGGCACTACTACGAGAGCCGGTTAAGTACACATCAATAACATGTATATCAAATATACCTGATTTTTCTTTGGCCGCCTTCTTATCAGCCAGATACTTGGGGCAATTGCGCTTCCAGTGACCCATACCCTTGCAATAGTAACACTCTGGTTCAGGCTTAGGTCCAGCTTTGGGTTTCTTCGTCGGATTGGCAACAGGCTTGCCGCTCTTCTTCGAATTACCCTTCTTGCCTTTGCCGTTTCTCTTGAAACTAGTGGTCTTATTCACCATCAACACTTGATGCTCTTTACGGAGTTCAGACTCTGCGACTTTCAGCATCGCAAACAATCGCCGGGAGACTTGTTCATCCCTTGCATGTTGTAGTTCAACACAAAGCCTTTATAGCTTGGCGGCAATGATTGAAAGATTCTGTCAGTGATAGCTTCTTGCGGGAGTTCAATCCCCAGCTCAGCTAGATGGTTTGAGTACCCAGACATTTTGAGCACATGTTCACTGACAGACGAGTTCTCCTCCATCTTGCAAGCATAGAATTTATCGGAGGTCTCATACCTCTCGATCCGGGCGTTCTTCTGAAAGATAAACTTCAACTCCTGGAACATCTCAAATGCTCCATGACGCTCAAAGCGACGTTGAAGTCCCGGCTCTAAGCCATACAAGACTGCACATTGAACTACTCAGTAGTCCTCCTTACGTGCTAACCAAGCGTTCTTAACATCCTGATCAGCCGTAGCGGGTGGTTCATCTCCTAGCGCAGCATTAAGGACATAATCCTTCTTCCCAGCTTGTAAGATTAGCTTAAGATTACGAGCCCAGTCTACAAAGTTGCTTCCATCATCTTTCAACTTAGCTTTCTCTAGGAACGTATTAAAATTCAGGGTGACTATCGCGTGAGCCATGATCTACAACACAAATATATTCAAAGTGGACTTAGACTATGTTCAAGATAATTAGAGTTTAACTTAATCAAATTACTCGCTAAACTGCCACTCAAAAAGTACATCTCTCTAGTCATTTGAGTGGTTCATGATCCACTTACACTAGCTCAAGTCCGATCATCACGTGAGTTGAGCATAGTTTCAGTGGTAAGCATCCCTATGCTAATCATATCATCTATATGATTCATGATCGACCTTTCGGTCTCATGTGTTCTGAGGCCATGTCTGCACATGCTAGGCTCGTCAAGCTTAACCCGAGTGTTCCGCGTGCGCAACTATTTTGCACCCGTTGTATGTGAACGTTGAGTCTATCACACCCGATCATCACGTGGTGTCTCGAAATGACGAACTGTAGCAACGGTGCACAGTCGGGGAGAACACAATTTCGTCTTGATAATTTTAGTGAGAGACCACCTCATAATGCTACCGTTGTTCTAAGCAAAATAAGGTGCATAAAAAGGATTAACATCACGTGCAATTCATAAGTGACATGATATGGCCATCATCACGTGCTCCTTGATCTCCATCACCAAAGCACCGGCACGATCTTCTTGTCACCGGCGCCACACCATGATCTCCATCAACGTGTCGCCATCGGGGTTGTCGTGCTACTCATGCTATTACTACTAAAGCTACATCCTAGCAAAATAGTAAACGCATCTGCAAGCGCAAACATTAGTATAAAGACAACCCTATGGCTCCTGCCGGTTGCCGTACCATCGACGTGCAAGTCGATATTATCTATTACAACATGATCATCTCATACATCCAATATATCACATCACATCGTTGGCCATATCACATCACAAGCATACCCTGCAAAAACAAGTTAGACGTCCTCTAATTTTGTTGTTGCATGTTTTACGTGGTGACCATGGTATCTAGTAGGATCGCATCTTACTTACGCAAACACCACAACGGAGATATATGAGTTGCTATTTAACCTCATCCAAGGACCTCCTCGGTCAAATCCGATTCAACTAAAGTTGGAGAAACTGACACCTGCCAGTCATCTTTGAGCAACGGAGTTACTCGTAGCGATGAAACCAGTCTCTCGTAAGCGTACGAGTAATGTCGGTCCAAGCCGCTTCGATCCAACAATACCGCGGAATCAAGAATAGACTAAGGAGGGCAGCAAAATGCACATCACCGCCCACAAAAACTTTTGTGTTCTACTCGAGAAGACATCTACGCATGAACCTAGCTCATGATGCCACTGTTGGGGAACGTCGCATGGGAAACAAAAATTTTCCTACGCGCACGAAGACCTATCATGGTGATGTCCATCTACGAGAGGGGATGTGTGATCTACGTACCCCTGTAGACCATACATCAGAAGCATTAGTGAACGCGGTTGATGTAGTGGAACGTCCTCACGTCCCTTGATCCGCCCCGCGAACCGTCCCGCGATCAGTCCCACGATCTAGTGCTGAACGGACGGCACCTCCGCGTTCAGCACACGTACAACTCGATGATGATCTCGGCCTTCTTGATCCAGCAAGAGAGACGGAGAGGTAGAAGAGTTCTCTGGCAGCGTGATGGCGCTCCGGAGGTTGGTGGTGATCTTATCTCAGCAGGGCTCCACCCGAGCTCCGCAGAAACGCGATCTAGAGGAAAAACCGTGGAGGTATGTGGTCGGGCTGCCGTGGAAAAGTCGTCTCAAATCAGCCCTAAAACCTCCGTATATATAGGGGGAAGAGGGGGAGCCTTGCCTTGGGGTCCAAGGACCCCCAAGGACTTCGGCCGAGCCAAGGGGGCCAACCCTCCCCTTCCAAACCGAGTCCAACTAGGTTTGGAAGGAGGAGTCCTTCCCCCTTTTCCCACCTCCTCTTTTTTTTTCTTTTCTCTTTGATTTTCTTCCTATGGTGCATAGGGCCTTCTTGGGCTGTCCCACCAGCCCACTAAGGGCTGGTGCGCCACCCCCAAGGCCTATGGGCTTCCCCGGGGTGGGTTGCCCCCCCGGTGAACTCCCGGAACCCATTCGTCATTCCCGGTACATTCCGAGTAACTCCGAAAACCTTCCGGTAATCAAATGAGGTCATCCTATATATCAATCTTCGTTTCGGGACCATTCTGGAAACCCTCGTGACGTCCGTGATCTCATCCGGGACTCCGAACAACATTCGGTAACCAACCATATAACTCAAATACGCATAAAACAACGTCGAACCTTAAGTGTGCAGACCCTGCGGGTTCGAGAACTATGTAGACATGACCCGAGAGACTCCTCGGTCAATATCCAATAGCGGGACCTGGATGCCCATATTGGATCCTATATATTCTACGAAGATCTTATCGTTTGAACCTCAGTGCCAAGGATTCATATAATCCCGTATGTCATTCCCTTTGTCCTTCGGTATGTTACTTGCCCGAGATTCGATCGTCAGTATCCGCATACCTATTTCAATCTCGTTTACCGGCAAGTCTCTTTACTCGTTCCGTAATACAAGATCCCGCAACTTAGACTAAGTCACATTGCTTGCAAGGCTTGTGTGTGATGTTGTATTACCGAGTGGGCCCCGAGATACCTCTCCGTCACACGGAGTGACAAATCCCAGTCTCGATCCATACTAACTCAATGAACACCTTCGGAGATACCTGTAGAGCATCTTTATAGTCACCCAGTTACGTTGAGACGTTTGATACACACAAAGTATTCCTCCGGTGTCAGTGAGTTATATGATCTCATGGTCATAGGAACAAATACTTGACACGCAGAAAACAGTAGCAACAAAATGACACGATCAACATGCTACGTCTATTAGTTTGGGTCTAGTCCATCACGTGATTCTCCTAATGACGTGATCTAGTTATCAAGCAACAACACCTTGTTTATAATCAGAAGACACTGACTATCTTTGATCAACTGGCTAGCCAACTAGAGGCTTGCTAGGGACAGTGTTTTGTCTATGTATCCACACATGTATATAAGTCTTCATTCAATACAATTATAGCATGGATAATAAATGATTATCTTGATACAGGAATTATAATAATAAGTATATTTATTATTGCCTCTAGGGCATAATTCCAGCATAAAGATCTATAGGGATAGATCGAAACGCCTGATAGGACTTTCACAAAGCACATACCTTGATAAAGTTTTGAAGAGGTTCAAAATGGTACAGTCCAAGAAGGGGTTCTTGCCAGTTTTACAAGGTACGAGATTGAGTAAGACTTAGTGCCCAACAACTGATAAAGATAGAGAGCATATGAGCACCGTCCCCTATTCTTCAGCCATAGGTTCTATCATGTATGCAATGCTGTGCACTAGACCGGACGTTAGCCTGGCCATAAGTATGACAGGCAGGTTCCAGAGTAATCCAGGAGTGGATCACTGGACGGCGGTCAAGAATATCCTGAAGTAGCTGAAAAGGACTAAGGAGATGTTTCTCATATATGGAGGTGACAAAGAGCTCGCCGTAAAAGGTTACGTCGATGCAAACTTTGACACAGATCCCGATGACTCTAAGTCGCAGACCGGATACGTATTTATTCTTAATAGGGGTGCGGTAAGCTGGTGCAGTTTGAAGCAAAGCGTCGTAGCAAATTCTACATGTGAAGCGGAGTACATGGCTGCCTCGGAGGCAGCTAAGGAGGGTGTTTGGATGAAGCAGTTCATGACGGATCTTGGAGTGGTGCCGAGCGCACTGAATCCAATAACCCTGTTTTGTGACAACACGGGTGCCATTGCCTTAGCAAAGGAACCACGGTTTCACAAGAAGACCAGACACATCAAACGACGCTTCAACCTCATCCGCGACTACGTCGAGGAGGAGGACATGAATATCTGCAAAGTGCACACGGATCTGAATGTGGCAGACCCGCTGACTAAACCTCTTCCACAGACAAAGCATGATCAACACCAGAACTGTATGGGTGTTAGATTTATTACAATGTAATTCGCTTGGTGATGTGAGGACTAGATTATTGAGTCTAGTGCAAGTGGGAGACTGTTGGAATTATGCCCTAGAGGCAATGATAAATAAGTTATTATTATAATTCCTGTATCAAGATAATCGTTTATTATCCATGCTATAATTGTATTGAATGAAGACTTAGATACATGTGTGGATACATAGACAAAACATTGTCCCTAGCAGGCCTCTAGTTGGCTAGCCAGTTGATCAAGGATAGTCAAGGTTTTTTGACTATGTACAAGGTGTTGTTGCTTGATAATTGGATCACATCATTGGGTGAATCATGTGATGGACTAGACCCAAACTAATGAACGTAGCATGTTGATCGTGTCATTTTGTTGCTATTGTTTTCAGCGTGTCATTGGCACCGATGGAATGCCTTGTGTGTATCAAACGTCACAATGTAACTGGGTGACTATAAAGATGCTCTACAGGTATCTCCGAAGGTGTCCGTTGAGTTAGTATGGATCAAGACTAGGATTTGTCACTCCGTGTGACGGAGAGGTATGTCGGGGCCCACTCGGTAATACAACATCACACACAAGCCTTGCAAGCAATGTGAGTTAGTGTAAGTCACGGGATCTTGTATTACAGAACGAGTAAAGAGACTTGCCGGTAAACGAGATTGAAATAGGTATGAGGATACTGACGATCGAATCTCGGGAAAGTAACATACCGAAGGACTAAGGGAATGACATACGGGATTATATGAATCGTTGGCACTGAGGTTCAATCGATAAGATCTTCGTAGAATAAGTAGGATCCAATATGGGCATCCAGGTCCCGCTATTGGATATTGACCGAGGAGTCCCTCGGTTCATGTCTACATAGTTCTCAAACCTGAGGGTCTGCACGCTTATGGTTTGACGATGTTTTATGCGTATTTGAGTTATATGGCTGGTTACCGAATGTTGTTTGGTGTCCAGGATGAGATCACGGACGTCACGAGGGTTTCCGGAATTGTCCGGAGACGAAGATTGATATATAGGATAACCTCATTTGATTACCGGAAAGTTTTCGGCATTACCGGGAGTGACGAATGGGTTCTGGATGTTCACCGGGGGGGGGGGGGGGCAGCCCACCCGGGGGAAGCCCATAGGCCTGAGGGGTTCCGCACCAGCCCTTAGTGGGCTGGTAGGCAAGCCCAAGAGGGCCCTTGCGCAGGGGAGAATAAAAATCAAAGAGAAAAAAGGGGAAGTGGGAAAGTAGAGAAGGACTCCACCTTCCAATCCTAGTTGGAGTAGGATTGGAGGAGGAATCCTCCTCCCCCCTTCGGCTGACCCCATGGGGCTCCCTAGAGCCTCAAGGCAAGGTCCCTCCCCTCCCTCCTATATATACTGAGGTATTAGGGCTGATTTGAGACGACTTTGCCACGGCAGCCCGACCACATACCTCCACGGTTTTCCCTCTAGATCGCGTTTCTGCGGAGCTCCGGCGGAGCCCTGCTGGAATAAGATCACCACCAACCTCCAGAGAGCCGTCACGCTGCCGGAGAACTCATCTACCTCTCCGTCTCTCTTGCTGGATCAAGAAGGCCGAGATCATCGTCGAGCTGTACGTGTGCTGAACGCGGAGCTGCCGTCCGTTCGGCACTAGATCGGAGCGGATCGTGGGACGGATCGCGGGACGGTTCGTGGGACGGTTCGCGGGGTGGATCAAGGGACGTGAGGACGTTCCCCTACATCTACCGCGTTTCTTAACGCTTCCTGCTGTGCAATCTACAAGGGTACGTAGATCCAAATCCCCTCTCGTAGATGGACATCACCATGATAGGTCTTCGTGCGCGTAGGAAATTTTTGTTTCCCATGCGATGTTCCCCAACATATATTCCCTAAAAATCCGAAAAAAATATGGAGATCATCAAAATCACATTTCCGCCGCCGCAAGCTTGTGTCTCCACAAGATACCATCCGGGGCACGTTCTGGTGCCGTGCCGGAGGGGGATTCGGACCCGGAGGGCTTATTCATCAACACTATGACCTCTCGGATGATGCGTGAGTAGTTCACCATAGACCTACGGGTCCATAGCTAGTAACTAGATGGCTTCTTATCTCTCTTGGATCTTCAATACAAAGTTCTCCATGATCTTCATGGAGATCTATCCGATGTAATCTTCTTTTGCGGTGTGTTTGTCGAGATCCGATGAATTGGGGATTTATGATCAGATTATCTATGAATCTTATTTGAGTTTATTCTGATCTCTCTTATGCATGATTTCATATCCTTGTAATTCTCTTCAAGTTGTGGGTTTTGTCTGGCCAACTAGATCTATGTTTCTTGCAATGGGAGAAGTGCTTGGTTTTGGGTTCATACCGTGCGGTGACCTCACCCAGTGACAGAAGGGGTAGCGAGGCACGCATCGTGTTGTTGCCATCAAGGGTAAAAAGATGGGGTTTTCATCATTGGTTTGATATTATCCCTCTACATCATGTCATCTTTCTTAAGGCGTTACTCTGTTCGTCATGAACTCAATACACTAGATGCATGCTGGATAGCGGTCGATGTGTGGAGTAATAGTAGTAGATGCAGAAAGTATCGGTCTACTTGTCTCGTACGTGATGCCTATATGTATGATCATTGCCTTAGATATCGTCATGACTTTGCGCGGTTCTATCAATTGCTCGACAGTAATTTGTTCACCCACCATGATATTTGCTATTTTGAGAGAAGCCTCTAGTGAAGACTATGGACGCCGGGTCTACTCCACACCATATTTTTAGCCTTACACTTTTTACTTCGTTGCACTTTCCGCCTTCAGATCTCACTTTGCAAACAATCTTGAAGGGATTGACAACCCCTTTGAAGCGTTGGGTGCAAGCTTGTATGTGTTCGCACAGGTACTCTGGACTTGACGAGACCCTCCTTCTGGATCGATACCTTGGTTCTCAAACTGAGGGAAATACTTACTGCTCCTGTGCTGCATCACCCTTTCCTCTTCAAGGGAAAAACCAACGCAAGCCGAGTCTCCGTCAACGTGTTAATTTTTGGCGTTGTTGTTTGAGAAGTAGCAGAAGGATTTCTGGCGCTGTTGCCGGGGAGGAGGATCAAGTCAAGAACTCATCCATGTAAGTGTCGCAGTCTCATCTCTTGCATTTACTTGTTTGCCAGTTGCCTCTCGTTTTCCTCTCCCCCACTTCACAAATTTGCCCTTTTCTTCGTTTCCTTATTCGTTTGCCTTTCCTTTGCTTGTGTGCTATGTGCCTTCAATATGCTTGCATCTTTGCTTGCTGAAAATCTAGTGATATGGATCCTCACCCACTTGCTAATCTCTTTAAGAGATCCAATTATGTTGATCCAATTGCTAGTGAGTTGAGTGCACTTGACTTTCTCTTTGGAGTTTTGCTTGAGATGCATGAATCTGAAAATCATGATGAAGAAATTTATGAAGTGATTCACGAGGGCTCCTTGAATGAAAATCATGATTGCAATGGTTTCACTATAAATCCTATTAGTGTCAATCATGCTAAAAATATGCAAAACCCTAAGCTTGGGGATGCTAGTTTTGCTTTGTTCACTACTTGTTGCAATGATCGTGATTGGGGTGATAATTTTTGTTATGATCTTGAAAATTTGTTTAACCCTCATGATGATTATGATGGTTGCAATAATATTGAAATTGGGTTTGGAGAAGTCATGACTTTAGTTGATGATAATCCCACTATTTTTGAAGAGCGTCAACTTTGCATGCATGTGGATCATGAAAAGAATATCCTTTGTGATAGCTATATTGTTGAATTTGAATATGATCCCACATGTAATTGCTACGAGAGAGGAAAATATTGTGGTAGAAACTCTGATGTTACCAAATTACCTCTCGTTATGTTGAGATTGCTATTGTCTCTTTCTTCTTCCTTGCATTTGGTAACTATTGGTTGTCTTGCCAATTTGTTCTCCTATAAAATTCCTATGCATAGAAAGTATGTTAGACTTAGATTTGATTTTCACATGCTTTATGATGCTCTCGTTGTGCTTCAATTCTTGTCTTTTGTGTGAGCATCATTGATTTATCAATGCCTAGCTAAGGGCGTTAAACAATAGCGCTTGTTGGGAGGCAACCCAATGAATTTATCTTTTTCTTTCTGTTTTGTTGCGTCCACGCCATCATAATTCTGTTGTGATTGTGTTTGTTGTGTTTCTTTTTGTGTTTGAGCCAAGCAAAACCTTTATGACTAGTCTTGGTAATGGTTGTTTGATCCTGCTGGAAAAAGACAGAAACTTTGCGCTCACGAGATGATTTTTCATTTTTATTCAGAAAGATATTTTGAGTTGATTGTTTTTGCTGATGGTTGATATGCCTTTTTCCCAAGCAGTCGTAATTTTGCAGATTTTTTGAGGTACCAGAATTATACGAAGTATACAGATTGCTACAGACTGGTCTGTTTTTGACAGATTCTGTTTTTGTTGAGTTGGTTGCTTGTTTTGATTAAACTATGGTTAGTATCGGGGGGTACTAGCCATGGAGAAGTGAGAATACAGTAGCCCAACACCAATATAGATGGAATTCAAGTTTGCTACAGTACCAAAAGAAGTGGTAGTTTGTTTTCTTCTACTAATGTTATCATGAGTTTCTGTTTAAGTTTTGTGTTGTGAAGTTTTCAAGTTTTGGGTGATGTTCTGATGGACGATGAGATAAGGAGTCGAAATAGCTCAAGCTTGGGGATGCCCAAGGCATCCCAAGCCAAATTCAAGGACACCAAAAAGCCTAAGCTTGGGGATGTCCCGGGAAGGCATCCCCTCTTTCGTCTTCAATCCATCGGTAACATTACTTGGAGCAATATTTTTATTCGCCACATGATATGTGTTTTGCTTGCAGCGTCTTGTATCGTAGGAGACTTCTAAAATTTTCGTGTCACAATCATCCTTTCTGCACACCTTTTTGAGAGAGAGAGACATGCACTCATCGTGATTTTGCTAGAATGCTCATAGTGCTTCACTTATATATTTTGAGCTAGATACTTTGCTCTAGTGCTTCACTTATATCTTTTAGAGCACGACGGTGCGTGACTTGGTAGTTGGCTTATGCCATGAAAGTAGTCCCAATTGTGATAGCTACCCAAAGAGGATGCAAAAACCTCCATTTTCATGTGCATTGAGTAGAAAGAGAAGTTTTGGTTCCTCTCAATTAGTTTTGAGATGTGGATTTGGTAATATTAAGAGCTATGTTAGTAGGGTGTTGTGAATCTAGAAATACTTGTGTTGAAGTTAGTTATTCCCGTAGCATGCACGTATGGTGAACCGCTATGTTAGGAAGTCGGAGCATAATTTATCTATTGATTGTCATCCTTTGTGTTGAGGTCGGGATCGCGCGATGGTTAACACCTACCAACCCTTCCCCTAGGAGTATGCGTTTAGCACTTTGTTTCGATTACTAATAAAAACTTTCGCAACAAGTGTGTGAGTTCTTCATGACTAATGTGAGTCCATGGTATAGATGCACTTCCACCTTCCACCATTTCTAGCCTCTTTAGTGCCGCGGAATTCTCACCGGTACACAAACCCACCATATGCCTTCCTCAAAACAGCAACCATACCTACCTACTATGGCATTTTCATAGCCATTCCGAGATATATTGCCATGCAACTCCCACCGTTCTGTCTCATGACTTGTGCCGTCACTCTCATATTGCCATTGCATGATCGTAAGATAGCTAGCGAGATGTTTTCAACGTCATACGCCATGCTAGATCGTTGCACATCCCGGTATACTGCCGGAGGCATTTCCTTTAGAGTCATCATCATTTTGAGCTGTGAGTAAATAAAAGTGTGATGATCATCATTATTAGAGCATTGTCCCATGTGAGGAAATAAAAAAAGAGGCCAAAGAGCCCAAACAACAAAAAAAGGGGGAGAAAAGAAAAGAAAAAAAAAGAGAGGCCTAAGAGCCCAAATGAAAAAAGAGAGAAAAAGAGAGAAGGGACAATGCTACTATCCTTTTCCACACTTGTGCTTCATAATAGCACCATGCTCTCCATGATTGAGAGCTTCTTGCTTTGTCACTACCATATGCTAGTGGGAATCTTCATTATATAACTTGGCTTGTATATTCCAATGATGGGCTTCCTCAAAATTGCCCTAGGTCTTCGTGAGCAAGCAAGTTGGATACACACCCACTAGTTTTCCTTTTGAGCTTTCACATACTTATAGCTCTAGAGCATCTCTTGTTTGGTAATCCCTACTCATTCACATTGATATCTATTAATGGGCATCTCCATAGCTCTTTGATACGCCGAGTCAATGTGACCATCTCCTCCTTTTTGTCTCACAACCACCACCACACTCTATTCCACTTATAGTGCTATATCCATGGCTCATGCTCATGTATTGCGTGATAGTTATAAAAAGTTTGAGAAAGTAAGAGTGCGAAAACAATTACTTGGCCAATACCGGGGTTGTGCATGATTTACATTAGTTGTGTGAGGATGATGGAGCATAGCCACACTATATTATTTTGTAGGGATAACTTTCCTTGGCCTTGTTATTTTGAAAGTTCATGATTACCTTGCTAGTTTGCTTGAAGTATTATTGTTTTCATGTCAATAGCAAACTATTGTTTTGAATGTAACGGATCTGAACATTCATGTCACGTGAAATAAGTTGCAAAGGACAACTATGCTAGGTAGCATTCCACATCAAAAATTCATTCTTTTTCAGTTCCCTACTCGAGGACGAGCAGGAGTTTAGCTTGGGGATGCTTGATACGTCTCCAACGTATCTATAATTTTTGATGGTTTCATGCTATTATCTTGTCTAACTTTGGATGTTTTGCATGCCTTTTATATATTTTTTGGACTAACTTATTGACTCAGTGCCAAGTGCCAGTTCCTGTTTTTTCCATGTTTTTGACCCCTTTCAGAGGAGATTTTGAAACGGAGTCCAAACGGAAGAAAATCCCCGAAAATATTTTTTTCATAATGGAAGAAGATCGGGAAGCTTGGGAGCCAAGGCAGGGAGCCTCAGGGGCCCCACAAGCCCCCACCCTGTGGCCAGGGGGGTAGGCCGCGGCCCACATGCTTGTGGCCTCCCGGGTCGCCCTCTGCCCTAGGGGTTGCGCCTATATATTCCCTAAAAATCCCAAAAAAATCAGGAGATCATCGAAATCACTTCTCCGCCGCCGCAAGCTTCTGTCTCCGCAAGATCCCATCTGGGGCACGTTCTGGTGCCCTGCGGGAGGGGGGATTCGTACACGGAGGGCTTCTTCATAAACACCATGACCTCTCCGATGATGCTTGAGTAGTTCACCGTAGACCTACGGGTCCATAGCTAGTAACTAGATGGCTTCTTCTCTCTCTTGGATCTTCAATACAAAGTTCTCCATGATCTTCATGGAGATCTATCCAATGTAATCTTCTTTTGCGGTGTGTTTGTCGAGATCCAATGAATTGTGGATTTATGATCAGATTATCTATGAATCTTATTTGAGTTTCTTCTGATGTCTCTTATGCATGATTTCATATCCTTGTAATTCTCTTCGAGTTGTGGGTTTTGTTTGGCCAACTAGATATATGATTCTTGCAATGGGAGAGGTATTTGGTTTTGGGTTCATACCGTGCGGTGACCTCACCCAGTGACAGAAGGGGTATTGAGGCACGCATCGTGTTGTTGCCATCAAGGGTAAAAAGATGGGGTTTTCATCATTGGTTTAAGATTATCCCTCTACATCATGTCATCTTTCTTAAGGCGTTACTCTGTTCGTCATGAACTCAATACACTAGATGCATGCTGGATAGCGGTCGATGTGTGGAGTAATAGTAGTAGATGTAGAAAGTATCGGTCTACTTGTCTCGGACGTGATGCGTATATGTATGATCATTGCCTTAGATATCGTCATGACTTTGCGCGGTTCTATCAATTGCTTGACAGTAATTTGTTCACCCACCGTGATATTTTCTATTTTGAGAGAAGCCTCTAGTGAAGACTATGGCCCCGGGGTCTACTCCACACCATATTTTCAGCCTTACACTTTTTCTTCGTTGCACTTTCCGCCTTCAGATCTCAGTTTGCAAACAATATTGAAGGGATTGACAACCCCTTTGAAGCGTTGGGTGCAAGCTTGTTTGTGTTTGCGCAGGTACTCTGGACTTGACGAGAGCCTCCTTCTGGATCGATACCTTGGTTCTCAAACTGAGGGAAATACTTACTGCTCCTGTGCTGCATCACCCTTTCCTCTTCAAGGGAAAAACCAACGCAAGCCCAGTCTCCGTCAACATGTCAATTTTTGCTGTTGTTTGAGAAGTAGGAGTGGTTTACCTTAAAACCCGTCAATAAGCCGTTGAAGGCTTCATTCAGTCCGTTGTTAACGGACTAAATGTTCTGCAGAACCGCACCCATAACGGTGCAGTGCTCATCACCGATGAAGGAGCTGGCTAAGATCTCCTCCATCATTGCGGGGCCTTCGACCGCAGCCTGTTCAGGCACGGGCGGCACCGAAGGTGGCACCGAGGACACTAGGGGAAGCTCGGATGAAATTTGGCCCTCCCTTCCACCTTCGGAAGGACCAATTTCCCGGGTCCCGTCAGCCGAGGCCCTGACCTTGGATAGGGCCTCATGTCCTTTGGTAACCGGCAAGTCATTTGTGGCCGGAACCTCGTGGTCCTCGGCATCCGAGGTTATTGCCACGACCATCACTCCTCGCCCCTCGTGTCCAGCGAGGCCTGGTGGGAAGCCACGTCCACGGCCTCACCCGAGGCCTGGAGAACGGAGGCGTGGGATGAATTCCCGCTCTCTGCCATCTCGGCTGGAAGTGAGCCTCCCTACGAGAGTTGGTCCATTGGCAGCTCTCAGACGGGGATGCAACATGAAGAATACACGCCCATTTACTAAACATAAAACTTGGCGTAATTCACACAATAAAGTCATTGTATCCCATACCTTGAGACCGGGGGCTTGACCATGGGGGATTGTCAGGAAACCATCTTGAAATCCCCGAGCTCATCATCGGAGTCCAGACAGTCATCAAGAAGAATAACCTTGCTCTTACAAGGCCTCTTCGGGGCCAGAGGAGGCAGGGCTTCTTCGTCCACCTCCTACATGGCCATCTTCCTTGATTGGGAGGAGTCCCTCTCCTCCTCATCTTACGCATCCTCCACCTCGTGGGTCTAGGAAACTCGGGTATCCCCGGACTTGGTGTCCGGGGGACCCCTTGAACGGAGACCTCGATGAGTCTCTTTCTCCTTTTTCTTTGGCTGTGGCACCGTCTAAGGCATCGAAACCAAAATTGCGGTCAACAATGCCGACCTAGGCCCTTCAGGTAAAGGGGATGGGTCGTTGATTTTCTCGGTCTTGGCCAGCCATCCATGTTAGAATAGTAAGGGGGAAAGTAAGACTTCCATTAAAAAATAGAGCTTGGATGTACCTCAACGGGGGGTCTCTTGGCGTCCAAGCCGATGTGTTCATCCTCGACCGACCGCTCCTATTGGGGCTTAAGCAACGTCCTCCACACATCCTCGTGAGTAGTGCAGAAGAACTCCTTTATCACCTGAGGTTCATCGGGCTTGTAGGGCCACATTGGGTTGACCCGGCGCTGGCAAGGAAGGATGCATCTATGAAGCGCGACTTGGATCACATCGATCAATTGGATTTTTGTCGCCACCATCTGCTTGATGCGCTTCTACAATAGTTTCGCGTGTGCAGGTGACTCCCAATCTATGTCATTTTTAACCCAGGAGGTTAGCCTCACGGGGGGTCCGGACCTCAATTCGGCATGCTTTTCCCAATTATCTTCCCATTGTTATGTAATGTAGACCCACTCCTTCTGCGACCCCTTGATAGTATCTATCAAGGTGCCCTCTGCAATCGGCGTGTTGGACTCTCACCGACTTTGGCTTGATGTTGAAAGTCTTGAGCCAAATCCCGAAGTAGGGTGAACCCGTAGAAAGGCCTCACATACGATTATGAAGGAGGTGATGTGCATAACGGAGTTTGGGGGAAGGTCATGGAAATCCAACCCATAATAGAACATGAGACCCCTGATGAAGGGGTGGAGGGGGAAACCTAGTCCTCGGAGTAAATGGGAGATGAACACTACCCGCTCACCCGGCCTCGGTGTAGGAATCACCTCGCTTGCCTCCATCGTCCAGTGAGCAATGTCGGAAGAGAGGTATCCGGAGCACTTCAGCTCCTGGATATCTACGTCAGAGATGATGGAGAGCTCCCACTTGTCATGGGAGCCAGCCATAGCTCAGCTCGAAAGCGGCGGCTGGAGAAGAGGGCGGCAGAGGAAGTGGATCTTTGCGCTCGAGCTTAGAGAAAGGAGGAGTTGAGTCGAGAATGCCGGTGGTAGGATTTCTGGATCTTTTTTCCGTTTTATGAGGGTCCATAATACCAAGGGTCTCACTTATTGCGCCCTTGTCTATGCCACTTCCTGAAAGTTATCATGCCGTTGCACGCACATGAGTAATCCGAGGAAGTTATTCGTGTCCCCTTAAATGCAAAGCACGATCTCCTCATTGATGAGACGTGTCCCGGGGAAAGTGGCCTCGAGCCGCGGTTCTAGTTATTATTCGTAGCTCACTTGATGCGACCTTTTGTCAGAAAGCCTGCTAGATAAGGGATTATTCACACCCGGGATTTTAAAAGCCCTTGTTGGAAATAACACTTGTTTCGCAAGCATAAGGAATTACCAGAACGGCTAAGTCGAAGCCAGCCGAGCATAAAAGGAACTCACCTTGCAAGCTGATCACTTTTCATATATGGAGTAGTCGAAGACTAAACACATCGGCGTTGAAGGCCAATTCGGGGGCTACTGAGGGATTTCGGGATTAAGTGGTCCTCAGGGAGCCGATTAGTCTATGGTGGGCCAGCCCAGTGGGCTGTATTATTGAAGACTGGACTAGATGACTACCTTGCGCTCAGGAAGGAATATTCCGAAGACTAGCGTGTACTACAAGTTTAGAAGGACTAGGTCGGTTCATTCATCCACGACTAAAGGTTGATAACTTGTAAACCCTAGGTACCCCGGTATCTATATCAACCGGAGGTCCTCATCCGTGTAGAGGAGGCTGAATCATCTAGAGTTTAGCATATACGATCTGAAGGTAGATCAACTCTGTAGTCATCCACATCAATATAATCAAGCAGGACGTAGGGTTTTACCTAACCAAGAGGGCCTGAACCTGGGTAAACTACTATCTCCCCCTTCTCTTGCAATCCATTGATCCAAGGTATACAGTTCGGGACCCCCTACCCGAGATGTGCCGGTTTTGACACCGACACGTGGGGCTTGACGGGGCGACGGCGAGCTCGAGTCCAGTCGTACATGGCGGGTGGAGGCTTGGCAGCTAGTGAGGGAGGCTTTGACGAGTTGCAAGGTAGCGGGTGGCGTGCGGGGTGCATGCGGGCGGAGGCAGGGTTCAGCGAGCAAAGGCGGTGGGGGATAGCCAGCGAGGTAGCTCCATGGCAGCGCTGGCTCTCGGGCGCGCGGGGCACTGGGGCGGCCGACGTGGACCTTAACGGGCTGTGTCTGGGCCTCGGCGGGTCATGACTGGCTGTAGGAGGAGGCCAGCTGGCTGATTCCCTCGTCATCCAATCTGGCCAGGGACGACCGAGATCGAGGTTCGCGAGTCGGTGGTGTGTCAACGGGAACTGGCAGCGGGGGCAACTCAGGTGTCGGCGGTGGCTCGCCAACTGGCATGAAGGGGGTGGTTGGGCGCGAATTCTGAGAAGTGGTGGTGGCTGGAGGTAGGTGGAGCCTATGGGTAGGGTTTCTACACAAAAATGGAAGGGGGTTGGCCTAAATAGGCATGTGGAACCAGGAGGTTTTTTTATTTGGTGTTCTGCAGCCCTCCGATCTCGATCCAATGGCTCTGATTGGAGGGGCATGTTATGTGGTCAAGTGGGTTGTGTAGGAGGTTCCTCGGCTGAGAACAGAGGGATGTTTGCAGCCTGACACATGGTTTTAAAAACTAAAAATGCGTCACGATTTAACCGGCTATAGTGTGGCCATAGGATTGACGATTTGGGTATCAAATGACCTCTAAATGCGATGACATTTGGCAGACGGTCTACCTACACTATATTAAGACCGCACGCTAACTTTCAACCATTCTGAGAATATTTTTATCCCACTTATAAAATAATATTTTTGGGATGTCGCGGGCGCCTGAGAGTGTGTTTGGTCTCGAAACAGTGAACGACGAGAACGGGAAGAAGCAGCAACTATGAACGGATCCAAATTTTGGAAAAGGATGGCAACAAAGTGCTGATGCAATGCAAATGATGCGATGATGAATGCAACAAACAAATAAATCACACGGCGAAACTCGAAATAACTAGTAAGCATCTGGAGCCTCGGTCGCGGACCGTTACAAAATAATACATTAGAACAATGCAAAATCAGGTACATACTATTGCAAGAGCTCTGCACCAAGATAGCCACCCATGGGTCTGGTTCATATACATG
Source organism: Hordeum vulgare subsp. vulgare (assembly GCF_904849725.1). Classification (NCBI taxonomy): domain Eukaryota; kingdom Viridiplantae; phylum Streptophyta; class Magnoliopsida; order Poales; family Poaceae; genus Hordeum; species Hordeum vulgare. The sequence goes on from NC_058518.1 coordinate 90,119,506, forward strand.
CCCAACAATGAACACAAGAAACCAAACATGACAAGTTCATCCCGCACGGGCCTGGTTAAGCTTTATGCGAGCAACCAAACACACACTATGTGTTTATATCTTGCTCGCATCTCATCATTTTTTTGGGTAGGAATTCACTTGATTGCATTTCATAGAGTGATGCAAAATAGGACAAAAGACAAAAATCTCGGTCATATTTTTCAATTAAATGTATCGGTTATTGCAGCAAAAGATATGCCAAAAAATAGTGAAAAATAATTCAATCTTTTATGGAAATCACGGTAAACTATTGCAAAAAGAATCGCTAAACTAAAAAAACATTTTTTCAAATATTCACAACAACAAAATAGACCAAAAAACAATGATTTTTAGGGAAAACAGATTTCCTTTGTCATAGATGCAACAAGTTAGCCGTGCCACGCAACCGAGTTTTCAGCAAACGAAAAACCCGGAGTGACCTTACAACATCATGTATCCAGCGTTGTAGTCTCATGTGTCTCAGTTGGTGTCAGCTTTGCAACAACAAAGAACCAAGGTTGACTTGCATTGCAACATCATCAGTCTAGTTTACATTGCAGCATCATTAGTTTGATTTGCATTGCAATAAATAAAATGGGCGCCTGGCATTGCAGCGTAGTTAGTTCAACTCGCCTTGTAGCATCACGTATCTGTCCTTGCAATGTCCAGTGTCTAGCAGCATGGCTTTCACGTTGCCATATCACCTGCTTGCAACACTGATGGCGCTCCTGCGACATGGATTACAGTACTTGCTTGTAGCATGCCTCGCGATAGAGCGTTTCTCTATGGAAGCACCGCGAGCCTGAAAGCACAACTTCTCCCTAGGTGGTTTTGGTAACTAATAACAACATGTGATTCATTTAAATAATGAATCTATCAAGTATATTTCAGGAAAAGTTTAGTGAATGGATTGGCTAGGATTATGAGGAGATCCCCAAGATGTACGGAACATCAATTGGCAAAAGCTTCAAGACTCTACCTTTACTCTTTATGGGAGAAATCACATTTAAGTCCATAGGAAAGCCAATACTATTAAAAGGGGATGATGTATCTATGCTAATATGGTTGCTCAAAGTGCTTAGAGATTAGCTACCAAAAGCCTCAAGATTTCTCCCACAAAACATTCTGTCCAAAACCCTAAAGATCAAATTCGGTGCCACCAACTTTTCCCACATCGGCCATATTGAGTTTTCCTTAGACAAACCCCAAGCCAAGCCCTAGCAAATCGAAACAACCGAGACTCGCTTCAATATAGCCGAAAAGCAGTGACCAACTTGTTGTTTCCCATTTGCAAAAATCGGAATTTCTGAGTTTTTCATATCGGTGTCAGTAAGTCCCTGGAACTGCCTAGGCCAACCAATCGGTCGCACCGAGATGCTTTGTATTGGTCTCACCGAGAAGCCAAAAGTTAGGACATTTTACACTACTCGGTGTAACCAAGTTTTTACTTCAATTCTACCGAGTTGGGCAATAATTTTGTAATGGTTGGATTTTTGGAGATGGCCATATATACCCCTCCATCTCCCTCTCATTCATAAAGATAGCACTCAGAACAAGCAAACACTTCCACCATTCATTTTCCAGAGAGAGAACCACCTACTCATGTGTTGAGGTCAAGATCGACCACTCCAACCATATGAATCTTAATCTCTAGCCTCCCCCAAGTTGCTTTCCACCCAATCAATCCCTTCTACCAAGACAAATTCTATGAGAGAGTGATTGAGTATTGAGGAGACTGTCGTTGGAAGCACTAGAGCAAGGAGTTCATCATCCATACCACATCTATTACCTTGTGTAGAGTGGTGTCTCCTGGATTGGTTAGGTGGCAATCGGGAGCCTCCAAATCGTGTGGAGTTGAACCAAGAAGTCTGTAAGGGCAAGGAGATTGCCTATTCGTGAAGATCTACCCCGTGTGAGGCTAGTCCATGGACCCCTTGTGAGGCTAGTCCAAGGAGATCGCCTATTCGTGAAGATCTACCCCGTGTGAGGCTATTCCATGTAAGCCATGACGGAATAGACAAGCTTGCTTCTTCATGGACCCCTTGTGGGTGGAGCCCTTCTTGGACTCGCGCAACCGTTACTCTTTGTGGGTTGAAGTCTCCATCAACGTGGACGTATAATAGCACCACCTATATGAACCACGCCAAATTCTCCTTGTCTTCATTGTGTTTGATCTTCCTATCCCTACCCTCTACTTAAACTTGCTTGTCTTTATTTTCCGCTGCTATACTTGTTGGCTTGTATGTATAGGGCATGCTAGACTTGGTAGAATTACTAAAACTTGATAACTGATAAAATTTGGAAAATGTGAAGTTTTATTTGGTCAAGTAGTCCAATCACTCCCCCTCTAGACATACTTTGGATCCTACAGATCCTGGCAACTTCGACTCGTGGACCGGCGCTGCTCTCGCGACATTGATTGCAACACTATCTTGTAGCATGCCTCATGGCATAACACGTTGCTCTCTTGAAACACGACGCAAGCCTCGCAGCATTGACTCGCAGACCGACGCCACTCCCGCGACATGGATTGCAACACTTGCTTGTAGCATGCCTCATGACACATCATTGCTCTCTGGCAATAGAGCGCGAGCCTCGCAACATTGACTCGCGCAGTGGCACCACTCTCGCGACATGGTTTGTAAAACTTGCTTGTAGAATGCCTCACAACACAAGTTGATCTATGATTGGACGATGCAACCCTCACAACATTGATTCACGGACCACCTCCACCCACACGCACTGAGGAGGCCGAGGTTGCTGACCTGGCAAAGTCCACGGGGACGACCAAGCGTGCGATAGCATCGGAGCTTCCTAATGCGGTGATGGCCGCTATTCAAGAACTCATCGCGATCACTATGCCTACAACAATTCCAGTTAAAGAGCCACATGATGCTTCTGAGCGTGCTGGTGAGACTGACAAATCTGATGGCGAAAGAGCTTTGAAGAGGGTGTGCAAAAAAGAGAAGATGACATGTTATGGTGTGGTGAGACGGGTCATTTTGTGGGTGAGTGTAAGGCTGAATTGTGTGATTTGTGTCTTAAGCCAAAGCATGGAACTGAGAAGTGCCCTCTTCTGTTGGGGCCTAAGCCGATGGTAACGATTTATCACTTATGGAGTGTGTTGCCCTGAGCTGATGTTCTTTGAGCCGCCTGGTGCGATTCCGTCAGCGCCTATGACTGATAACTCGTTAACTGGCATGGTCACAGTAAGACGAGGTACGATGACTGAACAACAGGTGGTGCAATAGCTCTGAGAGTTGGTTTTAGCAACTTTTAACTGGTCAATGGTGAAAATCAAGGGGCAGGTGTATAGGGTGGATTTCCCTACGAGGCAATATCTCGCTTGTCTACTTAAGTTTGGGATGAGTAGGGTACCTTATAGCACATGTGTGCTAGAGTTTGATGCATGGATTAATAAGGAACCTCGGGGTAAACGCTTTTCTAGATATGGGTCAGGTTCTCACGGGCGTTACCTAAGCCTCTAAATATTTTCTTGGTTACTTAGAGCCAGGGATCTCTTATTGGCAAGATGGAGAAGGTTAACATGCCTTTTATGCGCGCTAAGGGTGTGGCCCATTTGCTAGTCAGTGTAGTTGACATTGAGCTGGTTCCGGGTATTGTAACATGGACATTTGCGGGCATGAGGTATGATCCCGTGGTAGAGATCGAGAGTACACCATTGCGTGATGGGGAGAACGGTAATAATGGTGTTCATATGGTAGACGATAATGATGGCAGTGGTCCTTATGATGCTAAGGCGGACCGCAGTATGAGTAACACTCGCAAGGGGCAGCAGGTGCCCTATGACCATTCTACGTCAGGTAATACTTGCAAGGGTATGACACTTTCATCGACTCCAACGAATGTGCTGAAGTTCGGTTCATTCAGAGCGGGTCCGCTCCGAGCAAGCTATGGGGTTATAGGGTCGAGATGGTCAACCCTATGGAGCATATGTTGCCTCCCTTGTCACAGATGTTTGATACTAGAGCGTGGTCACTTTTTCCCACAATGTCGGTGCTTCAGGGATCGCGTGAGGGGGCGAGGAATGACCGGTAGGAGGCCAAGTCACGTCCTACCAACCCTCAGTTGATGTCGCCGCTCCGGTCTGCAACCAACATTAATGGGAAGAGTGCCTTGGGAAAGGCAACCCCTAGCGCTGGTGGTCCACCGGGTGCTGCCGGCGATCACCTCCCTTAGGAGGCCTTTTTGCGCTCATTGTCCCCGGTCCTGAGGAGCGAATCTTTGTCACCGGTTTAGACTGATGGGGCGAGAGTTGTACCGGGGACGCATGCTGGAGCTCACGCGAGGCCCATATCACCATGCAGTTTGCACGAGCTGGGCATGCAGACGACCGGATGCAGCATGATTGCTGGTGGGTTTGCCAAGCGAGGTGGCAATGACACTGCTTGTTTGATGATGGTGGGTACAATGGGGCATATGGTAGGTGGCCGTACCCCAAGTGGCCCAATGATAACATGAACCATTGGGCTTATGGCAAGTCCAAGCGGGACCTACGATTGAGGACGTCATCACATTAGGAGGGATTCCGGACTCGACAACTGGCGATACACGGTTCAGTCGGCAGATTCAGACCTAGCCAGATGCTGACGACCTCCAGATGGGTCGTGCTATGAGAGCGGTGAAGCTTTGTGATATAGAGGCGACTACAGGTATGGCAGTCAATACAAATTGTTCTAGTCTGCATTTTTCAGATGATGATATAATTAGTAATACCGAGAAATTGGGTGTATTTTGGGTAAAACTGGGAAAGAAATATCAAAATCTATTAATGACTTTCTAGATCTAGAGGTGGATAGGGCCATAGAGCTTGTCCATAATATTGCAGCCGTAAAGCCTATGAACGATGACGAAATTAATGACCTTGGTATTGGTGCACTCAATTCTCTATGTGAGGATCTACACTACTGGAAAAACATAATTTGCCGACAGCTTTAAGCTTTGCCATCAGCAATTTCACGGGGCTGACGGCAAAGAGACTTTGCCCTCAGCCAAAATTGATGCTGACGGCATAGGAGGGGCTGACGGCAAAGAAAATCTATGCCGTCTGCTTTATCTAAGCCGGTAGCCAGCTGACGGCAAAGGACAAAAAAGCTGTTGGCATAGGAAGGCTGACGGCATAGGGGGCTAACCTGGTCGCCGCCTCGACCAGTGCTTAACGGGGACCGTCTTTGCCGACAGCCAGCTGAGGGCAAAGACTAACGGCTGTCTTTGCCGACAGCTGGCTGAGGGCAAAGACTAACTCCTGTCTTTGCCGACAGCTGGCTGAGGGCAAAGCCACGTGCCTTACCCCCCGTACCACGACCTCTTCTCTCTCTCACGTACCTCTCCCACCCTGGTCTCCCGACCCGCCCTGCGCCGCCCCTGCTCACCGGCGCCCCCCCCGCGCCCGCCCCGCCCTGCGCCGCCCCGCGCCCGCCCCACCCTGCGCCGCCCCTCGCCCTCCCCGCCCCGCGCCGCCCCGCGCCGCCCTGCGCCGCCCCACGCAGCCCCGCGCCGCCCCGCCCCGCCGCCGCCCCGCGCCAGCCGTCGGTGGACTCGCCGGTGAGCTCCTCCTCCCCTTTTTTTGTTTTTTTAGTTTATTTTTTCTATGTTAGGGCCTCTTAGATTTACAGGATCGCAAAAACATGGGAATAGGAAAAATGTAGGAAAACTATCGGAACTAGTGATTTGGCAGTCGTTGCATGCTTAGGAAAATACATGTTTTGTTCGTGTGGAATTTGCATTCCTGCGTTTTTCCTATGGAATTTGCAATGGAGGCCTTAGTTAGATCCTTTGGAATTTGCTTAGGAAAATACTATGAAACGTTTGAAATGGAGGCCTTAGTTAGATCCTATGGAATTTGCATTCCTGCGTTTTTCCTATGAAAAATCCTTCAAATCAAAGGAGGCCTTAGTTAGATCTGTTAGTAGTGGATTTTTAGTTAAATTTAGTTAGCAATTACTTAGTGGTAGATTTTTAGTTAGATTTAGTTAGCAATACATGTTAGTACATGTAAGTATTAGTTAGCTAGCTGTTAGTATTAGTCAGCTAGCTGTTAGTATTAGTTAGCTAGCTGTTAGCAATAGAAAGAAAATAATAAGAAGAAAAGAAATAGAAGAAGAGAAGAGTAACAAAACTTGAATAATAAATTATTAATAATAGATGTTAGTATTAGTTAGCTTAATTACCGCGAGTGCGTATTTGTGTTGATTGAGTGCATTTAAATGTGCAGTAGCTTCTCCGCGAGGGATTGGTTTTCGACGATCTCCCCTGCATTCGAAAGTGAGCACATTTGTTAACTCCTCCTCCACCCCCTTTATTTTGCTTTGTTTCGGCCTTCGTGCTGATGACACTATCTAGCTAGGTATTTTTAGTATTAAAATGCAAAGGTGTGGCGTAACCAATATGCGTCTCCCGTTCGAAAGGGTTCCTGTCATAAATATGCATGCATTTGCATATTTATAACGGTGATTCTTTCGAATTGTCCAACGTTATCCATGGACAGCCCGGGTATGTGTAGATTGGGTCGTTTCCCACGCTTTGCTCCGGATCCCATGCAGAGTTTCGACAGCTCCTCCTTGTTGTTCTCCGGGTACACATCCTCTCGGTTAGTTGCCGAGACGTGTATCAGGAGAACAGCGGGGAGGTGCTGCCGAAATTTTGCGTTGGGTCGGGAGCAAAGCATGGGGAAATGACCCAATCTACACATACCCGGGTGGGATTATGACCCATCTTTACCTAGTAGCTGGTAGGTGTGCATGCCGTGCATCCCAATGTATTAACCATGATTAAAAAATGGCCATAGTTAATTTAACATACTTGATGAATTGATAATTTATATTGTTTTATATGTGGATACTATGTAGCTAGCTTGCCAGAATGGCTGATCGTGAATGGATGTACACCGGTCACCATAGTCAGAGAGATATGACCGATGAATGGTTGAGGAAAACCTATGAATTCGTGGAAACGGCGTTTTCTAAAGGCCAGCCAAAAACATGGTGCCCCTACACTAAGTGCAAGAATTATTCGCGACAGACAAAGGATGTAATGGGTAAACACCCGCAGATGCGTGCTTTTACTCCCGGCTATACCTTGTGGACATTTCATGGTGAGTCGACCCAACGTAACAGAGACGAGGTGTTGCGTTGGCGCACCGATGATCATGGTACAGGGATTGAAGACATGGTGAATGACTTTGATGATGCTCGAAACAAGGACGAAGAGATGGAAGAATCCGCGAAAGCCTTCTATGCCATGTTGGAGTCTTCAAAACGTCCTCTTCACGAGCACACTAAGATTTCTCAAGTAGATGCTATCGCACAAGTAATGGCTCTGAAAGCCCAGTTCAACATTGGAAGAGATCTGTTTGACTCAGTGATGACCCTATTTGGGCGCTTTCTACCAGAAGGTCATATTATGCCTTCAAACCTATATGAGTCAGACAAAATCCTTAGTGCACTCAAGATGCCGTATGAGAAGATACATGCTTGTGAGAAGGGATGTGCCTTATTTAGGAAAGAGTATGCGGACGAAACATATTGTCCATTTTGCAAGTCCTCCAGATATGTTGAGGTAGAAAATGGTGAAGGTGAGAAGAAGCAGAGCAAAATCCCCGTGAGTGTCCTACGGTATCTGCCGATCCTACCAAGACTTCAACGACTTTACATGCTCGAAGAAATAGAAAAACAGATGACATGGCACAAACGTGGAATTAGGAAAGAATTAGATGAACACGGAGTTCCGATGTTGGTACACCCTTCATATGGTGACGCATGGAAGGCATTCGATAGTATACATAAGGAAAAAGCTAAAGAACCAAGGAATTGTCGAATCGCCATCAGCCTCGATGGGTTCAATCCTTTTGGTATGACGGCTACCCAATATAGTTGCTGGCCTGTATTTGTCATTCCCCTCAATCTTCCACCATCATCCATTATGCAAAGAAAGCACATATTTCTGACGTTGATAGTTCCAGGGCCAAAATACCCGGGGAAGAATATGAGTGTGTACATGCAACCGCTGATGGATGACTTGAAAGAAGCTTGGGTGAATGGGGTCAACACATACGACGCAACTAAGAAAGAGAACTTTCAAATGTATGTTTGGTACCAATACTCGTTGCATGATCTGCCAGCATTTGCGCTTTTCGTTGCCTGGTGTGTGCATGGAAGGTTCCCATGCCCACAATGCAAGGCAGCTCTTAAGTTTCATTGGTTGCCGGCGGGTGGGAAGTATTCCTGCTTTGACTTGCATAGACAGTTCTTGCCTATGGACCATCCATTCAGAAAAGACAAGAAGAATTTCATGAAAGGTAAAGTTGTCAAACACTCAGCACCACCTGCGTTGACGGGGGCACAAATTAATGAACAGTTAAAATCTATGGAGCCTGATCCAAACCGTCCAGGGTATTTCTTGAGTTATAATGAGGAACACGCCTGGACCCACAAGCCATGAATCTGGGATCTCCCCTACTTCGAAGACCTCTTACTTCTACACAACATTGACATGATGCACACTGAAAAGAATATCGCCGAGGCCCTTCTTGGCACATTTTTCGGCACTGATAAGGGCAAAGATAATACAAAGGCTAGAGTTGACTAGGAGACTCTGTGTGATAGGCCATCACTAAACATGCGAGAACCGAAAGGAAGAAAAAATTGGTCCAAACCACCTGCCTGGATGCACTTGTGATGCTTTGTAATACTTTGTGATCTTTTTTACACTTTAATGACATATATTCGTGCTGTTTGCACTTGTGTTGTGCTGTTTGCACTTTGTGATGCACTTGTGGTGCTGTTTAGGGGCAGATTCAATATATATATGTTGTTGTTTGTATCTATGTTTTGCAAATGCAGGGAATTAACAGAAAACAAATATGAAAAAAAGCAGAGAGGGTATTTGCCTACAGCTTACTGACGGCAAAGGCTTTGTCGTCGGTGGATTGACGGCAAAGAAGACACATGGCGGCAGCCTGTGTATTCTGGCAACTCTTGGAATACCAAATTTTCGGCTTTGTCGTCAGCTGGGCTCCAGCTGTCAGCAAAGAGGCGGCCAAGGGGACCCAGGGGTTTCGGCTTTGCCGTCAGCTCTGCTATGGCTGTGGGCAAAGAGGGGAGGCTTTGCCGTCAGCTTTGCTACGGCTGTGGGCAAAGCCTACCGTTATCCTTCTAACGGAGCTCGGCCTGCGCCATTGCCGCCACTGCTCTTTGCCGTCAGCCCGTGCCAGAAAGCTGATGGCAAAGTCTTTGCCGTCGGTCGATCTCCGGCTGTCGGCAAAGAAGGTGATTGCCGATAAAATCTTGGCCGGTACCTTTGCCGACAGCACACTGACAGCAAAGCCTTTGCCATCATTTAAACTGTCCTTTGCCGTCAGCTCTGGCTGTCGGCAAACCAGCAGATTCCAGTAGTGCTAGTGCCATCTTCCGTGTCACATGAGGAGGAGGAATAGGTTGGTGCAGAGGGGTATATGACACCTCTGCAACCAGACTGCACTGTTCATACGGAGCTTGGTTATACGGACCGATCTAATGAATAAGCTCAGCCAAAACGTACATGGAAGAGGAAGGTGTATCCTGCTTCCACGGTGCGTAGTACCACAAGATTTAGGACTGCAAAAAAATCATGATGAAAGATGAAAGGAAAATTTTGGAATAGCAGAGGTCTGGAAGACTTGGCTAAAAGAGGATTTTTGGCGGAAGCATCAATAGATCACAAGTTAGATTTTATTGCCTTACTTGAGAGTGGTAGCGACAATTTTACTTCACAATTTCTTGGCACATTATCTCATGGTGTTGACTTCGAATGTCATTGCCTTCCACCAAGAGGAAGATCCAGTTGTATTTTACTTGGAGTGAAGTGCGAGACGCTTGAAGTCCGAAATGTAGTGTTCGGGGACTTTGCTGTCAAATTCAGGGTGCGGTCGAAGGTTGAGGGTTTCCAATGCGCACTGGTTGCAGTATATGGAGCAGCACAAGCAGAGCACAAACCTAACTTCCTAGCAGATCTTGTGCGAATTTGCGGAGAGGAGATATTACCTATTCTGGTAGGTGGGTAGTTTAACATCGTTAGGAGGAGAGATGAAAAGAACAATGATAACTTTGATGGTAGATGATCATTCATGTTTAACATGATTATCGAAAGTCTGAATTTGAGGGAGATAGAACTCTCAGGTAGGAAATTCACATGGACAAACACATTGGCGATTCCAACATATGAGAAGTTGTATCGTGTGCTCACCAGTGTTGATTGGGAACAGAAGTTTTCGATGGTGATGGTCCAAGCCATGTAGAGAGCAGTCTCAGACAATACCCGTGTGCTTGTCGACTCCGGGGAATCGATACATGCGGGTAATAAGAATATGTGCTCTTTCAAAAATGCCTAGTCTGAGAAAGAGGGCTTTATCAATATTATTGCTAGGGAATGTACACGGGAGGAATGTCGAGTATTGAGATTTGGTAGAACAAGATTAGGCACTCGAGACACTTCCTGCGGGGCTGGGCTAAAAATCAAAGTGATATTTATAAGGCAGAGAAAGAGAGGCTTTGAAACCTTATAAATGAACTTGATCTCAAGTCTGAGTCGTCCTTATTAGATGCGTAGGACGAGACATCTAAAATAGAGGCAGAGCAGAAATTGTCGGGACCGCGATCCAAAGCCATAGGAATCCAGCCTATAACACATCGCATCTCTTTGCGGTCTCACGCACGGTTATCCCCACGGCTGCAGCCTTACCTTAGCCGGGACTGTTTGCGCCTTTTGACTCGCGTATGCAATCGTGTCGCTAGCAATCCAATGTCAAAGAACCCGGATCGACATGTCTAGTCATAAACTAAAGTGGCAGTTCCATACAGGGAGAGGCATACATGACCCAACAAAGCAGGTGTCGGTCATCAACGAATGTAGATGAGTCATAGCAAGCTACAAGGACTCCATTACATACACGTGACATTTCCCAAAGGGACAGACACAACAGCCAAGAAGGACATATGCCGGTCAACCAATGTGTCCCGAGCAGTAGCAAACTACCAAGCCTCGATGGAATCACAAAGGGGCATTTCCCAATAAGGAGTGCTACTAAGGCATACGACTAGGTATTTGAACCCCATGCATATCAAGTACAACACACGTACGCATGGCAGACCGATATGCATAGATACATCGATGGCATCACAACATAACCATAAACATACAAACTTTATTTAGAAGGCTCGGAAGAGCCTCACACATAATATTACACAGATAGGGGTCTCACGACCCATCATCATAATTCATACACACAAGTCTTACAAGCCAGTGGAAGATTAAAACTATCTGAGTACAGACACATGGAAAGACAAAGGCACATGGCCTGACTATTTATAGACCCAACCTAGGGCCAGATCGTAGCTGGGATACCAGCTACTCGTCGTCGTCGACGTCTAGGTAGAACCCTCCATTAGGGTCATTAACAACCTCTGCAACAATTATTAAGCAAACGTGAGTACAAAAGTACTCAGCAAGACTTTAGATAATCTATCTACTCATGCAATGTATCATCAAGGAGTTGTGGAGTTTCATGCAGAAAGCCAACATTTGACTCTTGGCTAGACAACTTGCATTTTAAATAGTTTTGACAACTATGTTTCTCACATACGAGACCACAAACACCACAACAATACTCCATCGTGGAATCATTCCGTCTCCTTATGGAAATGCCGTCCATGACAGTCACGCTTATCTTGACAATTTTATGAGTAGCCATTATAGTTGTCTATGAACAACATATGTTTCCAAGTAGTCCATATCCATGGACGCGGCTATTCGAATAGATCATAACCCTGCAGGGGTGTACTTCTTCACACATGCTCTCGCCACTTATCGCCATGTGCACGTCATGCACCTCGGCAACCTTCAAGCGGAAGCCTAGCGAGGGAGTCGGCCACGACCGTTAACCACACTAATACTTAGTCCAGGTCTATTGCCTATCTGAGGGTAACCCACAGGGAAGTCCGACCGAGGTTTCCGCCACGGCCCCAAACGATGTGCGCAGGGTTCCCAAGCCCACCATCTGGGTGCCACTTTGTACACCGTGCCACTGCCTACCGCATCATAGCCCACCTCCAAGGTCAGCGCTACGCACGGCCTCCAGCATGACTATAAACACCAGAAACTATTTGCAACTCCTGGACCGAGTACTAAGCGATTAATTAGTCGAGAGGGTCAATTAAGTATCGCAACGTGGGGTAGTATCTAGTCTTGGATTACATACATGGAACTCAGTTCCTAAGGACGGTTCCAATGAAACAACCCGCCATGTACTCCTACATAGCCTTTCACCAGTACCTTTACCAAAACAGGTTCAACACACGACCTTTACCAACTGAACACATTCTCACGATCATGTTCATCACCCAGATGACAGACAATACACAACTCTAGAGAGGGCGGGTGAGGTAGTTCCTCCTGTGATGCTTGACTACCTTCTCCCTGCTCATAAGAAGGGGCACGGTTCAACCTGGTGAACACCATCCTGACAAACAAACTCACAGCTTAGACCAATATCAACATCAACACTAACTATGGATTAAGAATGCACTAAACACATGGAATGCAGAAATGAACATCCGAACAACATGGTAACAAGCAACTGCTATATATACACCATGGTTCTTACACACCATTACATAGTTCAGTACAACCTTAACCGAAGAGCAAACTACTAAAAACATGAAACTACTCATCAGAGGCTTCCAAGCTTCCTATACATTATTTATCTATGCCTCCGGAATTCATCTCACGACACAAGCACACTCCACAAGACACACATGACTGTGGAAGTACAACTACTACCATACTATCCTTCCACTCATGGGTTCAGGCATCCGCATAGAACATCTGATAAAGATTGCCTCCATGGCCTGGGAGCTCAACCTGTGGATCAGGAAATACTCCAGCCTGAGACCCCTGGGATCCGTAAGGACACGGGTGTGGCCTTGGTCCCGTGACTGGTGGTAGTGGAGGTCCCCGAAGAGGGGTGACTCCTCCTATAGCAGGTCAGTCAACATGAGTCGGAAGATGGGTCCTAACAGGGTTCATCATCTCCATATCTCCATACCCTGTCTGGACTACAGGTGCCAGCTATGTCAAAGCCGCCCACAGACGGGCACGTGTAGCATAGAGCTCCATACGAAGGGCACGAGCATCCCTGTCTCTATTCTCTAGCATCTCAGCAGTGGACTGCAGCAGCGGATCCTCCATAGAGGAATCAAAGTAGACCCTACTGAGGTATCCTTCTTCTCCTGGATGAGAGGCAGGAACATAGCAGAACTCTGAATTCTGCAGCAATGCATGTCTGGCCCTCATGATGGTCATCATTGAATAGGCAGCATCTTGTACTGCCATGTCAACAGTGACTCCCAATCCATAAGACCAATGGATCGGCTCCTCAGCTACATGGTAATCTGGGAATACCCTAATAGTGCATAGGTACTGACTGTGATTAAAATTCCGTACTGCTCCTCCACTGTGTACTCTGGGTACCGGCGGTAACCGGATACTAACATCATCCTGACTAGCATGGCCGTGTGACCCGACACATCAAGGCACCTAGTCAGACGGACCACCTGACGAGAAGGACGACCAGGCATATGAAAATAGAGAGTAATGCAAAAGCATTAGATCTCTGAGGACAAAATTGGGCAGCATAATGGCTGTAAATGCTCAAAAACAATTTTGAGACAACCCATAAAAATAGGATAGCATAACCACTCAACTAGCAAGTTCAATTCCATGGTCATCAAAACTTACTTCCTTTTCCTTAGAATAAAATAAACCCAAGGTAACTCTTGACTCGTTGTCCTATAATCTACCGATCAAAAACACGAGCCTAAGAGAAAGATAAGTAACCTAGTCCGTAATCCCCGTAGAAAGGACGAGGATGACCAGAATAGAATAACTTGAGAAGAGAAGCAAGAGTATTACGTTCCCTTCCACAAACAATTCCCTTATGTATATCTAAGGCAATTCTAGAGTCAACTTCGACCAGTTTGGCTTAGTAATCCTACAGCCAGTCAGGCTCTGATACCAACGTTGTCGGGACCCCGATCCTATGCCATATGAATCCATCCTGTAACACATCGCATCTCTTTGCGGTCTCACGCACGGTTATCCCCACGGCTGTAGCCTTACCTTAGCCAGGACCATTTGCTCCTTTTGACTCGCGTATGCAATCGTGTCGCTAGCAATCCAATGTCAAAGAACCCGCATTGACATGTCTAGTCATAAACTAAAGTGGCAGTTCCGTACAGGGACATGCATATATGACGCAGCAAAGCAGGTGTCGGTCATTAACGAATGTAGATGAGTCGTAGCAAGCTACAAGGACTCCATTACATACGCGTGACAATTCCCAAAGGGACAGACACAACAGCTAAGAAGGACACATGCCGGTCAACCAATCTGTCCGGAGCAGTAGCGGACTACCAAGGCTCGATGGAATCACAAAGGGGCATTTCCCAGTAAGGAGTGCTACTAAGGCATACGACTAGGTATTCGAACCCCATGCATATCAAGTACAACACACGTACGCATGGCATACCGATATGCATAGATACATCGATGGCATCACAACATAACCATAAACATACAAACTTTATTTAGAAGGCTCGGAAGAGCCTCACACATAATATTACACAGATAGGGGTCTCACGACCCATCATCATAATTCATACACACAAGTCTTACAAGCCAGCGGAAGAGTCAAATTGTCTGAGTACATACAGATGGAAAGATAAAGGCACATGGCCTGGCTATCTACACACCCAACCTAGGGCCAGATCGTAGCTGGGATACCAGCTACTCGTCGTTGTCGACGTCTAGGTAGAACCCTCCATTAGGGTCATTAAAAACCTTTGCAACAATTATTAAGAAAACGTGAGTACAAAAGTACTCAGCAAGACTTTAGATAATCTATCTACTCATGCAATGTATCATCAAAGAGTTGTGGAGTTTCAGGCAGAAAGCCAGCATTTGACTCTTGGGTAGACAACTTGCATTTTTAAATAGTTTTGACAACTATGTTTCTAGCACACGAGTCCACTAACACCACAACAATACTCCATCGTGGAATCATTCCGTCTCCCTACGGAAATGCCATCTACAACACTCACGCTTATCTTGACAATTTGATGAGTAGCCATTATAGTTGTCTATGAACAACATATGTTTCCAAGTAGTCCATATCCGCAGACGCGGCTATTCGAATAGATCATAACCCTGCAGGGGTGTATTTCTTCACACACGCTCTCGCCACTTATCGCCATGTGCATGTCATGCACCTCGGCAACCTTCAAGCGGAAGCCCAGCGAGGGAGTCTGCCACGACCGTTAACCACACTAATACTTAGTCCAGGTCTATCGACTATCCGAGGGTAACCCGCACGGAAGTTCGACCGAGGTTTCTGCCACGGCCCCAAACGATGTGCGCAGGGTTCCCAAGCCCACCATCTGGGTGCCACTTGGTACACAGTGCCACTGCCTACCGCATCATAGCCCACCTCTAAGGTCAGCGCTACACACGGCCTCCAGCATGACTATAAACACCATAAACTATTTGCAACTCTTGGACCGAGTATTAAGCGATTAATAAGTCGAGAGGGTCAATTAAGTATCCCAACGTGTGGTAGTATCTAGTCTTGGATTACATACACGGAACTCAGTTCGTAAGGACGGTTCCAATGAAACAACCCGCCATGTACTCCTACATAGCCTTACACCGGTACCTTTACCAAAACAGGTTCAACACACGACCTTTACCAACTGAACACATTCTCACGATCATGTTCATCACCGAGATGACAGACCATACACAACTCTAAGCATAACATGCATAGCAAGAAAAGGCACATCATGGCTCAAGCATCTACCAGGTATGCTAGGTTGCAAGGTTCAGCTATTTACTGTGACAAGGACAGGTCATGCAAAGGAAGTGGGTTCAACTAACGTGATAAAGCAGTGAAAGCATTTTGACCTAATGCAATAAGTAAGAGCAGGAGCGAGAACATGGGATTTATCGGGATGATCAAAATGGTTGCTTGCCTTGTTGCTCAGGAGAGGGGTGATAACCGCCAGTCACATAATCAGACGTATCTGGAGGGGCAGAGCCTACCGAAATAACAACAATCAATCAGTATCAAACATATGCAACAAAATGATGCATGGAATGCAATGTAGCACGGTTTGAGATGACCGACAGAACCTTTTGGGTGATCTTGATTTGAAATCATAATTCAAATATCATTTGAATTATAATTTATCACATTCTTTTAATTGATTTGACCTGATGCTGTTTCATAACTTTGTTTTTCATGCATGAAAATAGCACCATTGGATTTCTTGGATTTTTCTGAGCCATTTACATATATTATTTGTCAAATTTGGAGTTATATTCAAATTTCTATGAATTTCCAAAGTTTTGAACTTATTCTGGAATTATTTTTAAACAGAAAAAGGCTTTATTGCATCAACATGACATCAGCAGGTCCAACTGGCCGTTGAAAGTCAAACCTGACCAGTGGGACCCACTGGTCAGTGTCTCTGGCCAGTTTTAATTTAGATTTAACTTAATTAGTTAATTAACAGAGTAGGACCCACCTGTCAATGTCTGATTAAGTTAATTAAATAAGTTATTTTTATTTTTACTAAACTTAATTAGCCAGGGGTGGCCCCACCTGTCATAGGCTCACGGGGGTCAGATCCACCGGCGGCGAGGTCGATCTCACCGGTGGTGAGCCTCCGGCGACCACCAGAACGGCGGAGGGGCTCGGAAATGCATCTCCGACGACCAAATGCACGGCGGAGGGCACCAAACGAATCAGCACACAGCCGCAGTTCCATTTCTGCAAGGACCCGAGGCTAAGATGGCCGGAGATGACGCCGGTGACGAGCTTGGCGGCGGCCGAAGCTCGGGCTATGTCGGGATCGACGAAACCGAAGGCAAAACGAGCGGGGCTTAGCTCCTAGAGCACCTACGCGACGCACTGAAGCCATTGATGGCCTCAGATTGACCAGCCGATCACCGGAGGGCTACCAGCGATGAGATCCTGCAGCGGATCTCGTTAGGCTCCAGTGGAATCGGGGCCTAGAGGAAGGGATCGAGGGGTAAAACTTAGGGGAAAGGACCCTGAGCTCACGGGTAGTGCATAGGCGTCGAGAGTGGGCGCAGGGATGGCCTGAGGAGGGAGAATGACGGTGGCGAGCTTCGGTGACCCGAGGAAGAAGACGATGGCTTCACAACGTTTCATAGCTTCTCGACGTCGCGCGACTAGCTGGAGAGCTTCAGGGGATGACGGCGAAGCTGTTGCGCGGCTCAGGAGAGAGGGAGAGGGACAGGAGCGACGGTGAGCTCGAGCTCAAGCTTCGGTCATGGCGGCCGAGAGAGAGAGAACAGGGGGAATGAGGAGGGGATGAGCTCGGGGAGGCCTCGGGGAGCTTATCCCCGTTCGCGTCAGTGCGACGCGGCGGCCAGGCAGGCACGCAACTGCGTGGGCGCGCCGGGGAACGCGGCGACCACCTCCTGCTCCGACTGGCAAAAGAAGACGACGGTGCTAGGTGGGCTGGGCTTCAGGTGAGTGACAAGTAAGCTTCTTCCCATTTTCCTTCTTTTTTGTTTTCTGGTTATTCTTTCTAACATTTGTTTTGTTTTATTTTTGGCTCCAAACTATTCCGACAATAGTTTGAAAAATATAAGAGTGTTAGTTGGAATATTTCCAACCACTCATAAAGTTTTCAACATTTTTGGGAACTTTGAATTATTTGAAATCAAATATAAAGTTGATTTCAGTAGCTTTTATCTTAAATTTAAAATGCCACAAGTAGTTTGAAAATAAGTTTCATCTCTGATATTTTGTTTTCAACATTTACCAGAAAATGTGAACTTTTCTAATGGCCATTTTGGGTTCATTGATTTGGCACTTGTTGGAATTCTTTTGAATAAAAGGTGGCTAGGGTTTTGCTTTGAATTTCACCACTTGCTTTGGATTTCTTGCTTTGCTTTTGGGTTTTCATTTCATTTCCTTGGATGCATTGAAAGAAAACATGAGCACATCTTACTAAACCTAATAGAGATCAAGGATGTGACAGAAATTGCGAGAGCTTCTCAGAGAAGAAGATTTCAAATGGGTACTCAGAGCTAAAGTGCCGACGGTTGTCCATGGGGATGACAATACTCAGTTCTTCCACTTGATTGCGAATGGAAAACATAGAAAGAAGAAAATATTTCAACTTGAGAAAGATGACGGTCTAATTGTAGGACACGAGATTCTAAAGTTGTATATCTCCAACTATTATAAACAATTGGTTGGGGCTTCTGAAGACAATTTTGTGTCTATGGATGATCACATAGTTGGAGACATTCCTCAAGTCGGGACAGATGAGAGTGAGATTCTCACCAAATCATTTACAGAGAAAGAGGTGTTTGAGGCTATATCACAAATGAAAAATAATAAGACACTTGGACCGGTTGGCTTCCCGGAGGAGTTTTATAAGAAGTGTTGGCACCTTATTAAGAAAGATCTTATGCAAATGTTTCATGATCTGTTCAATGGCCACCTGCAGCTATTCCACCTAAACTTTGGAATCATAACGTTGTTTCCAAAGAAGGAGGGAGCGATATGCATTGAACAGTTTCATCCCATCTGTCTTATTAATGTGAGCTTTAAAACATTTACTAAAGTTAGGACTAACGACTGACAAGCATAGCATATTCTGTGGCGCTTCCAACTGATACGGCTTTCATGTCAGGATGAAACATACTAGAAGGGGTGGTGGTCACGCATGAAACGTTGCACGAAATCCATTCGAAGAAACTGGACGGGGTAATCTTCAAAGTGGATTTTGAGAAAGCTTGTGACAAAGTTAAATGGCTGTTCTTACAGGATGCCTTATGTATGAAGGGATTCAATGAGTCTTGGAGGAAACATGTCGAATCCTTTGTACAAAAAGGTAGCATTGGAATTAAAGTGTATGGTGATATAGGTAACTACTTCTAGGTGCATAAGGGTCTTAGACAGGGAGACCCCATGTCCCCTATCTTGTTAAACTTAGTAGCGTATATGTTGGCTACTATGATAAAAGAGCAAAAGAGGAAGGCCAAGTAGGAGGACTAGTACCACATCTCGTGGATGGTGGAGTGTCCATACTACAATATCCTGATGATACGATAATTTTCATGGAGCATGATCTCGTGAAGACGAGAAACATGAAGCTTGTTTTATGTCAATTCGAACAATTGTCGGGATTAAAAATAAATTTTAACAAACGCAAGTTGTTCTGCTTTGGGAGAGCCAAAGACGATCAAGAAGCTTACAAACAATTGTTCGGATGTGTAGTGGGTTCGCTACCATTTAGTTATCTTGGTATACTAGTTCACCACCGCAAGTTGACTGTCACACCCTGTTTTTACTACCACTTCTCTGTATTGTGAAAATATGAGCTTGTTAAAACTTTTTCAAAACTAATGTTGTGAGTGCCATGATTGTCATTGTATGCTTGTGTGTTTGATCATGTGATGATAAAACCCTATTTCACAATATTGATTTATTTCCAAAAACCTTTACTTCTTTCTGCTCAAGGTAAAACCCTACTTGAGTTGCACTACATGCCCTTGATGGCAAGAAGTGTTTCTACTCAAAGTTGGTGATCTGACTTTAACTTATCTTTATATTCCAAAACCATAAAAATAATTATTTTCCTAATTAAATTGCATGTCCATTTCTAAGGCCAGAATTGGTATGCCTACTTGGAAAAATACTTTTTTGCCTTAGAAAAATCTGATTAAATTTGGAGATGATCAGAAGGACATATATTTTCCATACATAAGATTTTAAATCCCTATTTATATTATAATTATTTGAGTAAAACCCTGAAAACCATTTCTGTCTGTTTTGACCTTTTGAAATATTTCCAAAGGAATTATTCTCAATAAAATCCTAGAAAATTCCAGCAGTATCCCTAAGCCATATTTGGTGTCCACATAAAGTTTCACCTTGATCAAAGGTGATTAAGGACCCCAAATAACCCTAAACCCCCTTGTGTCCAGATTGAAGTAAGAGCAACTCTACGTAGCAAAGTTTATCCAATGATGCTGAAACTTTTCAGGAGTGCCTAATACCTGAAATGAGGGTTCCACACCAAAAATGGGATTTGTGGGACTTAGTTTTCCCACACTCTCTTTGGAACAGTATCCATATCTAACTCGAGTCAACTTGCCCCTCACTGGCCCGCGCGCACCAGAACCGGCCAAGGTTGCGTGGCCATAGATGCTCGACTCCTCCCTCTCTCCCTGTGCAGCAGATGGTTCTGGCAGTCCAAAACCATGTCCTAAGACCGTGGTTTCGGCCCCAGCTCCTCCCTGCCCCCCATGCGCGCCACGGTGAGCCACCGGCGCCCCCGAATCGGCTCACCGTCGTGGGCCTAAAAATAGGCCCCCTTGCTCCAGCACCCCTCAGATAGCTTCACCACGATCACTACCACCTCCTTAGCCACCCCAACAAACCAGCAGAGCCCCGGTGCTCAAGATCAACCAACGCCCCTCCGCCTCGGAGCTCCGGTCGATCTCCGGCTACACGACGGCTCCTGCGCCCCTCGACCCACCAAACTGATCCCCTCAACCCCAGGAAGCTTTCCCCCAACTCGCCCGAGCATTTTCGTGCCTCTAGCCACCTCCTCGACCACCTCTTGAAACTCCTCCACCATGGCCTCCTCGTCGCCGGTGAACCCCTGCCTCTCCGACGTTGTTATGACCACCAGCAGGTAGGCGATGTCATGGCAAACCCATTCCAGTCCTTGTTGGGGCTTGATTGCGTCGGCAGCCTTGCCGACGTGCTCCTCCTCCTCTCTGGCCAGAGGTTGGAGATGACCCCGACAAGAGTGCCCCACCTATCGGTGGCCCAGCCTCCTCCCCCCCGCTGTCCACAGCCACTAACCGTAGGGCCCCGCACGTGAGGTTCAAATCTGACGGCGCAGGCCTAGGCAGGCTGTCGGCTGGCCATGGGCCAGCCCAATTCCATGCCGAGCCAGTCCAGGAACTTAGCCCATTTTTATTTTATTTTTAAACCTTGATTTCTAACATTTTTGTAAAAACATTTAACCAGTGTAAAAATATAATTTTTCCAATGTTATTCTTCTAAAAATATGTAGTATTTAATAATATGGTTGGGTGAATTTTTCTACAACTATTCTGTTTTACAATAATAAAAAGGACAAAATTGGAATAGTTTTGCTTCTGTTTGGTTAATTGTAAAAATGTTCCTTCAAGAGAAATGGAGGCAAATATTTTTCAAAATGACAACTTAGATTTATCAGTAATAAAGAACATTTTTAAAAATGACTTTGTGATCTGTTTCTGTGTGAGCTATTTCTTATTTATTGTTTTATCGACGATAGAAAATCCGTGTGACGAGGGAATCAGAGCGGAAGACCTCGAAGACCCCGGATACCTAGCTGAACAAGGCAAGCAGCCCTTTGACCATGACTGAGCATATGTTATATTGCATGTTAAAATAGCAAGTATTTCCGTTGCATATGATCATAAGTGCTGGTAAATCATTCGATGTGATGTTACCGATGGCTCCTCCGGAGCACATGCATTGAGCTTGATCCTACCCCTTCCGAGGATCATGCTAGTATCATGTTGACAAGTTATGGTAGAGTAAACAAGCATGAGCATGCTGTTGGTATTAAACAAGGATTTATGAAAACCTCGTCGGGTGCCACTAATGCCCGATGGTGATGAAGAGTTAGGTGGCCACTTTTGGCGATGTGGTGCATCGGGTATTTTGAGTGAGTATGGTTTCGTAAATGGGATTAGATTTATGATGTGTTGACCGTCCCAACCTTACCAGTACGACCACGTTACCCCTTATGGGATGGGGCTATGTTAATTACTCTGGTCAGTGCTAGCAAAGAGCCACATTACTATTGGCGGTAGTGATGTGTGGTCACTCTCGTGATGGGGTTGTGCCAGGTAGGACGACTATGCCATTTTTATGAGTTCCAGGCACACCGTTGGTCCCTGCATGGTTGATACTGTCCAGAGATGGTGCTCGTAAGACATACAACATGTAGCCTGGGTACCAATCGAGTGGACCTCTTTGTCTAGTATCGTCAGGGGAAAGGCATTGATCGGGTACTTACCTCGGGTATGTTATATACCGCGAGTCATGGATGACACGGAAGTTTCCCGGATCTCGTGGTTCCAGCGTACTACCTCTGTAGAGTGTAAAACTATTTGAATAGTCTTGTCCATGGTCAAGGACAGTTGGATAATCCTGCTGAAACTACGTCCAATTGTTTCTGCATAAACCAAGTGTGTGTGAGTGGTGATAAAAAGGTGTTGTTATGAAAGTAATGATATGATCAAGTTTGGTGACTTGGCATATAGGGTGAGCCCGGATGGTTCAGCCCTCGACAGATATATTAATATCTGTAACCTGTTCTTCAAAAGTAATTCTTTAATTCAATGCATATTCATGATCTTCCCACCAAGAGAAGTTCTACCAAAGATGCATGTTATTGTTATCCTTCACTTTCATTGTTCATGTCATGGGTCATTGGCTTGCCACTAGTTATGTTATTGACCAGAGATGGAAAGACCGGAGTTTGGAGATGAGTATGTCTTCGGAGACGCCCGTGCGAACTAGGACACTTCCAAGTCAGAATGCGTGTCGATGTAGGCTTGATTGCATGGGCACCCGCTTATCCCCTATGATTTCCTCTTCTAGTTGTATTTGAGTGATTTGGCCTTAGGCCCTGCCTTGTGAACCTGACCATTCGGTCTTGTGTTGTAATAATCGGTATTTGGATGTAAGACTCTCTTATTCGGTTTCTGTGTTCGGTGAGCATTGATCTCTGGGATCACTGAGCACGGGGATCTTGACTCGTAAGTAGGGGTCCCCACAAAGCTGGTATCATAGCCATCCTGACTATAGGAAGCCTTAGGTAGCATGGACGATAGTTGAGACGATTAGTGCACATAGACCTTAACTTGAGGTTCTCCACCCACTAAAAACTTTCTAACTCTCTCCTCTACATCTTGTAGATGGCCACCGTACTTGAGATGCTTCTGGAGACGGGGTTTGCTCTGCTTTTGAATGATAGTCTCGAGAAGTGTCAAGTACACCGCACGCCCATCTTCCTCTACCACGAGCACTGGGTCAACGCCGACACTAATGAATATCACGTGGACGAGATAGTGAAGGCTAATGACTCCCCGACTCCACGACTGCAGCACGAGAGGCGCTCGTGCGACTCCGCGACATCTTCCCTGAGATGGTTGACGAGCCAGCTACTCATCACCTACCTTTTGTTAATGATGGGGTAGATGGGGGTTGGACACTCAACCCATCTTCTGAGGACGGGATGCCACTGAGGTTTCATACCTACTTCAGTCTCTCCTCCGAAACTTTGACTCACCTTTTGATCAAGGAGTCAACTAGGATTCGCCAGGAGCTACACCAAGTCAAGGATCTGCTTCGCACGGAGAAGATGAAGAACCGCAAGGTGAAGAAGGAAGGAGCACCCGTGAGACCACCTGGTTTTGCCTTCCGATGAGGAATACCATCGCTTCAGGCCACACCTTTTCAGAGTCGTTGCCTGACCGCGGAAGAGTACACCAAACTCTTCGCTACCTCGCCAACCAAGAGACGCCGTGATGGTCCACTTAATTCTCCTACTCCTTCAAAGAAGGAAGCACTAATGAAGACGAAGATGAAGATGAAGATGAGGACGAAGATCCTGCAGAACCTACTTATGAAACCGTGCAGTCGGCCACTTAACTTTAGCAGTGTAGGCAATAAGGATGTACCCCCGAGCGTATGAGTTCTTATATCGGTTTGTATGAACCACGAGTGTTGTGTAAGCCTGTTGGATGCAAGTCGCATTCTGCCTTAGGCAGCTTGTGAGCGACTACATCGCTTGTTTTTAATCTAATGCAGTAACTCTTTCAAAACAACTGGCTTAAAATTTTCAGACTACCACAACACCAGACCCCCTCTTTACTAGAGCATCATCCCTTATGATTTCCGCCAGTTCGGCAAATTGACCTGTCTACTCCCCTGATAGGATGGCGAATGCAACTCGCAACAGCACCTTCAACAACCCCGGCTCTGCCTCTTCAGGTCAGCAGCAGGGAACCGGAGGGGAAGCTCAAGCTGGAGATCACCACGAGTAGCAAGACGATGTTCCACTACCACCTCCTCCTCCTGAAAGCTTGACTATGGCTCAGTTCCTTCAAGCACTTCGAGAGGAGCGTCAAGCCAACAATGCCGCTATTCAGCAGCTAGCTCAAACCTTGGTGAACAACCCGCCACAGAACGGGAATGGCAATGGTCTCTCTACTCTCTCTGAGTTCATGCGAACTACGCCACCCATATTCACGGAGACGACTGAACCATTGGATGCCGATGACTGGATCTGTACTACCGAAGACCTCCTCGCGCTGGTAAAGTGCATTGATGATCGTGAGAAAGTTCTCTATGCTTCTCACTATCTCGGAGGCACAACCAGATCTTGGTGGGATGGATTTCAGATCATGCGAGCAGGGCAAGTCATCACTTGGGCTGTCTTCAAAGATGGATTCCGCGCTGCTCACATTCCTCCCGGAATGATGACCATTAAGAAGCGGGAATTCCGAGCCTTAAGGCAAGGCAGTGGATCCGTCAAGGAACATTTGCAGAAGTTCAAACTCCTGTCAAGGTACGCGCCTGAGGACGTCAACACTGAGGCCGCCAAAGTGGAACGCTTTACGGAAGGACTACAACAGTCACTCCAGTATCGGCTGGTTGTTTGTGAATTCCGGACCTTTAGCGATCTGGTTAATAAGGCCCTTATGTTAGAAGACAAGCGTCGTGCTAAGGACGACACCCGTAAGCGCAAGCTAATGGGTAGTGGAGGACCGAGTAACACTAAGCCACGACCATGGCAGTCAGCTCCAGCAAGACCCAACTATCAGTAGCAGCAGTACAAGTATCAAACATTTCGCCAGAACTACCAGCCTGAGCAGCAAGTCAACACCAAGCCAGCAAGCAATTCGTCGAACAACGGTGGAGTCAAGACCAATCTTCCAGTGCAAGTTACCTGTTTTAGATGTGCACAAACTGGGCACTATTCCAGGCAGTGTCGTGACAAGAAACCCGATGCTCCACGCCCCAATGCGCCAAATTCAGGCCAAGGAGCACCAGGCAGGAATCAGGCTCCCCGCAATCAGCAGTATCACAACAAGGGGCGGATTAATCATATTTCCGCAGAAGAGGCACATGAAGACCCGGACTGCATTCTGGGTACGTTCCTCGTCAACTCTACCCCATCAATAGTATTGTTTGATTGCGGTGCTTCGCATTCTTTTGTTGCGCAAAGATTTGCGGAAAAATGTGGTTTAGAACCTACCTTGCTTCCCGGGCATATGGGAATTCAAACCCCGGGGGCAGTATTGAGTACAAACCTAGGGTGTAGGAAGGTCCAGATAGTTATCAATGGGACGAGCTTCTCAACGGATCTCATTGTGCTTAAGTCGCAAGGCCTAGAAGTAATTCTCGGCATGGATTGGTTGGCCAAGCATCAAAGTATCTTGGACTGTTCCAACAGGGCCATTACCATGACGAGTGACCAAGGGGTCAAAGTCAAGTATGTCTCTGAGCCACTAACTGCTCGAGTACCACGGGTTAACATCGTGTGGGAGGAAGAACTCGATCGAGTGCCAATAGTCTCTGAATACCCGGACGTCTTTCCTGATGAGCTACCAGGGATGCCTCCTGACCGAGACATCGAGTTCATCATTGAGCTCATGCCCGGATCGAGGCCTATCTATAAGAAGCCTTACAGGACGGGATTCGAAGAGCTAGAGGAGTTGAAGAAGCAACTGGATGAGCAACTCAGGAAAGGGTTTATTCGTCCGAGTGCTTCACCTTGGGGATCACCTGTTCTCTTCATGTCCAAGAAGGATGGAACCATCAGACTCTGCGTCGATTACCATTCTCTCAATGAGGTCGCGATCAAGAACAAGTACCCACTCCCCAAGATTGAAGACTTGTTTGATCAGCTAAATGGAGCTAAGGTATTCTCCAAGATCGACCTCCGATCTGGATATTACCAACTGAAGATCCGACCCGAGGACATACCCAAGACTGTGTTCGTGACTCGATACGGTCTGTATGAATGCACTCTCATGTCTTTTGGGTTGACTAATACCCCAGCTTACTTCATGTACCTCATGAACAAGGTCTTCATGGAATACCTGGACAAGTTTGTCATCGTATTCATTGATGACATATTGATCTTTTCCAAGTCCGAAGAAGAGCATGAGCAACACTTGAGGTTAGTATTGGAGAAGCTTCCAGAGCACCAAATTTGTGCCAAGTTCAGCAAATGCCAATTTTGGCTAAACAAAGTTGGATTCTTGGGTTATACCATGACAGCAAGCGGATTGGCAGTTGATCCCTCCAAGATTACTACGGTAACCAACTGGGAATCGCCAATTGATGTGAAGGAAGTCAGAAGCTTCCTCGGACTCGCGTGATATTATCACAAGTTTTTAGAAGGATTCTCCCGCATTGCTCGACCCATGACTCAGCTTTTGAAGAAAGGAAATAAGTTCGAATGGACGCCAAAGTGTGAAGCGAGCTTCCAAGAATTAAAGAGAGATTAACCACCACCCCGGTATTGGCCACTCCAGATATCAGCAAGGAGTTTGTGATATATTGTGATGCCTCCAGGACCAGACTCGGTGGGGGTTCTAATGCAGGATGGCAAAGTCGTGGCGTATCTGTCACGACAACTGAGCCCGCATGAGAACTATGCCACCCATGATCTCGAGTTGGCAGCAGTAGTGCATGCCCTGAAGACATGGCGACATTACCTTTCGGGGAAGCGATGTGAAATATACACTGACCACAAAAGTCTGAAGTATATCTTCACCCAAAGGGAATTGAATATGAGGCAACGAAGATGGTTGGAGTTAATCAAAGACTATGACCTCATCATTCAATATCACCCCGGTAAGGCCAATGTAGTGGCTGATGCCTTAAGCTGGAAGACAAGCACCTTGAACATCATGCTCAAGGAAAGGCAACCCGCCTTGTATGAAGAATTGGAGAACTTCAGGTTGGAGCTAGTGGAATCAGGATTCCTAGATAACCTCGAAGTCAAACCAACGCTGGTGGACGACATCAAGGAGGCCCTAAAGAGTCATAAGAGCATTGAAGGCATCAAGAAGAAGATTCAAGAAGGTAAGGCCCCAGGATTCTCGGTGGATGAACAAGGAGTGGTGTGGTTTGGGCAATGATTATGTGTACCCAACGAGGCTGAACTCAACAACTTGATCCTACAGGAAGCACATGATACACCCTACTCTATTCACCCCGGTGGTACCAAGATGTATCAAGACCTCCGAGAAAGATTCTGGTGGCATGGCATGAAGAGGGAAATAGCATCTTATGTTGCCAAGTGCGACGTGTACCAACAAGTCAAGTCTGAGCATCAGCGCCTCCAGGACTGCTACAACCTCTCAAAGTGCAAGAATGGAAGTGGGACAAGATATGCATGGACTTTGTTACCGGCTTACCAAGGTCTAGCAGAGGCCATGACTCGATATGGGTTATTGTCGACCATTTGACCAAAGTGGCCCATTTCATTCTTGTCAACACCACTTATGATTGGAACAAGTTTGCTAGTCTCTATATTGAGAGTATTGTAAGCCTCCATGGAGTTCCAAGAAGATTGTATCTGACCGAGGCACGCAGTTCACCTCAAGATCTTGGAAAAAAATCCAAGAAGCCCTCGGAACCAAGCTCTTTTTCAGCACCGCCTTCCACCCGCAAACGGGCGGACAAACGGAAAGAGTGAATCAAATACTCGAAGATATGCTCCGCACATGCGTCTTGGCGCATGGAGCCAAATGGGAAGACTGTCTGCCATTCGCTGAGTTTTCATACAACAACAACTACCAGTCCAGTCTCCAGATGGCCCCGTTCGAAGTGTTGTCCGAACAAAAGTGCCGCACCCCGCTCAACTGGTCCGAAACCGGAGAAGGACTGATTTTTGGGCCGGAAGTTTTGCACAAAGTAGAATAGAAGGTGCAACTGGTCCGAGAGAATCTAAAGGCAGCCAAGTCACGGCAAAAGAGCTATGCGGATTCTCGCCGCAGGGATGTGGAGTTCATTCCCGGAGACCTGGTGTAGCTTCGTGTCACACCTCTCAAGGGAACCAAGCATATCCATGTTAAAGGGAAACTCGCTCCAAGGTTCATTGGACCTTTTAAGATCACGACAAGGCGTGGAGAAGTTGCTTATCAGTTGGAGCTACCTCTGGAACTTTCGGGTGTGCACAATGTCTTCCAGATGTCACAACTTTGGAAGTGTCTTCAAGCGCCAAATCGTCCCGATCTTTACAAGGACATTGACCATCAGGCCATTGACCTTCAGCCTCATCTCACTTATCGCGAGAAGCCGATCCACATTCTGGATGAAGCTGAGCGTTGCACCAGAAGCCGCACCATCAAGTATTTCAAGGTTGAATGGAGCAACCACACCAAAGCAGAAGCAACATGGGAGCATGAAGACTATCTCCGATCTGGTTTTCCGGACCTTTTTAGCACCTACCTTAGGAATCACGGGGACGATATTCTTGTAAGGGGGATAGGTCTGTCACACCCTGTTTTTACTACCACTTCTGTGTATTGTGAAAATCTGAGCTTGTTAAAACTTTTTCAAAACTAATGTTGTGAGTACCATGATTGTCATTGTATGCTTGTGTGTTTGATCATGTGATGATAAAAACCCTATTTCACAATATTGATTTATTTCCAAAAACCTTTACTTGTTTCTGATCAAGGTAAAACCCTACTTGAGTTGCACTACATGCCCTTGATGGCAAGAAGTGTTTCTACTCAAAGTTGGTGATCTGACTTTAACTTATCTTTATATTCCAAAACCACAAAAATAATTATTTTTATAATTATTTTCAAAATTGAATTGCAAGTCCATTTTTGAGGCTAGAATTGGTATTCCTACTTGGAAAAAATACTTTTCTGCCTTAGAAATATCTGATTAAATTTGGAGATGATCAGAAGGACATATATTTTCCATACATAAGATTTTAAACCCCTATTTATATTATAATTATTTGAGTAAAACCCGGAAAACCATTTCTGTCTGTTTGGACCTTTTGAAATATTTCCAAAGGAAATATTATCAATAAAATCCTAGAAAATTCTAGTAGTCTCCCTAAGCCATATTTGGTGTCCACATAAAGTTTCACCTTGATCAAAGGTGATTAAGGACCCCAAATAACCCTAAAACCCCTTTTGTCCAGATTGAAGTTTGAGCAAAGTTTATCCAATGATGCTGAAACTTTGGTGGAGTGCCCAATACCTCAAATGAGGGTTCCACACCAAAAATGGGATTTGTGGGACTTAGTTTGCCCACACTCTCTTTGGAAGGGACAGATCTGGTCAAATTGAAGTGTTTTCAAGTTTACAAAGCTAAACTTGCCCTATGGAGCTCAAACTTGGTGAAAGCCCATGTTTTAGCACCAAACCCAAACCTGTTAAGTTGCATCACCAGTGGTGGGGTGCAACCCCCTCAAACCACTGTCGAGCACCTTTTGACAGATATGGAAAAGCCACCTCAGCCACAGCTAAACCCAACCCCTTTGCTCAAAACTCATAGATTAGGTGGCCAGTATACATATCTAACCCCGGTCAACTGTCCCCTCACTGGTTCAAAGTGGTAAGGCCAAAAACTCCAATTTAGGCTTCAGTTCAAGGCTGACAACACCAGTATTTCTTGTCTCCCTTGACCAGCCAAAGCTCCCACAAGAACCAAACGGCTAGCCACACTCCCAGCCAGTGCCATGACATGCTAGACACGTCCAAAGTGCCTCAGAGCGCACCTGCATGCTGTGGCATACCAAAACTGCGCTCTGGGCGCGCTACAGGAAGCCACCAAGGTGGGGGCGACGCTCTCGACCAGTTCCAGCCTCCCCCGAGGTGTCCAACCTCTTCCCCGACAACCCCTCTACATCGAGCAACCCTCAGGGCCCATCCTTCCCCGTGCTAGAGCTCGTGTGACGCGTGGCTGGACGCACCAGAATTGGCCAAGGTTGGGTGGCCACAGATGCTCGACTCCTCCCTCTCTCCCTCTGCAGCAGCTGGTTCTGGCAGTCCAAAACCATGTCATAAGACCGTGGTTTCGAGCCCGGCTCCTCCCTGCCCCCCATGCGCACCACGGTGAATCACTCGCGCTCCCGAATCGGCTCACCATCGTGGGCCTATAAATGGCCCCCTCGCTCCAGCACCACTCATATAGCTTCACCACGACCACTAGCACCTCCTTAGCCACCCCAACAAATAGCAGAGCCCCGGTGCTCGAGATGGACCGAGGCCCCTCCGCCTCGGAGCTCCGGTCGATCTCTGGCTACATGATGGCTCCTGCACCCCTCGACCCACCAAACTGATCCCCTCAACCCCAGGAAGCTTTCCCCCCAACTCGCCCGAGCATTTCCGTGCCTCTAGCCACCTCCTCGACCACCTCCCGAAACTCCTCCGCCACGGCCTCCTCATCGCCGGCGAACCCCAGCCTCTCCGATGTTGTTCCGACCACCAGCAGGTAGGCGACGTCATGGCAAACCCATTCCAGTCCTTGTTGGGGCTTGAGAGCGTTGGCAGCCTCGCCGGCGTGCTCCTCCTCCTCTCTGGCCAAAGGTAGGAGACGACCCCGACAGGTGTGCCCCACCTGTCGGTGGCCCAGCCTCCTCCCCCGCGCTGTCCACAACCACTGACCGTAGGGCCCGGCACGTCAGGTTCAAACCTGACAGCGCACGCGCCTGGGCAGGCTGTCGGCTGGCTAAGGGCCAGCCCAGTTCCAGGCCGAGCCAGGCCAGGAACTTAGCCCGTTTTTCTTTTATTTTTAAAACCTGATTTCTAAGATTTTTATAAAACATTTAACCAGTGTAAAAATATAATTTTTGCGCTGTTATTTTTCTAAAAATATGTAGTATTTAATAATATGATTGGGTCAATTTTTCTACAACTATTCTGTTTTACAATAATAAAAAGGACTAAATTGGAATAGTTTTGCTTGTGTTTGGTTAATTTTAAAAATGTTCCTTCAAGAGAAATTGAGGCAAATATTTTTTTAAATGACAACTTAGATTTATTAGTAATAAAGAACATTTTTAAAAATGACTTTGTGATATGTTTCAGTGTGAGCTATTTCTTATTTATTGTTTTATCAATGATAGAAAATCCGTGTGACGAGGGAATTGGAGCGGAAGACGTCGAAGACCCCGGATACCTAGCTGACCAAGGCAAGCAACCCTTTGACCATGACTGAGCATATTTTATATTGCATGTTAAAATAGCAAGTATTTCTGTTGCATATGATCATAAGTGCCGGTAAATCATTCGATGTGATGTTACCGATGGCTCCTCCAGAGCACATGCATTGAGCTTGATCCTACTCCTTTTGAGGTTCATGCTAGTATCATGTTCACAAGTAATGGTAGAGTAAACAAGCATGAGCATGTTGTTGGTATTAAACAAGGATTTATGAAAACCCCGTCGGGTGCCACTAATGCCCGAGGGTGGTGAGGAGTTAGGTGGCCACTTTTGGTGAAGTGGTGTACCGGGTATTTTGAGTGAGTATTGTTTCGGAAATGGGATTAGATTTATGATGTGTCGGCCGTCCAAACCTTACCAGTACGACCACGTTACCCCTTATGGGACGGGGCTATGTTAATTACTCTGGTCGGTGCTAGCAAAGAGCCACATTACTAGTGGCGGGACTGATGTGTGGTCACTCTCGTGATGGGGTCGTGCCAGGTAGGACGACTATGCCATTTTTATGAGTTCCAGGCACACCGTTGGTCCCTGCATGGTTGATACTGTCTAGAGTCGGTGCTCGTAAGACGTACAACATGTGGGCTGGGTACCAATCGAGTGGACCTCTTTGTCTAGTATCGTCAGGGGAAAGGCATTGATCGGGTACTTACCTCGGGTATGTTATATACCGCGAGTTGTGGATGACACGGAAGTTTCCCGGATCTCGTGGGTCCAGCGTACTACAACTGCAGAGTGTAAAACTATTCGAATAGCCGTGTCCACGGTCAAGGACAGTTGGGTAATCCTGCTTAAACTACGTCCAGTTGTTTCCGCATAAACCAAGTGTGTGTGAGTGGTGATAAAAAGGTGTTGTTATGAAAGTAATGATATGACCAAGTTTGGTGACTTGGCATATAGGGTGAGCCCGGATGGTTCAGTCCTCGACAGATATATTGATATCTGTAACCTGTTCTTCAAAATTAATTCTTTAATTTAATGCATATCCATGATCTTCCCACCAAGAGAAGTTCCACCAAAGATGCATGTTATTGTTATCCTTCACTTTCATTGTTCATGCCATGGGCTTTTTACGAGTACATTCAAAGTACTCATTGGCTTGCCACTGGTTATGTTATTGACCAGACATGGAAGGACTGGAGTTTGGAGATGAGTATGTCTTCGGAGACGCCCCTGCGAACTAGGACGCTTCCAAGTCAGAATGCCTGTCGGTGTAGGCTTGATGGCATGGGCACCCGCTTAGCCCCTATGATTTCCGCTTCTAGTTGTATTTGAGTGATTTGGACTTAGGCCCTGCCTTGTGAACCCGACCATTCGGTCTTGTGTTGTAATAATCGGTATTTGGATATAAGACTCTCTTATTCGGTATCTCTGTTCGGTGAGCATTGATCTCTGGGATCACTGAGCACAGCGATCTCAACTTGTAAGTAGGGGTCCCCACATTGACTAACAAGGAGTGGAAATGTATTGAAGATCGATTCAAAAAAGCTAAGCTTCTGGAAGGGGATGCTTATGTCATATGGAGGTAGGCTTATTCTAATAAACTCGGTGCTAACAAGTATGCCGATGTTCCTCTTGTCCTTCTTTGATTTGTCTATTGGGGTATGGAAAAGGTTGGACTTTTATCGATCCCATTTCTTCTGGCACAGTGATGATATTAAGAGAAAATACCGACTGGCCGGATGGGATATTATTTGTAGGCCGAAGGACCAAGGTGGTCTTGGGATTGAAAATTTAGAGGTAAAGAATAGATGTCTGATCAGCACGTGGTTGTACACACTTTCTGCGGAGGTATAAATTTTACGTAATAAGTACCTACAATCTAAGTCCTCGGCCCAGGTTACCGTCAGCCCGAATGATTCACCTTTTTGGAAGTGCCCGAATGATGAGAACGAAGGTGGCCTTTTTTCCACAGAACTAAATTTATCATTGGTAATGGTAAGTCGATGAGATTCTGGGAGGATACATGGTTAGGGGAGACAGTGCTCGCTACCCAATATCCATCTATCTATAATATTGTGCAGCACAAGGAGGCTTATGTTGCCACATTATTACAGTCTATTCCTCTAAATATACAATTCTAGAGATCCTTGGTAGAATATCGATGGGAAGCATGGTTGCATCTTGTCAGAAGGTTGATGGATATCAATCTTTCTAATGAGGCTGACAGGATTCATTGTAAATTAAATAAGAATGGCATATTTTTAGTGACATCTATGTCTTCAGATTTAATTGACCTAGGCCCAATTTCCAAGTCTTTGCACATTCGGAAGGTCAATGTTCCATTAAGAATCAAAGTCTTCATGTGGTTTGTTCAGAAGGAGGTCATTCTAACGAAAGATAATTTGGCAAAACATAGGTGGGAGGGTGGCCAAAGATGCAACTTTTGTGATCAAGATGGAATAATCAAACACCTCTTTCTTGAGTGTCCAATGGCCAGGATTCTATGACACTCTCTTCATATAGCCTTTAACATCTTGCTTGCAAACAATATACACACATTATTTGGGACGTGGCTAAATGGGGTTGACATTATTTTTGCTAAAAATATTTGGATAGGAGTATGTGCATTATTATGGGCTATATGGAACTGCAGAAATGATATGGTTTTTAAGAGAAACACTAATACAACTTGTTTGTGGCTTATCTACATGGCCACGACCTACATCCGTATGTGGTCGTTACTGATACATCTCCAACGTATCAATAATTTATGGAGTATTCATGCCATGTTTGCCTATGTTTACCATACTTTTATATGGTTTTGATGCACTTTATATGTTTTATTTAGAACTAAGCCGGATTGACATTGTCTTCAGTAGAACTACCATGGTGTTGTTTTTTGTGCAAAAAATGAAAGTTCTCAGAATCACCCGAAACTTTTTTATAATTTTTTCTAGAGGTCATAAGAAATATTGGAGTGAAGAAACACTGAGCGGGAGCTACATGTGGGCCACAAGCTAACAGGGCACCCCCTAGGCTGCGCCCTGATAGCTTGTGGGGACCACGTGGCTCCGTTTGGCATGATTCGAATCCTGAACAATCCTATATATACCAGAAACCCGAGATATAAAGATAGAACTTCAGCTCCGCCGCCGCAACTCTCTGTATCGATGAAAATACACATCTAGAGCCTTTCCAGTACCCCGACGAAGAGGGGAAATCATCTCCGGTGGCTATCTTTATCATCCCGGTGGAGGCCATGACAAGGAGGGAGTAGTTCACCCTCAGGGTTTAGGATTTGTACCAGTAGCTATGTGTTCAATCTCTCTCTCTCTCTCTCTCGTGGTCTTAAGATGTCACGATCTTGATGTATCATGGGTGTAGCGACCCTACTCAAAACGAGTCAAGCCTCTGTGTATCTGTGCCATCCCTGGATCAGTATGCTGGCACACACACAGTACATCAATGTATATATCAAAGGGCAATCACATGTAAATAACATTAAATTGATATATACCTCAAAAATCTCAACGGAAACAGTCAAAGCGAGTGGAGTCCCAATAAACACCAACAACAGGTTGAGTGCGGACCGTAACCTTGAATCATACTCTTATTCATCGAAGAAAGTATCTGCAACATAAGACGTTGCAGCCGTGTAGGTCAGTATATTGAATATGTCGGCAAGTCACAAAAGAGAGGGTGACAATATCATATATTCTATATGCATATATGGCAGGTGGGGCTGTAGTTTAAGTTTTGTGTAAAGCAAATTTTTCTACAACAAGAGAGAGTAAAAGAAAAATTTACTACATTGTTGGTTGTTAATGAGATGGTTCCACCAACCATTTCTCGTACCCAAGTTATCAATATTACCCACATCAATAAGTTAACGGTGTTGAGAATTCCTGATAGTTTCAGTTCCTTTGGCTCAAGTTGTCCATGACCGTGGACACTGCTAACCGATTAGGTTTGAGTACTCTGCAAAGTTTAGCACACGTTCCCCACAAGATTTGATCGCCTCCGTTGAAGTCCTCGCACTTCAGGGTGTTTGAGAACCGGATGAACAAAACATGGTCTTTCAACGGGTTCCTCTGAGACTCTGACGGTGCCCATCCAATCCTACCATTCTTCTACATCTCGTATCACCGCCTGTCCAGAGTCACCACGTTGTCCAACCAAGCCAGAGCCCATAATGACTTGTGGTTGTGCAGGTAAGCCTTGGGTCTTGAAGTATACATCCATCTCTTTGTGCCTGGGTGAAGCTTTCCGCAAGATGTCATGGCGCTTCTCCATGCATCCCGGGTCGTCCACTGGTTTCCCCAGGGAGCCCGTCCAAACCATTCTTCAACTAGAGGTATATTTCGTTCTGAGGTCTTGCAAGTCTTTGAGTCTTCAGGTCTTGATTATTAAGTTCTCGCAACTCTCATGATAAACACTCTACCAAACCTCGTCTACTAGGAGCATAGCACAATAATGTCCCGACCAAAGTAACAAGGGTGATGGGTGCCTACCACATGATACTACATCAAGATCCAAATTTCCAAGTACCTACTTTGCATGCAATGGGGTGAAGAAGGTAGAACTACTATGCATATAAAACATAGGTAGAATATGATCAACGTGACTTGCCTTGCTGATGGTTGTCGAGTTCGAGCACTTCTAGGTAACAAGCTTCGCACTCCGGGTGATCTAACGACACAAACACATACACACAATAAGCAGAACAAAGACAAGAAATCAAAATAACACAACTATCAAACAATAGCTATAGGAAAATAAACTGAAATTGCCTTTACATAACCAAAACAGAATCTGTTTTGGTGGAAACCCCATGATAAATATTAAATAAAATCTGAAATTTAACCTACTGATAACTAAGATCAATAGTGATCTGTAGCAAAAAGAATCAATTAAAAATCTATTTTTAAACTCCCGGTATAAGCAAAACAAGATTTAAATAAAATTGTTCTAACTCAATTTTTATAAACTCAAACATAGTCAAATTATATATTTTCGGAAACTATAAGACATTTGTGATCTAATGCAAAACGAATCACGTTAATTGGATTTGTATATTAAAAGTTATTAAGAAAACGAAAATAGAACTATTTCTGTTACAGATTTAAAATAGAAAAAGAAACGAAGACGTGGCACACTCTGATTGGCTTCATCCGTGCGCTGCTAGAACTAACTAACAAACGGCCTATAAGTAAGAAAACGCTTCGTTTAACTTAATAAGTTGATCGTTTCTTTAAACAAAACCGAAGGGGTATGCTCCTCTAATCCTACACCGTTGGATCTAGATCTAAAGGTAAAAAAGAAAACAAACAACAAAAAAAAGAAAGACAGAGAGGTGAGGGAGATCTCACCGTTGCTGGTAGAGAAGGGTAACCTTCTCCGGCGAGGTGGGCTGCTCCGGCGATGTGGGGAGGTCGCCGGCGGGGTGGGGGATGGTGGAGTAGGGAGTCAGCGCTTGGGGAAGGGGGGCGCGCTCCTGGCAAGGAGGAGGCGTGAGGGGTGGTCCTGCTGCTCCTGGCATGCTCCTGTAGGGGGCGTCGACGCTGGGGGTGGCATGCAGGGCAAAGGGGTGACGAGGTGAGGGAGTAGGGTGACGTGAAGGGGGTGTAGCGGGGTAGGGGAGCGCGGTGGGGTACCGGGGGGTTGCTGGAGGTGGCGCTGCACGGGAGGGGTGGCGCCAGGAAGCTCCTACGAGCTCGGCGAGGCAGGGAAAGGTGGAGGTGGTGGCGAGGTGGCTACGGGCAGGAAGGCGTCAATGTGATGGGGAAAATGGTACGAGGAGGGTCGGGCAGTCTTATAGGGGTGGTGGGAGGCTCGAGGAAGGAAGGGAGAGGTAGATCGGGCAAGTGGGGATTCTTTGTCTCCATTGCCATGGAAAGCTCCTACACTCGGAAAGGTGACGAGAGGTAGGAGATGATCCGGTCGGGCCAAATTGGAAAGTCCTTAATGGGCCAGCGCAAGGTTTCCTATTAAACGCGATTTCTTTCCTTTTTTCAAAAACAGGAAACTAAAACGATAAAAGGAAAATAAAGTATACTCGGAATATAGGGGTATTATATATTAAAATTATCAGAAAAATAAACTCTACAAGATGGACATTTTTCCACGGCCAAAATAAAAACTTTAGAAAAAGTGTTTTTCAGAAAATCCATAAATTGGTTTATTTTCTATTTGCAAATATTTTTCAAATAAACCTTGGGTTTTAAGGTTCAAATGTTTCAAAGAATATCCCTAGTTTGGAGGGTCATGTTCCTCCTCTCTTTTTCTTGCCTGGCAAGATATTGTTCCCGACATTCTGTGAGTGAAGAAAAATAAAATGCAAAGCAAAAAAATCAAAAGAAATTCGAATGCCACCTTGATTCAAATTCTTTATAGTTGATGAAGTCATGATATCTTCTCTCACTAATTTTAAATGGAGGAATTTGAATTCACAGGAAAAAGGGGAAATTCATTTTATTCCCTCTCATTCATAAGTTTTAAAAAGTTTCAAATTTCACTCAAGTTTCAATTATTCAAACAACCAAACAATCAATCTAATAATTATATTAACATTCCAAAATTTGGGATGTCACAAACCTACCACACTTAAAATGAATCTCGTCCTCGAGATTCGAAGAGGCTAGAAAGAAAGGTTAGGGTTTGGGGGTCTTCTAACAAATCCAATCTCCTGCAAAGTGGGAAGCTACCACACTTAAAATAAGAATTACTAGTCCCTCAAAATTTTAGCAATCCTCTGGGGTCTTGGCATCTGACTCCTCACATTCTTCATACTAACTCCTTTGCTGATGCATCTTCTATTACATTCATAAAGTTTTCATCAAAATTGAGGGTTCTTCTATTGATATAAGCTTCTTCCGTCTCTGAGTCTTCTTAACTGACAGTCTCATGATCATTCTAAATAACCTATCGATGATTCTCCTCGTGGTCTACCATTTGTGGTTATCCTGTAGAGAGAGGGGTCTTGGTTTCATCCTCACCGTAAAGTTTCCTACACGTGACAACAAGTGCCATGTAGATGGGTCTTCATCATACCATTCTAAGGCTAAAAACAAATCTTCAAAGAACGTTGTCTCTCTACTATGGGTAAGTCTCTCAGATTTACCATCCCGAATAGCAAGAGAATGAAAAGAGAAAGTCATCATGGTGATCAATCCATTCCGCACCCAAATCATTACTCTGTATAAGGTTTAGTGAATCTCGTATTCTAACACTTGGGCATCCTCACCAGCATTGCAGAATTTCTGTTGTCCATGAACGAAGTTCGGATAATCCATTGGTTCTGCAAGCTGAACAAAACATCTATCGTATCTTCACAACTCTCGGTGTTATGCACGCTCCTAAGAAAATGTTTGCTGATTCCATCATAGCTTCTTCCAAGTTTCTTTCTTCATAAAGGTAGTGATTGATCCTTATTAGTCCCGGGGTCTGGGTGTTGCAGGCCCACTTTAACTCATACTTGGAATTACTCCACCTTTAAATCCTATAGTGTCTCATTCCATCATACTCTTGGGGTAACCATCATATAATAAAAATTCCTCAGACTTGTTTTTGGTACACATTCCACTCTGTGGGATACTTTTCTTTTTTCCATGGTGTGTTTACCATTAAAACGTATTGGTTCATCCATAAATCATATTTATTTCATACTCAATCCTTTATTACATCCTTAATTTCTTCTCAAAAACTCCAGTTCAAAAGTACTTTATTACAAATGCTGCCATCCACATTGTTCGGTATGGTCAAGCATTTCTGCCAACTTTATTCATTCGTCTCCCTTGGAGATACTTTAGTCCCACTGGAACTTTCCGAGGTGCTCCTTGAAATCATCCATCTTTTGCTTTCTCATGGTGGCCATGAGCTTCATCTCCATCATCTCCGCATGCACTTCACTGAGGTATTCCTGGGTATGACGGAGTCTTGCTTCAAGTATTTCTCCAATCTGATGTATGGCTTCCATGGAAGCTTCACGAACAGCATCAAAGAAGGATGCTCGTGGTACACGTGAAATGAAAAAGTATTGCCCCATAGTCTTTGGACAAACTCCTTTCACAAGGTGGAGGTGTATTTCCACATACCAAAGTTCCACTCCACTTTCCATGAATGGGTAGCCTTTGTAGACTGCATCTCCTTCAAGATGATGGTGCTTCATCATGTCCTTCAGGATTTTCGGGTAATCATGATTACTAGTCAGGGTCATGATCGGTTCTGGGCCCTTAAGGAAGGACTCGTAGAGGGTTGTCATCTGAAGGTGTGAGAAAAAAAGGGTACTCAGAGGAATATATGTGTCTCCTTGGTATGCATGGTACATTCCTACTCATTGGATCCTGTGGTTTTACCGATACTACCACACTTAAAATGAAATAAACTCATGCCTGCATAGACCATATTTTCTCATATCCTCATAAATGTTCAGAGATATTTGCTCGAAGAGAAACAACGCATACAGTTTTCAACATAGGCAATCGTGACACAATTTTTTTATTGACTCATGAAGTTATTACAATCTCAGAGACTTCCGTTACAAACTTTAACTCCATAAGCTCCTGATAACAAGAGGACTTCATGTTACACTTAACTATTCCATCTTTAGCTTTCTTCCACTATGGACAATTAGTAGCATAATGCCCTGCTTCCTTGCAACAAAGAGAAATGACTTTTGACCTATCTCGAAGCTTCTTGGTGTTTGTTCTTTGCTCCTCGGGTTTCCCGCTTCCTTGTTGGGCACATATTGGCATAGTGACCTAACGTCTTGCATTTAAAACATGAGATATGACTCAGATCCTTATCTACAAAGATTTTCTCTTTCCGAGTGTACTTTCTCTTCTTTCCGGAATTCTTTGTTATGGTCAGTTCTTCCATTTTGTGAGGAACAAACTCTACTTTTTCTGTCGGGAAGTTTCCCAGCTATTTATGGCTTTCCTTCATGCAATCCTGTGAATAATGTCCTTCTTCTCGACACGAGCAGCATGCATTGGAGAAAAATCTGGTTAGACCTTGTCCATCAAGGTCTTCTATATTTTCTTTCATCACAGATTCTTTTAGAATCTTATTTTTGAGCGTTTCCTTCATTATTGCTTTCTGCTGCTTGACAACTTGTTGCACCTTGGGGTAAATGTGACACTGGGCTGGGTAGTGGGTGGTTCCTTCACACAAGAAACAAGTCACCTGACTGGTTGGGCATTCCTCTGACGAGTGATTTTCTTCACAATGAGGGCATCCATCATTGTGTTCTTCCTGGGGGTGTCCTATTTCTCCATAGAACTTGCATGCACAAGGCTTCTTCATAGGATTATCATAGCTCTTCTGAATGAGATGGGATCTTAACTGAGTCTTCTTGAATTTGTCCCAAGTTTCTGCTCCACTAAATCCTTGTATGCCATGATGCATTTTCCACCAAATAGAAGCACCTTGGGTAAAGTAATGAAGAGTGTGTGCCACTTCATATTTCCTTGAAATCAAATTGCTCCCGAAGTGGTTCTTCATGTTCTGAATCCATATATCAGCCTCCAGCTGGGTCATTGGTCCAACGATTACAAGTCCAGCTTCATACTCCATCTTGCAGGGTTGAGGTTTTGGGGATGAGATGGGTAAGAGAGAGAGAGAGAGGGAGATACACACAATACAAATAATATTTTTGAGAATAGGTTTTATTTGTGGCTGTCGGAAGAAACACACCAATGACGGCTCACAAATCATCATATCTAACATGGGTATATAACAGGGGTTTGGACTTCTAATGGTCATATAAATATTCGAACGCTTCAGGGTCTTCGAATTCTTCGAGTCTTGAGAGTCTTCAATTGGTGCAGCTTCAATTCTTCAAATGCATGTTGAAATCCTCTTTACTTTGAAGTAGAACTGAGTTGATCCTTCATGTGGTCGAATGGGAAAGGGTATTGTCTAACTATTTGAGGTGAGAGAGAACATTTGATGAAAGCGGAAGAGATGATAAGCAAAGGACTTTCTTGGAAATAAAATTTTAGAGAAATCCTTTCCTAAGAAATTTCCAGTTTCTAGGGTCACGTCCTACAGTCAACATGTGCTCTGATACCATATCTGTAGCGACCCGACTCAAAACGAGTCAAGCCTCTGTGTATCTGTGCCATCTGTGGATCAGTATGCTGGCACACACAGTACATCAATGTATATATCAAAGTGCAATCACATGTAAATAATGTTAAATTGATATATACCTCAAATATCTTTGCGGAAACAGTCAAAGGGAGTGGAGTCCCAATAAACACCAACGGCAGGTTGAGTGTGGACCGTAACCCTGAAGCGTACTCTTACCTGTCGAAGAAAGTATCTGCAACATAAGACGTTGCAGCCGTGTAGGTCAGAATATTGAATGTGCTCGCAAGTCACAAAAGAGAGGGTGAAAATGTCATCTATTCTATATGCATATATGGCAGGTGGGGTTGTAGTTTAAGTTTTGCGTAAAGCAAATTTTTCCTACAACAAGAGAGAGTAAAAGAAAAATTTACTACATTGTTGGTTGTTAATGAGATGGTTCCACCTACCATTTCTCATACCCAAGTTATCAATATTACCCACATCAATAACTTACTGGTGTTGAGAATTCCTAATAGTTTCAGTTCCTTTGGCTCAAGTTGTCCATGACCATGGACACAGCTAATCGATTGGGTTTGAGTACTCTGCAGAGTTTTGCACACGTTCCCCACAAGATTTGATCTCCTCCGTTGAAGTCCTCGCACTTCAGGGTGTTTGAGAACCGAATGATCAAAATATGGTCTTTCAACGGGTTCCTCTGAGACTCTGATGGTGCCCATCCAATCCTACCGTTCTTCTACATCTCGTAGCACCGCCTGTCCAGAGTCACCACGTTGTCCAACCAAGCCAGAGCCCATAATGACTTGTGGCTGTGCAGGTAAGACTTGGGTCTTGAAGTATCCATCCATCTCTTTGTGCCTAGGTGAAGCTTTCCGCAAGAATTCATGGCGCTTCTCCATGCATCCCGGGTCGTCCACTGGTTTCCCTAGGGAGCCCATCTAAACCATCCTTCACCCAGAGGTATATTTCATTCTGAGGTCTTGCAAGTCTTTGAGCCTTCAGGTCTTGATTATTAAGTTCTCGCAACTCTCATGATAAACACTCAACCAAACCCTGTCTACTAGGAGTATAGTACAATAACGTCCCGGCCAAAGTAACAAGGGTGATGGGTGCCTACCACATTATACTACATGAAGTTCCAAATTTCCAAGTACCTACTTTGCATGCAATTGGGTGAAGAAGGTAGAACTACGATGCATATAAAACATAGGTAGAGTATGATCAACGTGACTTGCCTTGCTGATGGTTGTCAAGTTTGAGCGCTTCTAGGTAACAAGCTTCGCACTCCGGGTGATCTAACGACACAAACACATACACACAATAAGCACCACAAAGACAAGAAATAAAAATAACA
Organism: Hordeum vulgare subsp. vulgare; assembly: GCF_904849725.1. Classification (NCBI taxonomy): domain Eukaryota; kingdom Viridiplantae; phylum Streptophyta; class Magnoliopsida; order Poales; family Poaceae; genus Hordeum; species Hordeum vulgare. Next base: position 90,162,281 of record NC_058518.1, read on the forward strand.
CAACTATCAAACAATATCTATAGCAAAATAAAGTAAAATTGCCTTTACATAACCAAAACACAATCTGTTTTCATGGAAACCCCATGATAAAATATTAAAAAATATGAAATTTAACCTACTAATAACTAAGATCAATAGTGACCAGTATAAAAAAGAATCAATTAATAAGACATTTTTAAACTCCCGGTATAAGCAAAACAAGATGTCGGGACCCCGATCCTAAGTCATAGGAATCCAGCCTGTAAGACATCGCATCTCTTTGCGGTGTCACGCACGGTTATCCCCACGGCTGTAACCTTACCTTAGCCGGGACCGTTTGCGCCTTTTGACTCGCGTATGCAATTGTGTCGCTAGCAATCGAGTGATAGTGAAACCGGATCGACATGTCTAGTCATAAACTAGAGCGGCAGTTCCGCACATGGACAGGCATACATGACCCAGCAAAGCAGGTGTCGGTCACCAACGAATGTAGACGAGTCGTAGCAAGCAACAAGGACTCCATTACATCGCGTGACATTTCCCCAACGGGGACAGACACAACAGCTAAGAAGGACACATGTCGGTCAACCAATGTGTCCGGAGCAGTAGCGAACTACCATGGCTCATTGGATCACAAAGGGGCATTTCCCTGTAAGGAAAGCTACTAAAGCCTACGGCTAGGTATTCGAACCCCATACATATCAGGTATGACACACCTATGCATGGCATACAGATATGTATAGATACATCGATGGCATCACAACATAACCATAAACATACAAGCTTTATTTAAAAGGCTTGGAAGAGCCTCACACATAATATTACACAGTAGTGGTCTCATGACCCATCATAACAGTCATTCAGGTTACAAGCCAGCGGAAGTAGATAAACTGTCTGAGTACAGACAGAAGAAACTAGAAGGCACATGGCCTGACTATACTATAGACCCACCCTAGGGCCAGATCGTAGCTGGGATACCAGCTACTCGTCGTCGTCGATGTCTAGGTAGAACCCTCCATTAGGGTCATTAACAACCTCTGCAACAAATTATTTAAGCAAACGTGAGTACAGGGGTACTCAGCAAGACTTTAGGATAACTATCTACTCATGCAATGTATTAATAACGAATTGTGGGGTTTCATGCGGAAAGCCAGCATTTGACTCGTGGCTAGACAACTTGCATTTTTAAATAATTTTGACAACATTGATTTCTCGCACACGAGTCCACTAACACCACAACAATACTCCATCGTGGAATCATTCCGTCTCCATACGGAAATGACGTCCACGAGACTCACGCTTATCTTGACAATTTTATGAGTAGCATTAAAGTTATCTATGAACAACATATGTCTCCAAGTAGTCCATATCCACGGACGCGGCTATTCGAATAGATCATAACCCTGCAGGGGTGTACTTCTTCACACACGCTCTCGCCGCTTATCGCCATGTGCACGTCATGCACCTCGGCAACCTTCAAGCGGAAGCCCAGCGAGGGAGTCGGCCACGACCGTTAACCACGCTAATACTTAGTCCAGGTCTATCGCCTATCTGAGGGTAACCCGCACGGAAGTCCGGCCGAGGTTTCCGCCACGGCCCCAAATGATGTGCGTAGGGTTCCCAAGCCCACCATCTGGGTACCACTTGGTACACCGTGCCACTGCCTACCGCATCACAACCCACCTCTCAGGTCAGCGCTATGCACGGCCTCCAGCATGACTATAAACACCAGAAACTACTTGCAACTCCTGGACCGAGTAGTAGGCAATTAATAAGTCGAGCGGGGTCATATTTCAGGGCCCAGCATGTGGTAGTATCTCGTCTTGGATTAGATACACGGAACTCAGTTCCTAAGGACGGTTCCAATGAAACAACCCGCCATGTACTCCTACATAGCCTTTCACCGGTACCTTTACCAAATCAGGTTCAACTCACAACCTTTACTTACTGAACACATTCTCACAACTCTGTTCATCTCCCAGATGACATACCATACACAACTCTAAGCATAGCATGCATAGCAGGATAAGGCACATCACGGCTCAAGCATCTACTAGGTATGCTAGGTTGCAAGGTTCAACTATTTACTGTGACAAAGACAGGTCATGCAAAGGAAGTGGGTTCAACTAAAGTGGCAAAAGCATTTGAAGCATTTGATCCTAATGCAATAAGTAAGTGCGGGAGCGAGAACATGGGATTTATCGGGATGATCAAAATGGTTGCTTGCCTTGTTGCTGAGTAGAGGGACAATATCCGTCAGTCGGATATTCGGTGGAATCCGGAGGAGCGGAGCCTACCGATAGAAATGACATCAATCAATAACAATCACATGCAACAAAATGATGCATGAGCATGGCATGAAGATGCATGGTGGTAAGCTAATGTAGCTACCATTATTAGGTTGAAGTGGATTTGAATCAGATTCAAATATTACTTCAAACGAGGTATTCTCGAATGCCATTTTAATTGATTCGACCTGATGCTCAGATCAACTTGTTTTTATCATGCATGTGAATGATATGTTAAGTTGCTGGTTCTGATTGAACAATGTTTGATCATAGCATTTGAAGTGGAACTCAAATGATTTTCAAATTCCAACTCCAAAGGATTTATTAAATTTAACCTATTCATCATTTTACATGTTTGGGCCAGTAAAATTTTCAAACATGTTTGAAAATGACATATTCAGATTCCTTGGATTTTTTTGATACTTTTTCATATATAAATTATTTTCATTGGGGTTACAGATTAGTTTCTATTATTTTTAGAAGTTTTGGGTATTTTCTGGAATTCCTTTAAATCAGAAAACTACTTATTGCGTCAGGCCCATGTCAGCATGGCATCAGCCGTCGGCTGACCGCGTCAGGTCAAACCCGACAGGGGGGACCCACTGGTCAGCCTCACAGGGTTAACCCCGCGCTCACCAGCCCCTGATTGCGTTTGACTTCCGATTGGGGCCCACTGGTCAGCGACTGCTTATCGTTTTAAACATGGATTAGTGGGGCTAGTTCATCCCCTGCCGGAGACTGACCGGCGGCGACCAGATCCGCGGTGGATCTTTGCCGGAGAGTCGCTGGAGATGGCTGTGGTGCTCGGGATCAAGGGCCGAGAGCACTGGGAGGATCCCCAGGCTCGACCTCATCCAGTACTGGCCTCAGGGAGGACTGGGGAGGATCGGAGGTCACCAACGATGAGCTGAGGCGACGGCCGGAGCTTGGGCTCGTCGGTTGAGTGGCTAGGGGGCACGAAACCGAGGGGAAGAAGAGGGGAAACGAGCGCAAGCTCACGGGGAGTGCAGGGGAAGGCTTAGACGGCTCGGGGAGGCGCTGTGGGCGATGAATCCAACGGAGATCGCCGGCGGCCGAAGGTTGAAGACGACGGTGCCGAGGGCGTTGCACGGCTCGAGGGACCTTCTTCTTGGGCAGGGACGGCCAGCTTGTTGAGGCGGAGCGAATGGAGCACTCGGGAGGAAGAACCTATGGCGAGAGGCTCGGGCAGCTCGAGCTCGGGCTCCTGTTAATGACGGCAGTGGGGAACGAAGCAACCGAGAGGAGAGGGGTGGAATGGATCGCGGGGATGGATAGGATCGACTGCAGGGAGGTTATCCTCGCCTTGCCAGCGCACCGAGATGTCCAGGCAGACAGGGAGCTGTGTGGAGGCGCCGGGCGTCGCGGCGGCCACCTCCTGCTGCCCACTGGCGAGGAGGAAGACGACATAGGGGGAAGCCGGGCCTCGGCCAGGTAAGCGGGAGGTAAGTGTTTTGCTATTTTTTTCTTGTTTTGTTTTCTGTTTGCTAACTATTTTGGTTTGCTATTTATTTCAGCTCCAAAATAGTTTATAATTTTTTTTGACCGGCTACTGTAGGGAAAAACCCCCCACAGCCTTTTTTCCTTTATTCCCATATATGAGAGCAATATGTACAAGAGGAAATTAGAATGTACAAAGGGGAGGAGGAGCAAAGATTACAAACCTCAAGGAGGCAAAAAAGGAAACCCATTTAAGGAGATCATCCCTGAAACTAGCCTTAATTCTATGAGCTAACAGAGAAATGTGATGAATGAATCCAGATCTCCATTTTCTGAACTTTGGCTGCTCCTGGTTGAAGACCTTTGCATTTCTGATAGTCCAGATGTTCCAACATGCAGTGAAGACCACCTCAGCAAAGAAGGGGTTATGGAAGTCCCTTTTAGCAGCAATAGCAGCACTCCACATGGATGGACCCTGCCATGTGATCTGCAGGTAATTCCAGACCATGGTACTGAAAAGACAGTTGAAGAATAAGTGATCTCTATCTTCCTTGACTCGAGCGTGACATAGAACACAGAGATTGGAGTCGGAAACATTCGAGTGACGCCGTTCAAGCATATCTTGAGTATTAAGCCTGTCCATGATGACCATCCAGGCAAACATCTTAATCTTCATGGTACAGCAGCTTCTCCTTATCCAGTTGAGTAAAGGGTTTGGTGTAATACTACTGTGAATGTGAGCATAGTAACTCTTGGCTGTGTAGACCTTATCATCCTTTCCCCATACCCATCTGTCAGAGACCTGATGATCAAGATCCAGGTCTTGAAGCAAAGATGGGACTGAAAGCAGTTCCTGGTAAGCTTGAGTAGACAGTGGTAAGTGGAACATGGAGAGCATGATGTCATCATAAAAGGCTGTAAAGACCTCTTGAGCTGTGCAGAAAGGATCAGTCACAAAAGAAAACAGTCTTTGGAATCTGGCAGCCAGTGGCATAATGGAGTTTCCAATCAACCAGGAGTCAGACCAAAACAGGAAGGAGTCACCCTTGTTCGGCAGAACATATGTAACTGATCTGAATTTGTCAAGCCGTTTACAGTTATCCTTCCACCAAAAAGAACCACAAAGGGCAGTTCCCTGAGGTACTGTGTCCTGATAGTAAGTGTTCCAAATCAAGTGAACCCAAGGTATATCAGCATGATTGAGGAATTTATCAACATGCTTGAGCAGGAGTGCTTCATTCTGGACTGCTAGGTTCATAATTCCTAGCCCCTTTTTATTTTTAGGCCTGCACACCAGAGGCCAAGAAGCAAGAGAGGGTGCATGATCATTCCCATTTCTTCTCCATAGACATTGCCTTTGAATTCTCTCCAGCTGCTTCAGTATGCCTGGTGGGATATCCACACTGCATAGAAAGAAGATAGGCAGAGAAGACAGGGCTGACTTTAAAATACTGTAGCCTTCCCCCCTGAGCAAGAAAGGATGAACTAGCACTGAGTCTTCTTTCCATGTTATCAACCAGAGGCATGAGATCAATGATTCTTGGTTTAGTTGTCCCAACAGGAAGGCCAAGGTATGTGAAGGGCAAAGATCCGACTTTGCAACCAATGGAGTCTGCCAGATCCTGTAGATGGTGAGGAGAAGTGTTAACGGGTAGAAGGGCAGATTTGTGATAGTTCACCTGTAATCCAGTGGACTGGGAGAAAAGTAAGAGCATTTTCGTGAACTGCAACAACTGGGATTTACCAGCAGGTAGGATGATCAGGGTATCATAAGCATATTGCACTATGGGGAAATCCTTATCATGACAAGGTATGGGCAGCTATATCAGCCCCTCCACCAGCAGTTGATTAACCAGAGTTTGTAAAAAGTCAGCAGCAATAGAAAAAAGCAGTGGAGACATGGGATCTCCCTGCCTGACACCTTTCTTGCACATAAACTTATTTCCAGGCACACCATTGATCAGAGTTGAAGATGAGCCAGAAGTTAGGAGCTGCTTGACCCAAAGTATACATCTGTCATTGAAGCCTTTGTCCTTGAGAATCTGGAAAATGAACTCATGTTCCACATAATCAAAGGCCTTTTCAAAATCCAGCTTAAGAATGACTATAGGTTTCTTGGATTGATGACATTGGTGCAGGTACTCCAGAGTCCATCCCACACAATCTTGAATGGTCCTAGATTTGATAAAACCATACTGATTCTTGTGAAGACACTTCACAATCTGCAACTGTAGCCTGTTAGCAATCATTTTGGACAGAAATTTGAGACCCATCCCAGTAAGTGATATTGGTCTGTAATCTCCCACATGTTCAGGTGATCTCTTCTTTGGAATCAGAGTAATATAAGATGAGTTCATGTTCTCAAGCTAAGCCTGACCAGCATGGAAAGCAGCAGCAAGTTGATAAAACTCAGGGGAGATAATGTGCCAGCATTTCTTGAAGAAAGGACCATTGAACCCATCAGGACCTAGAGCTTTGTCAATGGGTATATCCTGAATAGTCTTGTCCATTTCAGACTTAGAAAAAGGTTCTGTGAGAATATCTAGACCCTCCACCTCATGTAGCATGGATTGTAAATCAAATGCCATGTTAATGCCAAGAGAAGTTCCCATTCTATCCTTAAAAGATGCCCAAAAGCATGCAACAATTTGATCATGATCAGATATGGTAGAACCATCATTTAACTTGAGAGATGCAATGGAATTCCTCCTATATCTCTCAGTAGCCATAGCATGGAAGATTTTAGTGTTTTCCTCACCAACCTTAACAAATCTGATAGCGGCTCTCTTTTTCCAGTATAAGCACTGAAGATGCAAAAGATGCTCCAAATGTAATTTGACAATTTTCCTGAAATTAGCTTCTGGTCTGAAAAGTGACCTCAACTCCTCAAGCTCATCCAAGCACAACACAACTTGATTACATCTGGAGATAAAAGTTTTTAACTGTGATAGATTTGTCTGCCATTTTTTCAGAGCCTGCCTAAGATGCTTCATCTTATCCATAATGACAGCAGTAATGTGGGTTTTCCTTGAAGGAATGAGCCAGGATTGCTGAACACATTCCATGAAGCCCTCCATTTCAACCCAGTAGTTTTCAAAGCGAAATAGGTTGCATTTAGGGATGGAAGTGTTGACAGTGACCACACAAGGAACATGATCAGAAGCAGTCTTTGCAAGGGGTAGCACTTGTGTAAGAGGATATGAGGAGATCCAGTTGGCTGATGTGAAAAACTAGTCAAGCTGCTCCAAAAGAGGGGAATCTTGCATATTGGACCAAGTGAAAGATCTGCCTTTAATGGGTAGTTCCAGCAATCCCAGATGCCCAATAATTCCATTGAAGATGAACATGTCATTTACATCAGCCCCAGGAAGGTTTCTGTTGTGAGGGGATCTAATGAAATTAAAATCTCCAAGAAGCAACCAATTAGCCCCAGTGGGAATATGAAGATTATAGAGCCAGCTAACAAAAAGATCTCTGGCTTCACCTTGACAAGGACCATAGACATTTACTAAAGTCCATGATTCACGAGTGTGATTTGAGGTAAAAGAGATGATCAAGCCATAGGGTGTGCATTCCACTAATTGACCAGTAAGAATGGAAGAGTTCCAAAGGGTGATAAGCCCCTCTGATGCACCCCTGGAAGGGGAGTAGGCAAACTGATCAAAGCGTTTGGGACAGAAACATTTGATTGTACGAAACTCGATTGACTGCATTTTGGTTTCCTGCAAGCACACCACAGCAGCTAGGCTCTCATCAATCTTGTTACGGACCGCACGTTGCCTATGGTCCGAATTTAGGCCACGCACATTCCAACACAGCACACGCCAACTTCTCGTAGAACGACTATCCATTGCACAATATATATATATATAGCAAAAGCACGGCTATGTAATAGCCAGTGCGACCAAGGTTCAGAAAACCAAAAGACAAAGCAAGCAGAAGTTTCACAGTACATGGAGCCCGTATAGTAACAGATTAACATAGGTGGATTAAACATCAGCAGACGATGGCGCGGAATCAACAGGATCTTCCATAAGTCGATCCACCGTTAGCTGCTCAGGGGCAATGCCTAATGACTGCCCAACCTCCTGAATCACTGGAATAGGAGTGGCAGGAGGTACTTGCACATCCTCAGTCTCCTGCGATGTAGAGGGCATTGGCTTGGCCTTGGGCTTCCTCTTCTTGGGGACGTGCGCAGGAAGCTCCTGCAGGATTGGTTTGTAGCCATCGCGCTTGATGGAGCCGCGAGTACAACGACGGACAGAGGAGTCAACGACAAGAGTGGCCTTCTTGTGGGTCCCCTTCTTCGATGGAGCAGGAGAATGAAAAGATAAGTCCTCTGCAGATGAAGAAGGACTAAGAGGGATTACCTCCTGCACTGAGAGAGAGCTACTAGCAGGCTCTGATGGTGGTGGTACTGGAGCATCAGGGTCGAAAGCCGCCGCCCAGGATCGCTTGGGGATCATAATGGGCTCCAGAATTGGCATCTGCAGTTGGCGAGGCACGTGCATAGAAGTAGCAGCCCCCATGAGAGCATCAAAGGTGTGTGCCCAGGAAATAACTAGCGGCAGAGGAGGCCCGTACACAACCCTTGCAGCCCCAACAAAGATGTTGTCAGTCTGAATGTGAGGGGGTTTGTAGAGGACAATTGTTAGAGGATTGTCATCATGCGCCTCCTCCATCATAGGCACATCTTCCTCCGGCTCAGCATCATGGCCCTGGGCAGCCAGTGGCATGTCAGCATCAGGGGCATCAGGGTTAGCCACTATCCCCTCCAGATCAGGGGGCGGGGGTTCTTGATCAGCAGGTTCCGCCTCCATGTCACCCTGCGGCTGAGGGTCGAGGTCCACAAGCTCATGAACCGAGTCCGAAGAAGAAGGACTCGGTTGATCAATGACCATAGACTCTTGATCGTGAACAGGATCGACAGCAGGTGCTTCCGGGGCCGCTTCAGGTTCCCATCCTCCTCCATCAGCGGCAGCAGGCGGCTGTCCCCAACCTCCGGCATCGGCAGCAAGGACCACTGGATCTTCAGGCGCCAGCGGCACCGCATTCCAACCCAGCGCAGGATACAGGGGCAGAGCAAATTGCAGATTATCATGAACGAGGTGTCCAGGGTGCGGGTGAGGGTTGCCATTGAGGGGCATGGGATCCTCATCATTAGGCAGAATCTCGGCAGCCGCCGCTCCCAGGATGTATACCGGCGCAGACTAGGAGACCTTGGCACCCCCCCCCAAGCAGCATATTCAGAAAAGTTGATACTGCGAGGGACCAGTCGGTCATCTGGGAACGAAGCAAACACGATGGAGTGAACCAAATAAGGATCATCACTGACCCAATGGTGGAACTCTTCGAAGGTGTTGACAGCCGCCCGGAGATCTTCAGTGTTGCGGAAGTCAAGGGGGACCCCCAGAATCATGAGGCAGCCATGACGAAAACCCTCTTGTCCACGGAAACCAACACCCTGATCGTGACGCAGGAAGCACACAACAAAGTTATGAGCAACTTCCTGCAGAACCATGTGGACCGCAGCATAACTTTCCGCCGCATCTCAGAGTTCAAACAATCCAACGCCCTCAATCCATGGCTGGGCAGACCGAACATGTAACCCTTGGTGAAGAAGAAGAGCAGCAACTTCTTGCTGTACCTGAACCACGTTGTCAGCCGGAGGTGCTGGGTGGACGTCAGCGATGACGAAACGCTCATGACGTCTGGTGATGGGGACCGCAGGCGTGGTGTAGGTCCGAGGTAGCCGGTCCGGTCCTCCGTCGATGATGTTATGGCCAGGCGGGAGGAAGAACTCAGGATCAAGCTCGAAGTTCACCATTGCGGGAGGCGGTGGCGGAGTGGCAGGCGGCGTCTCGGAGGGTGTTCGAGGATGCGACGGCGATGAGACAGGACGGAACTGTGCTGCAGGCGTTGCGGTTTCACCAAGAGTATCAGCAGTTCCTGAGATATCAGCGACAGGGGAGGTGGTGGGTCTCTTATAGTTCCAAGTAAGACAATTATTACGTAGAAAAGAGGCTCCTCTAGATCGTGCGTGGCCCACAGTGCTGTCAGCGAATCCAGGCGAAGCCGTGCAGTTAGCAGCTAGATGGCCCCGACCGTTGCAAATTGAGCAAGAAAAGATATCCTCGACCATGCCATTAATGAGTTCATCAAAGGCCAGATGGGCCTCCTGCGAGGAGGGAATATCCATCCTAGGATTAGGGTCGGGCCAAGAGAAGGAGGTAACCTCAGCAGGCTCATTAATGAGCGTGGAAATAGGCCCAGAATCCAAACTTGCCACCGAAAAGAGATTATCATAATTCAAAATACCATGAATCTCGGCGGGATCAGGTGTAGCACCTTGTTGCACGGGAGAAGTTCCGTTTAATTTGGTAATTTGAAAATCATCGCCGGGAGATTCGGGGGATGAATCTTGGCGAGAAACTGTCCCGAACGTAATATGCGGCGTGGCTGTCGTCCACTGGAGTTCTGCCGGCGGTGGCGCCAAGATGATGACACGTTCAGGAGAAGGCACCGAATAACCAGCCTGTTCAAGCGTGAGTAGCTCGTCGGTGGAAACAGGACATCTGTAACCCTTGCAAACTTCATATTGCTGGAGGGATGCGAATGTGAGCTTCTTACAAACAGATGATCCAGATTTAAGAGAAGATTTTAGGGGTCTGGAATGCATCGCCATCAGACCTAATGAGGCTCTCCTCTTAGAAGGACTCACAATAATCCATTCAGCATCACATTGCTTCTTCCACAGAGCAAATTCCCGACGCCAATTAGGACCACCATGTTCCCATAGATGGAAAAAGCACTTAAAACTTGAGCACTTGAACGAGCGTAAATCCAGAATATGAAAACCGACTTGCATGCAGGACACTTTGAATGAGAAAACCGAGTCTGTCACTTGAGAGACACGAAACTCAATAGCCGATCCCCCAATCACCGATTCCACAGCTGCGGCGACTGTGTCCGTCGAGAGACGAAACACATGACGACCAAAATAAACCACCATGATGAAAGAGTGGCGGTGTTTCATAGGGTGCACCATAACACCAGAGTGACGATAAACCTCATCAGAGAAAGCCAAACCATGCGAAAAATCCAGATCCAACGTAGAACCACCCATGCAAGCCATGCACGACCACGTGAGGAGGGTCGGGAGGGTTCACCTGAGCAGAGGAGCGGCGATGATGGAGGATACGCCGGCTAGATTGCCAAATCGCCATTGGGTCGCCACGGTGGGAGGTGGGAGGTGGGAGACGCGATTGCTCAAGCAAGTATTGCTCTAAGGGATCCGTATAATTTTTTTTTGAACACACCAGAGTATTAGTTGGAATATATCCAACCATTCCTGTAGTTTTCAACATTTTTGAAAACTTAAAGTTTTTTAATTCAAATTTAAACTTGAATTCAGTGGCCTTTTGAATTTAAATAAAATGCCAAATCTGTTTTAAAAATAGTTTTCTTCACTGATGATTTTCTTTCAAGAATTATCAGAAAAGTTGCACTTTTCTTGAGGCCATTTTGGGTTCATTGATTTTAACAAGTTTGGAATTTCTTTGAATTTGAGAAGTGGCTAGGGTTTTTGAGTTTTGCTTCACCACTTGCTTTGATCTTGTTGCAATTTTCTTGGACGCAATGCAAAGAAGATATGAGCACAATGCTATACTTTGGTTAGGGTTCCACGGATGTGACAACTCACCCCCACTCAAAAGAATCTCGTCCCGAGATTTAGAACTCGTCGGGAATAATGAGGGATACTCAAGTCGGAGACGATCCTCTCTTTCCCATGTTGCCTCCTTTTCAGAATGGTTTGACCATTGAACTTTAAGAAACTTGAGGTTTCGACGTCGAGTGGTACGCTCAGCTTGATCAAACTCTAGGGCTGTTTGTGACACTTATAGGAATAGCTCAAAAGATTGATCACAAAGAATAACTTTGAGGTGGTTCTACTACCTACACCAATTTCATCTTATTGTTCTCTGCTAGATAAGAACTTTGGAGTGATTCTTTGTTGCACATTGAGGGATGATCATATGATTCTACTATGTTAACATTGTTGAGAGATTGCACTAGTGAAAGTACAAACCCTAGGCCTTATTTCCAAGCATTTACACAATGTCTTGCTCGATGTTTTAGACTTTCTACCTTGCTGTTTTTATAGTTTTAGATTACAAAACGTATATCTACTATCCATACTACACTTGTATTACCACCTCTTCGCTGAACTAGTGCACCTATGCAATTTGCCATTGTATTGGGTGTGTTGGGGACACAAGAGATTTCTTGTATTTGATTGCAGGTTTTTTTGAGATAGTCCATCGTCATCCTACGCCCCCACGGATTGATAAACCTTAGGTCATCCACTTGAGGGAAAATTGCTACTGTCCTCCGCTTGGAGGCCCAAAATATTCTACAAGCATAAAGTTGTGTAGTAGAGATCAATCTCTTTTTCGGCATCGTTGCCAGGGTGGTGTGTGCTTGAAGGTATATGTTTATATCTTGCAATTAAATCTTTTAGTTTCTTGATTTTCACTTGTTTGGTTTTATAATATAAAACTACAAAAATGGAATTTAGGTTGACTCATTTGCTTCGTCTCTATAATGTCTTTCGTGAAAATGATGGTTTGGAAAATTGTACTCAATTGGTAGAGGAAGAATTTATGAAAATGCTTAATGTGAAATCCTTGAATGATGAGCATGATAGCAATATTGTTGGTATGAATTCTCTGAATATCCATGATTCTAATGATATGCAAAGCCACAATCTTGGGGATGCTATGTTTGATTAAGATGCTATTTTTAACCCCCCAAGTTTTGATGAGCAAATTTATTATGATGATAGCATGCCTCCTATTTATGATGATTATATTTATGAAAGTGGGTTTGGAAGAGTTTCAACTCTACATACTAATGATCCCACTATTTTGGAGTGTGTTGAATCTTTTCATAATGATAAAAGTGGATTTGGAGAGGTCATGACTCTATTTAGTGATGAGTCCACTATTTTGGAAGATGTTTCAATTGACCATGACAACAAAGTTGCTATATATGATGATTATTGTGATGACATCTATGCTATAAAGAATAATGATAACCATGAAACTTGTCATGATGATTTTAATTTTCATTTGTATTATGTCAATCAAGTATCTCATGATGGTTATTTTGTTGAATTTTCTCCCACCACTTTGAATGAGAAGAATTTTGCTTGTGTGGGTTGTAATAAAAACTATATGCTTGTGCATCATGAAAAGAATGCTTTTATGTGATAGTTATATTGTTGAGTTCCTTCATGATGCTACTGAAAATTCTTATGAGGGAGGAACCTATGCTTGTAGTAATTGCAATAATACCAAGTTTCCTCCCTATGTGTTCAAATTTTGAAGTCATGCTTGTTTTGCCTTCCTATGCTAGTTGATTCTTGCTCCCATAAATTGTTTGCTTATAAAATCCCTATGCATAGTAAGTGGGTTAGACTTAAATTTTATTGTCATGTGATTCATGATGCTCTAAAGGCATGTTTCAACTACTATATTTTATGTGAGCATCATTGAAATCATCGTGCCTAGCTAAAAGGCATTAAAGAAAAGCGCTTGTTGGCAATTAAACTTATCTTATATGTTTTTTTGTGTTCACATGATTCAGTTACTGTAGTAAGCATGTTTTCCGTCTTTTATTTCAATAAAGTGCCAAGTAAAGACTTTGGGTAGTGTGGGTACTTGTTTGGTTGATGCTGTGAAAAAATTGAAACTTTTATGTGCAATGGAGAATTTGTCTGATTTTACTGGAGTGCCAACAGATTCTTAAAATTTTAAATAATTTTTATATGCAAATTATTTGTGTTTTCCTAATGTTTCAGAATTTTTAGAGACAAGGAAGTGTGGTGTTCATTCATATCTTCACAGACTATTTGGTTTTTCATACATTCTGTTTCGCATGCATAGCTTGCTTGTTTTGGTGTTTCCATAGCTTATATTGAGTGATATAAATTATGGGAGTGATAGAATACAGTAGGTATTATGTTAGAACAATTATGAATATTGTCTTGACATTACCTTAGTGTATGATCTATCTTTATGGCACTAACCCATCTCACGAAGTTCCGTTAAGTTTTGTGTGATTGAAGTTTTCAAGTTTTGGGTGAGATACCAATATGAGAGGAATAAGGAGCAGCAAGAACCTAAGCTTGGGGATGCCCAAGGAACCCCCAAGGTAATATCCAAGGAAGAATCAAGCGTCCAAGCTTGCGGATGCTCCGAAAGGCATCCCCTCTTTCGTCTCCAACATTATCAGTATATCTTACTTGAAGCTATTTTTTATTCGTCACATGATATGTGTTTTGCTTGGAGTGTCATTTTATTTTGTTATATGTTATATATTAGTTATAATCTTGTTTTTAAATAAATAGTTCCAAGAATTGCCTTTAGAATGCTTGAATTGCATGTGTGATGTGTGTTGTACAAAAACAAAAACTTTTTCTGTAGTATTTGAATTAGCAGATTTTACTGGAACGTGGAAAGTTTCTATTTTTTTACAAAATACTGTCCCAAAAATTATTTATCGTGTACTAAATTTTGAGAATTTGTAAAGATACATAAGTACATTTTTAATAGATTGCTACAAACTGTTCTGTTTGGACATATTGTTGTCATAGTTTTGTTATCTACTTATCCTAGAGTTTTCATGGCCTATATTGGTAGATACAAATGGTGAAAATGATAGTATACAATACCTAATGTTTGAAAATTATTATGCAACTTTTCTTTGCAGTACATTAAGTATTGATTCACTTTGATGTGTACTGACCTATCTCACGAGTTCTTTTCAAGTTCTGTGTGGATGAAGTTTATGAGACTTCGGTGAAACCGGGATATGAGAGGATTGAATGAGCTATTAAATCTCAACCTTGTGGATGCACAAGGCACCCCAAGTACATACTTGAAGAAGTCTCAAGAATCTAAGTTTGGGGATGCTACGCATCCCACCTCTCTTCATCAACAGATATTGGTTAGCCGATGTTGAGCCCAAATTTTTATTTGTCCACGTGATATGTGCTATTCTTGGAATGTATTTTTGTTTTCTTTGCTGTTTGAAATATATATTCAGATCTGAAAATCTTTATTGGGAGAGAGTCCTCACATGTCTACATAATTGTTTGACTACTCATTAATCTTCACTCATATCTTTTGAGAGTAGTTTGATTGTTTGCTCTTGTGCTTGACTTATATCCTAAGAGTAAATTATGAATAACTGAAATATCATAAATATGAAATCATCAATGTTTTGTATGCTTAGTAGTAGTTTCACATTTGGTTTAGAGAACAAAATCTATTGAAGTTTGACAATCACTGTATTGGTCATATGAGCAATGCGTGAACGATTAGTATAAGAAAGAGATCTTTCACATACAAATACATTATCTTGGACATGTTTTATGATTGTGAATAGCCATTAATTGTGTTCAACCGTGATCAAATTGCTGAAGTTGGACAAGGAAGACAACTTAATGGTTATGTTTGGATATATTTGCATAGAAGTTATATTGTTATGGATCCTCCAACATGTGGTGCTTGTTTCGAACCTTTTGCTAGCCAAAACTTCATACTAAGTAGAGATACTACTCGTGCATCCAAATCCTTGAACCAAGTTTCTTCCATGAGGGTCCACCATACCTACATATATATGATATTTCACTACCATTCCAAGTAAATATGCATGTGCCACCTCTAAACATTCAAATAAACATGCGTTTTGTGTGCTCGTACCACTCATGGAGCGACGGGGCACTCATTATCTTCAATGCTAAGTGAGTTATTCTCAAGATAAGTGTGTATTCACTTGTCATTGCAAGAGACAGGCTAGTAAAAAGGATTCCCGCTCCTTCATCATACAGAAATAAATAAAGAAGAACCCCCCTAGAAAGTTGATTGTTTGGAGGGCACCCGTGGATACAGCTAGCCATGGAATGTTATTGAATGGTTGTGGGGAGTAAAATTTCAATTCTGTTTGGAAACCGCCAATTATGTGATTAGCATGGAAGATATTCAAATCTATGTTGTGACAATGACATGAAAGGCACACCACCCGAAATTACATATTCATCTCTGTTTTACAACAAAGAGTTCTCGCACCTGTGCAAATCCCAACTTCCCTATACGAAGGGACAATCTATTTACTTTCATGTTACTCACTTTTCATGTTGAGTCAACTTCTTATTCCAACCTCAATCTATTAGTTGGCAAGCACCATGCGGTGGAAAAAAAATCCAAACATATATATCCAGTCAAATATATTTGATCATGATTCATTATTGTTGACAATTAACTTTATGATAAATATGTTGGGAGGCGAAACATTAAGCCCTTATCTTTCTCTCTATTTGATGGATGTTATTTGTTCTAAAAATATGCTTTGAGTATTAGCAATCATAGAAGACTATATGATGATTGAGTATGCAGAGCTCTTACTTAAACTTGATGATGCATTGAAATTGTTTGATGACTAAGAACATATGACGTTGAGTTTCAAGAGAATGCATAGTTTGAAGCATGACATTTGAATTAATTGCTACTCACCCATGATGATTTTTATGAAAAAGTTGCTGGTTATGATACTAGAGTAAGTGATTCGAATTATCATTGATCAAACTTTTATACTATGCTAGTATTTACACTTCATAAATTATTTCTTTTATCATTTACCTACTTGGGGACGAGTAGGTATTAAGCTTGGGGATGCTGATACGTCTCCAACGTATCGATAATTTATGAAGTATTCATATCATGTTTGCTTATGTTTACAATATTTTTATATGGTTTTGATGCACTTTATATGGTTAATTTAGAACTAACCCGGACTGGCGCTCTTTTGAGCAGAACTACTGTGGTGTTGTTTTTTGTGCATAAAATGAAAGTTCTTGGAATTGCGAGAAAGTTTTTTATAATTTTTACTGGAGGAAATAAGCAATATTAGAGCAAAGAACCATCGGAGGGGAGCTACCTGTGGGCCAAAAGCTAACAGGGCGCCCCCTAGGTCACGTCCTGATAGCTTGTGGGGCCCACGTGGCTCCATTTGGCGTGATTCCAACGCTGAAAAATCCTATATATACCAAAAACCCCAGAAATAAAGAGAGAACATCCACTCCACCGCCGCAACAATTTGTATCAACGAAAAACCCATATGAACCCTTTCAAGTACCCTCTCGGAGAGGGAAAATCATCTCCTGTGGCTATCTTCATCATCCAGGTGGAGGTCATGATGAGGATGGAGTAGTTTAGGGATAAGGTTTTCTACCAGTAGCTATGTGTTTAATCTCTCTCTCTCTCTCTCTCTCTCGTGTTCTTGAGATGTCACGTGCTTTGTTAATATAGTTGGATCATATGACGTTTTCCCTTGCTATTGTTGTGATGAATTGATTCTTTCCCTTTAAGATCTCGTTATGTTGGATTGAATATTTTGGTTTGAGAACACTCAATATATGTCTTGCATGTAGATACCAGTAGTGACATTGGGGTATTCAAGTGATTCACTTGATATATGTCATGGCATCAACTTTCGGATTCCGGTGACCTTGGGGATCTATGCATAGGGGTTGATGACATGTTTTCATACTATGTTCTCCGATAGAAATCATGGGGCGCTCCTAGAAGTTCTTTGTGTTGGATTGAATATGATAGATCTAATGTTGTTTGATGCATGTCGTATAATTTACCCACGGATACTTGAGGTGACATTGGAGTATCTAGGGTGACATTAGGGTTGATTGATATATATCATGTGTGTTATTTTAGTACGAACTCTAGGGCTGTTTGTGACACTTATAGGAATAGCTCAAAAGGTTGATCAGAAGGAATAACTTTGAGGTGATTCTACTACCTACACTAATTTCATCTTATTGTTCTCCGCTAGATAAGAACTTTGGAGTGATTCTTTGTTGCACGTTGAGGGATGATGATATGATTCTACTATGTTAACATTGTTGAGAGATTGCACTAGTGAAACTTTGAAACGTAGGCCTTATTACCAAGCATTTGTACAACATCTTCCTTGTTGTTTTACACTTGCTACCTTGCTATTTCTATATTTGCAGATTACAAAACCTATATCTACTATCCATACTACACTTGTATCACCATCTCTTCGCCGAACTAGTGCACCTATACAATTTGCCATTGTATTGGGTGTGTTGGGTACACAAGAGATTTCTTGTATTTGATTGCAGGGTTCTTTGAGAATGACCATATTCATCCTACACCTCCAACGGATTGATAAACCATAGGCCATCCACCTGAGGGAAAATTGCTACTGTCCTGCACTTGGAGGCCCAACACAGTCTACAAGAATAGAGTTGTATAGTAGACATCAGTTACTCATTCGTGTGGAAGCCATTGAGACTTTGGTTACTGGGTCTACCCGATGGGAGATGGCACTAGTAGAAAAACTACTTTACGTGAGATACTTTAGTTCCAGTTTGTAAATGGACCGACACTAATGTGACCATTAGTGTCGGTTCCAACTGCTAGGGGGCAGGTATCATTAGTCCCGGTTTGTGTTGAACCTCTAGTACCGGTTCGTGACACGAACCGGGACTAAAGGGGTGGTGGCAGGCTGGGGCCCCACTAGCACCTTTAGTCCCGGTTCGTGGCACGAGCCATTACTAGAAGCTCACATTTAGTACCAGTTTGTGTCATGAACTGGGACTAAAGGTTTTCCTATATAAACCCTTCGTCCGGCCCGCGTTCGAGCTCTTTGTTCTTCCCCTTTCCTCTCGTCTCGGTTCTTCCCCAAAGCTCGAACCCATCCTTCATTTTGCCCAAACTTTGTCAAGATTTGAAGGCCCCCCATCCATCCAAGTGATCACAAAGGTTAGCAACTTTCTCGTTTTATCTCTCATTGCTAGATTAGCTCTTACAGTGCTCTATAAGTATAGTGATTTGTGGGTTTTACTTTGGGAGTAATTATATGTGGTAGTTTATTTGATTTATATGCAATTTGAGCTCAAATTAACTCTTAGTTTGCATATGTCGGTGTGGTTTACTTAGTGCTTTCTCGTCCCCATCCTAACCACCGTCGATCGCCCGCACCGTCCCATCGCCGGCACCACCTTGGTGAGCCTCTTGTTCTTATTATCTTTTTTATAAGAAAAATCATGTTTGTGTGATTTAGATATATAGTTACTTGTATAATTTTCTTACCTGTATGTTCTTTATTATAGATAGTGGCATGAATTTGATATTCGTCCCCATGGGCTCTCGTCCAATTTATGATTCGGATGTGGTATATTCTCTTTTATAACTATTTGTTGCATTTCGTGTTTATGAAAAATTATGCACATCAAGTTGACATAGATATTTTTATCTAGGAGGTATGTGAACCGGAAATTCCTACCGACCCTCTCGTCGAGAGGTTAAATTTAGTTAAAAAAGAGTATTTGAAAGAAAAATTGAAAAGAATTGAAGAAGAGAAGATGAAACTGGAATTGTATGTTGTCGATGTCGTCGATGATCACAATATCAAGATGGAGAAAATGCGCTTGAAGATTAGAAAGATTAGAAAATATGCCATTGATAGTGAGGCTTGGTATCATTATGCTGTTGGATCTATTGTTACCTTAGTTGCGATCTTGATCGCATTTGTTGTTGAATTTAAATGCTTTAGTTAGAGAGTATGTATGTTGTTTTATGAGAATAAGTGTGTATGAACTTGTATTAATTTGGTCTTTTCGGTGTTGTGTAATGAAGATGAGCCAGCAATGGATGCCCGATGACCGATGCTCTCCCAGTGTGTTAAAGGCGTGAATACTTTTCTGATTGCGGCTGAGGCAAACAAGCGAGCGGATGGATTTATGTGTTGTCCATGTGCCGTCTGTAAGAATTATCGGAATTACTCTAGGTCAAAAAGCATTCACGTCCACCTGTTTGAGTCCGGTTTCATGCCCCACTATAATGTTTGGACCTAGCACGGAGAAAGAGGGGTTATGATGGAAGACAATGAAGAAGAAGAGGACGACGACAACTATCCTGTCCATGGGTTCCCTGAATGCGATGGTACAACAATGGGGGAAGAAGCTGAGACGACAATGCGGGAAGAAGCTGAAGAAGAGGCATTAGATGAGCCCACTGATGACCTTGGTCGGGCCATTGCTGATGCAAAGAGAAACTGCGTAAGTGAAAAGGAGAGGCTGAAATTGTAGCACATGTTAGAGGATCACAAGAAATTGTTGTACCCAAATTGCAAAGCTGACAAGAAAAAGTTGGGCACCACACTGGAATTGCTGCAATGGAAGGCAGAGAATGGTTTATCTCACAAGGGATTTGAACAATTGCTAATAATGTTAAAGAAGGATAATGTTAAAGAAGGTGCTTCCAAAGGACAAAGAATTGCCCGACAGTACAAACGAAGCAAAGAAGGTTGTTTGCCCTCTAGGATTTGAGGTGCAGAAGATACATGCATGCCCTAATGAATGCATCCTCTACCGCGGTGAGTACGAGGATTTGAATCCATGCCCTGTATATGGTGCAATGTGTTATAAGATCAACCGCGATGACCCTGGTGGTGTTGAGGGCGAGCGCCCCGGGAAGAAGATTCTTGCCAAGGTGATGTGGTATGCTCCTATAATACCATGGTTGAGACATTTGTTGCAAAACAAAGAGCATGCCAAGTTGATGCGATGGCACAGAGAAGACAGTAAGAAAGACGGGAAGCTGAGAGAACCTGCTGACGGGTCGCAGTGGAGAAAAATCGGGAGAAAGTGGCGGGACTTTGCAGCTGACGCAAGGAACATATGGTTTGGTCTAAGCGCAAATGGCATCAATCCCTTTGGGGAGCACAGAAGCAATCATAGCAACTGGCATGTGACTCCATGTATGTATAACCTTCCTCCTTGGTTATGCATGAAGCGGAAATACATTATGTTGCTAGTGCTCATCCAAGGCCCTAAGCAACCCGACAACGACATTGATGTGTACCTAAGGCCATGAGTTGAAGAACTCTTACAGCCGTGGAATGAAAAAGGTGTACGTGCCCGAGATGAGCACGCATAGGAGGAATTTTACCTACATGCGTTGTTGTTTGTGACCATCAATGATTGGCCTGCTCTCAGTAATCTTTCAGGAGAGACAAACATGGGATACCGCGCATGCACGCACTGTTTGGATGATATCGACAATATATATTTGGATAGTTGTAAGAAGAATGTTTACCTAGGACATCGTCGATTTCTTCCGAGCAGGCATCCCGTAAGAAAGAAAAGCAAGCATTTCAAAGGTGAGGCAGATCACTAGAATAAGCCTCGCCACCGTACTGGTGATGATGTACTTGATATGGTCAAGGATTTAAAAGTAATCTTTGGACAATCTGTTCCAAATGGCGCTGACGGGCGCGCACCCATGTGGAAGAAGAAATCTATATTTTGGGACCTACCCTATTGGAAAGACCTAGAGGTCCGCTCTGCAATTGAGGTGATGCACGGGACAAAGAATCTTTGCGTGAACCTGCTAGGCTTCTTGGGCGTGTATGGGAAGACAAAATATACACCGGAGGCACGGGAGGACCGGAAATCTATGCACGGAAAAGACGACATACATCAGGGTCGTGCCAGCTACGCTCTTACCAAAGAAGAGAAGGAAATCTTCTTTGAATGCCTGCTGAGTATGAAGGTCCCGTCTGGCTTCTCGTCGAATATAAAGGGAAGAATAAATATGGCAGAGAAAAAGTTCCAGAACCTAAAATCTCATGACTGCCACGTGATTATGATGCAACTACTTTCGGTTGCATTGAGGGCCCATATTCTCGAAAACGTTCGATTAGCCATTGTGAAGCTATGTGCATTCCTCAATGCAATCTCTCAGAAGGTAATCGATCTAGAAATCATACAAAGGTTAGAGAATGATTTGGTGCAATGTCTTATCAATTTCGAGTTGGTGTTCGCACCATCCTTCTTCAATATCATGACGCACGTCCTAGTTCACCTAGCCGAAGAGATTGCCATTCTAGGTCTTGTATTTCTACACAATATGTTCCTCTTTGAGAGGTTCATGGGAGTCTTAAAGAAATATGTTCATAACCGTGCTAGGCCGGAAGGAAGCATCTCCAAGGGCCATGAAAATGAAGAGGTTATTGAGTTTTCTATTGACTTTATTCCTGATCTTAAGCCGATTGGGGTTCCTGAATCATGACATGAGGGCAGACTAGGTGGAAGAGGCAAGCTAGGACCGAAAGCAATAATATGTATGGACGGGAATTCTCTTACTCAAGAACATTACACGGTTCTACAAAATTTCTCCTTGGTGGCTCCGTATATCGAGGAACACAAGAATATTCTACGCTCCAAACACCCGGAGCAGTCTGACGACGGGATTACACGTGAACAAACGGGGACTTTCGCCGGTTGGTTGCACACACGTCTCATGCATGACGAGGTTATTGAAGATGAGTTGTACTTCCTGTATAAGTTACCATCTTTGAATATATTGACTTTCAAAGTGTGTGAGATAAATGGGAATACATTTTACACGATCGCCCAAGATAAAAAGAGCACCAACCAAAACAGTGGTGTCTGCTTTGATGCATGTGATTTGAAGGTCCCTTTGTTTTGGTGCAAATGGGTCAATCTGATAGGAGGCGGGGTAACTGAAGACCTGCAGTACGGAATGACAATAGTGGATCTCAACAATCTTGGGTACGCAAACGAACCATTCATCCTAGCCAATGATGTGGCGCAAGTTTTCTATCTGAAGGAGATGTCTACCAAGCCGAGAAAAAGAAAAGATAAGGAAGCAAATACATCATACGATGAGACAAAGCGCCACATAGTTCTTTCAGGGGAAAGAAACATCGTGGGAGTGGAGGACAAGACAGACATGTCAGAATATTATGAAAAGTTTTACACCGAAAGATCCCACTCTAGGATGTGACCAACTTCACTATCATCACTTTCTTCTCTAGTGAGTTTTCGGACTTATATATCTGGAAAGTCCCACTTCGTACAAACCGGAGGGAATCTTTTTAATAGTTAGGGTACTTATGTGTGATTAATTTCTCATCCATTTTCAAACCTTTCTGACATCGTTTGCTATGTTTCATGCATTTACTGATTTGTTTTTGAGCTAAATGACCCTGAAATTGAAAAGAACTACAAATGAACTCTGAAAAGGTTGAAAATTGGCATGGTATCATCATTTCACCCACATAGCATGTGCAAAAAAGTGGAGAGGGTTACGGCAAAAATAGAATGCACTTCGTGTACAAAATGGACAATCTCTTTTGAAGTAACACAGTTTGGGATGAAAACTCATTTGTTACAAAGCAATTTCTTTTTTTTAACTTATTTCAACTCTAGACTTTTTGTGCGTTCAGTATGCACCATTCAAAGCCACATCATCAATTTTCAACCCTTTCTGACATCATTTGGTATTTTTCATGCATTTACTAATTTTTTGAGCTAAATGACCCTGAAATTGAAAAGAACTACAAATGAACTCTGAAAAGGTTGAAAGTTGGCATGATATCATCATTTCACCCACATAGCACGTGCAAAACAATTGAGAGGGTTAAGGCAAAAATAGGATGCACTTCGTGAACCAAATGGACAATCTCTTTCGAAGTAAAAGGGTTTCGGGCAAAAACTCATCTATTACAAAGACATTTCATTTTTTAAAATTTATTTCAACACCAGACTTTTTGTGTGTTCAGTATGCGCCATTCGCAGCCACATCATCAATTTTCAACCCTTTGTGACTTCATTTGGTATTTTTCATGCATTTACTAATTTTTTGAGCTAAATGACCCTGAAATTGAAAAGAACTACAAATGAACTCTGAAAAGGATGAAAGTTGGCATGGTAATATCATTTCACCCACATAGCATGTTTAAAATTTTTGAGACGGTTACGACAAAAACCGGATGCACTTCGTGTACAAAATGGACCATCTCTTTCGAAGTATGAGGGTTTCAGATGAAAACTCATGTATTACAAAGGCATTTCATTCTTTAAAACTTATTTCAACTCCATGCTTTTTGTGCGTTAGTATGCACCATTTGAACCCACGTCATCAATTGTCAACCCTTTTTGACTTCATTTGCTATTTTTCATTCATTAACTCATTTTTTTAGCTAAATGACCCTGAAATTGAAAAGAACTACAAATGAACTGTGAAAAGGTTGAAAATTGCCACGGTATCATCATTTCACCCACATAGCATGTGCAAAAAGGTTGAGAGGTTTACGGCAAAAACTGGATGCACTTCGTGTACAAAATGGACAATCGATCTCTTTCGACTTATAAGGGTTTCATACGAAAACTCATCTGTTACAAAGGCATTTCATTTTTAAATAACCTAAGAATTACCAAATTGAATATAATGATAAAACACACTAATATTAAATAGAAGAAAAAAGAATCACTAAAAAAAGAATCACTGAAAATAAATAAAGCAGAAAACAAAAAAAGTTCTCCACAAACTAGTGATTCACACAAATTTCAAATAATTCAAATTCGAAAACTAGTGGCACTAACAGAAAGTTTAAATATTTTTTCAGAGTTCATTTGTTATGCTTTTCAATTTTAGGGTCATTTAGCTCAAAGAATAAACTAATAGCAAAAAGAATGAACTAAAAAGAATCAAAATAATAATAACTAAAACTATCAAAGTATTGATTTGTTAAAAAGAATGAACTAAGTATTTAGCTGGTTGCTACAACAAACTCTAAGAATTTTCATAAAGTATTTTTTGTTAGAAACTTTAATAGAAAACTAAAAAGATTTTTATGAAAATCTAATAGCAAAAGGAATGAACTAAAAAGAATCAATTAAAATATTTTATTGCGATCAACTAAAACAAAACTATAATATTTTTCAATAGCAAAAAGAATCAACTAAAAAGCTTTTGTAAACCTCAGGTTATGATCAAAGTATAATTCTGCAAAAAATAAAAAAATGCCCTCCTAATAAGCCACCATGGACTGTATACGACTAGAAACCCAACTATATTTGGGCCAGGATGGAAGCCCACGAGGCAATTAGGCCCAACAAGGCAGATAAAGTGTTAGCCATGTACTGCGTGCTAGAGAGGAGCTCGAAAGGTAAGCCGCGGCAGCGCTTATAAAGCACTGCCAGCGCCCTTCGCTTGGCGAGGTGGGACTAAACTCCCACCACCCCGCGCCAGAGCCAGGAACAACCATTTAGTCCCGGTTGGTGGCTCCATCCGGGACTAAAGGCCCCCCTTTAGTCCCGGTCCGAACCACCAACTAGGACTAAAGGGTTGGCGGTTTCGCGCCCTTTGGGTTGCTGAAATTCACCTTTAGTCCCGGTTGGTGGCTCCAACCAAGACTAAATCCCTGGGGTATATAAGTGCGACCTTCTTCCTCTCATCCCCCAACACTCTGCCCCGACAAGTATTGCCCCGACGCTGAACACGCCTCTGCCAGGCTGCCGCGACGCCCCCCCACCACCGGCGCCACTCCCCTTCCCCATCGCCGATGCCACTCCCCTTCCCCACCGCCGGCACCACCCCCTTCCTCACCGTGGCTCCCCCCATCCATGCGACGCCACCCCCCTTCCCCACCGCCGACGCCTACCCCATTCCCCCACCGTGAGTCCTTTTTTTCCTTTTTTCATTTCATTGCATCTGTTAGGTTAATTAAGTTAGTTTAGGTCACTGTCAGTCTTAGTTTAGGTCACTTTTAGTGTTAAATATGTTATATATTGTTAGTTTAGGTTAAGTAGGTTAGTGTAAAAAAGAAGAAAAGAAGAATAATTAAGTGATTTAGGTTTTAGAGTAGATTTTCTTTTCTGTTTTGTTGCAATTTTATGCATGCAAGTATGTTAGTGTGCTATATGGATTTGGGGTAGAAAAAGCCAAGGAAACCAATGGTGGCATTAGATTTCACTTTTGTGCAAGTTTGTAAAAATGTCATTTTGTGATGAGGTGGCATTTTGTCTTTTTTGTAGGAATTATTCTGTGCATGCTTTGAAGTTTGTGTCAACATGAAAGTTCTAGCTTTTTGTGAAGACTAAGGCCTGGTGCTTTTTTTGGGCATGTTACTCCAGAAGATAAGTGGATACCTTGATGATAACATGTGTAGAAAATATTGTTGTTTGCATAGCTAGAAATATTTCAAGTGTTGGGACTGTTGTTTTCTTTCCCTGTTATGAGCATGGTTTCCAGGGTTGTGTTGCTCTTTGGTGGTTGCACCAATGGGATGAATTGTAGTGGTTGAACCCCTCTACAACTTGGTTACACAAGTTTGTTCATAGTACTTTGCATCATAGTTGTATTCCTTGTCAAAGTTGCTATTCTGTTGCAAATGGTAGCAAGTGAAAATCTTTCATTTTCACTAAGTCTGAGATTCTGTTATTATTTTCTTGTCCTGTTACTTTCATGTTAGTAAGTTTTCTATGGGGATTTAGCCCAAGCTATGAACTCGTGATTTGTAGCATTTGGGATTCTCTTAGTCCTTTAATAAGGGATTTATCAAAAATAATGCCCCCATTATGGATGTGCACAAGTTGATCCAATTTTTTCCTGATCTCATCTACGTACCCTAGCTACTAGATTCTATATGTCAAGTTGCCTTGTGTCAAAGTATTGAATATATCCATGGCTTCATTAATAGCCAGAAGTAACAGGCGCATGATGGTACGAAGGTCTTCAAAGTTGCTTTGGAACGGAGTTCCTGATAGGATAATTCTCTTTTTGGTACGAAGTTTAGCAAAGGCCTTCCAAATAGAGATATTCAGAAGGCTCTCGCTGAACTTCATACCAAAAAGCTAATTATCCTATCAGGAACTATGTTCCAAAACAACTTTGGAGAGCTTCGTACCATCATGCGCCTGTTACTTCCAGAAGCCATGGTTTTCTTGAATCCTTTAACATTAGACAACGTGACATATAGAAGGGTAGATGAGATCAGGAAAAATATGGACCATTTTCTGCACAACCAAAATGGCATCATTTTGTTAAATCCCTTAAAGGTTAAGAGAATCCGTTGTGATTCTGAACCCTGTTCCTAGCTAGGGACTAAAGGTTCCTCGTATAAAAGAAATCACAATCCAAGCATTTAAAAAATGTTAAATTTGCATAGAATTTGTTCTTGAATTATATGGACAATACCGGGGAGAGAAGGAGAAGAGGCCCTGTTCGAGATCATACGCTTCCGATAGCTGATGAGAATGAAGAAGATGACGACTCGCAATATCTGAACAATACCGGTCATGGTATGATGTTCGATGAAGACAAACAAATAGATGAAGTCCAAAACAATGATAACAAAGGAAAGTTGTTCTTCAAATAACAAACACCTCCGGATCAAGCAAATCTTCTACAAGCAGCAGGGCAGTTCGAGGCCTGGCCAAAATGTTGTCGGCTGGCGTAAAGTACAACATCGATGCCATCAAAACTAATGACGAACCTGATGAACCTAAGAAGAATGCAAAGAAGTTCATTCGTCAATGCGGAGTTATTGTTGGGGACCAAATCCTGATCTCCGATCAAGAATGGAAAAAGCCAGCAAAGGGAGATCCAAATGTTACTTTTGTTGACCATAGAGCAAAGAATCTCCTTTGGGAAACGCTCATGTCACATTTCACCCTACCCATCATTTGATAGATGCAGATTTGGAAAAAGATAAGAACAATGCTCTTAAGAAGATGGTGATATCATTCAAAAACCACAAGAAAACTATATGGGTCGCGTATGTCAATGCAGGAAAGCAGACTCCAGAATTCAAGGGAACACTCGAGAAGGCAAGATATCACTAAGAAGCTTTCGTGAACTTCAAGGAAATGGAAGTAGCTCAGGAACGGTCATGAAAAAACAAGATTAATGTCGTGAAAAAGAAGTGGCACCATAAGCTGGGGCCAGGTGGCTACGAGGTGGCCTAGCCTAAGTGGGATCTCGCTAAGCAAGATATGATGGATGCAGGGGTCACTCCAGTTACAAGGAGCTGCCCCCCCCCCAGATGCAGGGATTGGTTCTATGGGAATGGGGGACATTGGACCCAGATACATGCGATGTTTTGGAGTGGGCATGTCTTAAAGGAGTCGATGTAAGTTTACTTGTTGCAATAGAAGAGGCTTGAACGGGTGTGTTCACGCCCAACAGAGAGAACGACGAGCTTACGCGCGCCCTGAAGAATCCGGAACACCCGGGAAGAACACAAGGCAAAGGCGTTATTCCTTGGTTTGAGGGGTTTGCGGACTGGAGCATCGACTACAGAAGCCATGCGAGAAAGAAGCAGCACGAGGAGCAGAAGATCAAGCTGGAGGAGGAGCACATGAAGCAGGAAGCATACCGCCTTTGCATCATAGAATCAAAGCACGCGGAGTTGGAACTCGCTTTCAAGTGGCAGAAGCAGTAGGTCGACTCACTTAGCCAGGAAAGGGGGTCTCAACAGCGACAGCAGCTAGCGGATCAAACATTGGATAACACCGTCCCATCCATGTCGAGAAGCAGCATGGGTTCCGCCTAGGCGATGATCCACTGGATAGATAACCTGTGGATGATATCATAGATACGACAACTTGTGAGCTGCACATAAAAGTGAAGAACATGTCCATAAAGGTGGCGAACGTCTATGCTTATACAAATCCCCCTGAAGCAACCTTCCATTGCAATCTGATTCCATCTGGCTATGCTCGTGTCAGGGTTGATGAAGTGGTGGCAGGATATTCTGGGCTAGAGCTTGACATTCCTGGAGGTGACGACGAGCACACACTGGGAGAGGCCATACATCATATCATTATATGGAGAAAGGATTGCATCGCCTTTCTAAGGCCACCGACACCGCGTCATCCAGCTCCTCATCCAAGTCCGCCACCATGTCAGCCCACTCCTCCTCCTCCAAGTACAACACTACATTAGCCGACTCCTCCTCCTACAAGTCTGCCACCGTGTCAGCCCACTCCTCCTCCTCCAAGTCCAGCACCGCGTCATTCGACACCAACTCCTCCAAGTCCGGCACCGCGTCAGATGACTCCTCCTCCTCCAAGTCTGGCACCGCGTCAGCCGACTCCTTCTCCAAGTCAGGCACCACGTCACCTGTCTCCACTACCTTAGTGGGCTCCGTAGCCTCAGCAACATCAAAAGAGAGGAGCCGCAGCTAAATCGGCTAGTGTTACAACAGGAGGCAAGAATTTCAGATATGGTCCAAGCCTCAAGCCTCTTCCTAGGTTGCCTTACCACCTGACTCCCGAGGAAAACAGCCAAAGTGCAAGCCCAAGTGAAGGCCCATTTTGGACCGAAACCGCCCCCGCCGCCAAAGGAGATCATACCTGAGCATGTCATACAACACTTTATTGATAATGCTCAACCAGCTGTCAAGCATATTGACTCAGACTATGAGCGCTCTATCAAGAAGTCATATCGAGCACAAAAAAGGAGTCTAGCTCGAGCTCGAGCCAAGCAGCTGGCAAAAAATGCGGGAAAATTGTTCCCCAGCTGGGAGAACAATTAGTGCAATCGATCCCCCCGCTACGAACACATGTGAGTACCTCCGATTAGCAGCTGGTAATGACCGACGATCATAGAAGGCAAGCTACATAGGCTGATGTCACTGTAGAACAACTCCTAGGCATTGATGACTTCCCAACATTTAGATATGAGCAACTAATTGAAATATGTCTGCGACAAACCTATGGTCAAGCCTGAGCAGATCTCACTTCTATCAACGAGAATGTATGAATTGCATCAATGATACCTGAGAGTAGTAAAGACTAGCGATCGAGAGTCCCTCATGGTGAAAGTCCAGGTAGAGCATTACTACCATAAAAAAGATTTGTGGGTTGAGTATAAAGAAATGTTTCAGTTACTCAATCAAGACGCACTCGACAAATCTCTCGTCAGTTGCTATTGTCTGTAAGTGATTTATTTCTGTAATTTAAGTCTCTAGCTAGTTGTAGTCCTCATTCATTACCTATAATTATCCTCACTATATATTCTTTTATGTGGTATTATGCAGAATGAAGATGTATGAAATGAAAAAAGCTGAATGCTATGGCATTGGGTCCATCGACCCAAGTACCTTTAATGAAGATACATGGATGCGTAAATGGGAACCAAAAGACATAGAGAAAAGCTTGGTAGAGTTCTTGGTGCGACTAAATACCCAACCATAAATACTTCTTCCTTACAACTTCGGGTGAGTGACACTAACTTGTACTACAAATTCTGTTTTTGCTTACTAGATTTTAATAAGTGTAGTTGATGAGTTATATACGCACATGTCCTCTTAATTATAAAAACGTGTTGGCATGCAGTTTTCACTCCATCCTGCTAATCATTGAAGTTGACGAGGGGAAAGTTCTAGTACTGGACTCACTACTTAAAGACGATAGAGACTACACAATCGTGAGGGGGATGGTCGACAACTAATTTCAACCATTATCGAACTATATGTCGGCCTCTTTAGTACATTTCCTAATATCAACTAATTAATAACTCCTTTGTTCTTTTTTTCCCGGCGGGCAGGGCTTGAGAAAAGTTCATCAAATAGGTTGAAGGTCCATGGAAACAAAAACTGAAATGGGTGCGACCCAGGGTAATTAATTAAGTAGTACTAGCTAGCTACCATCTCTTTAATTCTAGTTGCAATACCATTATCATGCTTGATTAATTATTACCTGATTGAATTCTATTCTTGTAAAGTGCCCGAGGCAAGCGCCAGGGAATAATTTATGTGCATACTATGTTTGCGAGAACATTCGCATGATGACGTCCGAAAGGTCCAAAAGTGATAGACAACTTTGGGTACATTTGCCAAAACACTATTCACAATTCTTTTTATCATGATCTAATACATATATACACAAAACTAATATATTCATATTGATCTTCTTTTTTAATAAATATGCAAGACAGGCGGGATCAGCTCCTACCAATGGATCGCGTACGAGCAATTCAAGAGGAAATAGCGGGATTTTTGCTCGACCAAGTCATAGATCCCAAAGAAGAATACCATTACAAGCTGTAATGCCTCCATGTAATGATTTGAAAATTGTAGGAGAAATTATATATATATATATATATATATGTGTGTGTGTGTGTGTGTGTGTATGTGTGAATGGTCGTGCAAGAAATTCGATGATATATATATATGATCGGTTCTATGAGAAATTCTATTTTTATATATGCATAACGTGTACAATATGTAGTAGCGTAAAATATGTTTTAAATGAAAAAGAATTAAATGGAAAACACAAAACTAAAAATAAATAAATCATGAACCCAAAGCCCCTAAACCTTTGGTGTAACAAAACCGGGACTAAAGGCCCCCAGCCCCCCGATGCGGGTTCGTGCCACGTGATGGGCATTTGGTCCCGGTTCGTGACGAACCGACACTAAAGGGGGGACCTTTAGTCCCCACCCTTTAGTGCCGGTTGGAAAACCGGCAGTAAAGGTCCTTACGAACCAGACTATTGCCTGATTCTCCACCAGTGTGGTAGCACGGGATGTCTACAACTGATTTGGTTGGTAGGCCAGTAATATGATAGGCGTATAGTCTTTGCATCCTATTTTTGCCGGCTGTAGCTTTATTTTATTTCCTTTTCTTTTTTCAGCTAGGCATGACCCTATTTTGGGTCTAAGACCTTTGTTGGATGATTTATCTTACTTAATAAAGGGGTCGCATGCATCATCATGATGCAGAGACCGGGGGTATTCCTCCTTTTTTTAAATAAGAACTTCCTTGAAACAAATTAATTGCTAATTGGGTCAATTTTAATGGTAAAGAAATATAGGATTTCTTACATTAATTTATAAACAGAGGTTCCCGATGCAACGCGCGAGAAATCATCTAGTTACAGTACGCATCGCAACATGTTGGTGCACTCCACAACCCGACGATGCTCCTTGTGAAAATATGTAACGTAGGGTGTTTGGCTTGCCTGAGTTGTAATCAGATCTGGATCAGTTTGGCTTGGTCTCCAACGTACATAAAATTTTGTAGGTTGTTCTAAATGTGGAGATCAAGCTAATAGAGTCTAGATCACATTTCCTGTAAATTCCTTTGTCCTTTGAGCCTTTATAACACGCAACGTGTCCCTGTAAAGTGGATACGCTTCCACCAAAACTTTTGTGGTAATCAGATCCACGACTCTTCCCCATCTACGAACATGTCGCATAGCCCGTCTTCCTCCTCGACATCCCTCCCTTTTTTTCGAACCGGGATCCTCTCCTTTTCATTATAAAGCATAACAGAAATACAATGTCTTTTTTCCAAACCAGAAACAGAGAGGGAAAGAAAAGAAGCGAGTTCGGGACAATACCAGGAAACCCACCGTCTGCGCCTATCATCAGGAACACAGACTATGGGTCGAACACCTGAATTATCATCCAAAACCGCCCAGAACAAAAAACTCTAAACACACATAGTACCGCAAAAGACCCTAACAGTCCAACACAACCCAACATCAAGTATTAACAGACCCCTCTGGGTCAAGAGGCTGATAGAAGCAAGCCAACAGAACATCTTAACTCCATCTCTCCTCTAATCAGCAGTACCAGCATTATCGGATCACCATTCCTCCCACCTATCTCCTTCATCAACATGTTCACTTGATTCTGGCATTAGTGGCCTGCACAACAGCAACATTTGCGACGCATTGTCCTTCAACATCTCTGCGCCCTTCTTGGTTGCCTCAACCATCCCAGGTTTCTGCAGACCCGCCCAGTATTGGATAAATGCACAAGTTGTGAAAACAATTTCAAACGGAGTATTGGTCCACTTTTTCTCAAAAGCGGCATGATTACGAGCCAACCACATTTCCCAGCAAATTACTGTTAGGGCAACAATATATATCTCATTAAAATTAGGTAAGAAAGCATGAATCCATGCATAGAATTTCCAAATAGAATTAGGACCACCGTCAATTCCTAGCATTGCACCCACCATCCTCCAAACCACCATGGCTACAGGGCAGAGGAACATCAAATGTTGGGCAGACTTCGGATGTTCACAAAAAGAACAACTCAGATCCCCATGCCAATGTCTTTTTTTCAAGTTATCCCTAGTTAAGATAGAATCTTCGTAGAGTTGCCACATAAAAATTTGAAGTTTTAAAGGAATTTTCGCCCCCCCCCCCATATCCATTTATAACTGAAACATCTTCCTCTCCCATCTTGAGAACTATCAAGTTTCCAGTAGATCACATCAAGTTTGGTAGTGTATTCTTGAGAACTATCAAGTTTCTAGTAGATCACATCTTCCTCTCCCATATTAATATTCTTCAACACATATCTTTTTAACTCATCCCATTTTTGTAGCATTTCATTGGAAAGCCTCCTTCTAAAAGAAGAGCTATGATTCATATTATTTATCTTATCCACAATACAGTTTTGATCCACACAAATATCAAACAGATCAGGAAATCTAGCTTTTAAGGTGAAGTTATCACCCAAATCATCTATCCAAAGGCTAGCAATATTCCCTTTATTTAATTTGATACCTCTACCAGCCATATAGTATTCTTTGACTTTCAGCAGTGCTTTCCAGCAAGCTGAATCATTAGATTTCTGCTTAACCATAGTCACTGACGACCTTCTGAGATATTTAACTTTCACAATGTCTTGCCATAGCCCCTCTTTTTTTTCTAATTTCCACCACCATTTTGTCAGAAGGCTTATATTCCGTTTTCTTAAGTCCTTCACCCAAGACCCCCTTTTGCTTTGGATATGCATACCCGCCCCCATTTCACCATGTGATAGCTTCTTTTCTTACCATTGCAATGCCAAAATAATTTTCTCCTATGTTTCTCCCATCTTTCCAGAGTAGACTTACTTATCATGAACATGGACATGTAATAAGAGAGTATGTGTGATAAGACAACGTTAAACTAGACAAGGTTTCGCTAATCCAGGATTCCCCATGGTTAGTAAATTTGTCATCCACAAACAACCAGTCACTCCCTTTAAGGCTAGCATAGCTAACTAGAACACCCAGATACTTAATGGGAAAACTCCCTATCTCAGAGTTAAACATCTCAGCATGGTTTCTCATAGTCTCATCATTAGCACCAACTGAAAATATCTCACTTTTCATAAAATTAATTTTCAATCTCGACAGGACTTCAAAGAAATATAACAACAATTTGATATTAAGTGCATCTCTTGGATTATCTTCAAAGCATAAGATGGTATCATCCGTATACTGCAAGATAGCAACCCCATGTGCTACCAAATCAGCTTCCAAGCCTGTAAAAAGGCCATTTTCCCGAGCCTTAAGAACCATTTTAGTCACGCAATCGGCTGTCAGATTAAACAGGAATGGGGAAAGGGGATCACCCTGTCTCACCCCTTTGGCACTTTGAAAGTATTCTCCTACTTCATCATTCAGTTTCAACTGACTGTGTCCCCCACCAGAATTTTCCTAATCCATTCAATCCACTGCAAGATAGCAACCCCATGACACTCTAACAAAAAATTCTAGTTTACTTTGTCATATGCTTTCTCAAAATCGAGCCTAAGCACAATCCCAGTTTTTTTTCGAGCATAAGAATGATGTGGGATCTCATGGAGTGACATAATCCCATCCATAATATCTCTTACTTTTATAAAAGCATTTTGGTGTCTACTAAATAGAATATCAGCAAAAGTTTCAAGTCTGATAGTAAGCATCTAAGAAGACAAATATTCTGAATTGTTGGATTTTATCAGCCCCAATCACCTTGGGAAGTAAAGTGATAATACCATAGTTGAGCCTATCCACATAAAGTTTATTTTCATAGAACCATTCATAGAGCAACATCACATCATTTTTCACAACACCCCAACAGTATTGAAAAAATCGATTGGAATATTATTAGGACCAGGGGCTTTGTTCTGCTTCATAGAGAATAAAGCATTTTTAATTTTAGTATCCGAGAAAGGTCTCAAGAGGATAAAGTTGTCTATATAAGTCAATTTTTCCTATTCTTCCCACATATTACTATCTATCCCACACAAATTTCTAGGCGCAGGGCCAAAGATTTCTTTATTAAAATCAATGGCATGTTTAAGTAGGTTCTTGTTCCCTTCAATAACCATATCTCCGCAGCTAAGAGAAAAAATTGTATTTCTACTTCTCCTACCATTCATAGTCCTGTGGAAATACTCAGTATTGCTATCTCCCTTAAGTAGCCACTTGTCATGAGACTTTTGCAGCCATGATACTCCCTCTTCTATTAAGAGATTATTTAATTCGACCGAAAGTTCAACTTTCTTGCAATAAAGCTCAAGTGTTAAAGTATCTGTCTCTTGCATATTTTTCTAGATGTCCGAGCTCCTCTCTCAACCACTTCCTTCTTTTTCAAGCCTTACCAAAATTGTTCGACCCCGGGCCTTTAAAGAAGCTTTTGAACCTTTTTTAACTTGATATTCATAATGTCAATAGGATTTCCCGAATACATAGGTCTCAACCATATTTTGGCCACAAGAGATAAGAAATTAGGATTTTGCAACCAATTTAAGTCGAATTTGAATCCCCTATTTTTAGTAAGAATGGGGGCATTATCATCAGTATTTAAAATCAAAGGACAATGATATGAGATCTCTCTCACTATCTTCCTAACAAAATTAAAGGGATACAAACATTCCTAGGAATTAGACATAAGCACCCTGTCCAGCTTTTCTAGGGTTGGATTTTGCTCATTGTTAGACCAGGTATACTGACCACCACTCATATCAACTTCTAAGGAGAAAGAATTGATAATGGAATTAAATAGGTCTAAAGAATGACCCAATTTGGTCCTTTTATTTTTCTCATTCGTAAATCTCAAGATATTAAAGTCTCCCCCAATTATATACGGACATAAAATATTTCCACACATATTTGAAAGTTCTGTAAGGAATTCCACCTTATATTCTTCATGTGCAGAGCCATAAACCACCATTATGCAACAATTAGTTTTCATAAATCTATCCCACAACTCAAGCTTCATGATATACTTGCCTGCCACACAATTTTTGATATTGAAGATATTATTCTTGAGCCCACAAACTATGCCCCCAGATTCCAATTTCAACAAAAATTATCCCCATGATCAAATTTCCTCAAGAATTTAGAGGAAAAGTCATTTTTCATTGTTTCCTAAATGCCTATAAAGTCAAGCTTAAAGTCTTTAATGAAATCAGCCAAATATGTTGCCATACCTCTCTTGCCAATCCCCCTACAGTTCCGAAAGAGATAAATCATTTTTTCTTATGTTTTGGGGATTGAGTTTTGTTGCCAGGTTTACCAGGATCCATGGTCTTACCTGCGACTCCACTCAACTTTTGATTCTGACTTCTAGTCAAAGGCTTGGAGATCACCACATTAACTTTCTTTTTTTTTCTTTTTTCCTAGATTTGACAATTTTAAAGCCTTCCTCATCCAGGTCCCCCTCATCCCCCAAGAACTGTTTAGAGGAGATGATTCTCCCGGAGCATTAGTAATCAACAACATTTTCTCTTGCTGTTTTTCATTGTTATTAATTTTCTTAGCAATATTGGCTCTAGATTTCACAAACTCTCTAATAACATCAATAACAGCAAAATTATCATCAGGAATATTCACTCCCATTTGCGTAGCAATGGAAATGATTTCCATTTTCGAAAGAACATCAAATGAATTGCCAGGGAGTATTTCATTACCTTGCAGGTTCCTCTTCTTAGCCATCTTCTCAGCCCTAACGCCCAGGTGTTCCATATTGATCCCAGTTGTCCTCTTGCTAGATCTAGTCTGCACTTCGTCTATAGCAGGAGGGGTAGGTATTACATCCATAATTTCAATGGATGTGACAGGGGACTTCACAGAGTAAGCCTGATCTTTTTTCTGACAAGAATTGTCATCATGCTCAAGCTCAGTCACAATAGGCTGTCCAACACAAGCATCCCGATAAGAAGAATTTTTTGCAAATGACACGACTCGGAATAATTTGCATCGAATTCACCACAATCTTATCATAATAGATGATTTCAGGGGACACATTTCTTTTTCCCTCAACTGATTCTTCTCTGCTTCAGCAGCCATAGCATCTATAAGTAACATATTATCCACTTCTTCACTCTCGTCCTCTGATTGGATCTCATCACTATTGTTATGGTTATTTTCACTTTCCTCAGTTTCTTTTAAAGGTTCCAAGCTCATATTCTTCACACTTTTCCCTCCAGCCATACCAGGGGGAGCCGAAGACTCCTCCATAGTAGATGAGGATGCAATTTGCCCTTCTGGGCGCTTGTTCTCGTTAAGTCTAGCCCTTTTTGGGGAGGTCCCCCCTTAAGTCTCCAGTTGCACATTCACTTTTTCCTTTTGTGGGTTTTTCACAAGGATCTTGTCTAGAGAGAAGAAAAAATCATAGAAATGCCCCCCAACACTCCCTCTACTGAAGCAGGGATATCTTCAGCATCTCTGCATCCAATTTTATCCTCACAGACTCAAGTCTGTTGATGGTAGCTTTATTAATTTCCAAAGTCACCCCAACCAAATACCCCACATAAGCAATATTTTTCTCATGCCTTTTGTCCAGAGGGATATTACTAACGTTGACCCAAGCAACCTTAAGTATACCCTTGGCACCCGCTGATTCAGACCATTTCCTTAGATTTATAACTGCACCGCAGCTTTGAACATTCATACTCTCAGCAAAGCAAGCCTTATCTACATCTCTAAGTGAAGGAAATCTCATCACAAACGTATTTGGACCAATGGATCTAGCAGAGCATCTCCAGTTTGTGTTAATATAAGCATTGAAGAATTCTTCTAGCTGCCTCCCAGAAGTGTGCCCTTCCACAACATATATTACAATGAATCTATTCCTGTTTATGGTCAAATTTGGGGTTCTGTGGTCATGAATGTACAAGAAACCCCTCGCTCTAGCTTGAAAACCACACACTGGAGCCACACAATCCCAAGGAATAACAGTATTGCAAACATGGGCTAGGTGACCATGATTACTGCATCTACCACAAACTGCACGCGGACAATAGACAGGCAGATGCCCAAATTCTTTGCAAGTAACGCAAACCTCAGCACCTCCCACTAGTGGGGATGCATTCCTCTTGTCGGGTGTGGGATGACGGCGCTCTTGAGCTTGATAGGCGCCTTGTTGCTGTCGTAGATCTTGTTGTTGTCGACCGCCCACACCTCCACCAGCCACGATATTGTTGCTGTTGTCGCCCCACTTCTCAGATCCGCGGCCACCCCCTTGCGTCTCCATAGCCGCCGATTCCCACCATGCCTTGCCGGATGATCCGTGGCGCGGATCCATGGTGGATGAATTTTGGCCACCGTCGTCGTTGTCGGGCATCCACACCAGGTTGCTATCGGGACCCCGATCCTAAGCCATAGGAATCCAGCCTGTAACACATCGCATCTCTTTGCGGTCTCACGCACGGTTATCCCCACGGCTGCAGCCTTACCTTAGCCGGGACCGTTTGCGCCTTTTGACTCGCGTATGCAATTGTGTCGCTAGCAATCCAATGACAAAGAACCCGGATCGACATGGCTAGTCATAGACCAAAGTGGCAGTTTCGCACAGGGACAAGCATACATGACCCAGCAAAGCAGGTGTCGGTCACCAGCGAATGTAGACGAGTCGTAGCAAGCTACAAGGACTCTATTACATCGCGTGACATTTCCCCAACGGGGACAGACACAACAGCTAAGAAGGACACATGCCGGTCAACCAATGTGTCCGGAGCAGTAGCGAACTACCATGGCTCATTTGATCACAAAGGGGCATTTCCCTGTAAGGAATGCTACTAAAGCCTACGGCTAGGTAATCGAACCCCATACATATCAAGTATGACACACATATGCATGGCATACTGATATGTATAGATACATCAATGGCATCACAACATAACCATACACATACAAGCTTTATTTAAAAGGCTCAGGAGAGCCTCACACATAATATTACACAGTAGGGGTCTCACGACCCATCATAACAGTCATTCAAGTTACAAGCCAGCGGAAGTAATTAAACTGTCTGAGTACAGACAGATGAAACTAGAAGACACATGGCCTGACTATACTACAGACCCACCCTAGGGCCAAATCGTAGCTGGGATACCAGCTACTCGTCGTCGTCGACGTCTAGGTAGAACCCTCCATTGGGGTCATTAACAACCTCTGCAACAAATTATTAAGCAACGTGAGTACAGGGGTACTCAGCAAGACTTTAGGATAACTATCTACTCATGCAATGTATCAATAAGGAATTGTGGGGTTTCATGCGGAAAGCCAGCATTTGACTCGTGGCTAGACAACTTGCATTTTTAAATAATTTTGACAACATTGATTTCTCGCACACGAGTCCACTAACACCACAACAATACTCCATAGTGGAATCATTCCGTCTCCATACGGAAATGCCGTCCACGACACTCACGCTTATCTTGACAATTTTATGAGTAGCCATTAAAGTAATCTATGAACAACATATGTCTCCAAGTAGTCCATATCCGCGGACGCGGCTATTCGAATAGATCATAACCCTGCAGGGGGGTTCTTCTTCACACACGCTCTCGCCACTTATCGCCATGTGCACGTCTTGCACCTTGGCAACCTTCAAGCGGAAGCCCAGCGAGGGAGTCGGCCACGACCGTTAACCACGCTAATACTTAGTCCAGGTCTATCGCCTATCTGAGGGTAACCCGCACGGAAGTCCGGCCGAGGTTTCCGCCATGGCCCCAAATGATGTGTGCAGGGTTCCCAAGCCCACCATTCGGGTGCCACTTGGTACACCGTGCCACTGCCTACCGCATCACAGCCCACCTCTCAGGTCAGCGCTCTGCACGGCCTCCAGCATGACTATAAACACCAGAAACTACTTGCAACTCCTGGACCGAGTACTAAGCCATTAATAAGTCAAGAGGGTCAATTAAGTATCCCAATGTGTGGTAGTATCTAGTCTTGGATTACATACACAGAACTCAGTTCCTAAGGATGGTTCCAATGAAACAACCTCGCATGTACTCCTACATGGCCTTTCATCGATACCTTTACCAAATCAGGTTCAACACACAACCTTTACTTACTGAACACATTCTTGTTGGAATTATGCCCTAGAGGCAATAATAAATATACTTATTATTATAATTCCTGTATCAAGATAATCGTTTATTATGTTTATTATCCATGCTATAATTGTATTGAATGAGGACTTATATGCATGTGTGGATACATAGACAAAACACTGTCCCTAGCAAGCCTCTAGTTGGCTAGCCATTTTATCAAAGATAGTCAGTGTCTTCTGATTATAAACAAGGTGTTCTTGTTTGATAACTAGATCACGTCATTAGGAGAATCACGTGATGAACTAGACCCAAACTAATAGACGTAGCATGTTGATCATGTCATTTTGTTGCTACTGTTTTCTGCGTGTCAAGTATTTGTTCCTATGACCATGAGATCATATAACTCACTGACACCGGAGGAATACTTTGTGTGTATCAAACGTCGCAACGTAACTGGGTGACTATAAAGATGCTCTACAGGTATCTCCGAAGGTGTTCGTTGAGTTAGTATGGATCGAGACTGGGATTTGTCACTCCGTGTGACGGAGAGGTATCTCGGGGCCCACTCGGTAATACAACATCACACACAAGCCTTGCAAGCAATGTGACTTAGTGTAAGTTGCAGGATCTTGTATTACGGAACGAGTAAAGAGACTTGCCGGTAAACGAGATTGAAATAGGTATGCGGATACTGACGATCGAATCTCGGGCAAGTAACATACCGAAGGACAAAGGGAATGACATACGGGATTATATGAATCCTTGGCACTGAGGTTCAAACGATAAGATCTTCGTAGAATATGTAGGATCCAATATGGGCATCTAGGTCCCGCTATTGGATATTGACCGAGGAGTCTCTCGGGTCATGTCTACATAGTTCTCGAACCCGCAGGGTCTGCACACTTAAGGTTCGACGTTGTTTTATGCGTATTTGAGTTATATGGTTGGTTACCGAATGTTGTTCGGAGTCCTGGATGAGATCACGGACGTCACGAGGGTTTCCGGAATGGTCCGGAAACGAAGATTGATATATAGGATGACCTCATTTGATTACCGGAAGGTTTTCGGAGTTACCAGGAATGTACCGGGAATGACGAATGGGTTCCGGGAGTTCACCGGGTGGGGGGCAACCCACGCCGGGGAAGCCCATAGGCCTTGGGGGTGGCGCACCAGCCCTTAGTGGGCTGGTGGGACATCCCAAGAAGGCCCTATGCGCCATAGGAAGAAAATCAAAGAGAAAAAAAAGAGGAGGTTGGAAAAGGGGGAAGGACTCCTCCTTCCAAACCTAGTTGGACTTGGTTTGGAAGGGGAGGGTTGCCCCCCTTGGCTCAGCCGAAGTCCTTGGGGGTCGTTGGACCCCAAGGCAAGGCTCCCCCTCTTCCCCCTATATATACGGAGGTTTTAGGGCTGATTTGAGACGACTTTTCCACGACAGCCCGATCACATACCTCCACGGTTTTCCCTCTAGATCGCATTTCTGTGGAGCTCGGGCGGAGCCCTACTGAGATAAGATCACCACCAACCTCCGGAGCTCCGTCACGCTGCCGGAGAACTCTTCTACCTCTCCGTCTCTCTTGCTGGATCAAGAAGGCCGAGATCATCGTCGAGCTGTA
Source organism: Hordeum vulgare subsp. vulgare (assembly GCF_904849725.1). Lineage (NCBI taxonomy): Eukaryota > Viridiplantae > Streptophyta > Magnoliopsida > Poales > Poaceae > Hordeum > Hordeum vulgare. Next base: position 90,203,591 of record NC_058518.1, read on the forward strand.
CGTGTGCTGAACGCGGAGGTGCGGTCCGTTCGGCACTAGATCGTGGGACTGATCGCGGGACGGTTCGCGGGGCGGATCGAGGGACGTGAGGATGTTCCACTACATCAACCGCGTTCACTAATACTTCTGATGTACGGTCTACAAGGGTACGTAGATCACACATCCCCTCTCATAGATGGACATCACCATGATAGGTCTTCGTGCGCGTAGGAAATTTTTTGTTTCCCATGCGACGTTCCCCAACAGTGGCATCATGAGCTAGGTTCATGCGTAGATGTCTTCTCGAGTAGAACACAAAAGTTTTTGTGGGCGGTGATGTGCGTTTTTCTGCCCTCCTTAGCCTTTTCTTGATTCCGCGGTATTGTTGGATCGAAGCGGCTCGGACCGACATTACTCGTACGCTTACGAGAGACTGGTTTCATCGCTACGAGTAACTCCGTTGCTCAAAGATGACTGGCGGGTGTTAGTTTCTCCAACTTTAGTTGAATCAGATTTGACCGAGGAGGTCCTTGGATGAGGTTAATTAGCAACTCATATATCTCCGTTGTGGTGTTTGCGTAAGTAAGATGCGATCCTACTAGATACCCATGGTCACCACGTAAAACATGCAACAACAAAATTAGAGGACGTCTAACTTGTTTTTGCAGGGTATGCTTTTGATGTGATATGGCCAACGATGTGATGTGATATATTGGATGTATGAGATGATCATGTTGTAATAGATAATATCGACTTGCACGTCGATGGTACGGCAACCGGCAGGAGCCATAGGGTTGTCTTTATACTAATGTTTGTGCTTGCAGATGCGTTTACTATTTTGCTTGGATGTAGCTTTAGTAGTAATAGCATGAGTAGCACGACAACCCCGATGGCGACACGTTGACGGAGATCATGGTGTGGCGCTGGTGACAAGAAGATCGTGCCAGTGCTTTGGTGATGGAGATCAAGGAGCACGTGATGATGGCCATATCATGTCACTTATGAATTGCATGTGATGTTAATCCTTTTTATGCACCTTATTTTGCTTAGAACGACGCTAGCATTATGAGGTGATCTCTCACTAAAATTATCAAGACGAAATTGTGTTCTCCCCGACTGTGCACCGTTGCTACAGTTCGTTGTTTCGAGACACCACGTGATGATCGGGTGTGATAGACTCAACGTTCACATACAACGGGTACAAAACAGTTGCGCACGCGGAACACTCGGGTTAAGCTTGACGAGCCTAGCATGTGCAGACATGGCCTCGAAACACATGAGACCGAAAGGTCGATCATGAATCATATAGATGATATGATTAGCATAGGGATGCTTACCACTGAAACTATGCTCAACTCACGTGATGATCGGACTTGAGCTAGTGTAAGTGGATCATGAAGCACTCAAATGACTAGAGATATGTACTTTTCGAGTGGGAGTTTAGCGAGTAATTTGATTAAGTTAAACTCTAATTATCTTGAACATAGTCTAAGTCCACTTTGAATATATTTGTGTTGTAGATCATGGCTCACGCGACAGTCACCCTGAATTTTAATACGTTCCTAGAGAAAGCTAAGTTGAAAGATGATGGAAGCAACTTTGTAGACTGGGCTCGTAATCTTAAGCTAATCTTACAAGCTGGGAAGAAGGATTATGTCCTTAATGTTGCGCTAGGAGATGAACCACCCGCTACGGCTGATCAGGATGTTAAGAACGCTTGGTTAGCACGTAAGGAGGACTACTCAGTAGTTCAATGTGCAGTCTTGTATGGCTTAGAGCAGGGACTTCAACGTTGCTTTGAGCGTCATGGAGCATTTGAGATGTTCTAGGAGTTGAAGTTTATCTTTCAGAAGAACGCCCGGATCGAGAGGTATGAGACCTCCGATAAATTCTATGCTTGCAAGATGGAGGAGAACTCGTCTGTCAGTGAACATGTGCTCAAAGTGTCTGGGTACTCAAACCGTCTAGCTGAGCTGGGGATTGAACTCCCGCAAGAAGCTATCACTGACAGAATCCTTCAATCACTGCCGCCAAGCTATAAAGGCTTTGTGTTGAACTACAACATGCAAGGGATGAACAAGTCTCCCGGCGAGTTGTTTGCGATGCTGAAAGTCGCAGAGTCTGAACTCCGTAAAGAGCATCAAGTGTTGATGGTGAATAAGATCACTAGTTTCAAGAGAAACGGCAAAGGCAAGAAGGGTAATTCGAAGAAGAGCGGCAAGCCTGTTGCCAATCCGACGAAGAAACCCAAAGCTAGACCTAAGCCTGAAACAGAGTGTTACTATTGCAAGGGTATGGGTCACTAGAAGCGCAATTGCCCCAAGTATCTGGCTGATAAGAAGGCGGGCAAAGAAAAATCAGGTATATTTGATATACATGTTATTGATGTGTACTTAACCGGCTCTCGTAGTAGTGCCTGGGTATTCGATATCGGTTCTGTTGCTCATATTTGCAACTCGAAACAGGAACTGCGGAATAGACGAAGGCTAGCGAAAGATGAAGTGACGATGCGCGTAGGAAATGGTTCCAAGGTTGATGCAATCGCCGTCGGCACAGTTTCACTTCAGTTACCATCAGGATTAGTTATGAACTTGAATCATTGTTATTTAGTGCATGCGTTGAGCATGAACATTATATCTGGATCTTGTTTATTGCGAGACGGTTACTCTTTTAAGTCAGAGAATAATGGTTGTTCTCTTTCTATGAGTAACATCTTTTGTGGTCATGCACCCAATGTGAGAGGATTGTTCATATTGATTCTTGATAGTGATACACACATACATAACATTGAGACCAAAAGAGTTAGAGTTAACAATGATAGCACCATATTTTTGTGGCACTGCCGCTTAGGTCATATTGGTGTAAAGCGCATGAAGAAACTCCATGCCGATGGACTTTTGGAGTCACTTGACTTTGATTCACTTGACACGTGCGAACCATGCCTCATGGGCAAGATGACTAAAACTCCGTTCTCCGGAACAATGGAGCGTGCAAGTGACTTATTGGAAATCATACATACCGATGTGTGTGGTCCGATGAGCGTAGAGGCACGCGGCGGATATCGTTATTTTCTCACCTTCACTGACTATTTGAGTAGATATGGTTATGTCTACTTAATGAGGCACAAGTCTGAAACATTTGAAAAGTTCAAGCAATTTCAGAGTGAAGTTGAAAATCATCGTAACAAGAAGATCAAGTTCCTACGGTCTGATCGTGGGGGTGAATATCCGAGTTTCGAGTTTGGTGCTCACTTAAGACAATGTGGAATTGTTTCACAGTTGACACCGCCTGGAACACCACAGCGTAATGGTGTGTCCGAACGTCGTAATCGTACTTTATTAGAGATGGTGCGATCTATGATGTCTCTTACCGATTTGCCGTTACCGTTTTGGGGTTATGCATTAGAAACAGCTGCATTCACTTTAAATAGGGCACCATCAAAATCCGTTGAGACGACACCATACGAACTGTGGTATGGCAAAAGGCCAAAGTTGTCGTTTCTTAAAGTTTGGGGATGTGATGCTTATGTCAAAAAGCTTCAGCCTGAAAAGCTGGAACCCAAAGAGGAAAAGTGCATCTTCATAGGTTACCCAAAAGAGACAGTTGGGTACACCTTCTATCTCAAATCCGAGGGCAAAGTGTTTGTTGCTAAAAACGGAGCTTTTCTCGAGAAGGAGTTTCTCTCGAGAGAATTGAGTGGGAGGAAGATAGAACTTGATGAGGTTGTCAAACCTCTCATCCCTCTGGATGGTGGCGCGGGGCAAGGGGAAACCTCTGTCGTTGCGACACCGGTTGAGGAGGAAGTTAATGATGATGATCATGAAACTCCGGTTCAAGTTTCTGTCGAACCACGCAGGTCGACGAGACCACGTGCTGCTCCAGAGTGGTACGGTAATCCCGTCTTGTCAATCATGTTGTTAGACAACAATGAACCTGCAAATGATGAAGAAGCAATGGTGGGCCCAGATTCCAACAAATGGCTAGAAGCCATGAAGTCCGAGATAGGATCCATGTATGAGAACAAAGTGTGGACTTTGGAAGTACTACCTCAGGGCCGCAAGGCTATTCAGAACAAATGGATCTTTAAGAGGACGACCGACGCTGACGGTAATGTGACCGTTTATAAAGCTCGACTTGTGGCAAAGGGTTTTTCACAAGTTCAAGGAGTTGACTACGATGAGACATTCTCACTCGTAGCGATGCTTAAGTCCGTTAGAATCATGTTAGCAATAGCTGCATTTTTCGATTATGAAATCTGGCAGATGGATGTCAAAACGGCGTTCCTTAACGGTTTCCTTAAGGAAGAGTTGTATATGATGCAACCCGAAGGTTTTGTCAATCCTAAGAATGCTAACAAGGTGTGCAAGCTCCAGCGATCCATTTATGGACTGGTGCAAGCATCTCGGAGTTGGAACAAACGCTTTGATGAGGTGATCAAAGCATTTGGGTTTATACAAGTGGTTGGAGAATCTTGTATTTACAAGAAAGTGAGTGGGAGCTCTGTGGCGTTTCTAATATTATATGTGGATGACATATTGCTGATTGGAAACAACGTAGAGTTTTTGGAGAGCATAAAGGATTACTTGAATAAAAGTTTCTCTATGAAGGTCCTAGGAGAAGCTGCTTACATTCTAGGCATTAAGATCTACAGGGATAGATCAAAACGCGTGATAGGACTTTCACAAAGCACATACCTTGATAAAGTTTTGAAGAGGTTCAAAATGGAACAGTCCAAGAAAGGGTTCTTGCCAGTTTTACAAGGTACGAGATTGAGTATGACTCAGTGCCCAGCAACTGATGAGGATAGAGAGCATATGAGCACCGTCCCCTATGCTTCAGCCATAGGTTCTATCATGTATGCAATGCTGTGCACTAGACCGGACGTTAGCCTAGCCATAAGTATGGCAGGCAGGTTCCAGAGTAATCCAGGAGTGGATCACTGGACGGCGGTCAAGAATATCCTGAAGTACCTGAAAAGGACTAAGGAGATGTTTCTCGTGTATGGAGGTGACGAAGAGCTCGCCATAAAGGGTTACGTCGATGCAAGCTTTGACACAGATCCGGACGACTCTAAGTCGCAAACCGGATACGTATTTATTCTTAATGGGGCTGCGGTAAGCTGGTGCAGTTCCAAGCAAAGCGTCATAGCAGATTCTACATGTGAAGCGGAGTACATGGCTGCGTCGGAGGCGGCTAAGGAGGGTGTCTGGATGAAGCATTTCATGACAGATCTTGGAGTCGTGCCAACTGCACTGAATCCAATAAGCTTGTTCTGTGACAACACGGGTGCCATTGCCCTAGCAAAGGAACCACGGTTTCACAAGAAGTCCAGACACATCAAACGACGCTTCAACCTCATCCGCGACTACGTCGAAGGGGAGGACGTAAATATATGTAAAGTGCACACGGATCTGAATGTAGCAGACCCACTGACTAAACCTCTTCCACGGGCAAAGCATGATCAACACCAGAACTGTATGGGTGTTAGATTTATTACAATGTAATTCGCATGATGATGTGAGGGCTTGATTATTGACTCTAGCGCAAGTGGGAGACTGTTGGAATTATGCCCTAGAGGCAATAATAAATATACTTATTATTATAATTCTTGTATCAAGATAATCGTTTATTATCCATGCTATAATTGTATTGAATGAACACTCATTTACATGTGTGGATACATAGACAAAACACCGTCCCTAGCAAGCCTCTAGTTGGCTAGCCAGTTGATCAAAGATAGTGAGTGTCTTTTGATTATAAACAAGGTGTTCTTGCTTGATAACTGGATCACGTCATTAGGAGAATCACGTGATGAACTAGACCCAAACTAATAGACGTAGCATGTTGATCGTGTCATTTTGTTGCTACTGTTTTCTGCGTGTCAAGTATTTGTTCCTATGACCATGAGATCATATAACTCACTGACACCGGAGGAATACTTTGTGTGTATCAAACGTCGCAACGTAACTGGGTGACTATAAAGATGCTCTACAGGTATCTCCGAAGGTGTTCGTTGAGTTAGTATGGATCGAGACTGGGATTTGTCACTCCGTGTGACGGAGAGGTATCCTGGGGCCCACTCGGTAATACAACATCACACACAAGCCTTGCAAGCAATGTGACTTAGTGTAAGTTGCGGGATCTTGTATTACGGAACGAGTAAAGAGACTTGCCGGTAAACGAGATTGAAATAGGTATGCGGATACTGACGATCGAATCTCGGGCAAGTAACATACCGAAGGACAAAGGGAATGACATACGGGATTATATGAATCCTTGGCACTGAGGTTCAAACGATAAGATCTTCGTAGAATATGTAGGATCCAATATGGTCATCCAGGTCCCGCTATTGGATATTGACCGAGGAGTCTCTCGGGTCATGTCTACATAGTTCTCGAACCCGCAGGATCTGCACACTTAAGGTTCGACGTTGTTTTATGCGTATTTGAGTTATATGGTTGGTTACCGAATGTTGTTCGGAGTCCCGGATGAGATCACGGACGTCACGAGCGTTTCCGGAATGGTCTGGAAACAAAGATTGATATATAGGATGACCTCATTTGATTACCGGAAGGTTTTTGGAGTTACCGGGAATGTACCGGGAATGACGAATGGGTTCCGGGAGTTCACCGGGGGGCAACCCACCCCGGGGAAGCCCATAGGCCTTGGAGGTGGCGCACCAGCCCTTAGTGGGCTGGTGGGACAGCCCAAGAAGGCCCTATGCGCCATAGGAAGGAAATCAAAGAGAAAAAAAAGAGGAGGTGGGAAAAGGGGGAAGGACTCCTCCTTCCAAACCTAGTTGGACTCGGTTTGGAAGGGGAGGGTTGCCCCCCTTGGCTCGGCCGAAGTCCTTGGGGGTCCTTGGACCCCAAGGCAAGGCTCCCCCTCTTCCCCCTATATATACGGAGGTTTTAGGGCTGATTTAAGACGACTTTTCCACGGCAGCCCGACCACATACCTCCACGGTTTTTCCTCTAGATCGCGTTTCTGCGGAGCTCGGGCGGAGGCCTGCTGAGATAAGATCACCACCAACCTGCGGAGCACCGTCACGCTGCCGGAGAACTCTTCTACCTCTCCGTCTCTCTTGTTGGATCAAGAAGGCCGAGATCATCGTCGAGTTGTACGTGTGCTGAACGCGGAGGTGCCGTCCGTTCGGCACTAGATCGTGGGACTGATCGCGGGACGGTTCGTCGGGCGGATCGAGGGACGTGAGAACGTTCCACTACATCAACCGCGTTCACTAACGCTTCTGCTGTACGGTCTACAAGGGTACGTAGATCACACATCCCCTCTCGTAGATGGACATCACCATGATAGGTCTTCGTGCGCGTAGGAAAATTTTTGTTTCCGATGCGACGTTCCCAACAATTCTCACAATTCTGTTCATCACCCAGATGACAGACCATACACAACTCTAAGCATAGCATGCATAGCAGGATAAGGCACAACTTGGCTCAAGCATCTACCAGGTATGCTAGGTTGCAAGTTCAGCTATTTATTGTGACAAAGACAGGTCATGCAACGGAAGTGGGCTCAACTAACGTGGCAAAAGCATTGGAAGCATTTGATCCTAATGCAATAAGTAAGTGCAGGAGCGAGAACATGGGATTTATCGGGATGATCAAAATGGTTGCTTGCCTTGTTGCTCAGTAGAGGGACAATATCCGTTAGTCGGATATACGGTGGAATCCGGAGGAGCGGAGCCTACCGATAGAAATGACATCAATCAATAACAATCATGTGCAACAAAATGATGCATGAGCATGGCATGAAGATGCATGGTAGTATGCTAATGTAGCTACCATCATTAGGTTGAAGTGGATTTGAATCAGATTCAAATATTACTTCAAACGAGGTATTCTCGAATACCATTTTAATTGATTCGACCTGATGCTCAGATCAACTTGTTTTTAACATGCATGGGAATGTTATGTTAAATTGTTGGTTGTGATTGAACAATGTTTGATCATAGCATTTGAAGTGGAGTTCAAATGATTTTCAAATTCCAACTCCAAAGCATTTATTAAATTTAACCTATTCATTATTCTACATGTTTGGTCCAGAAACATTTTCAAACATGTTTGAAAATGACATATTCATATTCCTTGGATTTTTTGATACTTTTTCATATATAAATTATTTTCACTGGAGTTATAGATTAATTTCTATGATTTTTAGAAGTTTTGGGCATTTTCTGGAATTCTTTTAAATCAGAAAAACTACTTATTGCGTCAGGCCCACGTCAGCGTGGCGTCAGCCGTCGGCCGACCTGGTCAGGTCAAACCCGACAGGGGGGACCCATTGGTCAGCCTCATAGGGATAATCCCGCGCTGACCAGCCCCTGATTGCGTTTGACTTGTGCCTGGGGCCTGCTGTCAGCGACTGCTTAAAGTTTAAACCGGCAGATTAGTGAGGCCAGGTCAGATCCTGCCGGAATTGACCGGCGGCGACCAGATCCGCGGCGGATCTCTGCTGGAGAGTCGCCGGAGTTAGTTGTGGTGCTCGGGATCGAGGTCCGAGAGCACTCGGAGGATCCCCAGGCTCGGCCTCATCCAGTACTGGCCTCAGGGAGGACTGGGGAGGACCGGAGGTCACCGGCGACGAGCTGAGGCGACGGCCGGAGCTCGGGCTCGTCGGTCCAGTGGCTAGGGGGCACGAAACGGAGGGGAAGAAGAGGGGAAACGAGCGCAAGCTCACGGGGAGTGCACGGGAAGGCTCAGACGGCTCGGGGAGGCGCTGTGGGCGACGAATCCAACGAAGATCGCCGGCGGCCGAAGATTGAAGATGACGGTGCCGAGGGCGTTGCAGGGCTCGGGGGACCTTCTTCTTGGGCAGGGACGGCCAACTTGTCTGTTGGGGAACGTCGCATGGGAAACAAAAATTTTCCTACGCGCACGAAGACCTATCATGGTGATGTCCATCTACGAGAGGGGATGAGTGATCTATGTACCCTTGTAGATCGTACAGCAGAAGCGTTAGTGAACACGGTTGATGTAGTGGAACGTCCTCACGTCCCTCGATCCGCCCCGCGAACAATCCCGCGATCAGTCCCACGATCTAGTACCGAACGGACGGCACCTCCGCGTTCAGCACACGTACAGCTCGACGATGATCTCGACCTTCTTGATCCAGCAAGAGAGACGGAGAGGTAGAAGAGTTCTCCGGCAGCATGACGGCGCTCCGGAGGTTGGTGATGACCTTGTCTCAGCAGGGCTCCGCCCGAGCTCCGCAGAAACGCGATCTAGAGGAAAAACCGTGGAGGTATGTGGTCGGGCTGCCGTGGGAAAGTCGTCTCAAATCAGCCCTAAAACCTCCGTATATATAGGTGGGAGGGAGGGGACCTTGCCTTGGGGCTCAAGGAGCCCCAAGGGGGTCGGCCGAGCCAAGGGGGGAAGGCTCCCCCCCCCAAACCGAGTTGGACTTGGTTTGGTGGGTGGGAGTCCTTCCCTTCCTTCCCACCTCCCTTTTTTTTCTTTCTCTTTGATTTTTATCTCTATGGCGCATAGGGCCCTTTTGGGCTGTCCCACCAGCCCACTAAGGGCTGGTGCGCCACCCTTATGGCCTATGGGCTTCCCCAGGGTGGGTTGCCCCCCCCCCCCCCCCGGTGAACTCCCGGAACCCATTCGTCATTCCCGGTACATTCCCGGTAACTCCGAAAACCTTCCGGTAATCAAATGAGGTCATCCTATATATCAATCTTCGTTTCCGGACCATTCCGGAAACCCTCGTGACGTCCGTGATCTCATCCGGGACTCCGAACAACATTCGGTAACCAACCATATAACTCAAATACGAATAAAACGACGTCGAACCTTAAGTGTGCAGACCCTGCGGGTTCGAGAACTATGTAGACATGACCCGAGAGACTCCTCGGTCAATATCCAATAGAGGGACCTGGATGCCCATATTGGATTCTACATATTCTACGAAGATCTTATCGTTTGAACCTCAGTGTCAAGGATTCATATAATCCCGTATGTCATTCCCTTTGTCCTTCGGTATGTTACTTGCCCGAGATTAGATCGTCAGTATCCGCATACCTATTTCAATCTCGTTTACCTACAAGTGTCTTTACTCGTTCCGTAATACAAGATCCCGCAACTTACACTAAGACACATTGCTTGCAAGGCTTGTGTCTGATGTTGTATTACCGAGTGGGCCCCGAGATACCTCTTCGTCACACGGAGTGACAAATCCCAGTCTTGATCCATACTAACTCAACTAACACCTTCGGAGATACCTGTAGAGCATCTTTATAGTCACCCAGTTACGTTGCGACGTTTGATACACACAAAGCATTCCTCCGGTGTCAGTGAGTTATATGATCTCATGGTGATAGGAATAAATACTTGACACGCAGAAAACAGTAGCAACAAAATGACACGATCAACATGCTACGTCTATTAGTTTGGGGCTAGTCCATCACGTGATTCTCCCAATGATGTGATCCAGTTATCAAGCAACAACACCTTGTTCATAATCAGAAGACACCGACTATCTTTGATCAACTGGCTAGCCAACTAGAGGCTTGCTAGGGACAGTGTTTTGTCTATGTATCCACACATGTAAATGAGTGTTCATTCAATACAATTATAGCATGGATAATAAACGATTATCTTGATACAGGAATTATAATAATAACTATATTTATTATTGCCTCTAGGGCATAATTCCAACAGTCCCCACTTGCACTAGAGTCAATAATCTAGCCCTCACATCATCATGTGAATTACATTGTAATAAATCTAACACCCATACAGTTCTGGTGTTGATCATGCTTTGGCCGTGGAAGAAGTTTAGTCAGCGGGTCTGCTACATTCAGATTCGTGTGCACTTTGCATATATTTACGTCCTCTCCCTCGACGTAGTCGCGGATGAGGTTGAAGCGTCGTTTGATGTGTCTGGTCTTCTTGTGAAACCGCGGTTCCTTTGCTAAGGCAATGGCACCCGTGTTATCACAGAACAAGGTTATTGGATTCAGTGTGCTTGGCACCACTCCAAGATTCGTCATGAACTGCTTCATCCAGACACCCTCCTTAGCCGCCTCCGAGGCAGCCATGTACTCCGCTTCACATGTAGAATCTGCTACGACGCTTTGCTTGGAACTGCACCAGCTTACCCACCCCCATTAAGAATAAATACGTATCCGGTTTGCGACTTAGAGTCGTCCGGATTTGTGTCAAAGCTTGCATCGACGTAACCTTTTACGGCGAGCTCTTCGTCACCTCCATACACGAGAAACATCTCCTTAGTCCTTTTCAGGTACTTCAGGATATTCTTGACCGCTGTCCAGTGATCCACTCCTGGATTACTCTGGAACCTACCTGCCATACTTATGGCCAGGCTAACATCCGGTCTAGTGCACAGCATCGCATACATGATAGAACCTATGGCTGAAGCATAGGGGACGGAGCGCATATGCTCTCTATCTTCATCAGTTGTTGGGCACTGAGTCTTACTCAATCTCGTACCTTGTAGAACTGGCAAGAACCCTTTCTTGGACTGTTCCATTTTGAACCTCTTCAAAACTTTATCAAGGTATGTGCTTTGTGAAAGTCCTATCAGGCGTTTTGATCTATCCCTATAGATCTTAATGCCTAGAATATAAGCAGCTTCTTCTAGGTCCTTCATAGAGAAACTTTTATTCAAGTAACCTCTTATGCTCTCCAAAAACTCTATGTTGTTTCCAATCAGTAATATGTCATCCACATATAATATTACAAACGCCACAGAGCTCCCACTCACTTTCTTGTAAATACAAGATTCTCCAACCACTTGTATAAACCCAAATGCTTTGATCACCTCATCAAAACGTTTGTTCCAACTCCGTGATGCTTGCACCAGTCCATAAATGGATCGCTGGAGCTTGCACACCTTGTTAGCATTCTTAGGATCGACAAAACCTTCGGGTTGTATCATATACAATTCTTCCTTAAGGAAACCGTTAAGGAACGCCGTTTTGACATCCATCTGCCAGATTTCATAATCAAAAAATGCAGCTATTGCTAACATGATTCTGACGGATTTAAGCATCGCTACGGGTGAGAAAGTCTCATCGTAGTCAACTCCTTGAACTTGTGAAAAACCCTTTGCCACAAGTCGAGCTTTATAAACGGTCGCATTACCGTCAGCGTCCGTCTTCCTCTTAAAGATCCATTTGTTCTGAATGGCCTTGCGGCTCTCAGGTAGTACCTCCAAAGTCCACACTTTGTTCTCATACATGGATCCTATCTCGGACTTCATGGCTTCTAGCCATTTGTTGGAATCTGGGCCCACCATTGTTTCTTCATAATTCGCAGGTTCATTGTTGTCTAACAACATGATTGATAAGACGGGATTACCGTACCACTCTGGAGAAGCACGTGGTCTCGTCGACCTGCGTGGTTCGACAGAAACTTGAACTGGAGTTTCATGATCATCATCATTAACTTCCTCCTCAACCGGCGTCGCAATGACAGAGGTTTCCCCTTGCCCTGCGCCACCATCCAGAGGGATGAGAGGTTTCGACAACCTCGTCAAGTTCTATCTTCCTCCCACTCAATTCTCTCGAGAGAAACTCCTTCTCGAGAAAAGCTCCGTTTTTAGCAACAAACACTTTGCCCTCGGATTTGAGATAGAAGATGTACCCAACTGTCTCTTTTGGGTAACCTATGAAGACGCACTTTTCCGCTTTGGGTTCTAGCTTTTCAGGCTGAAGCTTTTTGACATAAGCATCACATCCCCAAACTTTAAGAAACGACAACTTTGGCCTTTTGCCATACCACAGTTCGTATGGTGTCGTCTCAACGGATTTTGATGGTGCCCTATTTAAAGTGAATGCAGTTGTTTCTAATGCATAACCCCAAAACGATAACGGCAAATCAGTAAGAGACATCATAGATCGCACCATCTCTAATAGAGTACGATTACGATGTTCGGACACACCATTACGCTGTGGTGTTCCAGGCGGTGTTAACTGTGAAACAACTCCACATTGTCTTATGTGAGTACCAAACTCGAAACTCAGATATTCACCCCCGCGATCAGACCGCAGGAACTTGATCTTCTTGTTACGATGATTTTCCACTTCACTCTGAAATTGCTTGAACTTTTCAAATGTTTCAGACTTGTGCTTCATCAAGTAGACATAACCATATCTACTTAAATCGTCAGTGAAGGTGAGAAAATAACGATATCCGCCGCGTGCCTCCACGCTAATCGGACCACACACATCGGTATGTATGATTTCCAACAAGTCACTTGCACGCTCCATTGTTCCGGAGAACGGAGTCTTAGTCATCTTGCCCATGAGGCATGGTTCGCATGTGTCAAGTGAATCAAAGTCAAGTGACTCCAAAAGTCCATCAGCATGGAGTTTCTTCATGCGCTTTACACCAATATGACCTAAGCGGCAGTGCCACAAAAATATGGCGCTATCATTGTTAACTCTAACTCTTTTGGTCTCAATGTTATGTATATGCGTATCGCTATCAAGATTCAATATGAACAATCCTCTCACATTCGGTGCTTGACCATAAAAGATGTTACTCATAGAAATAGAACAACCATTATTCTCTGACTTAAAAGACTAACCGTCTCGCAATAAACAAGATCCAGATATAATGTTCATGCTCAACGCAGGCACTAAATAACAATGATTCAAGTTCATAACTAATCCTGATGGTAACTAAAGTGAAACTGTGCCGACGGCGATTGCATCAACCTTGGAACCATTTCCTACGCGCATCGTCACTTCATCTTTCGCCAGCCTTCGTCTATTCCGCAGTTCCTGTTTCGAGTTGCAAATATGAGCAACAGAACCGGTATCGAATACCCAGGCACTACTACGAGAGCCGGTTAAGTACACATCAATAACATGTATATCAAATATACCTGATTTTTCTTTGGCCGCCTTCTTATCTGCCAGATACTTGGGGCAATTGCGCTTCCAGTGACCCATACCCTTGCAATAGTAACACTCCGTTTTAGGCTTAGGTCCAGCTTTGGGTTTCTTCGTCGGATTGGCAACAGGCTTGCCGCTCTTCTTCGAATTGCCCTTCTTGCCTTTGCCGTTTCTCTTGAAACTAGTGGTCTTATTCACCATCAACACTTGATGCTCTTTACGGAGTTCAGACTCTGCGACTTTCAGCATCGCAAACAACTCGCCGGGAGACTTGTTCATCCCTTGCATGTTGTAGTTCAACACAAAGCCTTTATAGCTTGGCGGCAGTGATTGAAGGATTTTGTCAGTGATAGCTTCTTGCGGGAGTTCAATCCCCAGCTCAGCTAGACGGTTTGAGTACCCAGACATTTTGAGCACATGTTCACTGACAGATGAGTTTTCCTTCATCTTGCAAGCATAGAATTTATCGGAGGTCTCATACCTCTCGATCCGGGCGTTCTTCTGAAAGATAAACTTCAACTCCTGGAACATCTCAAATGCTCCATGACGCTCAAAGCGACGTTGAAGTCCCAGTTCTAAGCCATACAAGACTGCACATTGAACTATTGAGTAGTCCTCCTTACGTGCTAACCAAGCGTTCTTAACATCCTGATCAGCCGTAGCGGGTGGTTCATCTCCTAACGCAGCATTAAGGACATAATCCTTCTTCCCAGCTTGTAAGATTAGCTTGAGATTACGAGCCCAGTCTACAAAGTTGCTTCCATCATCTTTCAACTTAGCTTTCTCTAGGAACGTATTAAAATTCAGGATGACTGTCGCGTGAGCCATGATCTACAACACAAATATATTCAAAGTGGACTTAGACTATGTTCAAGATAATTAGAGTTTAACTTAATCAAATTATTCGCTAAACTCCCACTCAAAAAGTACATCTCTCTAGTCATTTGAGTGGTTCATGATCCACTTACACTAGCTCAAGTCTGATCATCACGTGAGTTGAGTATAGTTTTAGTGGTAAGCATCCCTATGCTAATCATATCATCTATATGATTCATGATCGACCTTCCGGTCTCATGTGTTCCGAGGCCATGTCTGCACATGCTAGGCTCGTCAAGCTTAACCCGAGTGTTCTGCGTGCGCAACTGTTTTGCACCCGTTGTATGTGAACGTTGAGTCTATCACACCCGATCATCACGTGGTGTCTTGAAACGATGAACTGTAGCAACGGTGCACAGTCGGGGAGAACACAATTTCGTCTTGAAATTTTAGTGAGAGATCACCTCATAATGCTACCGTCGTTCTAAGCAAAATAAGGTGCATAAAAGGATTAACATCACATGCAATTCATAAGTGACATGATATGGCCATCATCACGTGCTTCTTGATCTTCATCACCAAAGCACCGGCACGATCTTCTTGTCACCGGCGCCACGCCATGATCTCCATCAATGTGTTTCCATCGGGGTTATCGTGCTACTCATGCTATTACTACTAAAGCTACATCCTAGCAAAATAGTAAACGCATCTGCAAGCACAAACGTTAGTATAAAGACAACCCTATGGCTCTTGCCGGTTGCCGTACCATCGACGTGCAAGTCGATATTTCTATTACAACATGATCATCTCATACATCCAATATATCACATCACATCGTTGGCCATATCACATCACAAGCATACCCTGCAAAAACAAGTTAGACGTCCTCTAATTTTGTTGTTGCATGTTTTACGTGGTGACCATGGGTATCTAGTAGGATCGCATCTTACTTACGCAAACACCACAACGGAGATATATGAGTTGCTATTTAACCTCATCCAAGGACCTCCTCAGTCAAATCCGATTCAACTAAAGTTGGAGAAACCGACACTTGCCAGTCATCTTTGAGCAACGGAGTTACTCATAACGATGAAACCAGTCTCCCGTAAGCGTACGAGTAATGTCGGTCCAAGCCGCTTCAATCCAACAATATCGTAGAATCAAGAAAAGACTAAGGAGGGCAGCAAAATGCACATCACCGCCCACAAAAACTTTTGTGTTCTACTCGAGAAGACATCTACGCATGAACCTGGCTCATGATGCCACTGTTGGGGAACGTCGCATGGGAAACAAAAAATTTCCTACGCGCACGAAGACCTATCATGGTGATGTCCATCTACGAGAGGGGATGAGTGATCTACGTACCCTTGTAGATCGTACAGCAGAAGCGTTAGTGAACGTGGTTGATGTAGTGGAACGTCCTCACGTCCCTCGATCCGCCCCGCGAACAATCCCGCGATCAGTCCCACGATCTAGTACCGAACGGACGGCACCTCCGCGTTCAGCACACGTACAGCTCGACGATGATCTCGGCCTTCTTGATCCAGCAAGAGAGACGGAGAGGTAGAAGAGTTCTCCGGCAGCGTGACGGCGCTCCGGAGGTTGGTGATGACCTTGTCTCAGCAGGACTCCGCCCGCGCTCCGCAGAAACGCGATCTAGAGGAAAAACCGTGGAGGTATGTGGTCGGGCTGTCGTGGGAAAGTCGTCTCAAATCAGCCCTAAAACCTCCGTATATATAGGTGGGAGGGAGGGGACCTTGCCTTGGGGCTCAAGGATCCCCAAGGGGGTCGGCCGAGCCAAGGGGGGAAGGCTCCCCCCCCAAACCGAGTTGGACTTGGTTTGGTGGGTGGGAGTCCTTCCCTTCCTTCCCACCTCCCTTTTTTTTCTTTCTCTTTGTTTTTTATCTCTATGGCGCATAGGGCCCTTTTGGGCTGTCCCACCAGCCCACTAAGGGCTGGTGTGCCACCCTTATGGCCTATGGGCTTCCCAGGGGTGGGTTGCCCCCCCCCCCCCCGGTGAACTCCCGGAACCCATTCGTCATTCCTGGTACATTCCCGGTAACTCCGAAAACCTTCTGGTAATCAAATGAGGTCATCCTATATATCAATCTTCGTTTCCGGACCATTCCGAAAACCCTCGTGATGTCCGTGATCTCATCCGGGACTCCGAACAACATTCGGTAACCAACCATATAACTCAAATACGCATAAAACAACGTCGAACCTTAAGTGTGCAGACCCTGCGGGTTCGAGAACTATGTAGACATGACCAGAGAGACTCCTCAGTCAATATCCAATAGCGGGACCTGGATGCCCATATTGGATCCTACATATTCTACGAAGATCTTATCTTTTGAACCTCAGTGTCAAGGATTCATATAATCCCGTATGTCATTCCCTTTGTCCTTCGGTATGTTACTTGCCCGAGATTCGATCGTCAGTATCCGCATACCTATTTCAATCTCGTTTACCGACAAGTCCCTTTACTCGTTCCGTAATACAAGATCCCGCAACTTACACTAATTCACATTGCTTGCAAGGCTTGTGTGTGATGTTGTATTACCGAGTGGGCCCCGAGATACCTCTCCGTCACACGGAGTGACAAATCCCAGTCTTGATCCATACTAACTCAACTAACACCTTCGGAGATACCTGTAGAGCATCTTTATAGTCACCCAGTTACGTTGCGACGTTTGATACACAGAAAGCATTCCTCCGGTGTCAGTGAGTTATATGATCTCATGGTCATAGGAATAAATACTTGACACGCAGAAAACGGTAGCAACAAAATGACACGATCAACATGCTACGTCTATTAGTTTGGGTCTAGTCCATCACGTGATTCTCCCAATGACGTGATCCAGTTATCAAGCAACAACACCTTGTTCATAATCAGAAGACACCGACTATCTTTGATCAACTCGCTATCCAACTAGAGGCTTGCTAGGGACGGTGTTTTGTCTATGTATCCACACATGTAAATGAGTCTTCATTCAATACAATTATAGCATGGATAATAAACGATTATCTTGATACAGGAATTATTATAATAACTATATTTATTATTGCCTCTAGGGCATAATTCCAACATTGTCGAGGCAGAGCGAATGGAGCACTCGGGGGGGAGTACCTGTGGCCAGAGGCTCGGGCAGCTCGAGCTCGAGCTCGTGTCAATGGCGGTAGTGGGGAACGAAGCAACCGAGAGGAGAGGGGAGGAATGGATCGCGGGGATGTATAGGGTCAACTGCGGGTAGGTTATCCTCGCCTTGCCAGCGCACCGAGACGTCCAGGCAGGCAGGGAGCTGCGTGGAGGCGCCGGGCGTCGCGGCGGCCACCTCCTGCTGCCTACTGGCGAGGAGGAAGACGACAGGGGAGCTGGGCCTGGGCCAGGTAAGCGACAGGTAAGTGTTATGCTATTTTTTTCCTGTTTTGTTTTCTGATTTCTTATTTATTTCAGCTACAAAATAGTTCATAAAATATTTTGAACACACTAGAATAATAGTTGGAATATTTCCAACCATTCCTGAAGTTTTCAACATTTTTGAAAACTTAAAGTTTTTGCATTCAAATTTAAACTTGAATTCAGTGGCTTTTTGCATTTAAATAAAATGCCAAATCTATTTTAAAAATAGTTTTCTTCCCTGATTATTTGTTTTCATGAATTATCAGAAAAGTTAAACTTTTCTTGAGGCCATTTTGGGTTCATTGATTTTAACAAGTTTGGAATTTCCTTTAAATTGAGAAGTGGCTAGGGTTTTTGAGTTTTGCTTCACCACTTGCTTTGATCTTGTTGCAATTTTCTTGGATGCAATGCAAAGAAGATATGAGCACAATCCTAAACCTTGGTTAGGGTTCCAGGGATGTGACAGTTGCAGCCACCCCCGCCACCACCACGGTCACGACCTCCACCACGTCCGAATCGACCACCACCTTGCCCGAAGCGCCCCTCCCCGCCACCTTCCCCTCGATTGACGCGGTTGCCACCCTTTCGCCCCACCATGGCTTGCGCCCGTGGTGGTGAGGCAGCAAACTGTGCAAAGGATCTCTGATCTCCTCCCACCTTCCCCTCCCACCAACCGAAAGAGGAAGAAACCCTAGGAGTTTCCCAGAAGTGGACGAGCAGTGAATCGAGATCTGGAATGGGAGATGTGAGGGGTGAGGGTGTGTATACCGAGACCCTAGCCTCACGCCCTATAGCACCCGGACCCTCGTGGACCGGGGTAGCACCGCACCCGTCCTCAGGCCGCGACCCGGGATTGGGCCCGAGAATCCCGGGTCGAACGACCGCTGCGGCACATGGTTGCCACGTAGCGATGCATGCATGCGCCCGATGGTCACCTCCTCCTGCGTGATGGGCATCGCCGGTGGTGAGGATCGCCGCCCGGAGTCGATGTGGGACGCGGGGGAGAGAGAGGAAACGTGCGCCATCGGGTGTTGGCGGTGAGGTCTTGAGAGATAGTGTTCCCCAAACTTCTATGAAGAGGAGGTCTTGAAATTCATGGGGATTCTTCTCCAATTACGATATGATTTTGCTGATGGTTAACTCATCGGCAGCCCTCCCTAACCCCTTCAGCGATCAAGTCACGGAGAAGCTAACATGTGATAACTTCCTGCCATAGAAGAATCAGGTGATGCCCTCAATTCGTCGTTTCAATCTAATGGGATACCTCAATGGCATATGAGGGGCTCACAAGAAGGAGATTGACCAAACCCAGGCAGACAAGACCGTCATCAAGGTGCCGAACCTAGAATACTTGGCGTGGGTGGCTTGGGGTCAACAGATCATTGGCTACTTGTTTCATTCCCTCTCTCGCGATATCTTGCTGCAAGTGATGGACAAAACCACTTCACGCAGCCCGTGGGAGGCGATCGACGAGATGTTCTCCTTGTAGTCTCGCGCTCGTGTCATCCACCTTTAGACGCAGCTCACCAACACCAAGAAAGGAGACTTGTGTGATTCTGCCTACTTCACGAAGTTGAAGGGCTTGGCAGATGAACTTGGTGCAGGAGGAAAGAATATGGACGCAAATGATCCAATCTCACAAATTCTTGCAGGTTTAGATGCAGACTACAACCCTCTCGTCCAGGACCTGGATTTTGTCTAACGCTATGCACGCGCAACTTGTATCCTCACTGCTCATCCAGCATGCAGTCCCATCAGTGTGGCCCACCAAATTGTCAATCATGCATGGTATTCCACCCTCACATGAGGGTCTAGCGCATGTATATCAGGCCGTATAGAAACAGATGTGGGGCCGGGACCTATAGATTCGTCTGTCACTAGGTCATGCAGGACCTGTCCTGCATATTCCTGACAGCCATGTGCATGAAACCTTCTTGGAATTTAAAATTCAAACACGGAAGAGGACAGTGAGCTATCAAAAGTTCTTCCTATAAATGATGAATAAGAATGTATTCAATTTCATTTTAATTTGTTCTAAAGGAAAAAATGTATAAATAGAACCAAATTTTGTAATGTTTTTTCTTAGGACTTTATTAGCGTTTCTTCTGAACTTTATCATACTAAGCTGAAGAACTTAGTATAAGCAATATACTTTGGACAAGTTCTTCAGGTTTTCATGATAGAGTTCGAAAACGGGATAAATAATGTTCATGTCCTGATATGCAGTTATGCCAAAGTTTTCCGGAAGTCCTTGTCACATACAACAATAAAGTTCTTCATCAAATTATACAGAGTTCCGTTAAAACCGAAAATTCATCGTCAAATTTATGCAAAGAACGATCGAGGCTTCTAAAAAGTTCTTGTACAATTCTGCCTAAATAATTGCAATCCCAGTCAACACTCTTCCATCGTGTGTGGCAGTCATCATCCAACCTCCATATCATCCTTGTAAGTGGAGTATGAAAGTTAAGAAACATCAAATTAGGCAATCGCATAATGCAGATTCATCTCATACTGGAGAACACAAGATCAAAACCAAAAGTGATGGATCCCAATCCTAGATCCATCACGTAACAAGCAATTTTGCACAGCTGCAATAAAAATCATTATCACCATGTAATACAAATGGATGGGCAAGCAGGAAAAAGCAATCCCAATCCTTATCTCCTTGTAAAACAACTCATGGATTTGGCAAGCGGGGAAGGGGAGGATTACCTTCCGGAGGATGCATAACACAGCTCGTCCGTCGCGGGATATGGTGCACGGAGGGTTGGTGAGGGTGGACTACCAGATCTGCAGCACACTTGTTGACGGAGAGCGATCCGGGGACTCCGTGTCGCACGCAGTCGTGGGGAGTAGGATGATCTAGTTGGAGACCTCCAGATCAGGAGTGTGGCCGCCGGAGGGGATGGAAGGGCTGGTTGGATCTTGAGATAATGGAGAGAGAGTGAGAAAAATATGCGGCGTCCGGTTTAGTGTGGAGAGAAATGGGTATGGAGGTGTAGGCATGATGCAAAACGTCAAATACGATTTGACTGTATTCAATATGTATGCCGCGGAGAAAATGGGAGGAGGGATAATTGTGCGGGACCAGGTGGGCTAGGAACGCTCGCATCCACAAGTCACAGCGACGACAGCAATAGGGGTTGCGCGCACAACCAGTTTGGAATAGCCATATTCGTCTCGTCCAGGCAATCTCCGCCAACAACGCCACCATGCTGATCATGCTCCATCTCCTCTTCTCCCAGCTCGTTGTGGCGGAGGGACGACTTGAGGCCCAACTGAGCGTAACTCTCGGCAAAAGGAGGCCGCAACAACAACTATGGCAACCACGGAGCGCCCCCAAACTTCTCCAACAACAGCTGCAATGGGGTCGTCTACTCCAACAACAAGCGTGGCGATGGTCGTGATAGCCGCGTGATGGAGGTGGTAGTGGCTACACGCACAACCACATTCCACAACAGCACCATGGCGGCGGCTCCTCTAACTTCTCCAGCAATAAGAACACTATTGTGTGTCAAATTTGTGGCAAGGAAGGCCATGATGCTTACAACTACTGGAATAGGTTCATGAAAAACTACAATGTGAAAGAAAAATCCGCCAATGCAACGGCTACCTCCTATGATGTTGATACAAATTGGTATCTCGACACCGGGGCGACGGACCATATCATGGGCGACCTGGACAAGCTTGATGTTCGTGAATGCTATAGTGGTCATGAACAAGTCCACACTGCAAACAAGATAGGTATGGAAATTGCACATATTGGTCACTCGCAGATTCATACCCCTGATCGTCCTATTCATCTTCAAAATGTATTGCATTCTCCAATTTCCACCAAAAATTTAATTGCTGCCAACAAACTTGCTCATGACAACAATACTTCCCTTCAAATTTACACAGAGTTCTTTTCTATCAAGGAACATGGAACAGGGAGAATGTTGACGCGCGCTTAGAGTAGGGGTGGCCTTTATCCTCTATGTCATACACCATCCATCCATCGGAAGCATGCTCTTGTGGTGTTGTCTTCTCGGTAGCATGGACGCTTAGGGCATCCTTCATTCATCATAGTTTATCAAGTTATCGAGAAACATAGTCTTCCTGTGTATAGAAGTCATGAGTCTGTCTATGATTCTAGTCAAAAGGCAAAAAGTAATCAACTTACGTATCCTCGGTCTACTAGTGTCTCAAGTGCTCCTTTAGAGCTCATTTCTCAGAAGTTTGGGTCCTACTGTTCCTTCTGTTGGAAGGTTTACTATTATGTTAGCTTTATTGATAATTTCAGTAAATTTACTTGGATTTACTTGATAAAGCACAAGTCTGATGTTTTTCAAAAATTTCATGATCTCCAACAACGCGTTGAACGCTTGTTTGATAGAAAAATTCTTGCCATTCAAACTAATTGGGGTGGTGAATATCACAAGTTAAATTCCATTTTTGACCGCATTGGCATTTTGCATCATTTCTCGTGCCCCCATGCACATCAGCAAAACGGTTCAGCGGAATGCAAATATAAGCACATAGTTGAAGTTGGTCTCGCCTTACTTGCCCATGCATCTATGCCTTTTAAATTCAAGGATGAAGCCTTTACTACAGTAGTATATTTGATTGATCGTCTCCCTGTAAAGGCATCCAATCACAAACACCTCTAGAGTGTCTCTTCAACCTTCAAACACATTATACTTTTTTGCGAGTCATTGGGTGTGTCATTTAGCCCAATCTTCGTCGTGGCAATAAACATAAGCTCCAATTTTTCTCTATCTGGTATGCATTTCTAGGGTATAGCCACATGCATAAAGGCTACAAGTGCCTAAACATCTCTTCTGGTCGCGTTTATATTTCACACGACGTTGTCTTTGATGAGTCCATTTTTCCCTTTTCCGAACTTCATGCAAATGTCGGCATTCACTGTACCGAGATTCTTCTTCTACCACCATCCATATTAAATCATACTTTTTCAATCATTTGTGTGATCTGCCTAATGATAATATGTCAATTTCTAATACTACTGACCAAAATTTGGAGCATATCAATTTGTAGGATCATGATTTTATGCAGGGATCCAATTCCACACATAAAATCAAGGCGCCAATCACTCCTACTAGATCTGGCATCGGATCTCGTGCTGCTCGCGGACCAGGGGACAAATCCCCAATGGGATCTATTCACCAGTAGGAGCGTGAATCTCCCAGCACCGCATCGCCACGCGTTGGCGGCCCATGGGCTGACATGGTGGAGGGATCTCCAGCGAGTGCTCGCTCACCGCTTGGCGCATTCCTGGAGGGGGCTGTCGAGGAATCTCTCAAGGCTTTACCTCCTGTGTCAGGCACTGTTACTTCTTCATTCGGATCTTCTGTGGATTTCGGATCTCTTGTGGCCACACCAGCACAATCTCCATCACCCCATGTGTTTGTACGAGGATGTACACGTCTACAAAGTGGTATATCTTTACAAAAGAAATATACTAATGGTACCATATGATGGTGCAATTTTTGTAGTATAAGTGAACCTAAGAATGTGCAAGAAGCATTGGGAAATCCAAGATGGATAGAGGCAATGAATGAGGAATATTCTGCACTTGTCAGAAACGAAACTTGGTATCCAAGATGGATAGAGGCAATGAATGAGGAATATTCTGCACTTGTCAGAAACGAAACTTGGCATTTGATTCCTTTTGAGAGGGGAAGTAATTTAATATACTTTAAATGGGTATATAAGGTGAAGAAAAATATATGTTGGTACTATTGACAGGTACAAGGCATGCTTGGTAGCAAAAGGATTCAAGCAAAGGTACGAAATTGACTATGAGGACACATTTATTCTTGCTGTCAAAGCTGCAACTATGAGGTTAATTCTTTACATTGTTGTATTAAGAAATTGGTGTATGCGACAGTTAGATGTGCAGAACGCGTTTCTTCATGGTGTACCGGAAGAGACCATTTTTATGAGGCAATCGCCTCGATATGAAGATCCAGAAAAACCAAGGTATGTATGCAGATTGGATAAGGTTTTGTATGGACTGAAAAAAGCTCCACATGCATGGTACTCTAGGTTGTGTGAAAAGTTGTAGTCCTTAGGTTTTGCTCCTTCAAAGGCTAACACATCATTGTTCCTTTTAGCAAAGGTGGTATAATTATGTGCATGCTTGTTTATGTTCATGACATAATTGTCACTAGCTCCTCAATGAGGGTTGTTGAGGCACTTCTTCGAAATCTTCAAGAAGACTTTGCATTAAAGGACTTAGGGGAACTTCACTACTTCCTTGGTATGGATGTAAAAGGGTAAAACGTGGAATTTTGCTGACTCAAGAGAAATATGTAGGACAAATATTGGCACGTGTTGGTATGAAAAACTGCAAACCAGTTACAACTCCCGTGTCTACCTCTGAGAAATTGTACTTAATGGAGGGAGATGCACTTAGAAATGAGGATTCTACCAGGTGCATGAGTATAGTTGGAGCATTATACTATCTTACTCTAACTAGACCTAATATATCTTTTTCCGTGAACAAAGTATGTTAATTCTTGCACTCTCCTACTATTGTTCATTGGACTGCGGTAAAAAGGATACTTAGATATCTTAAGTATTCATCAAGTCTTGGCTTAAAGATTGTGTAGTCAGACTCTACACTTGTTAGTGCCTTCTGAGATGCTGATTGGGCAGGGCGTCAGATGATAGACGATCAACCGGTGGTTTTGCAGTGTTCCTTTAGGGTAACCTTATTTCATCAAGTGCTAGAAAACAAGCTACAGGCTGAATATAAGTCTCTTGCTAATGCAACAGCTGAGGTAATTTGGGTTCAAACATTGCTGAAAGAATTGGGTGTGGATCATCCAAAGGCTGCGTCATTATGGTGTGATAATCTTGGAGCAATGTATGTGTATCCTAATTTGGTGTTTCATGCAATAAGAAAGCACATAGAAGTGTATTATCATTTTGTACAAGAAAGAGTAGCAAACAAGTTGTTGCACATTCGTTTTATTTCTATAGGTGACCAAGTTGCAGATGGTTTCACCAAGACACTCTTTGTAAAACAGCTAGAAGCTTTCAGATGCAAGCTCAACTTAGACAAGTTGTGATTGAGAGGGGATATTAAAAATATGTAACATAGGGTGTTTAGCTTCTGTGAGTTGTAATCCGATCTTGGTTAGTTTGCCTTGGTCTCCATCATACATAAAATTGTGTAGGTTGTTGTAAACGTGGAGATCAAGCTAACTAGAGTCCAGATCATATTTCATGTATATTCCTTGGGCCTTTGAGCCTTTATAACACGCAGCGCGTCCCTGCTGATTGCATACGCTTTCACCAAAACTTTTAATCATGTCACACCGGCTTGTGGTATGCCTCATCTCATGACGTCGACCCTTCGTAACACGGTGCCCCCTCACACAACCGGCTAGCACTAACGTGGTGTGTAGGTAACAATGCAATAAAACAAATTAGCTAAGAAATTAGGTAAAAATGGCATAGTAACAATGATGCCACTTGCAATCACACGGAGTAGCTTCTTAATTTGTGTATTTTTAATGGGAGAAGGTACTAACTAGGTAGCTAGTGTCCTATTACGTGAGGCATTGAAAATTGTCGGCACATGTTGGTGTGTACGTAAAAGAGACACGCGTCCCGTGTGAGTGCTACGCAACACAACAGCCACCCTAAGGAAATCGTGATTGGGTGATCAGATGACTCACCGCATGGCTGATGCGCTTGTTAAAATCAGTCAGATGCATTGAAACATTTTTATTTATTTTTTCTTTGTGACATGGTATTAAGAAAAATTTATCCAAACCAAGATTAAAAGTGAATAGTCTTGGTATTAAGTAAATCAAAAGAAAAAGTACACAGGAAGCATGGCGGTAGGCTGATACTTGATATGAGCACATGCCTTCCCTAAGCTAGCAGGGCAATTAGCGAAAGTGAAATTGTAACTCAATTACAATTTGGGTGCTGATGAGAATATGATTTGCGAGAACAAATGTCAGATGTCAAGTATATCTCAGGACTTTGGCTTCTCTGTTTGGTCTACGGACTTCGGTAACCCCATTGATATGAAAAGGGGAACATATTGTGTTCTTCGGTGACTCAAATTTTTTTTGGTTTCCTTTTGAGTCCTAGGAACATCCATGCTATCAAGAGGGGTTGATATGATTAGGGAGTTGGGGGACTCACAACATTTAGACTTCATTTCACCTACTCATTTTCTACTTCATTAGAAGAAGATGTAAACCGAGAAAATGTCCCCTTCAATGGAACAACAACAACAACAGAACAAGGTTGATAAAGGGTATGAATTACGAGTACATACCCTCAGCCTTGAGGATGAACTACTCACAGATCAGCATGAGAATAGCAAGGTTGATGAAGATGCCTCCTCCAATGGCTCCCCCTCCAACAGAGTGCTCGAAAAGTCCTACAGATGGAATCATCATGAAATAGGAACTTGTGGTGGCGGGAAATTGTTTTGATGGTACGATGTAGGGTTTCGGTAATTATAGGAACTGTAGCATTGCGATCACATCAAAAGGGTCCCCCCAAACAAGCTCAGGTGGTGCAGCCTAGGGCGCTTGATGCGGAGCATCCCTTGATAATTCCCATGGATACGCCACCAACACCTCAAGCTACAAGTGGTCCCATGACGAGAGCCCACGCACATGCCATTGAAACTGAGGTGATGATGTCAGTTGTGCTTCCCTGGCAACGACGCCAAGAATAGTCGTGTCGACGGCACCAGGAATCCTTCTGCTGCGGCTACGCCTTTAGGGACTTCCTAGGCAAATATGCAAAGGATTTCCCCCGTGGCCTTGGAGCCTTGTATTAGTGTTCCCTCGAAGAGGAAAGGGTGATGTAGCACAACGGTGGTAAGTATTTCCCTCAGTTTGAGAACCAAGGTATCAATCCAGTGGAGGAGTATCACAAGATCCTGCACAAACACAAACAGCTTGCTCCCAATGATATGAAGGGGTTGTCAATCCCTTATAGATTGTTCGCCAAGTGAGAACTGAAAGCAACAAAGTAACAAAGAAAAGTAAAAGCAGAGGTGTAAACGATGGATGTGAATAGACCCGGGGGGCGTAGTGTCTACTAGTGGCTTCTCTCATGAAAGCAAGTAGACGGTGGGTCAACAAATTACTGTCGAGCAATTGATAGAACCGCGCAAAGTCGTGACGATATCTATGGCAATGATTGTATCTATAGGCATCACGTCCAAAACAAGTAGACCAATACTTTCTGCATCTACTACTATTACTCCACACGTCGACCGCTATCCAGCAAGCATCTAGTGTATTAAGTCCAAAAGAACAGAGTAACGCCTTAAGCAAGATGACATGATGTAGATGGACAATATCATATCAACGTCAGAGCCCATCTTGTTACCCTTGATGGCAACTACTTAATGTGTGCCTTGTTGCCCCTACTGTCATTGGGAAAGGTCACCACATGGTAGAACCCAAAACCAAGCACTTCTCCCATTGCAAGAATCATAGATCTAGTTGGCCAAACAAAACCCAAGACTCGAAGAGACTTACAAGGATATCAAATCATGCATATAAGAAATCAGCAAAGACTCAAATATATATCATAGATAATCTGATCACAAATCCACAATTCATCAGATCTCGACAAACACACTGCCAAAGAAAATTACATCGGATAGATCTCCATGAAGATCATGGAGAACTTTGTATTGAAGATCCAAGAGAGAGAAGAAGCCATCTAGCTACTAACTACGGACCCGTAGGTCTGAAGTGAACTACTCACGAGTCATTGAAGGGGCGATGATGATGATGAAGAAGCCCTCCAACTCCAAAGTCCCCTCCGGCAGGGCGCCGGGAAGGGTCTCCAGATGAGATCTCGCAGAAACGGAAGCTTGCGGCGGTGGAAAAGTATTTTCGAGGCTCCCCACATTTTTTTCTGTATTTTAGGGAATATATAGGTCAGGGGCGGCCAGGGAGGCCACAAGCCCTGACACCACCGCCTCCCCCTGGTGGCAGAGTGGGGGCTTGTGGGCTCCCATGAGCCCTCCTGGCTTGGCCCACAGGCCCCCTGATCTTCTTCCGTTCGGGAAAAAATCATTTCGGAGATTTTATTCCGTTTGGACTCCGTTCCAAAATCAGATCTGAAAAGAGCCAAAAACACAGAAAAAACAGGAACTGGCACTTGGCACTGAATTGATAAGTTAGTCCCAAAAAAATATATAAAAGGTACATAAAACATCCAAAGATGACAAGATAACAGCATGAAACCATCAAAAATTATAGATACGTTTGAGACGTATCAGGTGACATCTCTCTTTGCTCACCTATTGTTTGAGCCACTCAAGACATGGTCACTACCTCAGACGGAGACTCTCTGCATACTCAGGTATTATGAAAGAGGCCAAGGACCGATCACCAAGGAACACGGAGAAGAAGAAGAAGCAGAAGTTGCACCTCCCAGTGGCGGGACGACCGAGATTGGTCAGACGTCCGAGCCGTCCCAGCCTCCGGAGGTCCGAGCCAGCCCGGCGACCGACGCTAGGAGCCGTCCAGGTCCTAACTCCCCAGCGATTGGACGTACAAAGTTGCCCGGAATTTCGGTGCCACCACATCAAAAGATATAACCTGGAAATCTGACCCAGTCGGACGACCGACAAGCTCCGGACGGCCGACACCAATGCTCCCAAACCATATTCCTCGGACGACCGGACTCCATCTGACGTCCGATCCCCTCTGAGCCGTCAGACGGTCGACGCCTCTCGGACGTCCGGACCCTGTCTGCGCACATGCCATGTATTCCTTGCCTTGGACTACAAATAGGCCTCCTCCCCCTCCTCTCTAGGGTTAGGTATGATTTGGCAGACTTTTGTTGAGCTTTTCTCCATCACTATCATGCCTTCCTATGTAGATGCCCTCCATGTGAAGAAGATCCATGGTGATGCCAAGGCCCCTAATCTAGGGAAGATCCCTGCTGCGGCAACCAAAGTCCTTCCCTGGCACTTAGGAACTCTTCTTGTTACTTCTCTGGTTTACGTCGGTTTTTCCCTTGAAGAGGAAAGGGTGATGCAGCACAGGAGCAGTAAGTATTTCCCTCAGTTTGAGAACCAAGGTATCGTTCCAGAAGGAGGGCCTCGTCAAGTCCAAAGTAACTGTGCAAACACAAACAAGCTTGCACCCAACGCTTCAAAGCGGTTGTCAATCCCTTCAAGATTGTTTGCAAAGTGAGATATGAAGGCGGAAAGTGCAACAAAGTAAAAAGTGTAAGGCTGAAAATATGGTGCGGAGTAGACCCTGGGGGCCATAGTCTTCACTAGAGGCTTCTCTCATAATAGCAAATAGCATGGTGGGTGAACAAATTGTTGTCGAGCAATTGATAGAACCGCGCAAAGTCATGACGATATCTAAGGCAATGATCATACATATAGGCATCACGTCCGAGACAAGTAGACCGATACTTTCTGCATCTACTACTATTACTCCACACATCGACCACTATCCAGCATGCATCTAGTGTATTGAGTTCATGACGAACAGAGTAACGCCTTAAGCAAGATGACATGATGTAGAGGGATAATCTCAAACCAATGATGAAAACCCCATCTTTTTACGGCAACAACAGGATGCGTGCCTCCCTACCCCTTTTGTCACTGGGTGAGGTCACCACACGGTATGAACCCAAAACCAAACACTTCTCCCATTGCAAGAATCATAGATCTAGTTGGCCAAACAAAATCCACAACTCGAAGAGAATTACAAGGATATGAAATCATGCATAAGAGACATCATAAGAAACTCAAATAAGATTCATAGATAATCTGATCATAAATCCACAATTCATCGGATCTCGACAAACACACCGCAAAAGAAGATTACATCGGATAGATCTCCATGAAGATCATGGAGAACTTTGTATTGAAGATCCAAGAGAGAGAACAAGCCATCTAGTTACTACTATGGACTCGTAAGTCTATGGTGAACTACTCACGCATCATCGGAGAGGTCATGGTGTTGATGAAGAAGCCCTCCGTGTCCGAATCTCCCCTCCGGCAGGGCACCAGAACGTGCCCCAGATGGGATCTTGTGGAGACAGAAGCTTGCGGCGGCGGAAAAGTGATTGCGATGATCTCCTTATTTTTTTGGGATTTTTAGGGAATTTATATGCGCAACCCCTAGGTCAGGGGACGCTCAGGGGGCCCACAAGCCTGGATGGCGCGGCCTCCCCCCTGGCGGCGGGGTGGGGGCTTGTGGGGCCCCTGGGGCTCCCCTGCCTTGGCTCCCAAGCTCCCCGATCCTCTTTCGTTCTAGAAAAAATCTTTTCGGGGATTTTCTTCCGTTTGGACTCCGTTTCAAAATCTCCTTTGAAAGGGGTCAAAAACATGAAAAAACAGGAACTGGCACTTGGCACTGAGTTAATAAGTTAGTCCCAAAAAATATATAAAAGGCATGCAAAACATCCAAAGTTTGACAACATAATAGCATGAAACCATCAAAAATTATAGATATGTTGGAGACGTATCAAGCATCCCCAAGCTTAACTCCTGCTCGTCCTCGAGTAGGGAAGTGATAAAGAATGAATTTTTGATGTGGAATGCTACCTAGCATAGTTGTCTTTTGCAACTTCTTTCACGTGACATGAATGTTCAGATCCGTAAGATTCAAAACTATAGTTTACTGTTGACATGAAAACAGTAATACTTCAAGCAAACTAGCAAAGTAATCATGAACTTTCAAAATAACAAGGCCAAAGAAAGGTATCCCTACAATATCATATAGTCTGGCTATGCTCCATCATCCTCACACAACTAATGTAAATCATGCACAACCCCGGTATTGGCCAAGTAATTGTTTTCGCACTCTTACTTTCTCAAACTTTTTATAACTATCATGCAATACATGAGCGCGAGCCATGGATATAACACTATAGGTGGAATAGAGTGTGGTGGTGGTTGTGAGACAAAAAGGAGGAGATGGTCACACTGACTCGACGTATCAATAGGATATGGAGATGCACATTAATAGATATCAATGTGAATGAGTAGGGATTGCCATACAAAGGATGCACGAGAGCTATAAGTATGTGAAAGCTCAAAAGGAAAACTAGTGGGTGTGCATCCAACTTGCTTGCTCACGAAGACCTAGGGCAATTTTGACGAAGCCCATCATTGGAATATACAAGCCAAGTTATATAATGAAGATTCCCACTAGCATATGGTAGTGACAAAGCAAGAAGCTCTCAATCATGAAGAACACGGTGCTATCATGAAGCACAAGTGTGGAAAAAGATAGTAGCATTGTCCCTTCTGTCTTTTTCTCTCCTTTTTTTCATTTGGGCTCTTAGGCCTCTTTTTCTCTTCTTTTTTTGGGCTCTTTGGCCTCTTTTTTTTATTTCCTCACATGGGACAATGCTCTAATAATGATGATCATCACACTTTTATTTACTCACAGCTCAAAGATTACAATGATGATGACTCCATAGGAAATGCCTCCGGCAGTGTACCGGGATGTGCAACGATCTAGCATGGCGTATGACGTTGAAACATCTCGCTAGCTATCTTAAAATCATGCAATGTCAATATGAGAGTGACGGCACAAGTCATGAGACAGAACGATGGGAGTTGCTTGGCAATATATCTCGGAATGGCTATGAAAATGCCATAGTAGGTAGATATGGTGGCTGTTTTGAGGAAGGAATTTGGTGGGTTTGTGCACCGGCGAGAATTGCGCGGCACTAGAGAGGCTAGCAATGGTGGAAGGTGAAAGTGCATCTATACCATGGGCTCACATTAGTCCTTAAGAACTCACATACTTATTGCGAAAGTTTTTATTAGTAATCGCCACAAACTGCTAAACGCATACTCCGAGGGGAAGGGTTGGTAGGTGTAAACCATCGCGCAATCCCGACCTAAACACAAAGGATGACAATCAATAGATCAATTATGCTCTGAATTCCTAACATAGCGGTTCACCATACGTGCATTCTACGGGAATCACTAACTTCAACACAAGTATTTCTAGATTCACAACACCCTACTAACATAACTCTTAATATTACCAAATCCATGTCTCAAAACTATTTGAGAGGAATCAAAACTTCTCTTTCTACTCAACGCACATGAAGATGGAGGTTTTTGCATCCTCTTTGGGTATCTATCACTTTTGGGACTACTTTCAAAGCATAAGCCAACTACCAATTCACGAACCGCCGTGCTCTAAAAGATATAAGTGAAGCACATAGAGCAAAAGTATCTAGCTCAAAAGATATAAGTGAAGCACTATGAGCATTCTAGCAAAAATCACGATGAGTGCATGTCTCTCTCTCTCAAAAAGGTGTGCAGCAAGGATGATTGTGACACAACAAAAAGAAAATACTCCTACGATACAAGACGCTCCAAGCAAAACACATATCATGTGGTGAATAAAAATATAGCTCCAAGTAATGTTACCGATGGATTGAAGACGAAAGAGGGGATGCCTTCCCGGGGCATCCCCAAGCTTAACTTTTTGGTGTCCTTGAATTTGGCTTGGGATGCCTTGGTCATCCCCAAGCTTGAGGTCTTTCCACTCCTTATCTCATCGTCCATGAGAACATCACCCAAAACTTGAAAACTTCACAACACAAAACTTAAGGAGAAACTTGTGATAACGTTAGTAAAAGAAAACAAACTACCACTTCTTTTGGTACTGTAGAAAACTTGAATTCCATCTATATTGGTGTTGGGCTACTGTATTCTCACTTTTCCATGGTTAGTACCCCCCGATACTAACCATAGTTTCATCAAAACAAGAAACCAACTCAACAAAAACAAAATCTGTCAAAAACAGACCAGTCTATAGCAATCTATATACTTCGTATACTTATGGTACCTCACAAAATCTGAACAATTACGACGGACTGGGAAAAAAGCATATCAACCAGAAGCAAAAAGAATCAACTCAAAATCTCTTTCTGAATAAAAATGAAAAATCATCTCGTGAGCGAAAAGTTTCTGTCTTTTTCCAGCAGGATCAAACAACCATTACCAAGACTAGTCATAAAGGTTTTGCTTGGCTCAAACACAAAAAGAAACACAAAAAACACAATCACAACAGAATTGTGATCGTGTACATGCAACAAAACAGAAAGAAAAAAGATAAATTCATTGGGTTGCCTCCCAACAAGCGCTATTGTTTAACGCCCTTAGCTAGGCATAAAAGCGATAGAATCACGTATCGTCGTCTTTGGTGCTCAAACCATAAGTGGCCCTCATCATGGATTCATAAGGCAATCTTATTTTCTTTATAGGAAAGTGTTACATGCCCTTCCTTAAAGGAAATTGAAATCTAATATTCCCTTCCTTCATATCGATGATAGCACCGATAGTCCTTAGGAAAGGTCTACCAAGAATAATAGGGCAAGTAGGATTGCAATCAATGTCAAGCACAATGAAATCCATGGGTACATAGTTCCTATTTGAAATAATAAGAACATCATTAATCCTTCCCATGGGTTTCTTGATAGTAGAATCAGCAAGATGCAAATTAAGAGAACACTCTTCAATCTCATTAAAACCCAGAACATCACATAAAGACTTTGGAATCGCAGAAACACTAGCACCCAAATCACACAAAGCATTGCACTCATAGTTTTTATTTTGATTTTTATGTTAGGTTCCCACTCATCATGAAGCTTTCTAGGGATAGAGACTTCCAATTCAAGTTTCTCTTCAAGAGATTTTATCATAACTTCGACGATATGATCGGTAAAGGCCTTGTTTTGGCTATAAGCGTGTGGAGAGTTTAACATGGATTGCATCAAAGAAATGCATTCAATCAAGGAGCAACTATCATAATTGAATTCCTTGAAATCCATGGTAGTAATGTCGTTACTACTAAAAGTTTTAACATCTTATACTCCACTTTCAATGCTTTCAGCATCAAGATAGATGGACTATGAATCATTGGGGCACTTTTCAACCAAAGTGGATTCATATCCAGCCCCATAATCATTAGGTTTGACACAAGAAAACAAAGATTCAATGGGAGTCACACCAAGCACTTTAAGATCTTCGTGATTCTCATCACGAGAACACGCCTTTTTAAGCCATTCATGTCTAGCACGAATTTTGGCGGTTCTTTCTTGGCTCTCAATCATGGAAACACGCATAGCTTTAAAAGTTTCATCCATGTTGATTTTGGGAGGAGCACATCTAACTTTCAAGGCATCAACATCACTAGAAATTCCATCAACGCTCTTAGCCAAATCGTCAATTTTGAGTAGCTTTTCCTCTATGGACGCATTGAAAATCTTTTGAGAGTTGATGAACTCTTTGATATTACTCTCTAGATCAGAGGGTAATCTATTGTAATTTCCATGAGTATTGTTGTAGGAGTTGCCAAAGTTATTAGAGGAGTTACTAGGAAAGGGCCTAAGAAAATAGTTTCCTCTAAAAGCATTGTTGTTGCCAAAGTTATTCCTACCAATAAAATTAACGTCCAAGCTAGCGTTGCTACTCTCAATCAAAGAAGACAAAGGCATATCATTAGGATCCAAAGGAGCACTTCTACTAGCAACCAAATTCATTAACTCGTCCATCTTAGCACTCAACGAGTTAATTTCCTCTATAACATGTACCTTCTTACTAGTAGGTGACCTTTCAGTGTGCCACTGAGAGTAGTACGTCATGATGTTGTCTAAGAGCTTTGTGGCTTATCCTAACGTGATTTCCATGAACGTTCCACCTGAGGCGGAGTCCAAGATATTTCTAGAAGCGAAATTCAAGCGAGCGTAAAAGATTTGAATAATCATCCAAAGGCTCAAGCCATGAGCGGGACAATTTCTAATCATTAATTTCATTCTCTCCCAAGCTTGTGCAACATGTTCATGATCAAGTTGTTTGAAATTCATGATATCATTACGGAGAGAGATGATCTTAGCCGGCGGAAAATACTTGGATATATAAGCATCTTTGCACTTATCCCAAGAATCGATACTATTTTTGGGCAAAGAAGAAAACCAAGTTTTTGCGCGATCTCGCAACGAGAAAGGAAAAGGCTTCAATTTAATCACGTCATTATCCACATATTTTTTATTTTGCATATCGCAAAGCTCAATGAAGGTATTGAGATGGGATGCAGCATCTTCACTAGGAAGGCCAGAGAATTGCTCTTTCATAACAAAATTCAGCAAAGCGGCATTGATTTCGTATGACTCCGCACTAGTGGCGGGAGCAATCAGAGTACTAATAAAATCATTATTATTAGTATTCGAGAAGTCACAAAGTTTGGTGTTTTCATTTATGGTGACTTTAGCAAGCAAGCAAGCACATGAGCAAAAAAAGAGTAGGCGAGAAAAAGGGAGAACGAAAAGGCGAACGAAAAGGAAACGAAAAAGGCAAATTGGTGAAGTGGGGGAGAGGAAAACAAGAGGCAACTGGCAAACAAAGTAAATGCAAGAGATGAGTTTGCGACACCTACTTGGATGAGTTCGTGACTTCATCTTCCTCCCCGGCAACGGCGCGAGGAATTCTTCTGCTGCGGCAACAAAAGTCCTTCCCTGGCACTTAGGAATTATTCTTGTTACTTCTCTGGTTTGCGTCGGTTTTTCCCTTGAAGATAAAGGGTGATGCAGCACAGGAGCAGTAAGTATTTCCCTCAGTTTGAGAACCAAGGTATCGATCCAGAAGGAGGGCCTCGTCAAGTCCAAAGTACCTGCGCAAACAAAAACAAGCTTGCACCCAACGCTTCAAAGGGGTTGTCAATCCCTTCAAGATTGTTTGCAAAGTGAGATCTGAAGGCGGAAAGTGCAATGAAGTAAAAAGTGTAAGGCTGAAAATATGGTGTGGAGTAGACCCTGGGGCCATAGTGTTCACTAGAGGCTTCTCTCAAAATAGCAAATATCACGGTGGGTGAACAAATTATTGTCGAGCAATTGATAGAACCGCGCAAAGTCATGACGATATCTAAGGCAATGATCATACATATAGGCATCACGTCCGAGACAGGTAGACCGATACTTTCTGCATCTACTACTATTACTCCACACATCGACCGGTATCCAGCATGCATCTAGTGTATTGAGTTCATGACGAACAGAGTAACGCCTTAAGCAAGATGACATGATGTAGAGGGATAATCTCAAACCAATGATGAAAACCCCATCTTTTTACCCTTGATGGCAACAACATGATGCGTGCCTCGCTACCCCTTCTGTCACTGGGTGAGGTCACCGCACGGTATGAACCAAAAACCAAGCACTTCTCCCATTGCAAGAATCATAGATCTAGTTGGCCAAACAAAACCCACAACTCGAA
Organism: Hordeum vulgare subsp. vulgare; assembly: GCF_904849725.1. Taxonomy (NCBI): domain Eukaryota; kingdom Viridiplantae; phylum Streptophyta; class Magnoliopsida; order Poales; family Poaceae; genus Hordeum; species Hordeum vulgare. The sequence goes on from NC_058518.1 coordinate 90,239,936, forward strand.
GAGAATTACAAGGATATGAAATCATGCATAAGAGAGATCAGAAGAAACTCAAATAAGATTCATAGATAATCTGATCATAAATCCACAATTCATCGGATCTCGACAAACACAACGCAAAAGAAGATTACATCGGATAGATCTCCATGAAGATCATGGAGAACTTGCGGCGGCGGAAAAGTGATTGCGATGATCTCCTTATTTTTTTGGGATTTTTTTGGAATTTATAGGCGCAACCCCTAGATCAGGGGATGCTTAGGGGGCCCACAACCCTGGATGGCGCGGCCTCCCCCCTGGACGCGGGGTGGGGGCTTGTGGGGCCCCTAGGGCTCCCCTGCCTTAGCTCCCAAGCTCCCCAATCTTCTTCCGTTCCAGAAAAAATCTTTTCGGGGATTTTCTTCATTTTGGACTCCGTTTCAAAATCTCCTCTAAAAGGGGTCAAAAACATGGAAAAAATAGGAACTGACACTTGGCACTGAGTTAATAAGTTAGTCCCAAAAAATATATAAAAGGCATGCAAAACATCCAAAGTTTGACAAGATAATAGCATGAAACCATCAAAAATTATAGATACGTTGGAGACGTATCAATCCCCTCGTGGATACAAGGCACCTCTCGTAGGGAAGACTATCTTTACGTGTATTCTTTTGTTGACCTTGAATCATGTATCCCCATGTATTTATGTGGATCTAGTGGATGTGTGATTGAGGATTGTTCTTGAGTTCTTGCGTTTCTCTTGATTTTCCCTCTCTTTCCCCCTCCAACTGTGAAAAGATCGACCACCGCAGGTGTGCCCCATATCATATTGGTATCATGGGCCAGGTTGATTCACACCTTGGAGTCTCATCCCCAACTTTTTGCCAATTTTTGTTTTGATTTTACCGAAATTCGAAAATTCCCCACAAAAATAGCCATACCAAAATTTCTTGGATTCATTGGATTTGAAGAGGTTTTGTTGATTTGGATCCGCGGATTTCATTGTGGACAAGTGGATCTACCTTTTCCCCACCATCCCCACCACCCCCCCCCCCCCAAAATCGCTAAAATCTGGTTAGTTCTTCGAATTTCGGCTAAGTTCATCCCATGGCCGGTTCTCACGTGTCGGACAACCGAGCCGCCCAGACGTCTCGATCCTGTCGGATGACCGAGATTTTTGGACGACCGGGCCACCCAGGCTTTCGGCCAACTTTGGCCAAGATGCATTTTACACATAATTTTTGTTTTCCACTATTTTTTCCGCATTTTCCACCGCAATTATTCCGCAACCCATTTGCATTTGAGATTTTGAGTCGCGAGCCCCTCCACTTCCTAAGGTGTTTCGGCTAATTAGGAGTGGTTCTACATCGACATCGCCGCTCATCATCACCCCGAATCATCGTCAACCATATCTCCATTGATACCACACTCTAAGCAAGGACAGTAACCACGATAACACTCTTGACTTATACCCTTGCCATTGCATTGTCACCCATAGCCTATTTGTGTTACTTGCTTATTGAGAACATCCATCGAGTATTCCGGGCCATGATACTTGTGCACATTAGTGATACGTACGCCGCATAGCTTCAATAGCATGCATATACCATAGGTATCATGGTCATATCTCATTGTGTCGCAATAGTACCCGCATACAAAATTGCTATCTTGGTGTGCACGTACCGCATAATGACAATACAAAATATCATCGTCCAAAGAAAGAAAAGCAAAGCTTTTAAGCAAGTGCAAAGAGAAATAGCATCACCAAATTGCATAAATTTTATTTCATATCATATCATATTTGATCATCTTGGATCACTTGAGCGAGAGACATTGTGCCTCATACATATCGAAAAAGTTGGGAATAGGAAGACAACACGTTTTGCTTCTCTTAGGTTGTGGACAAGTTCGTATCATGCTCATTTGAGCAATCATGCTAGCGTCTCTCTAGTGTTGTGCAGCAAGAGCGTTTCTTGGGAAACCACATTTTGTGCTCATCTTTTGGTTGCACGACCCCACTATTTTATCCGCGTGTGTGTTTCCGTGTATACTCATTGATATTCATCTAGCTTGTCTTACTTGCGAATATGCGAATTCCTTTCAACATTATTGATTCTCATCTTTAGATTGCTTGAATTTTGTGCCACCATCCTAACCAAGCTCCTCCACAAGCTTTATTTGTGTAGGTGTGAGAAGGACAATCCTCAATACTAATTCTACTATTTCCATAATTGCACATTGGGTGATCTTAATTCATTTTCAACTTTTGGATCACTAATTGATATTGTCTTCTCACCCTTCCACTTATATCGCCTTAAGTGCTATGGATAGGACTACTATGTAAAACCCGGCCTTTGAGGAGCAAGACGACGACGAGAACAACTACGTCGCCAAACTACACTTCTTCGGCGCCCAAAAAGGAATGTGCCAAGCATAAGACGCTATAAATGACCGCATCGAGAAACTCGCCACCGACTTACGTGAATCCGAGGCATGCACGAGGGAATACCTCGAGGACAAGCTATCAAGACAAATGGAAGAGATCTGTGCATTGATGGTGAATCGTGCATCCTCAACCTCTACTTCATCGTGGCGGCACCACTCAACTCGCCACTCCGACGAGTACTCCTCCGGTGCTAGTCCTCCATAAGCTCGACATCATAAATGTGACGACCGTCACCACAAACAAGATTCGGACAATCCTTTCCATAGCAATGGATTGCAAGATCATCTTCGCGATCGTGATCGATGACATGAACAAGAACAAGATGCTTTGGAGCAAGAACACATTCAACAAAGCTACAAAGACGAACGGTGACATAAAGAACAAGCACTTGAGGCTCAGCATGCTCTCTGAGAAGCAACTCGCGCCTTGCAAGAATGCAACTGCCAAGCACACAAACAAAAAGAAGCACTCCAGCGTGAACATCAAGAAGAAGCCACGCACCAAGTGGGGAACCAAGAGCTACGAGACCGCGCAAGAATACCTCGCCAACAACCAGAAGAAAATCATGATGAGCAAATGGATGCCCATGCTCCAAGGTAAGAACGACACTGCCAAGTCGACAACGACATGGAAGACCCTCCACCAAGACAAGGGCATTGCCGAAACAACAACCATGAAGAGCAATGCCTTGGAAATCTCAAGTTCACCATGCCTAAGTTCTCCGAAAGCAACGACCTCAAAGATTATCTATCATGGACACTCAATGTTGACAAGATTTTCCGTCTTGACAACTTTGATGAAGAGAAGAAGATTTCCATGGCCTCACTTGAGTTCCATGATTATGTTTTCATTTGGTGGGAGTAATTGATTGAGCGAAGAAGAGACAAGGGTGATCCTCCTATCACCATTTGGGCCCAAATGAAGGATTTCATGAGAGCTCGATTTGTGCCCACACACTATAACCGTGACCTCTTCAAGAAGATACAACTACTCAAGCAAGGCACAAAGTCGGTAGAAGAATACTATCAAGATATGGAAATGGCCATGATGCGAGCCAATGTCAAGGAAGATGGGGAGCAAACAACGGCGCGTTTCTTGAATGGTCTCAACTACCAAGTCAAGAAAATTGCGGATTTCCATCCCTACACCAACTTACTCAAGCTAGTGCATCAAGCACTAAAGGCGGAACGCCAAGTGCAAGATGACTACAAGTACTCCAAGTTCTCTTCCAAGACTTATGGCTCAAGTGCTCAAGCTTCTCGGACTACAAATCCTCCGACTACTAAGCCTCCCACAACAATCGGCGACACGTCAAGCTACAAGGACAAAATGACTTCGTCAAGCCGCTCTCCCACAACAAGCAACTACAAGCCAAGAGCTTCACACTCTACTCCAACATCGGATGACACCGCTAAAACAAGCTCCATCAAGTGCTTCACGTGCCAAGGCCGCGGCCATAAGACATATGAGTGCCCCACAAAACGCACGATGATCCTCCAAGATGACGACACCTATGACTCTATGAGCGAAGACGAGATGGATGCATTGGAACATGTGGCCATGCACCAACAATTAAATGAAGATGAAGATGCACAAATATATTGTGACAATGATTCGAGCCCGCTCTCGTTGTTTCAAAGGTGTTGAATCTTACACAAAAACAGGATGAAGACCAATGTTGCCACATCTTCCACACTAAGGCGAGCATCCAAGGAAAATCCGTCAAGGTCATCATCGACGGCAGAAGTTGCCACAATTTGGCAAGCGAACAACTTTGTTCTAAGCTACAATTGGTCAAGCATAAGCATCCACGTCCCTACAAGGTACAATGTCTTAGTGACTCCGGCACAATTCACGTCGAACACACCGTGCAAGTATCCTTCAAGATTGGCACTTATGAAGATACATTAGAGTGTGATGTGGTTCCCATGACCGTTTTCCATCTCTACTTGGAAGACCTTGGCAATTCGACCGTAGTGTCATCCACGATGGATGGATCATCACTATAGCTTCAAGATGAAGGGCAATGAATATGTGCTTCTCCCAATGTCACCAAGTCAAGTCATCGCTGACAAACAAAACACATCCCATCATGGAGATAAAAGAGAAAGAGCGACCCATCTAAAAGAGAGTGAGCTCCACAAGCCAAAAATGAGTGACTCCATGATGAGGGACAAGAGTGATCTAGTTCTTTTAGCCACCAAAAGAGACTTGAGGGATGTGAGTGAGAGCCCATCAACCATTCTTCACTTTGTACTTGTGTGCAAAGATGAGATTGTAAGGATTAATGCTTCACAACATCTACCTCTTGTGTTGTCTCGTCTATTGCAGGAATTCCAAGACGTCTTTCCCGACGAGCTACCTCCGGGACTACCACAAAAACAAGGGATCAAAACCGTATCAACCTCATACCCGGAGCACTGCTACCTAACAAGGCACCTTACTGCGTCAACCCCGAAGAAAGTAAGGATATAGAAAGGCAAGTCCAAAAAACCCTAGATAATGGGCATGTACGCAAGAGCCCAACTCCTTGCGCGGTTCCGGTAATCCTCGTTCCTAAGAAAGATGGTAGTATGCACATGTGCTCGGATTGCCGTCCCATAAATGCTATCACCGTTCGTTATAGACATCCTATACCTCGACTTGATGATATGCTAGATGAACTTAGTGGTGCCACTATATTTTCTAAAATTGATTTGAAGAGTGGTTACTACCAAATATGCATACAAGAAGGTGATGAGCAGAAAACAACGTTTCAAACCAAGTTTGGTCTATATGAATGGCTAGTGATGCCCATGGGCTTATCCGAAGCACCAAGCACTTTCATGCGTGTCATGCACTATGTCTTGCGTCATCTCATTGGTGATTATGTTGTGGTATACTTTGATGACATTCTTGTTTTTAGCAACACTCTAGCGGAGCATGCTAAACATGTTAGGGAAGTATTGCAAGTTCTAAGAAATGAAAAACTTTATGCGAACATGGAAAAATGCACTTTCGATGTTGACAAGATTGTTTTTCTTGGATTTTTAGTATCTTCTAAGGGTGTGCACGTTGACAAAACTAAAATTGATGCTATTACAACTTGGCCCACACCCATGAATTTACAACAAGTGTGTAGTTTCCTTGTCCTAGCCGGCTTTTACCGCCGCTTTGTTAAGGATTTTAGCGCCATTGCATCCCCTCTGCATGCTTTGAGCAAGAAAAATGCACCCTTTGTTTAGGGACCATCGCAAGACACCGCTTTTCTCAAACTTATAAAATTTCTTACTAATGCACCATTGCTTGCCTTACCAAACTTTCATAAACCTTTTGAAGTGCATTGTGATGCTAGTGGTAATGGCATGGGTGGTGCGCTAATGCAAGACAAATGCCCAATTGCTTATTTTAGTGATAAACTTTCGGGCGCACAACTCAACTATCCCATATATGGCAAAGAATTGTATGTCGTAGTGAGAGTCTTGCATGTTTGGGAACATTATTTACGACCTCATGGATTTGTCATTCATACTGATCATGAAACATTAAAATACCTTAAGGGTCAAACCAAATTGAACAAGCGACATGCTAAATGGAGTGAATTCATTGAGTCTTTTCCTTATGTTATCAAATACATTAAAGGTAAAGAGAATGTAGTAGCAGAAGCTCTTTACCATAAATGCATGCTCGTTACACAAATTGAATTGAATGTGATCGGATTTGAGCATATTAAAGAATTATAGGTTGATCAAGAAAAAACTCAAAGAATGGGAAGACTGCATTCCCATCGTCGAGTACGCCTACAACCGTGCAAAACACTTCACCACCGGCAAGTCTCCTTTTGAAGTGGTCTACGGCTTCAACCCCTTTTCACCATTGGACATACTTCCTCTCCCACTTCAAGAGCGAGTAAACATGGACGCAAGCACAAGGGCAAGATATATCAAGAAATTGCACGAAGTTACAAGGCACACGATCGAACGTCAAGTGAAACGCACCACCAACAAACGCAACATCAACAAACTGTTGGAAATATGCCCTAGAGGCAATAATAAATTAGTTATTATTATATTTCTTTGTTCATGATAATCGTTTATTATCCATGCTATAATTGTATTGAATGGAAACACAATACTTGTGTGGATACATAGACAAAACACTGTCCCTAGTAAGCCTCTAGTTGACTAGCTCGTTGATCAAAGATGGTCAAGGTTTCCTGACCATAGGCAAGTGTTGTCACTTGATAATGGGATCACGTCATTAGGAGAATCATGTGATGGACTAGACCGAAACTAATGAACGTAGCATGTTGATCGTGTCATTTTGTTGCTACTGTTTTTCTGCTGTCAAGTATTTATTCCTATGACCATGAAATCATATAACTCACTAACACCGGAGGAGTGCCTTGTGTGTATCAAACGTCACAACGTAACTGGGTGACTACAAAGATACTCTACAGGTATATCCGAAGGTGTCCGTTGAGTTAGTATGGATCAAGACTGGGATTTGTCACTCCATGTGACGGAGAGGTATCTCGGGGCCCACTCGGTAATACAACATCACACACAAGCCTTGCAAGCAATGTGACTTAGTGTAAGTCACGGGATCTTGTATTACGGAACGAGTAAAGAGACTTGCTGGTAAACGAGATTGAAATAGGTATGCGGATACTGACGATCGAATCTCGGGCAAGTAACATACCGAAGGACAAAGGGAATGACATATGGGATTATATGAATCCTTGGCACTGAGGTTCAAACAATAAGATCTTCGTAGAATATGTAGGATCCAATATGGGCATCCAGGTCCCGCTATTGGATATTGACCGAGGATTCCCTCGGGTCATGTCTACATAGTTCTCGAACCCGCAGGGTCTGCACACTTAAGGTTCGGCGTTGTTTTATGCGTATTTGAGTTATATGGTTGGTTACAAGTGTTGTTCGGAGTCCCGGATGAGATCACGGACGTCACGAGGTTTCCGAAATGGTCCGGAGACGAAGATTGATATATAGGATGACCTCATTTGATTACCGGAAAGTTTTCGGCATTACCAGGAATGTACCGGGAGTGACGAATGGGTTCCGGATGTTCATCGGGGGGGCAGTCCACCCCGGGGAAGCCCATAGGCTTTAGGGGTGCCACACCAGCCCTTAGTGGGCTGGTGGGCAAGCCCAAGAAGGCCCCTGCGTAGGAGATAAGAAAAATCAAAGAGAAAAAAAAGGGGAAGTGGGAAGGAAGGGAAGGACTCCACCTTCCAATCCTAGTTGGACTAGGATTGGAGGAGGATTCCTCCTCCCCCCTTCGGCCGATCCCCTTGGGGCTCCTTGAGCCTCAAGGCAAGGCCCCTCCCCTCCCTCCTATATATACTGAGGTATTAGGGCTGATTTGAGACAACTTTTGCCACGGCAGCCCGAGCACATACCTCCACGGTTTTTCCTCCAGATCGTATTTCTGTGGAGCTCGGGCGGAGCCCTGTTGAGATAGATCACCACCAACCTCCGGAGCACCGTCATGCTGCCGGAGAACTCATCTACCTCTCCGTCTCTCTTGCTGGATCAAGAAGGCCGAGATCATCGTTGAGTTGTACGTGTGCTGAACGCGGAGGTGCCGTCTGTTCGGCACTAGATCGGAACGGATCGTGAGATGGATCGCAAGACGGTTCATGCAACGGATCGCGAGACAGATCGTGGGACGGATCGTGGGATGATTCGTGGGACGGTTCACGGGACGTGAGGACATTCCACTACATCAACCGCGTTTCTTAACGCTTCTGTTGTGCGGTCTACAAGGGTACGTAGATCGGAAATCTCCTCTCGTAGATGAACATCACCATCATAGGTATTGCATGTGCATAGGAAAAAATTTGTTTCCCATGCGACGTTCCCCATGAGTGGTATCAGATCTAGATTCATGCGTAGATGTTATCTCGAGTAGAACACAAAAGTTTTTGTGGGCGGTGATGTGTGATTTTCTGCCCTCCTTAGTCTTTTCTTGATTCCGCGGTATTGTTGGATCGAAGCGGTTCGGACCGACATTACTCGTACGCTTACGAGAGACTGGTTTCATCGCTACGAGCAACCCCGTTGCTCAAAGATGACTGGCGAGTTTTGGTTTCTCCAACTTTAGTTGAATCGGATTTGACCGAGGAGGTCCTTGGATAGAGGTTAAATAGAAATTCATACATCTCCGTTGTGGTGTTTCCGAAAGTAAGATGCGATCCTACTAGATACCCATGGCAACCATGTAAAACATGCAACAACAATTAGAGGACGTCTAACTTGTTTTTGCAGGGTATGCTTGTGATGTGATATGGCCAACGACGTGATGTGATATATTGGATGTATGAGATGATCATGTTGTAATAGTTAATATCGACTTGCACGTCGATGGTACGGCAACCGGCAGGAGCCATAGGGTTGTCTTTAAACTAACGTTTGTGCTTGCAGATGCGTTTACTATATTGCTAGGACGTAGCTTTAGTAGTAATAGCATGAGTAGCATGACAACCCCGATGGTGACACGTTGATACAGATCATGATGATGGAGATCATGGTGTGACGTCGATGACAGGAAGATCGTGCCGGTGCTTTGCTGATGGAGATCAACAAGCACATGATGATGGCCATATCATGTCACTTATGAATTGCATGTGATGTTAATCCTTTATGCACCTTATCATGCATAGAACGACGGTAGCATTATGAGGTGATCTCTCACTAAAATTTCAAGACGAAATTGTGTTCTCCCCGACTGTGCACCGTTGCGACAGTTCATCGTTTCGAGACACCACGTGATGATCGGGTGTGATAGACTCAACGTTCACATACAACGGGTGCAAAACAGTTGCACACGCGGAACACTCGGGTTAGACTTGACGAGCCTAGCATGTGCAGACATGGCCTCGGAACACAAGAGACCGAAAGGTCGAACATGAATCGTATAGTTGATATGATTAGCATAGAGATGCCTCCCACTAAAACTATTCTCGACTCACGTGATGATCGGACTTGAGATAGTGAATTTGGATCATGTACCACTCAAATGACTAGAGAGATGTACTTTTTGAGTGGGAGTTCTTAAGTAATATGATTAATTGAACTAATATCATGAACATAGTCTAATGGTCTTTGCGAATTACGATGTATCTTGCGCTATAGCTCTACTATTTTTATATGTTCCTAGAGAAAGTTTAGTTGAAAGTTGATAGTAGAAAACTTTGCGGACTGAGTCTGCAAAACTGAGGATTGTCCTCGTTGCTGCGTGGAAGGCTTATGTCCTTAATGCACCACTCGGTGTGCTGCACCTCGAGCATCGTCTGTGGATGTTGTGAACATCCTACATACACGTTTCTGATGACTACGCGATAGTTCAGTGCAAGATACTTAATGGCTTAGAAGCAAGGCGCCGAAGACGTTTAGAAACATCACGAAACATAAGAGATGTTCTAAAGAGATGAAATTGTGATTTCATGCTTGTGCCCTTGTTAAGAGGTATGAGACCTCCGATAAGATTCTTTGCCTACAAAGTAAAGGAGAAAAGCTCAAAATCGTTGAGCATGTTCTCAGATTGTCTGAGTACAACAATCGCTTGAATCAAGTGGGAGTTAATCTTCCAGATGAGATAGTGATGGTTCTCCAAAGTCACTGCCACCAAGATGTGAGAGCTTCCTGATGAACTATAACATATCAAGGATAGATACAATGATCCTTGAGCGATTCGCGATGTTTGACACTGCGAAAGTAGAAATCAAGAAGGAGCATCAATAGTTGATGGTTAGTAAAACCACTAAGTTTCAAGAAAGGCAAGGGCTAGAAGGGATACTTCGTGAAACGGCAAAACAGTTGCTGCACTAATGAAGAGACCCAAAGATTAAACCCAAACCCGAGACTAAGTGCTTTTGTTATGAGGGGAACGATCACTGAGGCGGAGCTACCCTAGATGCTTGGTACACAAGAAGGCTGGCAAAAGTCGAAAGTAGTATATTTGATATACATGATGTTGATGTGTACTTTACTAGTACTCCTAGTAGCGCGAGGGTATTGGATACCGGTTTGGTTGCTAAGTGATTAGTAACACCAAATGAAAGCTACGGAATAAACGGAGACTAGCTAAAGGCAAGGTGACGATACGTGTTGGAAGTGTTTCCAAGGTTGATATGATCAAATACCGCACGCTCCCTCTACCTCGGGATTGGTGTTAAACCTAAATAATTGTTATTTGGTGCTTGCGTTAAGCATGAACATGATTGGACCGTGTTTATTGCAATACGATTATTCATTTAAAGAGAATAATGGTTACTCTATTTGCTTGAATAATAACCTTCAATGGCTTATTGAATCTCGATCGTAGTGTTGCACATGTTCATGTTATTGGTGCCAAAAGATACAAGGTAATGATGATAGTACCACTTGCTTGTGGCACTGCCGCTTGAGTCGTGTTGTTATAAATTGCATGAGGAGGCTCTATACTGATGGATCTTTATACTCACTTGATTTTGAATCACTTGTGACATGCAAATCATACCACATGAACAAGGCCTTGTTTTCATTGAGATGAGACAAGATAGTAACTTGTTGGAAGTAATACATTTTGATGTATGCAGTCCAATGGGTGCTGAGGCACGCAGTGGATATCATTATGTTCTTACTTCAATGACGATTTGAGTAGATACAGGAGTATTTACTTAATGAATCATAAGTCTGAAATATTGAAAAAGTTCAATTATGTTTCAGAGTGAAGTTTGTCGTAACAAGAGGATAAACTGTCTACGATATGATCATAGAGATGAATATCCGAGTTGCGTGTTTTGGTACGCAGTTAAGACAATGTGGAAATTGTTTCGCAGTTCATGCCACCTGGAACACCATAGTGTGATGATGTGTATGAACGTCATAGCCACGCCCTATTTGATATGGTGCATACTATGATGTCTCTTATCGAATTACCACTATCATTTATGGGTTATGCATTAGAGACAACCGCATTCACTTTAAATAGGGCACGCGTATTTCCGTTGAGATGACACAGTATAGACTGAGGTTTAGAGAAATCTAAGTTGTCGTTTCTTGAAAGTTTGGGGCTGCAATGCTTATGTGAAAAAGGTTTCAGTCTGATAAGCTCGAACCCAAAGCGGATGAAAGTATCTTCATAGGATATCCAAAACAGTTGGATACATCTCTTATCTCAGATCCGGAAGCAAAGTGTTTGTTTCTAGAAACAGATCCTTTCTCGAGGAAAGGTTTCTCTCGAAAGAATTGAGTGGGAGGGTGATAGAACTTGATGAGGTTATTGAACCATCACTTCAACTAGTGTGTAGCAGGGCGCAGGAAGTTGTTCCTATGGCGCCTACACCAATTGAAGTGGAAGCTAATGATAGTGATCATTGGAGCTTCGGATCAAGCTGCTACAAACCTCGTAGGTCGACAAAGGTCGCATACTACTACAGAGTGGTACGGTGACCCTGTCTTGGAGGTCATGTTGTTTAAACAACAATGAACCTGCGAGTTATGGAGAAGCAATGGTGGGCACGTATTCCGACAAATGGCTGGAGGCCATGAAATCTGAGAGAAGAATCCATGTGTGAGAACGAAGTGTAGACTTTGAAAGAACCGCTTGATGGTAGTAAGACTATTAAGTAAAGATGGATCTTTAAAAGGAAGACAGACGATGATGGTGATAAGTCACTATTAAGAAAAGCTCGACTTGTTGCAAAGATGTTTTCGACAAGATCAAAGAGTTGACTATGATGTGACTTTCTCACTCGTAGCAATGCTAAAAGTTTGTTGGAATTATGTTAGTAGTTGCTGCATTATTTGTGAAATATTGCACATAGGAAGTCAAAACATTGTTTCCTCGACGGTTTCCTTGAGGAAAGATTGTATGTGCTACAATCAGAATGTTCTGTCGATCCTAAGGATACTAACAAGTATGCAAGCTCAAGCGATCCTTCAATGGACTAGTGCAAGCATCTCGGAGTTGGAATATACACTTTGATGAGATGATCAAAGATTTTTGGGTTTGTACAAGGTTTATGAGAAACTTGTATTTCCAAAGAAGTGTGGGACCACTACAGAATTTCTGATAAGTATATGTGGTTGACATATTGTGGATAAGAAGTAATGTAGAATTTTTGTAAAGAATAAAAGGTTGTTTGAACGGAGTTTTTGAAAGGAATACCTGGATTGCGCTACTTGAACGTTGAGCATCAAGATCTATGGAGATAAATCGAAATGCTTAATAGAAGTTTCAACAAGATGCATGCCTTGACAAGTTTTTGAAGGAGTTTAAAATAGATCAGCAAAGGAGTTCTTGGTTGTGTTGTAAGGTGTGAATTTGAGTAAGACTCAAAACCCGACCCCGGCAGAATAAAAAGAATAGACGAAGGTCGTCTTCTATGCCTTGGCCGTAGAATCTGAAGTATGCCATGCTGAGTACCGCACCTGATGTGTGCCTTGCCTCAAAGTCTGTTGAGAGGTACACAGAGTGATCCATGATTGAATCACTAGCAGCGGTCAAAAATTATCCTTAGTAACTAATGGACTAAGGAATTTTTCTCGATTATGGAGGTGGTTAAAGAGTTCGTTGTAAAGGGTTACATCGACGCAAGCTTTGACACTAATCCGAATAACTATGAGTAGTGAAACGGATTCGTATAGTAGAGTAGATATTTGGAGTATTTCCGAATAGCACGTAGTAGCAGCATCTATAAAGATGACATAAAGATTTGTAAAGAACACACGGATCTGAAAGTTTGAGAACCGTTGACTAAAACCTCTCTCACGAGCAAGACGTGATCAGACCCCAGAACTATATGGGTGTTGGATTCGTTGAAATCCCATGGTGATGTGAACTAGATTATTGACTCTAGTGCAAGTGGGAGAGTGTTGGAAATATGCCCTAGAGGCAATAATAAATTAGCTATTATTATATTTCTTTGTTCATGATAATCGTTTATTATCCATGCTATAATTGTATTGAATGGAAACACAATACTTGTGTGGATACATAGACAAAACACTGTCCCTAGTAAGCCTCTAGTTGACTAGCTCGTTGATCAAAGATGGTCAAGGTTTCCTAGCCATAGGCAAGTGTTGTCACTTGATAACGGGATCACATCATTAGGAGAATCATGTGATGGACTAGACCCAAACTAATGAACGTAGCATGTTGATCGTGTCATTTTGTTGCTGCTGTTTTTCTGTGTGTCAAGTATTTATTCCTATGACCATGAGATCATATAACTCACTGACAACGGAGGAATGCCTTATGTGTATCAAACGTCACAACGTAACTGGGTGACTACAAAGATACTCTACAGGTATCTCCGAAGGTGTCCGTTGAGTTAGTATGGATCAAGACTGGGATTTGTCACTCCGTGTGACATAGAGGTATCTCGGGGCCCACTCGGTAATACAACATCACACACAAGCCTTGCAAGCAATGTGACTTAGTGTAAGTCACAGGATCTTGTATTACAGAACGAGTAAAGAGACTTGCCGGTAAACGAGATTGAAATAGGTACGCGGATACTAAAGATCGAATCTTGGTCAAGTAACATACCGAAGGACAAAGGGAATGACATACGGGATTATATGAATCCTTGGAACTGAGGTTCAAACGATAAGATATTCGTAGAATATGTAGGATCCAATATGGGCATCCAGGTCCTGCTATTGGATATTGACCGAGGATTCCCTCGGGTAATGTCTACATAGTTCTCAAACCCGCGGGGTCTGCACACTTAAGGTTCGGCGTTGTTTTATGCATATTTGAGTTATATGGTTGGTTACCGAGTGTTGTTCGGAGTCCCGGATGAGATCATGGACGTCACGGGGATTTCCGAAATGGTCCGGAGACGAAGATTGATATATAGGATGACCTCATTTGATTACCGGAATGTTTTCGGCATTACCGGGAATGTACTGGGAGTGACGAATGGTTTCCGGATGTTCATTAGGGGGGGGGGGCAGTCCACCCCGGGGAAGCCCATAGGCTTTAGGGGTCCCGCACCAGCCATTAGTGGGATGGTGGGCAAGCCCAAGAAGGCCCCTGCGCAGGAGATAAGAAAAATCAAAGAGAAAAAAAAGGGGGAAGTGGGAAGGAAGGGAAGGACTCCACCTTCCAATCCTAGTTCTACTAGGATTGGAGGAGGATTCCTCCTCCCCGCCCCCCTTCGGCCGACCCCCTTGGGGCTCCTTGAGCCTCAAGGCAAGGCCCCTCCCCTCCCTCCTATATATATTGAGGTATTAGGGCTGATTTGAGACAACTTTTACCACGGCAGCCCGACCACATACCTCCACGGTTTTTCCTCGAGATCGTATTTCTGCGGAGCTCGGGCGGAGCCCTGTGATACGTCCATTTTGCATCATGCTTTCACGTTGATATTTATCGCTTTATGGACTGTTATTATACTTCATGGAACCTTACTTATGCCTTTTATCTCTTTTTTTGCAAGGTTTATTTGAAGAGGGAGAATACCGGCAGCTGGAATTCTGGACTAGAAAAGGAGCAAGTCAAAGTCCTCTATTCTGCGCAACTCCAAATGCCCTAAAAATCAACATGGATTTTTTTTGGATTTTATAAAAAATACTGGGCGAAAGAAGTGTCAGAGGGGAGCAACCAGGGGCCCACAAGCCTGGTTGTCGCGGCCTACCCCCTTGGCCGCGGCAACAGGGCTTGTGGGCACCCTGGTGGCCCACTGGCCCCCCTCTTTTGCTATATGAAGGGTTTCGTCCGGAAAAAAATCAGGGTGGAGCTTTTTCATGGTTTCTCCGCCGCCACGAGGCGGAACTTGAGCAGATCCAATCTAGAGCTCCGGCAGGACGATCCTGGCGAGGAAACTTCCCTCCCGAAGGGCGAAATCGTCGCCATCGTCATCACCAACACTCCTTTCGTTGGAGGGGAGGCATCTCCATCAACTTCTTCATCAGCACCATCTCCTCTCCAAACCCTAGTTCATCTCTTGTAACCAATCTCCGTCTCGCGACTCCGATTGGTACTTGTAAGGTTGCTAGTAGTGTTGATTACTCTTCGAAGTTGATGCTAGTTGGATTACTTGGTGGAAGAGTTTATGTTCAGATCCTTGATGCTATTCATTACACCTCTGATCATGATTATGATTATGCTTTGTGAGTAGTTACTTTTGTTCCCGAGGACATGAAATAAGTCATGCTAATAATAGTCATGTGAATTTGATATTTGTTCGGTATTTTGATATGTTGTATGTTGTTTTTCCTCTAGTGGTGTTATGTGAACGTCGACAACATAACACTTCACCATATTTTGGCCTAGAGGAAGGCACTGGGGAGTAGTAAGTAGATGATGGGTTGCTAGAGTGACAGAAGCTTAAACCCCAGTCTATGCGTTGCTTCGTAAGGGGCTGATTTGGATCCACTAGTTTAATGTTATGGTTAGACGTTGTCTTAATTCTTCTTTCGTAGTTGTGGATGCTTGCGAGAGGGGTTAATCATAAGTGGGAATCTTGTCCAAGTAAGGGCAGTACCCAAGCGCCGGTCCACCCACATATCAAACTATCAAAGTAACGAACACGAATCATATGAACATGATGAAACTGGCATGACCGAAATTCCCGTGTGTCCTCGGGAGCGTTTTTCCTCTTATAAGACTTTGTTCAGGCTTGTCCCTTGCTACAAAAGGGATTGGGCCACTTGCTGCACCGTTGCTACTACTTGTTACTTGTTACTTTTCGCTTGCTACGTTTCACCTCACTACACCATCACTTGTTACCGCTACTTTCAGTGCTTGCAGTTATTACCTTGATGAAAACCGTTTATCAGAACCTTCTCCTCCTCGTTGGGTTCGACACTCTTACTTATCGAAAGGACTACGATTGATCCCCTATACTTGTGGGTCATCAAGACTCTTTTCTGGCGCCGTTGCCGGGGAGGGAATCGCCTTTGGTAAGTGGAATTTGGTAAGGAAACATTTATATACTGTGCTGAAATTTATTGTCACTTGTCACTATGGAAACTGTTCCTTTGAGGAGTTTGTTCGGGGTATCTTCACCACGAACGGAAGCACGAGGAGTTGTTCCTCAACCTGAGGTACCTACTGAAAATATCTTTTATGAAATTCCTTCGGGTATGCTTGAGAAACTGCTGGCTAATCCTTTTACAGGAGATGGATCATCACATCCAGACTTGCATCTAATCTATGTAGATGAAGTTTGTGGTTTATTTAAGCTTGCAGGTTTGCCCGAGGATGAGGTAAAGAAGAAAGTCTTTCCTTTATCTTTGAAGGATAAGGCGTTGACATGGTATAGGCTATGTGATGATACTGGATCATGGGACTACAATCGGTTGAAATTGGAATTTCATCAAAAGTTTTATCCTATGCATTTAGTACATCGTGATCGGAATTATATTTATAACTTTTGGCCTCGTCACAGGGAAATCATAGCTCAAGTTTGGTGGAGGCTTAAATCAATGCTATATTCATGCCCCAATCATGAGCTCTCAAGAGAAATTATCACTCAAAACTTTTATGCTCGGCTTTCCCATGAAGATCGTACCATGCTTGATACTTCTTGTACCGGTTCTTTTATGAAGAAGGATATTGATCACAAGTGGAATTTATTGGAAAGAATCAAACGTAACTCTGAAGATTGGGAGCTGGAAGAAGGTAAGGAGTCAAGTATGAATTTCTAGTTTGATTGCGTTAAATCTTTTGTTGAAACAAACACTTCTAGAGATTTTAGCGCTAAGTATGGACTTGACTCTGAGATAGTAGCTTCTCTATGTGAATCTTTTGTTGCTCATGTTGATCTTCCTAAATAGAAGTGGTTTAAGTATCATCCTCCTATAGAAATCAACATAGTTAAACCCAATC
The DNA here is from genome assembly GCF_904849725.1 of Hordeum vulgare subsp. vulgare. Taxonomy (NCBI): domain Eukaryota; kingdom Viridiplantae; phylum Streptophyta; class Magnoliopsida; order Poales; family Poaceae; genus Hordeum; species Hordeum vulgare. Next base: position 90,257,181 of record NC_058518.1, read on the forward strand.
TAGTTGAAGAGAAAGCCATTGCCTTTAGTGATCCTATTGTTCCTTGTGCCTACGCTGAGAAACCACCTTACCCTGCTAGGAAAAAGGATTATTCTAAAGCTCCAACTGTGATACATTAGACCACTTGCACCCCCCGAGGAAATTAGAGTTGAACCTAGTGTTGCTATTATCAAAGATCTCTTAGCCGAAGACATAGATGGGCATGTTATCAAATTCTGTGAGGACTCCGCTAGAATAGCTAAACCTCACGTGAAAGACAAATACGGACCTGTAGTTGGCTTGCCCGTTGTTTGTGTCAAGATAGGAGATCACTGTTACCATGGTTTATGTGATATGGGTGCTAGTGTTAGTGCAATACCCCGTTCCCTATATGATGAAATCAAAGATGAGATTGCACCTGCTGAGTTAGAACCCATTGATGTCACTATTACGCTAGCTAATAGAGACACTATATGTCCCCTGGGAATTGTGAGAGACGTAGAAGTCCTGTGTGGTAAGACGAAGTATCCTACTGATTTCCTCGTCCTTGCTACTGCACAAGATAGCTTCTGCCCCATCATATTTGGTAGACCCTTTCTCAACACTGTCAATGCTCACATTGATTGCATTAAACAGACTGTCACTGTTAGTTTCGAGGGTGTGTCTCATGAATTTAACTTCTCCAAGTTTGGAAGACAACCCCATGAAAAAGAGTTGTCTGGTAGGGATGAAATCATTGCTCTTGCCTCTATTGTCGTACCTCCTATGGATCATTTAGAGCAATATCTGCTTGAGCATGAAAATGATATGCATATGGAGGAAAGAGATGAGATAGATAAAATTGTCTTAGAACAATATCCTATTCTCAAGAATAATCTGCCTGTTGAATTGCTTGGGGATCCTCCCCCACCAAAGGGTGATCCTGTGTTCGAGCTAAAACAGTTACTAGATACTCTTAAGTATGCCTATCTTGATGAGAAGGAGATATATCCTGTTATTATTAGTGCTCACCTCTCGAATCACGAAGAGAAGAAGTTATTAAAAACTTTGAGGAATCACGGTGTTGCTATTGGATAGACTCTTGATGATCTTAAGGGTATTAGTCCCACTCTATGTCAGCACAAGATTAAAACCAATCCTGATTCTAAGCCAGTTGTTGATCATCAACGGAGACTAAATCCGAGGTTGAAAGAGGTCATGAGAAAAGAAATATTGAAGCTTCTGGAAGCAGGAATCATTTATCCTGTTGCTCATAGTGATTGGGTAAGTCCAGTACATTGCGTACCTAAGAAGGGAGGTATCACCGTCGTCCCTAATGATAAGGATGAACTAATCCCGTAGAGGATTATTACTGGCTATAGGATGGTGATAGACTTCCGGAAACTGAACAAGGCAACCAGGAAGGACCATTATCCTTTGTCGTTTATCAACCAGATGCTAGAAAGGCTATCTAAACACACACACTTCTGCTTTCTAGACGGTTATTCAGGTTTCTCGCAAATACCTGTTGCACAATCTGATCAAGAGAAAACCACCTTCACATGCCCCTTCGGTACCTTCGCTTATAGACGCATGCCTTTTGGCTTGTGCAATGCACCTGCCACCTTTGAAAGATGTATGATGGCTATATTCTCTGACTTTTGTGAAAAGATTGTTGAGGTTTTCATGGATGATTTCTCCGTCTACGGTTCTTCCTTTGACGATTGCCTCAGCAACCTTGATCGAGTCTTACAGAGATGCAAAGATACCAACCTCGTCTTGAACTGGGGGAAGTGCCACTTCATGGTTAATGAAGGCATCATCTTAGGACACAAAATCTCTGAGAGAGGCATTGAAGTTGATAAGGCTAAGGTTGATGCAATTGAGAAAATGCCTTGCCCCACAGATATCAGAGGTATACGAAGTGTCCTTGGTCATGCTGGTTTCTATAGGAGGTTCATTAAAGACTTCTCTAAGATTTCTAGGCCTCTTACCAACCTCTTGCAGAAGGATGTTCCTTTTGTTTTGATGAGGATTGTGAGGAAGATTTTGAAATACTTAAGAAGGCCTTAATAACCGCACCTATTGTTCAACCACCTGATTGGAACTTGCCCTTTGAAATCATGTGCGATGCTAGTGATTATGCCGTTGGTGTTGTTCTAGGACAAAGAGTTGACAAGAAGTTGAATGTCACTCACTACGCTCGTAAAACTCTAGACAGTGCCCAAAGAAACCATGCCACTGCGGAGAAGGAGTTTTTAGCAGTCGTGTTTGCATGTGAAAAGTTCAGATCTTATATAGTTGACTCCAAAGTCACCATTCACTCTGATCATGCTGCTATTAAGTACCTCATGGAGAAGAAGGACGCTAAGCCTAGGCTAATCAGATGGGTTCTCCTGCTACAGGAATTTGATTTGCACGTTGTTGACCGAAAGGGTTATGATAACCCTGTAGCAGATAACTTGTCTAGGCTAGAGAATGCCCTTGATGACCCACGACCTATTGATGACAGCTTTCCTAATGAGCAATTGAATGTCATCCGCACTTCACATAGTGCACCGTGGTATGCTGATTACGCAAACTATATCATAGCGAAATACATACCACCCAGTTTCACCTACCAGCAAAAGAAGAAATTCTTCTTTGATTTGAGACACTACTTTTGGGATGATCCTCACCTTTATAAGGAAGGAGTAGATGGTGTTATTAGACGTTGTGTGCCTGAACATGAATAGGGACAGATCCTGCAGAAGTGTCATTCCGAGGCCTACGAAAGACACCATGCTGGAGACAGAACTGCTCATAAGGTATTGCAATCAGGTTTCTATTGGCCCACTCTCTTCAAGGATGCATGTAAGTTTGTCTTGTCTTGTGACGAATGTCAAAGAATAGGGAACATTAGCAAACGTCAGGAAATGCATATGAACTATTCACTGGTCATTGAACCATTTGATGTCTGGGGCTTTGATTATATGGGACCCTTCCCGAGTTCCAATGGGTACACTCACATCTTAGTTGCTGTGGACTACGTCATTAAGTGGGTAGAGGCTATCCCCACTAAAAATGCTGATGACCACACCTCTATTAAGATGCTTAAAGAAGTCATTTTCCCAAGATTTGGAGTCCCTAGATATCTGATGACTGATGGCGGTTCACACTTCATTCATGGTGTTTTTCGCAAGATGCTCACTAAGTATGATGTCAACCACATAGTTGCATCTCCTTATCATCCTCAGTCTAGTGGTCAAGTGGAGTTGAGTCATAGGGAGATCAAGTTGATCTTACAAAAGACCGTTAATAGATCTCGAAAGAATTGGTCTAGCAAACTTGACGATGCACTATGGGCTTATAGGACTGCTTATAAGAATCCCATCTGCATGTCGCCGTATAAAATGGTTTACGGTAAGGCCTGTCATTTACCTGTTGAGCTGAAACACAAAGCTTATTGGGCAATCAAAGAGCTCAACTTTGATTTCAAACTTGCCGGTGAGAAGCGGTTCTTTGATATCAGCTCATTAGATGAATGGAGGGGCCAGGCATATGAGAATGCCAAGTTGTTCAAGGAAAAGGTTAAGAGATGGCACGACAAAAGAATACAAAAACGAGAGTTCAATGTAGGTGACTATGTCCTACTATACAATTCTCGTTTAAGATTCTTCGCAGGCAAGATCCTCTCTAAATGGGAAGGTCCCCACGTTGTCGAGGAAGTATATCGTTCCGGTGCCATCAAAATCAATAACACGGACAGCAATTTTTCTAGAGTGGTAAATGGGCAAAGAATCAAGCATTATATCTCTGGTACTCCCATAAATGTTGAGACCAATATCATCAATATCATAACTCGAGAGGAGTACATAAGGGATGTTTATCAACCTGTTTCAGACCCTAAAAACCAAGAGGTATTTGTTTCGGTAAGTAATTGGACTCTAAAACTTTTCCAATAGGAAATTTTCTCTGTTTTGGAATTTATGGAAAATTAGAAAAATAAAAAGCAGTCCGGAGAGCGCACGAGGCGGCCACAAGCTTGGTTGTCGTGGCCTCCCCCCTGGTCACGACAACATGGCTTGTGGGCAGCTCGTGTGCCTCCCGGACTCCGTTTTCTTGCGGAGCACTCCTTCTGGTCCAGAAAAAAATCATTATATATACGCCCGAGGGTTTTGATCTCCGTATCGCGCAGTTTTCCTCTATTTTCGTTTCAAGCTTGTTTCTGTCGCAGATCTAGACCATCATGACTTCCCCAAAAGCTCCTAAGGACAAGATCTTCGAGAAGGTCATCAATCCCGACCTCAGGGAAGTGCTGAAACACCCTCAATCTATTAAGATGAGTGAGGGGATGTTGCACATCCGTGATGTTGAGGGGCCTAAGAAGACTGGAAGCATGGATACGAGGCTCGAAGCAATGGAGCAACAAGTCTTCAAGCGCCAAGGGATGGTGGAGCGTGGACTCAACGCCAACCACATGATGATCACGGAGTTCACCAGCAATCACAAGATGGATGCCATTGACATTGGGAAGCACCTCTCCAGGCTCTATGACAGGGTTGATCAACTCCAGGGCCACATCTATGACCTGCAGAACCAAAACTGTGAGTATGAGTATAGATTTAAATCAATACGGTTGGCTGCAGATTTGAGGATTCCGGCGACTCGTTCATCCTGCCATGATGGAGCACCTATGCCTTGGAAGACGGAGGATCGGACTACTTCAACAACAACAACACCATAACCACCAAAGGAAGATAACTAAGCATTGGTATGGGCAATCCCCTTGGCTTATGCCAAGCTTGGGGGAGTTGCCGTGGTATCGTATGACCTTTATATCTTTTTCTTTTACCTTTGTTTTAGTTCTTTCCTTTTCAGTTTTTATTTCTTCTCTTAGTTGAGTAAGTCTTTAGTGTTTAGTTTGAGTCTTTTGCCCTGTGTCTCCCCCGATGTATTCGAGCTTGCGAGCTATATAATAAAGAGTATCTTAGTTAAGGGCTTTGCTTTGTGGCGTGATCAAAAGTATGAAAAGAACGATAGCATGAAAGATCATGAGATGATCTTATGGAAAGTGATAGCTTCACATATAACAAATATGATGATTGAAACTTGTTCAGAGTAGACCAACATAGACCTCAGTCATTGTTGCAATTAATAAGAAGTAATAAGGAAAGAGAGGTTCACATATAAATATATCATCTTAGACACTTTCTATAATTGTGAGCACTCACCAAACTATTACATGCCTAGAAGTAGATGTTGGACAAGGAAGACAACACAATGAATTGTGTTTGTTTGGTTCCAAACAATGTTATATGATTAGAGATCCCTTAGCATGTGACGATTGCTTCCACCTCATATTACCCAAAACTCCCGCACCAAGTAGAGATACTACTTGTGCATCCATAAACCTTCAACCCAGTTTTGCCATGAGTGTCCACCATACCTACCTATGGATTGAATAAGATCCCTCAAGTAAGTTGTCATCGGTGCAAGCAATAAAAATTGCTCTCTAATATGTATGATCTATTAGTGTGTGGAAAATAAGCTTTGTACGAACCTGTGATGAGGAAAACATAAAAGAGACAGACTGCATAATAAAGTTCTTTATCACAGGAGGCAATATAAAGTGACGTTCCTCCGCACTAAGAGGACACACATCCAAACCTCAAAAGCGCATGACAACCTCTGCTTCCCTATGCGAAGGGCCTATCTTGTACTTTTACTTTTTGCCCTTGTAAGAGTCATGGTGATCTTCACCAATTCCTTATTTAGCCTTTTTCTTGGTGAACGTCATATGCTTGGGAAAGATCTATATTCATATATCAACTTGGAGTTGAATACTTATGCTTTATTATTGTTGACTTTACCCTTGAGGTAAATGGTTGGGAGGCAAACTATAAGCCCCTATCTTTCTCTGTGTCCAACTGAAACTTCGATACCATGAGTACCACGTGAGTTGTAACAATTGTGGAAAACAAAAGAGATGATTGAGTATGTGGATTTGCCTTACAAGCTCTTATTGGACTCTTTCTGATAGTATGATAAATTGCAATTGCTTCAATGATTTTGGACGGTTGTTGGCCACTTCTCGGTAAGGTTTTTGTCTCATACTTTGCTTTGTGAAGGAATTGTTACTTTCCCATAAGAATCTCTATGATGTATTGTTGTTCTATGTGTGATCATGATGCTCTCATGTCCGTATTTTGTTTTATCAACACCTTCATCCCTGAACATGTGGACATGTTTTGGGTCTTGGTTTTCGCTTGAGGACAAGCGAGGCCTAAGCTTGGGGGAGTTGATACGTCCATTTTGCATCATGCTTACACGTTGATATTTATCGCTTTATGGACTGTTATTATACTTTGTGGAACCTTACTTATGCATTTTCTCTCTTTTTGGCAAGGTTTATTTGAAGAGGGAGAATACTGGCAGCTGGAATTCTGGACTGGAAAAGGAGCAAGTCTGAGTCCTCTATTCTGCGCAACTCCAAATGCCCTGAAAATCAACGTGGATTTTTTTGGATTTTATAAAAAATACTGGGCGAAAGAAGTGTCAGAGGGGAGCAACCAGGGGCCCACAAGCCTGGTTGTTGCGGCCTACCCCCTGGCCGCGGCAACAGGGCTTGTGGGCACCCTGGTGGGCCACTCCCCCCTCTTTTGCTATATGAAGGGTTTCGTCCGGAAAAAAATCAGGGTGGAGCTTTTTCGTGGTTTCTCCGCCGCCACGAGGCGGAACTTGAGCAGATCCAATCTAGAGCTCCGGCAGGATGATCCTGCCGGGGAAACTTCCCTCCCGGAGGGGGAAATCGTCGCCATCGTCATCACCAACACTCCTCTCATTGAAGGGGAGGCATCTCCATCAATATCTTCATCAGTATCATCTCCTCTCCAAACCCTAGTTCATCTCTTCTAACCAATCTCCGTCTCGCGACTCCGATTGGTACTTGTAAGGTTGCTAGTAGTGTTGATTACTCTTTGTAGTTGATGCTAGTTGGATTACTTGGTGGAAGAGTTTATGTTGAGATCCTTGATGCTATTCATTACACCTCTGATCATGATTATGATTATGCTTTGTGAGTAGTTACTTTTGTTCCTGAGGACATGAGATAAGTCATGCTAATAATAGTCATGTGAATTTGATATTCGTTCGGTATTTTGATATGTTGTATGTTGTTTTTCCTCTAGTGGTGTTATGTGAACGTCGACTACATAACACTTCACCATATTTGGGCCTAGAGGAAGGCATTGGGGAGTAGTAAGTAGATGATGGGTTGCTAGAGTGATAGAAGCTTAAACCCGAGTCTATGTGTTGCTTCGTAAGGGGCTGATTTGGATCCACTAGTTTAATGCTATGGTTAGACGTTGTCTTAATTCTTCTTTCGTAGTTGCGGATGCTTGCGAGAGGGGTTAATCATAAGTGGGAAGCTTGTCCAAGTAAGGGCAGTACCCAAGCGCCGGTCCACCCACATATCAAACTATCAAAGTAACGAACGCGAATCATATGAACATGATGAAACTGGCATGACAGAAATTCCCGTGTGTCCTGGGGAGCGTTTTTCCTCTTATAAGACTTTGTTCAGGCTTGTCCCTTGCTACAAAAGGGATTGGGCCACTTGCTGCACCGTTGCTACTACTTGTTACTTGTTACTTTTCGCTTGCTACGTTTCACCTCACTAAACCATCACTTGTTACCGCTACTTTCAGTGCTTGCAGTTATTACCTTGCTGAAAACCGTTTATCAGAACCTTCTCCTCCTCATTGGGTTCGACACTCTTACTTATCGAAAGGACTACGATTGATCCCCTATACTTGTGGGTCATCACCCTGCTGAGATAGATCACCACCAACCTCCGGAGCGCCGTCACGCTGCCGGAGAACTCATCTACCTCTCTGTCTCTCTTTTTCTGGATCAAGAAGGCCGAGATCATCATCGAGCTGTACGTGTGCTGAACGCGGAGGTGCCGTCTATTCGGCACTAGATTGGAACAGATCGTGAGATGGATCGCAAGATGGTTCATGCAACGGATCGCGAGACGGATCGTGGGACGGATCGCGGGACGGTTCACGGGGCGGATCGAGGGATGTGAGGACGTTCCACTACATCAACCACGTTTCTTAACGCTTCTGCTGTGCGGTCTACAAGGGTACGTAGATCGGAAATATCCTCTCGTAGATGAACATCACCATGATAGGTATTGCGTGTGCGTAGGAAAATTTTTGTTTCCCATGCGATGTTCCCCATCACAAACACCCCATGGTGTTCACGCCAGGTGATCTTGTGTGGCTACATCTTCGTAAGGACCGCTTCCCATCGAATGCAAGTCCTATTTACTTCCCCGAGCGGACGGGCCTTTCAAGGTGTTGGCACACTACAACAACAATGCCTACAAGGTCAACATTCCACGTGACAAGTACTACGTGAGCGACACATTCAACATCAAGGACCTATCTCCTTTCCATGGTGATGGAGAACTTGATCCGAGGACGGATCTCTCCAAGGGGGGAGATGATACGGAGCATCCCTTGATCATCCCCATGGAAACACCACCAACACTTCAAGCTACAAGTGCTCCCATGCCGAGAGCCCGCGCACGTGCCATTGAAACCGAGGTGACATCTCTCTTTGCTCACCTATAGTTTGATCCACTCGAGACATGGTCACTACCTCAAACGGAGACGCTCTGCATACTCAAGTGCTATGAAGGAGGCCAAGGACTTATCACGAAGGAACAAGGAGAAGAAGAAGAAGTTGAAGCTGCACCTCCCAGCGCCCGGACGACCGAGACTGGTCGGACGTCCTAGCCGTCCTAGCCACCGGACGTCCGTGCCAACCCGGACGATCGACGCATGGATTCGCCTAAGTCCTACCCCCCAAGCGACTTGACGTATGAAGCCGCCTGGAATTACGATGCCACCACATGAGAAGATATAACCCAAAAATCCAACCCAGTCGGACGACCAATAGGCTCCGGACAGCCGACACCGATGCTCCTGAACCAGATTCCTCAGAAGACCGGACGTCATCGGACGTCCGAGCCCCTCTGGGCCGTTGGACGATCGACGCCTCTCGGACGTTAGGACCTTGTCTACGCACAAGCTGTTGGGCCACAGACCATGTATCACTCAATTGTGCCTTGGACTATAAATAGGCCTCCTCCCCCTCCTCTCTAGGGTTAGCTATGATTTGACAGAATTTTGTTGAGCTTAGCTCCATCACTATCCTCCCTCCCCATGGAGATGCCCTCCATGTGAAGAAGATCCATAGTGATACCAAGGTCCCTAATCTAGGGAAGATCCCCTCGTGGATACAAGGCCCCTCTCGTAGGGAAGACTATCTTTACGTGTATCCTTTTGTTGACCTTGAATCATGTATCCCCATGTGTTTATGTGGATCTAGTGGGTGTTTGATTGATGATTGTTCTTGAGTTCTTGCGTTTCTCTTGATTTTCACTCTCTTCCCCCTCCAAATGTGAAAAGATCGACAACCGTGGGTGTGCCCCGTATCAACGCTCCTAGGGTTTGTGGGCCCCTCGAGCCTCTTCTCATTGAATTATCAATTTTTTTTCTTTAGTCTAGAAATCCCACCTCACCCTGGGCATTTGGGTACCCGAACCCGAACCGAACCGAATTACCCGAATTGTCGGGTAATTCAGGTATCGGGCAAGGGTTCGGTTCTCATTTCTTGACTATTCGGTTTTCGGGTTAGGGTTCGGGTTCTAGTGTGGAAAACCCAAAATACCCATACTATCCAAATTATTCATACTGTCCAAAATTTTCATGCTATTATTACACAAATAACTTGTTACCCATACTAACTAAAATACCCATATTATCAAAAATACCCATACTATCCGAGTTATTCATATCAAAAGTTGATGTATGCTCCGAATATTTTGGGTATTTTGGGTATCCGAATTACCCGAACCGAAATTTTGGGTAATTTGGGTTCGGGTATTTTTTTTGACAGAAACAATTTTGGTTCTCATTTTCGAATACCCGAATTACCCATAAACCGAACTACCCAAACCGAAATAACCAAAATACCCGTATGCCCAGGCTGAATCCCACCCCAATAACATCTGAAAATGGCACAGACGTAAACTTAAACTTACCCACACACCATTCCCAAAATCACGGAATCCACAATCCTCCTCACCGGAACGACTAATATTCCCATCCCAAATTGAATGGAGGAACTAGGTAAAAGTGAAAACAAAGGGGAAAATCAAGATGAATTATTTTTTTAAAAAAATTGTCATTTTTTAAAAATCAATGATTTTTTTTTAAGTTTGTGACCCTTTTTTTTCAAATCCGTGAACGCATTTAAAGTTTGTGTTCTCAAAGTTAATGATGTTTTTTTGAATTCACGGATTTATCAACCTTTTTTTTGTTTTCTCAACAAAAGCGTCCGATTCTCTTCGCCTCGTGGTGGGCCGGTCCATACGAGCAGCCACCTCGGGCAGAAGCACCAACCGTTAGCGCAGGTTGGTGGCACCTCCTATATGATGCGTTGTGCGTCAAGTTGCTTCCCTTTCGCACATAGGCGTGTCCCTAGCGTGCTTCATGGGCTGCGAACGCGTTTCTGCAGTTTCGTCTGTAGTTTTGAACAGTTAGCGATACTGAAATTTATTCACAAATTAAAAAAAATGTTCATATTTTCAAAACTTATTCATATATTTCAGAACGGTTATCACGATTTCAAAAATGCAACATGTTTTCAAATACTGGAACACTGTTTCAAATTTTTGTAAATTGTTTTGAAAAAACCGAAACATTTATATATAAATTCGAGAACATTTTTTTAAATTCCAGAGGATGTTTCAAATTATGGAACATTTTTTGAAAATTTAGGAACATTTTTTTCAAATTACGAAACATTTTTTCAAATTCCGGAATATTTTCCAAAATTCTAAAAAAAAAATCAAATTCAGGAATAATTTTTCAAATTTCAGCATATTTTTAAATTCTAGAATTGTTTTTCAAATTCCAAGACATTTGTCAAATTCCGAAACATTTTTTTGAAATTTGAAATTATTTTCTTAAATTCCGGAACATTTCTTCAAATTCAGGAACATTATTTTTTTCAAACTTTGGAACATTTTTTCAAATTCCGACACATTTTTCGAAAATACAGAATTATTTTCAAAATCAAGAACACTTTTTGAAAATCTAAAACATTTTACAAAAACGAGAACATTTTTTTGAAAATCCAGAACAGTTTTTTGGAAAGTAAGAACATTTTTCGAATTTGAAGAACATTTTTTGAAAACAAGAATGTTTTCTAAAACAGAAGCAAAAAAAGAACAGAAAGGAAAAAAGAAAAAAAGAAAAAATAACCGGTTCAAGGAACTTTCTAGAAAATTGCCAAAACCAAAAAAAACATGTAGAACCGAAACGCTCGAGCACTTATATGGCCCAGTTTGTCGCGCCCCTAGGCAACGTTTGCGCGACTATTTGAGGCAAAGAGTGTCAAATAGGATTTTCCCAGGTTGGTTCTTCTATTTAACGCAATCTGCATCAAAGCCACGACGCACAATGACGAGCACGACTGGGCCAACCCATCAGAGGCTACCGCGAGCAGCCATTGTAAGCCAACTTCGGGATTGTAGCGCGGAAACCTGCAAAAATATGAGCTTGCTTCAATTCAATCACAGGGAGCTCCGGGGCCTTAAGCGCCGGCTAGGACAACCGGCGCCCGCGCGCCATGCAAATTGGGTCGGCCTAGTTTTAGGGCCGAATTTTCTATAAAAAGTTAGAAAAACAAATGTGAACACAAAAAGTTCATAAAGGCGAAAAATGGTTCATAAAATTTGAAAGAAAAGTTAATGAATTTGAAAAATTTCACTGTGATATAAAAAAAAGTTCAAATGTTTTGAAAAAGTCCACTGTTTTTTAAAATTAGTTCATGAATTTGAAAAATGTTCATAGATTTTAACAAAAAAGTTAATGAAATTTGAAAAAAAATCATCCATTTTGGGAAAAAGTTCAATGACTTTGACAAAAAAGTTCATCAAGTTTAAAAGAATTTGATCGATTTTGAAAAAAGTTCATATATTTGAAGAAAATATTCGTCAATATTGAAAAAAGTTCATTTTTTTATAAAAAGAGTCCATTGGATCTGTAAAAAGTTCATTGAGTTCGGGAAAACTTCATAAAATTTGAAAACAAACTTTGTGGAATTTGAAAAAAAAAGTTCATTGAATTGGATTTTTTCACTGAATTTGAAAATTTTCAATAATTTCAAAATAATGTGAATGAATTTGGTAAAAAACCATCGAATGAGGAAGAACGAAAAATAAAACAGAAAACAGAAAAACGAGAAAGAAAACAGAAAAAAATGAAAAACAAAAAAAACGAAAGAAAAGATGATAAGTTAGGAAAATGATGACAATAAGCGCAACAGGTTTTCTTGGCGGGGTGCTTACCACAGTTCGCCGTGAACAGGTTTTCCTGTGTTCGAATCCCTTCTCTACGGGCACGCACCCGTTTGCAAAATTGCACTGTAATGGGAGCTACTGACCGACCCTAGCAATGAATAACCGTGAGGCCCTAAGAACTAAAAGGCAGCGGCAAATCTGAAACTTTTAAAATTTTGAACGATTTTTTGTTTTGTTTCCAAAGAGGTATATTTTTAGAAACACAAACACTTTTCAAGTCCGTGATTTTTTAGAAAACTCAACTAGTTAAAAAAGAGACTTATTGAATCTGTGAACAAGGTTTGAAATTTTTAAAAACGGTGTTTTTTTTTGCACTTTAAAAGTACGCGACAGGCGAAACAAATGGGCCAAGCCAGGCTAAGGCGGTTGCAGGCATCCGTTTGCAAAATTGCATTGTAAAGGGAGCTACTGACTCCGCGAGGCCCTAAGAACTAAAAGGCAGCGGCAAATCTGAACTTTTAAAAAATTTAACAGATTTTTTGCTTTTCAAAGAGGAATATTTTTAGAAACGCCAACACTTTTCAAGCACGTGATTTTTTTTAGAAAACTCGACTAGTTAAAAAAAAGAGACTTATTGAATCTGTGAACAAGGTTTGAAATTTTAAACAAATTTCTAAAACTTGATTTTTTAAAAGGTAACATTTTTTCAGAAAGAGGAACGTTTGCAAAATTTCATAAAGAAATTTAGAAATGTGAACAAATTTTTTAGTTTCCAAACAAATTTTGAAAATTAGAACATTTTTTGTATTTGTGAATTTTTTTTAACAGGAACAATTTTTGCAATGCATGAACATTGTTGGAATGTTTGAACAAAATTTAAAACTTTTAAGTCTTCTTTTGCAAAAGATAACATTTTCATATCTCATTTAATTTGAACATGTGTGGATTTGTTTTGAACACGAACAATTTTTGGTAATATAATTTACTTTCATGTTTATAGAAACTCAAAAAAGTACAAATGTTTTTCAAAACACGAACACTTTTCACAATTTGTGAAACAATTATGAAAAACTCAACCATTATAGAAATAGATGAACTATTTTTAGAAATGGGAACACCTTTTGAAACTATTAATTGTTTTGTAAATTTGAACAGTTTTCTGATAATTATGAATATTCTAAATTAGGTTTTTATGAAAATGATGAAAATTTTGCAAAATGTTTTTCTATATGTTTTTTCAAAATTCTGAAATCAAAGTTAACAAGGCGAACATTAAACTCTCAAACAAAATTAAAAAACAGGAACATCTTTTGTAATTTGTGAACAATTTTGAAACGTGAATAATTTTTCAAAACTCCTGGAGAAAATGAAAATGTGAACTTTTTATGTTTTGTGAACATTTTTTCTAAATGAGAACGTTTTTAATATGTGAACAAATTTGTAATTTCGAATTTTTTTTTAAAATGTGAACATTGTCGGAAATTGTGATATTTTTTTCGAAATCAAGAACATTTTTTTGGTATTCCTGAACATTTTTCGGAATAACAATATCTTTTGGTAAATGCGAACACACTTTGAAAAAAGATATTTTTTTTGAAATTCCTAGAAATGTTTGAAATTTTTGAACAAAATAAACAGGAAAAACAAAAAAAAAGAAACACAAAAAACCCCAAATCGGTAATATACTGTACAGAAAAATCTTCGTTATTAATTGGACCGGCCCACTGCTACCTTCGCTCGTAGCGAGCGGCGTATAGGATTTTCCGATAGGGTTTGCTCGGCCCCGGCGGCGTTCTCATAGCGGACGGCGTGCTCCTAGCGGACGGCAACCTAAGGTTGGAGGAGGCAGTAGACGAGAGTGGCTTCCTAGAGCCTTTCTTCTACGACGAGGCGGAGGTGGTGGCCGAAGCGGCGGCGGCGGCAGAGAGGCGGCAGCGGGAGGCTGAGGAGAAAGCAGCGGAGCATGCGCGGAAGGTGGATGAATTCAGACGGAGAAAGGCAGCACATCAGGCCGTCATCGACAGGATCAGCGAGTACGACCCCAAGACGGGGGAAGTCTGCTACACCCGATTCTTCAACAGGGACTTCTCCGAATTTGACATCGACGAGGAGTGTAAGTCCAAAATCCAATTCCTCCATGTAGTCCATAGCGATATACTGACATAAACGGTGCTGTTTTGGTTTTTTTTTCTACCGCAACAGCTCCTCTGGCTCCAATGCGATACACTCACATAACACCATCCAAATACACCAATTCACTGGGAAGACAGGTGTACGACGTGTCTGACTCTGTAAACATCCTCTCAGTGAAGATAGTCTCTTCGGATTTGGGATTCCCATTAAAGGTGTATGGTACCGTGATTGCAAGAGATTACCTCGATTTCAAATGTGTCTATCTGTTCCGTCGCCGTAGAGAGGATTACCAACTCATCAACTCAGAGGTAGTACAGCTTGTCTTTGAAGACCATACTTACTTAGAACCAGTCATTTCTCATTGTGTGGTGATGGCCGCCTTTCTCCTCGGCTAGTCAGTTCTTTCTCATTTCTGCTCCGGGAATATATTATAGGGTGTTGGAAATTGTATAACACAATCATCAGATTATAGGTTGCAATCTCAGCATTCATAAAAATACGTATTGCTAATGAAGCTTATGCTTGTTGTTTTCTATGGCTGGATCGTCATATAAACATGTCTTGGCATCGTAATAATACACAAGGATAGTTAAGTGTATTCCTGTTGTTTACACATGTTTTGTGTACAAAATGAAGCATACGAATAATGCATGGTTATGGTAGGAACAGAGGTTGCGACCTTCCATTTCCTTATAAAGTTTAGAGCCTACTGAATCGTAGAATTCCAAAAAAACGTGAATAGAGAAAAGTGCAGGTTTCTAATGTCATGAATTTGTGCCAAAGTTTGCCCGATTGCACAATAACATAAACAAAGGGTTCTTTCCAAGAGGTTTGAGTTGATGTAAAATTCAGTTTGAACTTTGTAGTGCGAATGGGATCGGTAGGAAAATTTCCTATGTGATTCAATCCTACAAGTCAAACACCCTACATAGGAAAAAATATTAAGGGTTTAAATCCTCCCAAATTTGTATGAATATCCTTTGAATCAAAGAGGTTGCCATTAGTAAGGTAAAAAAATGGTCATGATATTATAAGAAAATATGCTTTGAATATGGTATGAAGCAGAGTAGAACGGAACATGCTCACATACAATCAGATGTCAATGTAAACCGTTAGAAATAGTTTAATACTTGCATGCATTGCAACAGCTTTCATCCGTTGCTTGTTTTTCACTTCCACTGTGTTATCCAGATGAGGTTATGGCTAATCTGTTATGTGACCTTTTCCCATAGGACCAATCGTTGATATTGACTGGGCCAACTCGAGGACTTGTGTTACTAGATCGTATATATTTTGAGGTGGATCTTAAAATCAAGGATGACCAAGGGAAGAAAGACCAAGAACTTAGCAAGGGACTGTGTGTGATTGATGGCGTATTAATGGGAGGGGAGGAACATGGTCATGTTGGATGTGAAGACCTTGATAGCAGGCTGAGCACTGTGGAGGTGAAATTTGCAGTGGTTAAACTTTCAGTGCAGGCTGCCCTTGAAATCAAGATTCTGAAAGGAGATTTCTATGGAGAAATCACAGCTTGCACCTCCAGCATTCAGGATCGCCTTGTGCTTCATGATAGCAAAGCAGGTGGTGTAATCTATACTACTAATAAAAGATCAAACGAGAACTTTTCTAAGTACACATAGCTATTACATCAAAAAAAACAAACACCAATCACCACCACACAATCAGTCAACAAATTACAATCTAACGGCCTTCCACCATCCATGCATCACGACGGTGTGCAGTTACCAAATTCACCAAAGGCTGACCGTACTCCACCAGCGGAGGATGACCGCACCTTTTCTCGCCCCGCTCGCCCCCGCCCTGCGCACGGCCGCCGCCGCTCCACTCGCCCGGCTCGCCGACGCCCCCACCCCGCGCACGACTATCGCCGCTCCGCTCGCCCTGCTCCGCACTCCACCCCCGGCTGTCTCCTTCCTTTCTTCCTCTGCGCGCGCGCGTCTGTTTATGCGTTCGTAGATCCCCGACGCGACGCGCGAAGGAGCAGCTAGGCCGAACGGGATGAACTCGACGGCGTACTCGCGGCCGTCGAAGCTGCTGGTCGGCGCCGACGACAGGAGGCCGCCCACGCGCCTCAGGGGCTTCGCCTCCAAGATCGAGCCCAAGAAGCTCGGCACCGGCCTCCTCGTCGGCTGCTGCCTCGCGCTCCTCACCTACCTCTCCCTCGCCAAGCTCTTCGCCATCTACTCCCCCGTCTTCGGTGCGTGCTCCACCTCCACTCACTCTCTACATTCCACTCCCTGATCTAACATTTACTGACGTTGAATTGAATCCGCGCTCAGCTAGCACGGCCAACACGTCCGGCCTGCTCCAGAACGCCCCGCCGGCGTCGTCGTCGTCCGTCCCGGAGACGACGGACGCCATCCCGGCCGAAGACACTACATTCATCGGCCGCGAGAACGACAACGCCGTGGATCCCGTCAATTTCCCGGAGGAGGGGCCTGCGGCAGCCGGCTCTCAAGATCAAGAGCCCCGCGTGCCGGAGGTGCTCTCTAGAAAGGAAGACGAAGCCGAGAAGGCGGCGGCGGCGGCGACCTCCGTGCCGAAGGCATGTAAAGAATCTCGCCCTTTCTCACCTCCTTTTTCCTCGCACCTTAAACGGAAAGCAACAGCAGAACAAAACCGCCATCACTCCCAGGTCAGCAGGCAGCTTCTTGCACACGTTTAATGCTCTGTACTCTGCAATCTGGGTAAACATGTATCGCCCACTTCATGTCGGCGCAGTTAATTTGCTTCAGATTAGTCGGAAATGCCCGAGATCTGCCCGCGTTGTAATGTGACTTTGTTTCTTGGTGAATGAATTCAGCCACGGAGGGCGCCGCCGGCGGGGAGGGGGCGGCGAAGCTGAGCTGCGACGAGAATGGCGTGGACGAGGGGTTCCCCTACGCCCGGCCGTCGGTGTGCGAGCTCTCCGGCGACATCCGGATCAGCCCCAAGCAGAAGACCATGTACCTCCGGCACAAATATTCATGAAACTCGATATCTGACAGTCAATTAGATTGATCAGTATTTATTTTGCATCGAGATCAATCGGCACATGTTTCAGTCACTCGGTGTCGCCTGCTTTCTTACAATTGTTGATGAAAATTTGATTTCGATTTGCATCTTATATTTTTTTATGTTCCTCTTTCCTTCATTATGTTTTCATATGTTGCAATAACATGTAATTTTTGGTTTGTGAAGTATCAACGTAGGTATGGCATCACCGCCCCCTCCTACCCACGGACCCTTTGTCGCTAGGATCGCATTCCAGCAGCAGCAAATGTCACATGTGATGGCCTCACGGAGCCATGCCGGTGTTGGAGGCCTCTTGTCTCTTCGGCCGCCAAAGATGTGCATGAACAATAACCCTACCAGCAGTATGTGTGTACGTCATCATGCTCCTAATTATCCATGATCCACGTGTTGTAGTCATCCTTCTGATGAGTTGTGTTAAAGCATGATAGTAGGTTTTAGTTTATAATCATGAATGTAAATCTCATATCTGGACAAATATACCTTGGACATGCTTAAAGTATATGGTCAAAGTTTGTATTGAATGTCGCACATCATGTGTTTTGTTAAAAATTATACAATTCTTTGTACTGCTTTGAATAATGATTTCCAAAACAATCTCTAGAAAACTAGCTTGAATGATCATGTGTAATTAAATCCATATATTATTTTGGAGTACCTGAATCCATATATATTATTCATTATTTCTATCCAATGGTTCATATCTTGGATCACAAATATGTCACAGTTTTGAAAATATAATTTGAGTGACATAATAACATTTTGTACCGTCTGAAAAAATCAAAAATTATTTTACTATGATACCATATGAACCCATTTTTTTAAGACGTGCGTTGCACGTGCATGCTTACTATCCGTTAGCAGGACTCCAATCGTGTTCATGTTTCAAAATAGTTGCCTGGGAGCATGCTTATAATATTTGTGCAGACCAGCGAATCAACAAGACTTTTTAGTTTTGTCACTTTGTGTTAAGAGAAATGTAATAAAGAAGCCAAAAATTTTCTGAAGGTTTCTTAGTTGAAGGAAACAACAAAAATTATCTATGGTCAGCATGAACACACTTTCATACTATGCCTTTTTTAAATGCAGTTTCATACTATGCCTTAGTAGCATGGAGTATGTACGCTCTCTTTTTGAATGTTTTCTTAAACTAATTAGTACCCCCATATTTTTTTCAATTTTTGGATTTACATGTTTTTATCAGGTCAAGCAGGATGATATCTCTGGTTCTCATGACATTTGGGATGCTTGAAACTTTATTATCTTTTGAGTGAAGAGCCGTCTTTGCTTTGCAAACACTACCTGGATGGAAAATCCTACAAAGCGTTTGTAGAGAAGCATACGGGAGCTATGTTTGACAAATGCCTGATATACAGGTTAGGCTCTCTAAAAAATGATTCACAGACAATAATGTAATGGATTCTGTTATATTAATACATTATCATGTTATCTTTTGGTTTTTATTTAATAATACCAATAAGAATGAATGAGTATATTTTTTTATGGTTATACGTGCGTTGCACATGCCAGATTACTAGTGTGTGATAGTACTGGAATGCTCCAGTTGGGGCTATTGCAAGTGCAATCGAGAGAACGAAAACGAGAGACAAGAATCGACAAGAATGAATCGGTATCTGTATTGATGATTGAGTACAAGTATATATAGCCCCTGAGGGGATGCATCCAATAGACGCAATGGTCTGAAGAGACACGAGCGAACAGTCGCGTCCTTTGTGCATGGCGGTTAGGGACAGTGGAGATTCTCCTTAATTAACACGTGGGTTAATTAAATCTCAACACTTCCCCTAATCTACGCTATCCTTGTAGACATTGTATCTTAAAAGCTCCTCCAAAAACCCTATGGGAAAAATGTGAGGAGTATAATATTTGATGTGTTGCCAAAACTCCTTCAAACCCAGTGGGAAAATAAGGAGAAAATGCTGCAACATATAATAGTTGTTGTCTCCCTTAACTCAATATGTGAGAATCATAGAGTTTAGAGGACAATAAATATGTCGTATATACTTTCCTAAAAAACCCAAGTGGGGGAAAACAGAAAGTAGTACATATGATATTGTGTTGATATTACCTCATTAAAAACCTTCATGAGAACCTATATAGTAAACTCATGGAGGGAAAAAGAGTATAATATGATGCATTGAACACGAACAATTCAGGAAGATACTCCCCTGATTCTTGCAAACTTCGAAGCCGTCACATACCAATTCCATGAACATATTTATAGAATGTAGATGTTGGTATAGACTTCATGAACAAACCAGTCACATGATTTAACTTGCAAGATATGCAATACAGAGATATTGCTTATTTGTAACCTGTTTGCATCCGGGCAACACAAGAGACATTATCGTTGAGATAATGGTTGGTGAGTGTAGCCATGAGGTCTGTTTCGAAGACTCTTCGGGAGAGGGATACCACACCTAGTAGGAACACTATGCTTGTCTATGATCTGACATAGCGGGGATCTGATCAATGTATCCAATGATACTGGTGTTCAGATTTCTCTGAAACTTGAAAAACCAGGACAAATGTTTGCTGCCTTTGAAGATATCGATAGATATTCTTGAGTCCCAAACAATTGCCTTTGGTGAATCCAATGCCTTATGGAACGTTGAGTCCCAATATCTCATTTCCATCATCTCTTGGTCTAAATAGATCTTTCTCTACATCTAGAGAATGAACTACCATAAGAGTTATGGATGGATAAGATTTGTCCATAATGAATTTCTCCAATATATTTTGGATATAGACAACATAGTATACCATAATGTAGGAGTGAAGGTGCTCAAGTTGTAGTAACGAGCAGTATTTTGGTTTACCCAAATCCTTCATTTTAAACTTCGTCATTTAGATGATTACATGTGTCATCATTGCATACACACAAGCATGATAATCATCATTGTAGGAGTAATCCTTGTGCATAAGGAACTCACTATGCCGGTTGTACCATATGTACCGACAACAATAAGTCGTATGGTGACTTACTGATTTTTACACAATGTATGTTGTATTTTGCATTTCGATTCAGAAGTGAGATTCCATCAGGAATCAATCATATATGTCTGAATCTAGTGATCTACATGGATATGTGATCACTACATCTATCCACTACATAGATAGATGATTTTGTACTGCCAATGATATAAGTTATCGGAAAGGTATTCCACCTCTAGAGAATAGTTGGGTATTTGCGTGAACCCTTGTGCTACAATACTTGCTCTTTGTTTCACCACCTCGTTGTTCTCAATTCTGTTTCCAGAAGAAAACTTGTGTAGGTATTGCTTATGAATACCTTTCCATTATTGAGCAAGATCATTTCTACCTAGATTATACCCTTTGCTTGAGTTCAGTCCGAGTGTTGTTCACACTTTGCCATGGCCATGGTCTTTGGATCCGAATCATGTGAAAGGTTTTGCAATCTAGTTGAAAAATGTATGTCGACAATTATAGACTTCTGGTTATATGATTCTCCAGAATATATATATATCAATATATAGTTGATGGAAATATCGTTACCCATGGTGACTACTCGCGTTTTCCCAATGCGATTGAGTCGGGTATTCCGATGTCCCGGTCATTGTGTGCACTATGACCTGGGTTGATGGAGGTTTCGCATCCACTGGGTGTACTACCCATTAGGTGTCTGTCAACGTGACTTGCATTTACTGATTCATAGGCCTTGATATCCTTGCTTGCAAAGAAACTGAATCCTAATGTATTTTTTCCTTACATCTCCCCCTGTTGCATCGAACGGGGAGTGGAGTGGTTTTTGTTGGTCCTCCACTCTTTCATACGTACTTTTGTAGGATTGTAGGATTGTGTGACACCATTATATTCAGTAAATGAGTCTGGCAGGTTATTTGCAATGTGTTGCAAATCTTTTGAACGCATGGTTCAGATCTTTGAGTACGTCGATTTGAGGCAGAAATGTGTTGAACATTCCACTAATTTCCTGGCATTCTTCATGGTACTTGAATTCTCCCCCTAATGCCTGGAAATATTCCTCATTAAATAAACATACTGGCCTTGAATAACTCCCCATTTGAGGGGCTTGATGTATTGACGAAAATACAGTTATTCCTTACATAGATCCCAACTATATGTTGAGGGGCCAATGATGTATGTCAGGTGGTGATATCGGTATGCAACCAAATTACCGCAGATGGGAAATACTTGGTAGATTTCCACGTATCAAAGATAGAGGAGAATAATATTATGCAGTTCTGTCATGAGCGTGTAAAATTGCATGACTCCAACGTAAAGTTGGTAAGTTGCAATTCCAAAGTAAAGATAATGCAATCAGCTTAACTCTTTGGATAAAGGATTCTATCAATCCATTTTGGGTCTAGACATTAGGACAAATTGCTAAACTTCAATCCAAGCGCCATATAGAAGGCACTCAAGGAGAATTCGACAATGTTATCCATTTGATTTGTTTGAAATCGATGTCAGGATAATGAGCCAATGGTTTCGTGTGAATAAAGCACACACTCAAGACCATCATGTAGATATGTCTTTGAGCGCCATGGAATACCTGAATAGTCTAGTCAATGGATGGAAAGAGCCACTTACCTCGACTTGGTGCATTCAAGGAGTCTGAGTGGTTCAGCATTTTGCTTTAAGGTGCGGGCCTTAAAATTAGCTTCCCTGTGTCACATGTAGTGCACACAAAATCCAAATATTGTTAGAATTTAGCATCAAAATAATGATAAACTATTGGAATTGCTGAGAGTTTCGGTTTCAACCCAATGTCTCGATGATCAAGGCGAGTATGCCAAGTATTTCATGTACAAGACACTTTGGAACACTATCTCGTACACAACATGTGCTACGGGTTTGTAGTGTGTGTAGTACAATCCAAATGATACATAGAGAATGTGCTTGCCATATCCTTTGCATATGGTAAAGAGAAGTTAGTCCTCTTTGTTGTCATCATAAGTTTCGCTATGGAAACTATTTTTACGAACACCTCTATAGTTTAGTAGGGTATGAGTTAAACCAGGAGAAATAAAGCATCCTGACATTACTCGAGTACCCAGAGGGATAGTAAATATGACTCGAGATGAGCCAACAAATACCTCATCGCGTCTAGCGATTTTAAAATATCTCCTTTCTCTCAACGAGAGTGGAAACATTGGACTTCCACAGGTATAGAGTTTATGGTGCATATGTCCACAAGGCACATATCATCTTTCATTGGATTAACTCCCGTAGAAATCTATATATAGACATGAAGATTCTCAATATGAAAATCACTGTCAGATATATGTAACACATATAAATGTATTTGTACCAAGATGACGATACAATATATTGTGATATACAATATATGATGACAACAATACTTATGTTGTTGATACAACATCATAAATAGACATAAATAAATATTGATCACTCAAGAGATCGAGAGACTATTCATAGTCTCCAAACATGTCGGTTGAGGCATATTCAACTATCACGTTCTTCGTGTCCATGGGTTCCCGTCATCACTGTGATGTCGGGATGAAGGTTGAAGTGAGCTTCAAACCTTTGCCCTTGAGTTCATTGTATCCCAGGAATTGCTAATATAGAATAATCAAATACTAAGATCTTAATCTAATGCCTTATGATATATAAGACACTATTTTTCTGTTAGCGGTGTGATCCTGACCAGAAGTGAATCCTGGATTGCACACTTTATCCCACGAGACAAGAGCGGTCATGATGTCCATGGCCCAGATAGGGCAGTGGTGGCCATTGAGGGCGAGTGCCTCAAATTCTATAGCCATATTTTACCGCTATGGGTAACCCTGAGATAATAAATTACCGTTAGTAAATTAAATATCACATGGTTGATGTTGTAATGAACTTAGCAAAATCAATGGGTATTTCAAGAAGTTATCTTGAAACCATTCATGTGAACCTCAAATTGTTAAGTATGACATATTGTAGATACGCCCCAAAAGAAAATTTCGGGGTCCGTCTCTCAGCACGAGAGAGTATAATCTGATGAAAACAGTAGATACTCATGTTTCTAGTACCTTATGTCATAACTTAATAAAATGTATGGGAGAGCACAATCTTAAGCAATCATAATGTCAATATGATAAAATGTAGGCTTAAACCGTAGTGGTGATAATCTGCTATGCACTAGATCAACACACTACTTTATGGTCCCAAAACATCAATTTGAAAAGAAAAAAAAATAACTTGGAATTTTGCATATCAACTCGTGCTCGTATTAAGCCAACGGCTCAATTAAGACGATGAATTGATTTTTATTTGCAAGAAATTGAAAATCTCAATTGCAAATAATAGAGGTAATAAATCTCAACATGTAGCAAACAAGGAAATATATATTACATCACATATGTTCTAGAATACAAAGTACTCTACAGAAAAACAGTACTAAAAAAACGTACTGAATTTAACAGGATCTGAAACAGAGATTAATCTACTGCTAGAGCTACTGTTAAAAGACTAACATGCTATGCTAAATCATAGGAGGAAATTTAGCAAACTAATCAAATAGTACTAGAAATACTACTAAAACCTGCTGGACTGCTGATGCTAGACCGCATGTGCCTAGGCCACTTTGGTCAACACAGCAGGACACAGTCATTTATTCACAGTCTATTCACAGGAGGATAAGGACCCATGCGGAAGCCTCAACCAAATCAAATCCCCACCAACGCGATAGAAACAAGGGCGGCAGCGAATCAGGCAAAGCTCCGCGCGTGCAGCCGCACAGTGCTCACCGGAGACGGGCGAAGGTGCCCCCGCCGCGCTCGTCCATGTCCTCGTCTGAAGACCCGCTTAGGAGCAAGGTGCCCGACGCGATGCCGTTGGAGACACCGTTCGCGAGCCCAAGGGCGGCCGAGCTCCATGTCCCTGCGCGCGTGGCGCGGCTGCTCGACGGAGGGCTCAACGCCGCGAAGCCGAAGGGCATCAGCCGACGGCGAGGCGGAGGCGTGGCAGGCGTTGGAGACGGCAGGCGCGGGGGCGTGGCCGGCGTCGCGGGCGTGATGGCATCGACGATCGCCGTGCTCGAGAAGCTGCGGACGCCGGAGCCGAAGACGAAGGAGGAGGACCCGGTCGGCGCGGACACGTACGCAGAGGTGTCGCCCTCCATCTCGACAACCGCAGGGGTCGGAGATGGGAGGCACGGCGCGACGATGTTGGCGTCGGCAGCCGCGGCGCTGGTCGAGCCGAACTCGAAGACGGAGGCGGGCGACTGCTCAACGGCGTCCACGGCGGCGGTGGCGGCATCCTCATGCAGTGGGCAGATGACCCACCCGTGCGCAGGGCACCAAAATCCCGGCGGCGGTGCCCCCTGTGCCGCGTCGGTGTTCACGTCGGCCCCGAGCATTGGCGGGGCTGGACCGGCGAGAAGCCAGTCAAGAACTTCCAGCGCGAGCGGGGCGAGGGGCGCGGCGCCGTCCGCCGGACCAGCACCACTCAGGGAGCGGTTGCCCCTGGCCGTGGAAACGGTGCACACCGTGGCGGCGGCCGATGTAGCGGCCCACCCCGTAGTGCCGAACCGTCGAAGCGGCGGCTCTCTACAAACCTGTACCTGCGGTGGAGTGCAGCGAGGCGCCGACGACGGTCGTCGTTCTGCTGCAGTCGGCGACGGTACGAAGACATGAAGCGAGGCATTTTCCTCACCTTTTGCCTGTCGATCTCCCGGAATCGATCTCGTCGGAATCGCTCTGGTAGAGCAGTGCTGATAACGTATTGCAAGTGGAATCGAGAGAACGAAAACGAGAGACAAGAATCGACAAGAATGAATCGATATCTTTATTGATGATTGAGTACAAGTATATATAGCCCCTGAGGGGATGCATTCAATAGACGCAATGGTCTGAAGAGACACGAGCGAACAGTCGCGTCCTTTGTGTATGGCGGTTAGGGATAGTGGACTGTTGGGATGAAGGATATGCTTTTATTAACATTCTCCTTAATTAACACGTGAGTTAATTAAATCTCAACAGGGGCGTCGCGTTGTAACTGTTGGGATGAAGGATATGCTTTTATTAACAATTGCTACCCAGGCTAGTGACGTGACAACTGCCTCTGCTACACAAACCATTAATTTCACTCCACATTTGAATGGTGCAGAGGAAGATGAAATTATATGTGATGCTGTTAAGATGCTCATTAAGGTCAACTGGTCATTATTTGAATTGTAAACTTTGATGCACCTATGATTAATTGACCTATGTAATGGTTGCCAATGCGTCTCTTCATGGAGCCAAGTAGTGTTTGTATGCAATTATATTTGAGCGGTAGACTCTGATTTGTTGCCTATATGACAAGTTGAGCTATTTAGAGGTTGCTAAATGTATACTTGATCTCATGGAACTAAGCAGGCTCCCCGTGGCTACTGTTATCTTGTTGCACTTGTGATGTAAATGTATCCGCTGTAGTCTTGCCTGAGCAATATTATGTCTTTATATATGGTATGGAACTGATTGTTGTTTAACATCGATTTTTGGGAGTCATGGACTATTGGAGCTGGAAGAACATCACCAGGAACTACCTACTCTTAAATTCCACGTGCAACGGTGTACTTTTGTTTTGGAATCACAGTTTGAAAAGTTGTATGTTATTATTTTTACTTTGTATTTGTATTGCTTTTTTCTTCTTATGTGGGAGTCTTTACGAACGGTGACAGTTCAGTTTATATTGTGCACGATTTCAGTAAATTAGCCAACCGGGAACAATAGTCTCCATATAGTTTGCTGTCTTGATGGTAATCCTTTTCAGCAACTCCATTTAAGACTATGTTTTGGAATATAAGTTGTACTGATTTTCATGCGAAAACTTGTATATGATTGACCAAGGTTATAGAATAAAATATCAACAATTACAATACAAAATAAATAAAATTTAAAAATAGTTTTCATGATGAATCTAATCTAATGATATAAATTTGGTATTGTAGATATTGGTAGTTTTTCTAAAAACTTGGTCAAACATGTATATGATTGACTTTTAGAAAACCTACTACACCCTATATTTTGGAACAGGGGAGTATATGATTATTGGTCCGTTTTGATGATTTCAAATTAAGATCGTCATGATAGGCACTAAATTTTTGTGCAAGTGATGATTCAAAATTGTGACCACATGGTTGGCACAAAAATTTGAACTTCGTTGTGCCCAACACATATTCCATGCAGAGGATGAAGGCTACCATGAGATGGCAAAATCACAGCGTTACCTCATGTGTACTCTTTTTCAGTCCTTATATTACGTCGGATAGATGTAGACCATACTGTTGGCAAGGTCTTGAATTAGAGACTCTTTGTTTCTGATATCATATTGAATATGTACTTTAATCAAATTATTCAAAAGGCCGAATTGATGAAAAGAGAAGGACAATATACTTATATTTTAACAATTAGGCATAAACCCGCACGATAATAAGATAGCCTTGTGGGCATTGGGCAACAAGTTGACCTATGTCAGTCACCGAAAGTAAGGTGACTTAATCTCCCCTAATAATAAAGCGCGCAGTGCTTCTGTCGTCCATCGTGGTAGTTTAACAAAAAAACCCTTCTATTTCAGAGAAATTAACCCACAGTCCTTTGTTTAGTTAAAAAACGTTTCGTTTTTATAGAAACACCCCTCCCTAGCCGGCCTTGTCGGTGACGAAAATCTCTGGGGAGGAAACACCCCTCCCTAGCCGGCCTTGTCGTTGACGAAGATCTCCGGGGAGGACGGGTCGGACTCCTTGCCGGTGAGGCCGTCGATGTCGGGGCGGGTGGCGCGCAGCCAGCCGAGGACGTGGTCGAAGCTGCGGTTCTCCATGACCACCACCACCACCGTCTTGACGGGGGAGTGGATCTCGCGCTTCTTGCGTCGCCGCTTCAGTCGTGGACCGTGGTGGCCCCCGCCATCCAGGCAGTGCGCGGAGACCATCAGGGCCAGCAGGAGGAGGGCGACGAGGAGGCGCCGCTCTCCGGTGGCGGCCATGGCGCCGGAGCGGCTCACGACGGCGCCGGAGCAGGCGCAGTCCATCACCCGCACCATCTTCGACGTCGTCAAGGAGCACGGCCCCCTCACCATCTCTGACGTTTGGGATCACGTCAAGGTACCGTTTCTTCCGAAGCTCCTGATTCATCTCTGCGCGCAAGCACAGAACCTGTTCGACGTAATGTCTTTCTATCAACTTGGCTGGACGGACAGTGTCCTCTCTGTCCTTGCAATGGGTTAAAGAGTCACTTTGGATTCCTTGTCATTCAGAACTTGCGGTGTGTTAAATTTCCTTCAGGACAAAGTGTCTAATTTCTGATGATAATCATAGTAGTTAGTAACTTCAAAATAATTTTCAGTAATTGACACATGTTAGTTTCCAGAGCTACTGTGCCCTTATATTACATTTCAATTGCAGTATATAGCAAAGTTGTATAATTCATGTGGACTGCATAGAAATCTTCCATAGCCATCAATATGCTGGTACGTGCCATTTTGCCCACCAAAGACTTCAGATGGAGGATCACTCCAACATCGAGTATACCCACTCTACTCTGGGTAACATTTTGAGCAACACTGAGACTGAGGAACGGCAAGAACAACACCAACAAGATGGCCCTTGCCGCGGCGTCCATCTCCTGAGCTGTTTTGACAGGGACAGGGTGTGTAGGGCCAATGCAGTCTCTTATAACAATGGTTATCATTGTTCATTGCACTAGGGAAGGATCAATAATTGGCGCTATTCTACCCAAGTCAAATGGCATTTCAGATTGGTCAGCTCAGAGCTATAATGTGAACTGTCTGTTTGCACCATCTTTTTCTTCCGGAAGAATCTACCGTTCTATATGTATGTATAAAGTGGATGACACCTGTACTTCGAGGCGATGGCTCAGCAAGTTCGAGGAAGGTTCCTGTGGCAAACCCATTTAGAATGACGTTGGTAAATTCCTTCAGACTTTGATCCTTAAGGAATGGGATTGTGACAAGTCAAGGAGCTTGCCTTCCTCAGCTTATACTCTTCCGTGCTTGTCTTGCATGGTGGAAGGTCTGTTTACTAAAGTGCAAGTTGCAATTTTCATCAAACTGAAGTTGCACATTCCAGAATCGATTGGAAGATAAGGAACATGCCCACCTCTAGGTGCTTCGGTAACTGTATACTTAACCGATTCTTCTTGGGAAAATACAGGAACAAGTTAGTCAATGGCTGTTGAGTAGTGGCATATTGCTGCGTGCTGAGTACGGATTACATTCATATTCAAAAAATTCTATGTTTAAGATCTCGAGGGATAAGAAATTCACGCAGGCTGAAAAATGGCACTACTGCCTGCTGGAAAAATGGCAATTATTTTTGTAGGAGCACAAGTCTTAAGTATGTCAGTGTGATTTTTGCTGGTGGCTAAGGACTTTGGAAGATTATGCTAAAGATTTGAGAATCAGATGTTGATAGTTGAAGACTCGAGGTCTCTTAAGATAATTGGCCTTCTGATTTATATATAAAAATTTAGTGGCATAAACAACCTGTAATAACAAGGACCCATAACTAATTTCCTACTATAATTTTCGTATACTCGAACATACTCCTTCTACATATATGCACTCACATGACCTTCCAAATGCCTTGATTACTCTGCAGAACTTTCTTTTTGTCAATGCTGGTGTGCTTTCTGCTTTTTTCAGTTGATAGCTATAGTTAAGAACTACAGACCTAGGAAAGGCACTGTCTTTGACAAGCGTATTGAAGCCTGGAGTTATTCCAAGAGATGCAGCAGCTCAATTGGTTTGAGGTCAGAATCATAGCGGTTGATGCAGCCAAGGGAAAGAAGGGGAACAGGTGGCGCGGCTGATGCTAGACCTCCAGTGCTCAGCAAAGAAATGAATAGTACAATTGCGTCTGGAGCCAATATCCCGAAGGAGGATTCTAATCCAGATTCTGAGTAGCCTGGCTGGTGGTGGGACCCGGTTGACAAGTGTCCGTACTCAGCGAGCTTCGGAGGAAACATGCGAGGGCACTGTTTTGTGAAGACCTGAGTTGTTTCGTCAAGTTGGACAACTGGGATTGCATCAAGGATAACGAAACAAGCTCTCCATGCTATGAACTAACTGGTCAGGACAATCTCGTTCCACCATCATGTCTTTTATTCTTACAAGGTATGTTATTATTAGTGCACGAACATACTGGTTATTTTCGCAGGGGCTGGCGCGGTGGTGAGGGAAGGTGGTGGCCGGCAGTGGAGCGGGGCGACGTGGGGTGAGCGGGGCGACCGAGCGCTGCCTGGGAGCCTGGGAGGGGAGCGCCGACGTGGGGCACTCTGCCCCGATCCAGATCTGGATCAGGAGCGAGAGGGGGTTGCGGGGTGGGGTGTCGGTGCCCCCCACGGGGAGTTAGTGGTGCCGGCTGGGCTGGCTTGTTAGGTGGGCCGGCTAGTTGGGCTGGTTCATGGGGAAGGGGGGTTTCCTTTTTTTTTGTTTCTTTTTTTTAAGTCGAAGGGTGTTTTCTTTTTATCCCGTTGCAACGCACAGGCTCTTTTGCTAGTTTATCTTTCCCTAATAATAAAGCGGCTATTGCTTCTGTCGTCCGTCATGGCGGTTTTACAAAAAAGCCCCTGTCGTTTTGTGTATTCAACCCGCACTCCGTTTTTAAGTGAAAAAAGATTTCGTTTTAGAATTTTGCGTTAGAAACCCTGCAGTTTTTTGTATTCACCCCGCGGTCGTCCTCCTCTGCCCAACTGCTGCTGCTCGATGCCGCGCGAAGCAGAGGCCGACGGGATCGACCGGCTCACAGGTTGGGGACGTGGGGCTCCAGCGGCTCCTCGTCATCGATGGCGGCTGGCTGTCCTGCCGACGGTGCATGAGAGAGGGGGGGGGGGGTCCCGGCTCGGGGGTTGGGGACGTGGGGCTCCAGCGGCTCCTCGTCACCGGCGACGGCTGGTTGTCCTGCCGGCGGTGGCGAGAGAGGGGGGTCCCGGCTCGGGGGTTGGGGACGTGGAGCTCCAGCGGCTCCTCGTCAGCGGCGGCGGCCGGCTGTCCTGCCGGCGGTGCGCGAGAGAGGGGGGGGGTCCGGCGTGGCTAGCCAGATCTGCAAGGAGGAGTGAGTCTAAACGCCCTCAGCTTGGAAATACACGTGTGAACTGACTTGCACATAAAGCAGAGTTATTCAGCTAGCAAAAGTCATAAATTCATGTACATCACTGTCAGGCTACACAAATGAAATCTGCATCTTGGTCGTCATGTTTCATGCAGCTGGCACGCAATGGTGGTGGGATCTAGCAGAGGATTGACCTCACCGCAGCTGGAGGATGTCCGGCCGATGAGGAAGAGGAAAGAACAGAAAGGTATATGCAGATCGTTAAAGTGTGGGTTGTTCATTTTGTAATATTAATCCGTAACAATAATATCCGGAAGCGTAGCATAACCGCTCAGAAAATACAGAACGCTTTGTCGATGTTGTTCCGTGGCACCTAGACCAGTGCTCAAATCTGTTAGGAATAAGCAACTTGTATTACCATGAGGCCATAGGCCGGTATATATATACATGTACAGGTGGTGGACTATATGCAGGAAACCCCTTATACATTGGGATAATTACAGAAGGATACATGACTTGTATTATAACTCTAACACCCCCCCTCAAACTCATGGTGGATGAACAACACTGAGTTTGGAGAGATAAAAGCCATGTTGTGCTCTAGTCTGGGCCTTCGTCAGGAAATCCGCCAACTGTAACTCGGAAGGCACATACTGAAGAGCAACAACCTGATCCTGCACAGCAGCGCGCACATAGAAAGCATCAACACCAATATGCTTGGTGAGCTCATGCTTCACAGGATCGCGCGCAATGCTAATAGCACCTGTACTGTCAGATAAAAGCAGAGTCGGTGTAGTGACAGAAACACCAAAATCCTGAAGTAACCACCGTAACCAAGTCACCTCTGCCGTCAAAAGAGCCATCGCTCGCAACTCAGCCTCTGCACTCGAACGGGAAACTGCAATCTGTTTCTTCGTCTTCCAGGCAATGAGAGAACCACCAAGAAAAACACAGTAAGCAGAAAGTGAACGGCGATCTGAAGGATCACTAGCCCACGTAGCATCCGAATAGGCCTGAAGCTGTAAAGAACTGGAGCGAGGAAAGAATAAACGATGAGAGATTGTGCCCCGAAGATATCGGAGAACACGGAGGAGATGACTATAGTGAACCGATGTGGGAGTAGAGACAAACTGACTCAGAATATGAACCGGATAAGAAATATCCGGACGAGTGACAGCTAGATAAACAAGACTGCCAACAAGATGACGATAGCGCGTCGGGTCAGGCAGGGGATCACCATCAGTAGCAGAAAGGTGAACATTGAGCTCCATAGGAGTCTCAACAATGCGCTCATCAGTAAGAGCAGCACGAGCAAGAAGATCCTGGATATACTTTTCCTGGGATATAAAAAAGCCATCAGAGGTAGAAGAGACTTCAATCCCAAGAAAATAGCGAAGAGGACCAAGATCAGACATAAGGAACTGCTCACTAAGACGAGCCTTGACAAAGGCAATATACTCAGGATCATCCCCAGTGATAACCATGTCATCAACATAAAGAAGAAGAAGAGTCCGACCACGAGGAGAAAGGTGAATAAATAATGCTGGATCATGAACACTTGGTGAAAAACCAGCGGCAGTCACCACAGAGGCAAACCGCTCAAACCAGGCTCGGGGGGCTTGCTTAAGGCCATAGAGAGAGCGACGAAGACGGCATACCATGCCATCAGGAACAGAATACCCAGGTGGAGGCTGCATGTACACCTCCTCACGCAGCTCACCATTAAGAAAAGCATTCTTAACATCAAGCTGAGAGATAGACCAGTGGCGTGTAGAGGCCACGGCAAGAAGTGTACGAACAGTGGTCATATGAGCTACAGGAGCAAAAGTCTCGTCAAAATCACGACCATGCTCCTGCTGAAAACCACGAGCCACAAGACGAGCTTTGTGACGCTCGAGAGAACCATCGGAGCGAGTCTTTACCTTGTAGACCCACTTACAAGTGATGGGACGGACACCAGGAGGAAGGGAGACAAGATCCCACGTACCTGTGCGTTCAAGAGCAGCAATCTCTTCAGCCATCGCAAACTGCCATTCAGGGTGAACAACAGCCTGATGATAAGTAGTTGGCTCAAGAACAGCAGCTCCAGCAGTGGAAAAGCCTAAGCGATCAACAGGCGGACGAGGACGAGAACGCAAGCCATAAGTAGGCTGAGACGAGGAGGACGGCACATCCAGAGAAGCATCCACAGAACGTGAACGACGAGTGTAACACTGAGGAAAAGATGGAACAATGGAAGGAGGAATCGCTAAAGTAGAATCGGAGAGTGGCGATGAAGAAGTCACCGGAGAGGAAGGTGTAGAATCCGGTGACAGGCTAGACGAGGAGACCGTGGAAGATGATGGCGACAAATCGACTGGAGGTGGAGAAGCAGAGGGAGCAGAATGAGTAGGCAAAGGCTCAACGAGTGTGATAGGCGTGTCAGGAAAAGTGAGAAAAGAGATATCCTCTACGGAAAAAGTCGAGGAAGATGAGCGTGGGTAGAAGGGACGAGACTCATCAAAAGTCACATCCCGAGAGATACGTATCCGACGACCGATAGGATCCCAACAACGATAGCCCTTATGCTCATCACTATAACCTAGGAAGACACACTCAACAGACTGAGCGGTCAGTTTGGTGCGTTCGCGGGGGGCAAGAAGAACATAGCAAACACAACCAAACAAGCGAAGCGTCGAATAATCGGGAGACCGATCAAAAAGACACTCGAAAGGAACACCACCCTGTAGAGCAGCGGAAGGCTGGAAATTGATGAGATAGGTGGAGGTGGAGACGGCCTCAGCCCAAAAATGCGGCGGGAGAGAGGCAGCAATCATCAATGCACGAGCCGTCTCAAGAAGATGACGATGCTTGCGCTCAGCCACGCCATTCTGAGCATGAGCACCAGGACAAGAGAATTGAGAGAGAGTCCCTTGCTCAGCAAGAACACCACGCAGCATCTTAGAGATATACTCGCCAGCGGAGTCAGCACGAAACACACGAATGGGAGAAGAGAACTGAGTATGAACCATGGCAGCAAAACGCTTATAAATGGACAACACCTCACTACGAGAAGTCATGAAATAAAGCCATGTGTAACGAGAGAAGTCATCTATGAAAATAATATAGTATTTATGACCCCCTTTCGAATCGAAGGGAGCCGGACCCCATACATCGGAATGGACTAAATCAAAAGGACGCTTAGACACTGACTCACTATGTGGATATGGTAACTGAATCTGCTTGCCAAGAAGACAACCCTGACACTCTAAGGAGGCATCTCCTGAGACAGACCCCAGAAGACCTCGACGAACTAACGACGACAAACGGGAACCACACAGATGACCAAGTCGATGATGCCATTGCTGGAAAGAACCAGTAGCCGAGGCGACCAAAGCGGAAGAACTGGCGAGAGAAGGGGCAGAGGAAGGAACATGAAGCCAGTCCACCTCCCAAAGACCCTCAGAATCACGGCGGCGAGGGCCAGCCCCAACCAGAGTGTGCGTGCGACGGTCCTGGACAGAACAAGCGTCAAGATCAAGGATGACACGACAACCAGAATCAGCAAGTTGAGCAGCGGAAAACAAATTCATGGTAAGTCGAGGAACATGAGCAACATCAGGAACAGAATAAGAAGGAGTGGTAAGAGTGCCTCTACTAACGACAGGAAGGGGAGTACCATCAGCGGTGAGGACATGAACAGGAGAATCAAGCGAACGAAGAGAGGACAGAGTGGAAGAATTAGAAGTCATATGAAAGGAAGCTCCAGAGTCCAGAACCCATGGGGATGTACCTGACTGTGTAGAAGGTGGTTGCTCAGTGCGGGAAGCCTCAGTCACAGAACCAGCAGTACCCGTTGAGGAAGAACCGGAAGCAGCGAGCAGACGCTTAAGTCTCAGAATATCCTGCTCAGTCAAAGCGATGGCTGAAGCTGTCGAGGTAGATGACGAAATCGCTGGAGATGGGGACCGCGCCTTGCGCAAGTGTTTCTTCTTCGTGTAACAGTGCGGCTCAATATGACCATCATTGTTGCAGTAGTTACAATGTGGACGGGGGCGACCTGAGCCGCCAGAAGGAGTGGGCAAGAGCGGTGGATCACTCGAGCGAGAAGGGGTCGGTGCAGCAGGTGGCGTAGAAAAAATCCGAGCAGCGAGCACCGAGGGAACCTCCAGCAAACTAGCACCACGTAGGCGAGTCTCCTCAGCACGAATCTCAGAAAGCGCCTCCATGAGAGAAATACGGCCGCGAGCAAACAACTGAGCACGCCGGGGCTCAAACTCCTTACGGAGCCGAGACAGGAACTCGTAGACCCGATGAAACTCCAAGTCGGCCTGGACGGCCTGGCAACAGGCGCAAGTACGACAACCAGCACTGCGAAGAGAATCAAGCTG
Source organism: Hordeum vulgare subsp. vulgare (assembly GCF_904849725.1). Classification (NCBI taxonomy): domain Eukaryota; kingdom Viridiplantae; phylum Streptophyta; class Magnoliopsida; order Poales; family Poaceae; genus Hordeum; species Hordeum vulgare. The sequence goes on from NC_058518.1 coordinate 90,292,099, forward strand.
GCGCCAGATAGCAGAACTCTGTGCATAGAAGGCATCAACAGTAGAGTCACCCTGATGAAGAGCATGCTCCTGACGGACCACGGAGAGGTATAAGGCATCACCAGAGGGCTCATAGCGCTGACGAAGGCGGGTCCACATCTCAAAGACAGTAGGAAGGCCCAGAAACTCAGAAGCAAACTGAGGCAGAACACTAGCAGTGAGAACAGCGGCAGCACGAGCATCATCATCAAGCCACTGGGTGTAACCAGACAGAGCATCACGATACACCTGAAGAGCTTCCTCATAAGCCAAGACCTTCTCATCATAAGCACTCACAGCGGCCTCATAAGCAAGCTGAGTCGTATCCTTTGCGGCCTGAGAAGCATCCGCAGGAAGAGCCGGTGGGATCGGCGGGGGGGGGGGGGGAGCCATGGGAGGAACCGGACATGGCGGACAAGAGACCTCGCCGGAAAGAAAGCCCCATAGGCGGATGCCACGCATGTGGATGCGCATGAAGCCAGTGAACTCGATGTAGTTAGTGCCATCAAAAATCACTGGACAACGAGGAACAGCAATGTAACCGGACGCAGCAGACATTTTTTTTTTTATCAACGAAACGCGTCAGACAACAGGACACGATCTCGGGCGGAGGGGCGGCGCGATCTGAGGAGATGGGACGCGGCCGCCTGTGCCTCTAACAGCTTGGAGCCGCTGGGATCGGGACAGGCCGAGGCGTCAAGATCCAGCGGCGGCCTCGGCGCCTGAAGCGGGGCGGGACGGGGCGTCGAGACAGGAGCCTGCGGGAGCGGCGACCTCGAGTCGGGACGGCGCCTGGAGCCGCTGGGATCGGGGCGGGCCGGGGCTGCGAGATCCAGCGGCCGCTGGGATCGGGGCGGGCCGGGGCTGCGAGATCCAACGGCGGCCTCGAGTCAGGACGACGCCTGGAGCGGGGCGGGACGACGCCTGGAGCGGGGCGGGACGGGGCCTGGAGCGGGATCCTGCGGGAGCCGGGCCTGGAGCGGGGCGGGACGGGGCCTGGAGCGGGATCCTGCGGGAGCCGGCGGGATTGGAGCAGGGACGAGCGGCCGACGGCTGTGACGGAAAGAGAAGCCGGCGGCCGTGATGGAAAGAGGAACCAGCACGAGTTGCGCGTGCGAAAAAACCTAGGGCTCTAATACCATGTTAGGAATAAGCAACTTGTATTACCATGAGGCCATAGGCCGGTATATATATACATGTACAGGTGGTGGACTATATGCAGGAAACCCCTTATACATTGGGATAATTACAGAAGGATACATGACTTGTATTATAACTCTAACAAAATCAAGTTCTTTTTTCAGTTTTGAAGTGTGTGTGTGTGTGGGGGGGGGGCATGTCAACTAATCATGTATTAGCTCTGCGCATGTTCACCAGGGAGCATACCACCACTTTTGTTGGACCTCAGACATCTCTACTACCAGCACCTTTGTGCATCCTGATACCTTCCATGCCAAATTGTGAGACTAACGAGTACAAGGGAGAATGAATAAAGGGCGCGACGCTAATCCCTGAAAGGAAAAGGGTGGGGAGATGGTCTGAGGATGAGGACAAGCGCCTCCTGGTATCTGGCAAGATTTTTAGGTCTGGCAGCTGGAATAAGATTGCTCAGTTTCTTCCTGGCCGCAATCAAAGTCAATGCAGCGAGAGGTAATGTAGTAGTCTTACCATGTCACTTCAAAGTTTATGGTTTGATGGTGATGCTTTTTTTTATCCTCATTAAACAGGTGGTGTAATGTTCTTGATCCGGATATAGATCATGGGGAATGGCGCCCTGAAGAGGATTCCAAGTTATTGGCTTCCGTCCATGAGGTTGGTCCCTGGGCTAAGATTGCTCGGGCTATGATTCCTCACCGTACTGATAATAATTGCTTGAGGTAAACCATAAACCTATTCTCTTTCAGATTTTACATGATGTAATTCTGATGGTGTTACTTGAAACTTCAAGTTAATAATGCATTTCATGATGGAGGAGTTGCCCCACCAACCAAAGCAAGTACAACTTTGCTGCTAACAGTTATTCAATTTGTAACTGAAGTCGATGGAAAAAACTATGTCAAAATGAATTACCTTTAATTATAGAAGCCAAACAAGTAAAGAAGGAATTTAGACCAACAACAGATATTTTTATGGGATCTAAAAAATATGAGGAAAATGAAGTGATTTGGGGTATCTTATCGACTTTAAATTTAAGTAAATTTAATTTAATACAAATTTGGTTGAATTTAAAGTCTAATTAAACCAAAGCCAAATGGTTTAAAATTTAGGAAGCGGTGGAACATCAACCTTACTTTTTCCCGTTGCAACGCACGGGCATATGTGCTAGTATAATCTATGTCCCCAAGGTATGGTGTGGTGCGGCGACTGGTTAATACGTTCTATCCTTTTTATGGCTAATAAAAGTGATCATATCTTAAAAAAGCGTCACAAAATAAGTGCACATCATTTTTTTGGATCTAAAAGAAGCAAGAAATTACAAATGCATCCGCATCTTTTCTAAAGAGGACCCCATAGCGAGATAAAGAAACACGATCGAGTCCTAAATAGCCTTCACTTGAGTCAACCTCACCCTCGCCGGGGACGGGACCACTTGAATGATGAGGTCTTCACAACATCCTGCCATGGACTTTGACCAAACGTTGTGTTGACTTTTTATTGGCATAAAGGCCAGGAAGAATGAAGGCCACCCTTTGGCCAAAGAAGATTTAGTGGTGTTGCAGTGAAGGCCGAGCAGCAACCGTGTCTGCATGCATCATAGCTCCACCGAGGAGGCCATCATTGATGAGTGCATGCCTTATCTACAATGTTCAGACTTCATCTTCTCCATAAATTGTCGTCCACCACTATGACGATGCAAGGATGGAGGACAAGACGATTGTCATCTTTGGAACTCGGGGAGAAGATTTAGTTCAGAGAGTTATGTAAAGCTCCCTGAGTTTCAGGTGGGATGGGCCCCTTCTAATACGGGGCAGGCCCGTGGGTGTTGATCTTTCACGAATTGGAGGAGGATTCCTCAAGAACACGGGGATGAACGGGAAGAAATGACATGGGAAAACACTCAAAAACAAGTCCAATCATACATCTACTAGACTCACCACACACGAGATCCACAAATGTACATGAACAGCAAAGGGAAAGTAATATACATGGTAGAGTTCGTCCCAAATCCCGTGGGGAGATGGGGCCATGAACCCACCAGGGGATCTTCCCTCATAAGGGGCCTTGGCATCCAGTAAGTGGTCTTCTCACATGGAGGCATCTTCATGGGAGGAGGTAATAGATGGAGCTAAGCTCAACAAGTAATTGTCAATACACAGCTAACCCTAGAAAGGAGGTGGGAGTGGAGTATATATAGTGCTAGCCACGAAGGGGTAAGTGGGAGAGAGATACAAGGCAAAATCCACGATTGTGCACAGGAGGTCTCGGACGTCCGACGACTCGTGAGGGATCGGACGTCCGGGTGGTCTGTCGATCGTCCGGGGCTCGGTTGTCCGACTGGGTCGGATTTACGGGCAAAATCCTCTGGTATCTTGGCACCAGAATTCTGGAGCGTGTCAGACGTCCGGAGGCTAGGATGTGTCGGACGTCCGGGCGGCGTCGGTCGTCCGACCGCTGGAGTCTATCGGACGTCTGGTAGACGTCGGTCGTCCGGCCACTGTAGAGTCCGCAGCTCCGTCTTCTTCCGTCTTCGTTTCCAAGACTCCCTCGCGGATGGTGTAGTCGTACGCAGGTGCTGGCACTCCTCTTCGTCAGTTGTGAAGCTCCGACAATACATATGCATGCACACAGGAGGAGTGTCAAGTAGTATATCATCCTGGAAGGACACAAGCTGACACGTGTGAAGGAGAAGATTCACCTATGTATGCTTGAAGTAGAAGTAACATGTGTCACTTGGCAACTCATACCATATTGATGTCCGTGGGATGCTCTGTATCATCACCATCTACGAATTCATGTGGTAGGAGAAAATACGACAAACACTTGAAAAAACAAATGTGGTTAGCGTTAGAGCAAAACCAAGCATTCATGTGGTGAATCGCCGAGCTAGTGTTGTCATCATGCATATCATGTGATGTTACAAAGGATTGTGGCATGTCATCCAAGAATATAAATTGAGCACACGCAATGTGATTACGGGAACAATTGTGCAAGGGTGAGGTAGAGATGCAAATATGCGTGACAAGATAACAAGCATCTATCTCACGATCATAAGAAGCATGCACAAAGTGCTCAACGAATGGTTGACGGTAGGCACAGGAATCATTCACAACACCAAGTAAGATGAAGTCTGTAAACACATGGAGCAATCCAAAGTGCAAAGAAATCCAAGCATAATGTGCGCATGGTGTAATGAAGGTAGTGTAGCACTCAACACAATAGAAATAGCAATTTTTCATCATGTGTGAGGCAAGCAAGTCAAGCATGTAGCAAGCAATGTGGCATGGCACGAGTTAATAATGGGCATTGTTGCAACCAAGCATATGATAAGAGCAAACAATCCACAAATCGGATGCAACACACAAGGCATATATATCATGAGGCATGGAAATGAGGCAAGCTTGAAGAAAAGCAATATCACTAACACGTGTGCAAGTAAGTGGTCCAAGAGGACCAATATATGACTTGGTACAAGCAACACAAGTAGCGCGAGTCACAATATCCATGCTCAAGAAGGATGTCACCTCGAAAGTGTGACCTTGTGCGTCCGTCACAATGCCGACGCGCAAGCAAGTGCGATGTAGAAACACGTCGGAGTAGCATGGATTGCTCTCAAGAGCTCGAATGGTCAACTCATGTGATGTGGAAGTTGACATGTAGTCGAAGCGTCCTACACATACACACAACAAAGAAAATAATGTATGTGCATGGTAGATGAACACATCGTCCATCATGATTCTTCTCTTCTCTTGCACATAACCGTTAGGGGCACAAGAACATGAATAATATGATGCAACAATGGCAATATTCATGGTAATAGGCATATGGTGCAAGGAAGGAAGACAAGCAAGCTTCACATGAAAGTTGTCAAAATCTCCAATAATATGAGTGAAAGCTATGGGGGCAATCTCATTAGCAATATTAATAGCATTGTTGCACTCAATACATGGCAATAGCGAGCATGAGGCAACACATAGAGACATATGACAATAGGCAATATCAATCATGTGCGAAGCATGGCAATGGTTGTCATCAACCGCATGAAATGAGCAAGTATTAATCATCGGTGATGCAACATAAGCAAGTATAGTGATTATGTCACGCAAACTAGTAGTCCGAAGACGCAACATACTAGAGGAAATCATGTCATGTGTGAAACTAGTGGGCATAAATAATGCACATGACATATAGCGAGCATGATCACAAAACAAGAGCAAAGCATCATCATATGCATGGGGCACAAAGCAAACATTGCAATAACAACTAATATCTCCATGATGCTTGCAAATACACATACAAATACGAGAATCAAGTGTCATGTGAGATGCAAGACATGGGACACAAATGCATGGCAAGGGCATATAAATGAGCATATCATGCAAAGTGAACATGGCAATATGGACATAAGATGGGTAATGGACAATAAGCCATAGCCATGTGAGAGCCATGTAGAAGAAATGCGCGAAGTATTTGCGCAACGTGGGTGGGTGGAGGACAAGGTTGTTAGAATTGTGATTCTGAATCGGATCGTAGCTCCGTTGGTAGGATCGTGAATCGTAGAATCATAACTATTAGGATCGTAGAAACTTAGATTCTATGAACAATCGTAGAATCAGAGGGGCTAGTTTGGATTGTAAAGTCATAAGATTCTAAGACTTGAGTCACGATTCTGACAACTTTGGTGGAGGGTAAGCACTCCATGGTATCACACGTCTTTGTTGCTCTCTAGAGATCGTTTCATCAACTCGTGTGCTTGCGACGTTGACGAGGAATCATGTGTACCTGCACAAGGAGACACACGAAACAAAGTATGTGTGTGGTATATGTACACATCATCCATCATGATGTGTATGTGCACGTGAGAGTTAGCACAAGATAAACAATGCTCAAAGATATTTGAGGCATGGTATAGGAATACGCCATCCATCATGCAATGATAGTTATTATGGTCAACATGAGTGGGACGCAAATTACAACAAGTATGTGGCACAAGCATATCATTCATAGCAATGTCAAACGTATTGTGCACACAATTAGTTGGATAATGCAATGGATGGGATGGAACACAATCTCCTAACATGTATGAGGAAACTATGGAGGTATCCTCATGTGCAATAGCGGAAGCATAATTCACACAACATGGACAACATCCAAAACAGTGCACATCCAAAGCATGGTAATCATGGCATGGCATACGTGAACAATTGCGCAAATGATGCAAAGTTAGCATGGCAATTGCTGGGGAACGTCGCATGGGAAACAAAAAATTCCTACGCGCACGAAGACCTATCATGGTGATGTCCATCTACGAGGGGGATTTCAGATCTACCTACCCTTGTAGATCGCACAACAGAAGTGTTAATAAACGCGGTTGATGTAGTGGAACGTCCTCATGTCCCTCGATCCGCCCCGTGAACCGTCCCACGAACCGTCCCGCGACCCGTCCCATGATCTGCTCCGATCTAGTGCCGAACGGACGGCACCTCCGCGTTCAACACACGTACAGCTCGACGATGATCTCGGCCTTCTTGATCCAGCAAGAGAGACGGAGAGGTAGACGAGTTCTCCGGCAGCATGACGGCGCTCCGGAGGTTGGTGGTGATCTATCCGAGCAGGGCTCCGCCCGAGCTCCGCAGAAATACGATCTAGAGAAAAAACCGTGGAGGTATGTGGTGGGGCTGCCGTGGCAAAGTTGTCTCAAATCAGCCCTAAAACCTCCGTATATATAGGTGGGAGGGGAGGGGCCTTGCCTTGGGGCTCAAGGAGCCCCAAGGGGTTCGGCCGAAGGGGGGAGGAGGAGTCCTCCTTCCAATCCTAGTCCAACTAGGATTAGAAGGTGGAGTCCTTCCCTTCCTTCCCACTTCCCCTTTTTTTTTTCTTTTCTCTCTGATTTCTTTTATTCCTGCGTAGGGGCCTCTTTGGGCTTGCCCACCAACCCACTAAGGGCTGGTGCGGCACCCCTAAGGCCTATGGGCTTCCCCGGGGTGGGCTGCCCCCCCGGTGAACATCCGGAACCCATTCGTCATTCCCGGTACATTCCCGGTAACTCCGAAAACCTTCCGGTAATCAAATGAGGTCATCCTATATATCAATCTTCGTCTCCGGACCATTCCGGAAACCCTCGTGACGTCCGTGATCTCATCTGGGACTCCGAACAACATTCGGTAACTGTCGTGGTTTTGTCACGGCAGATGTCCTCGTGAAAGGACTTAGTACTGGAGCCATCGCACCTTGGTGGCGACTCAAAGGGGTTGAACAGGAGAGAGACGACGATTTACCCAGGTTCGGCCCCTCGTGAGGAGGTAAAGGCCTACGTCGTGCTTTGAGTTGTATTGATGGAGTTTCGATTACAAGGAGGGCGTAACTCGCCAGACCTAGTACTCGATGGTTTCTAACCTGTCCTCTTCTTCCCTGGGACTCGCCTTTATATACAGGTCGAATCCCTAGGGTTTACAAGGGTACTTTCCTTTCTACAAATCGTGACCTCTATGATCTCCAAGTCGCCATCTTCCAAATCTTGGAGACCTTCCGGAAATTATAAACCGCCATACAACCTTCGGTCTTGCCAGGCCAAGGCCCGAACCACGCTCAGATGAATCGCCTGATTCGGTGACCCGACCCAACTAGGGCGGGTTATTAACAGGTAATATCCCCAACATTAGGCCCCAGATTGACTTGAATTCTCTTCACGCCAATATTTTCGCTCAGTTAAAGGCAATTCATTCTTCATCCTTCTCTATACGTCAGAAACTTTAACCCGTCATCTATCGTGGAAAGACTTAAATCGCCAAACCATTTCTTGTTGGCATCTTCTTATCCCTTGAATTCCGGAAAAGACTAACGTAATCCTAAGGGATCCTTTGGTATTGCTATCCCAAAATTTCCGGAGCGCCATTATGGAGAATCTTTTTATCCTTCGGCGGTTCCCGCCCACGGCGCCTCGATTCCAGCGCCTGCCCTATTAAATAAGTGGGGGGGGGGGACAGGTCTGGCGCATTCCACCCACCAGTCTCGTCAACCTTCTCCCCATTATCATAGCGAGAAACCCTTATTGCCTTCCGAGAGCTCCGCTGCTGACCGCAGTTCCTGTCGTCGCCCGAAAGCTTTGGTGCCGCCCAAAGATCTTGTCGCCGTCAAGCACTTTACCGCGGCCGAGCTGCTTGCCGCCGTTGACCATCTCACCATCGTCGACCACCTCGCTGTTGCCAGGCACTTCGTCGCCGCCGAAGATCTCTGCGTCCGACCGAGATTTCCGTGCCCCTCCAAAAGCCTTCGTCGCCGTCGACCATCTCTGGCCGAACCCATCAGGTTAGGTCACCGCTTACTTAAGAGCAGATCTCCATCCCTTTTCGAAGTTCATCACTGCCATGTTCTTGATGTCTTCCCGAATATTTGTTACTTATCCTTGATTAGTTAGTATTGATGACGACGAGAAAACCAAGGTCTCTAATACCTTCACATATCCGCCCTTGATTTGCATGTTTTAGAGTAATACTGCATCAAACCAACAACATTATCTCATCCTGCTTGTAAGTTGCCGGATCCAGTCATTTTCCCCATTTATTTTCGGCTGTCCAGTAGATCCATAATCTACCACTCGTTGCGTAAAAGCTGTTTGTAGTCTTCATACTTCACCATTTTGAACAAATGTCTCCGACGCTTTAAGACACAACTCTTGTGAGTAGCCAAACTTCGTAAGTCGCCATAGCAACCTGACTCGGATCTTTATATGACGGGTCAAGATTTCTCCTCAGTCCGCGGACAAATTACTTGGCGAGTCAAAAGAACTTATTCCACCTCTTACGATAGATGTTCAAGCGTGTAAATTCACCCGTACTTTACTCCTTTGTAGCATGGGCACCGTCTTCAAAAGTGACTGGCTCCCTACCAAAGTCAACATACCATACTAGCGGATTATGTGAAAACGGGAAATTTGGACCCTCAGGATGTTATCGGTTGGCGTACCGGGTTTGGAGAGGAAATCCCCAATCCCAAAGAAGGGGAGATAGTTGTTTTCGTCGAACACCTTGAGCGGGGTTTTAAGCCGCCTGGATCGAAGTTCCTTAGAGACGCCATGGCTTTCATGAGCGTCCGCCTCCAGGATCTAGGGCCCAATTCGATAAGCAACCAATGCCAGTTCCAAGTGTTTTGTGAGGCCTACCTGCGGATGGAACCCTCAGTTCCCTTATTCTCGTACTTTTTCCACTTAAATCGCCAAACAGAATTTCACAACGGCCCCAGCCTGGAACTCGGCGGTGTAAATGTTCAGCGCCGCAGGGATAGCCCATTTCCCTCACTCGCCATGCCAAGCCATCCCAAAGGCTGGGGTGAGTCTTGGTTCTATTGTCAAGAGACCTCGCCTGCAGGCGAAAAAAGCTTCTGGGCTATAGGGCAGATCGCCTTCCAACGAATTTCAAGCTTCCGGACAAGCTCACCAAAGAGGAGGAATCAGATTTTATCCCAGTATTATCCGAGTTAAGATCTTTGACAAACAACAGCCTTACTGGGGTTGACTTGATCCGCTGCTGGGTCGAATGGCGCATCCTCCCTTTAAGTCGCCGGGACGGGTTAATGTGCGAATTTGACGGCACCTTAGATCATCCTCAATGTTATTTCCACACGGCTTTAACGGAAAATGATATTGTCACCATCATCAAGAAGCTGACCGGCGAGCCTGCGGGAAAATGCGGCCAAATCGGCCTCAAACCCTTCTGCAAGATTAATCTGGCGCCCAAGGTAAGCAACTTTAACCCGCCTTTTGTCTTTACTCCTTGTGTTTCATTCGAATTATGGCCTTTTATAACATATGCCATTCCAGAAAGGTGATAAATTTTGGTCTAAGAAGCCCAAAAAGCCAACCATGAAGCAAGCTAAGCCGCCCCCAAAGAAGAAAACCAAGGGCAAGGGCAAAGCTGCTGTGGCCGAGCCATCCGAAGCCGATGAATCTCAAGTCGGCGATGCACCTTCAGAGGTAAAAACTTATCTTCTTTTCACTCGCCATCCATTACTGTTGACTTTGTATTTATGTCTCTACCTCTCTTGAATAGAATGAAGACAACGAAAGCTAGGAGGATTCCGTAGAGGTAATTTCTGTTTCCTCCGATTCATCTCCTTCTCCTCCTAAGCCGGCCAGGTGAATTTGTGGGAAAGTTCTCTTCTCACATCCAAATGCTTGTTTGGACCCAAATTTCCTCCTGAAGAAAGCACAATACACTTCAAATCGAAAGACCCGAAGTCATTCCGGTGATCTGGTGTCCGGCTTACCAACAAAGAACAAGAGAAAGCCAAATGAGGTACCCATGAACAACACTTCTTCATGTTTCTTTGGATCGCATTTGTAACCTGCCTATATCTTTGACGTATAATTCTTGCAGAATTCTCCTCCTACATCTGGCGACTCAGTAATGTCGACACTTCCGCCAATGATCCGTGTCCCTGGGTAAGTCCTTTGATAATTTTACTTTGAATCTGATGGTGATAAATTTTCAGTCGTCAAACGCGCCTCTTGCCTCTTTTAGGGCACAGGCGAAGAAGAGGAAAACCAGCGGGTCAACTCCTATCATAATCTCAGAGCCCATCAAAGAGCCGGCGCCGATCCAAGATAACCCGGACCAAGACAAGCCTAAGGATCAAATGGATCCTCCTAGCTCGCCCAAGGAAACAATGGATGCCCCAAAGCCGCCAAGTCCATTGACAACAACAGAAGACCCGGACGCTGTAATTATCACTGGTACCAGCTTTTCTAAACCGGCCACAGCGGTTTTATCAAAGCATGTGCCATCATCATCTCAAACCGTTCCTGAGTCTGGACTCTCCAAGGCTAAGCTTTCTGAATATGAACATCTGGAATTCAAAGAACTTTGCTCTGGTTTTGCAAGTCGCCTGGAGGCGAGTTATGAGATGGAGAAAAGCCTGCTTCGGATGCTAAAAAATAAACATGAGGTAAGTTTTGTTATATACTATATTATCCCCATTAACCCCCAAGGGCCGGGTCATCAGTAAAAAGATGAGCCGGGTCTTGATCACTAGAAATCTTTTCGACCAGTAACCCCCAAGGGCCGGGTCATCAGTAAAAAAGATGAGCTGGGTCTTGATCATTTAGAAAAACTTTCGACCAGTAACCCCAAGGGCCGGATCATCAGTAAAAAGATGAGCCGGGTCTTGATCATTTAGAAAAACTTTCGACCAGTAACCCCCAAGGGCCGGGTCATTAGTAAAAAGATGAGTCGGGTCTTGATGCTGTATAATTTTGTGTGAAAAAAATTATACATTAGCCCCCAAGTGTCAGGGATATTGCTTGCAATAGTTCTGAGACTTGCCCCTTATCATGTACTTCAACAGGAAACTCTTATCCAGACTGAATCAGCACTTGGCGACTTGAAGAAAAACTTATCTGATCAGCAGGATGCCCGAACCAAATCGGAGGAGAAGTATCAACTGGTCTTAGCTGAGATGGAAAAACTAAAAGCCGATTTAAAAAGGGCTCAAGCTGACCAAGATGCTTCAACAAAACGAGCAGAGAAAGCTGAAGCCAAGCTAGCTACTGTGCAACAAGAGCTATCTGGTTTGAAACGTCATATCTCAAACATGGCGCAAGCTGTCTTTGGTAAAATACTCAAACCTTTGACCTTTTTAAACAAATAACTCTTTATCTTGAGTCGCTGATTATCATTACCCCTTTTACATGTCTGAGAGCCGCCAACCTTCAGGATGATTGCGTGCTGATGCTGAAGGCGATTTACACGCTGACAGAGCAGCTGTATACCGACAGTGTATTGACTGTGAAAGCAGTGATGGGCGCCAAGGAGCCTATAACCTCCATAAAGAAGATGCTTGGCTGCCTATCCACGCTTCCTCCCCAGATTGGTGAGTTGACTCGGTCAGCCGCCCGGAAGGGAGTGCTGACTACATTAAGTCGCTGCTTAGCGTATACTCCAGAGATCAACCCAGAAGAAGTAGCGGCAGGCTTTCCTCAACTCAAGGATGACGGGTCAGAATTCATCGAAGAGGACTACCAGTGTGTCATCAATGACTCCCGGCTGGCGGCGACTCAACTTGCTGCAAGTCTGGACTTATCAAAGTACCAGGCTGCTTATGATAGTAAGAACAAGAAGGTAAACCCGCCAACCTTTGTGACGACCAGCTTAACTCCACGGTGACCCAAGAACCCTTTTGACTTGGACGCAGATCTTTCATCAATCCTTACCGATGAAGATGACTTTGCAGCTCTGGCCAAGTGTAACTGGGTACTGGGCGACTTGCAAATTGAGGTTGGCCAAAGCTCGCAGCAAAACGATCCAAGGGCGTCAGCAGAATAAACTTCATTGATTTGGCCCTAAGAGCCATGAAATAGGTCTCCTTTAGGAATCGGTACTGCTTTTGTGATACCTTCAAAAAGAATCCTTATGTCGCCCTTAAGGCGATTCGAAATACTAGATCCGCCGTTTGAAAATTCTTTATAATGCTTAATCCGCCATGGATAAAGTGATTTTGATCATCAACCTGTTCTAAGCTTGAAAAACATATGTGAAATCATCTTAATGAATAATAAGTGATAACAAATATTTCAAGATAAATCAGAAAAAAGTTTGGAAAACCTTGTGGCACTGCCAGGAAGGTAAATAAAAAATAGCAATTTCGTCGGCTCATAAGGTCGCAACAGGATGGGGCGAGTCAGAAAACTCAAACGCCACCCAAGAATGATTTCGTCGGCTCATAAGGTCGCGACAGGATGGCGCGAGTCAGAAAGCTCAAGCGCGCACCCTAGATGATGGTTTCATCGGCTCATAAGGTCGCGACAGGATGGGGCGAGTCAGAAAGCTCAAGCGCGCACCCTAGATGATGGTTTCGTCGGCTCATAAGGCCGCGACAGGAAGGGGCGAGTCAGAAAGCTCAAGCGCGTACCCTAGATGATGGTTTCGTCGCCTCATAAGGTCGCGACAGGATGGGGCGAGTCAGAAAGCTCAAGCGCGCATCCTAGATGATGGTTTCGTCGGCTCATAAGGTCGCGACAGGATGGGGCGAGTCAGAAAGCTCAAGCGCCACCCTAAATGATGGTTTCGTCGGCTCATAAGGTCGCGATAGGATGGGGCGAGTCAGAAAGCTCAAGCGCCACCCTAAATGATGGTTTCGTCGGCTCATAAGGTTGCGACAGGATGGGGCGAGTCAGAAAGCTCAAGCGCGCACCCTAAATGATGGTTTCGTCGGCTCATAAGGTCGCGACAGGATGGGGCGAGTCAGAAAGCTCAAGCGCGCACCCTAAATGATGGTTTCGTCGGCTCATAAGGTCGGGACAGGATGGGGCAAGTCAGAAAGCTCAAGCGCCACCCTAAATGATGGTTTCGTCGGCTCATAAGGTCGCGACAGAATGGGGCGAGTCAGAAAGCTCAAGCGCCACCCTAAATGATGGTTTCGTCGGCTCATAAGGTCGCGACAGGATGGGGCGAGTCAGAAAGCTCAAGCGCCACCCTAGATGATAATGATTTCGTCGGCTCATAAGGTTGCGACGGGATGACAAAATTGATCTCAATGAGGAAGCCCCAAAGTCGGGAAGCATTTTAATTTTATTACTTCATAATGAAACTGAAAAACTTACAAAATGCAGAGCTTAAGAGCTCAAGTGTAATAAGGCCACAAATGGGCAATATTCCAGGGGCGAGTTGACTCAGCCTCCGTGGTTGGCCGGTCAGGCCGGAGATCCACCAGATAATAAGAGCCGTTGCGAAGATTTTTGCTCACGATGAACGGTCCTTCCCATGGTGGTGACAACTTATGCATGCCAGCACGATCTTGTATCAACCGAAGAACTAACTCACCTTCCTGAAAGGTCCGGCTCTTAACCCGGCGGTTGTGATAACGCCGTAGATCCTGCTGATAGATGGCCGAACGGGCCGCAGCCAAGTCACGTGCCTCCTCTAAGGCGTCCAAGGAGTCTTGATGCGCCAGTACGTTGTCTTGCTCCACATATACGGCAACTCTAGGCGAGTCATGCCTTATGTCAGTAGGATGAACGGCTTCTGCTCCACAGACCAGAAAGAAAGGGGTAAAACCCGTGGACCGGTTCGGGGTGGTCCGGATGCTCCACAGTACTGAAGGCAATTCTTCGACCCAACATCCTGGGGTTTTCTCTAGGGGAACCATGAGTCGGGGCTTGATTCCTTATAAAACCTCCCGATTCGCCCGTTCCGCCTGCCCATTAGATTGTGGGTGAGCGACCGCAGAAACATCAAGCCGGATATGTTCTCGACGGCAAAACTCCTGCATCGCCCCTTGGGACAGGTTAGTACCATTATCAGTAATGATACTGTGTGGATATCCAAACCGGAAGATCAGCTTCTTCAAGAACTTGACCGCTGTCTCCGCATCGCAAGTTCCAATAGGTTCTGCCTCAACCCACTTGGTGAACTTATCAACCGCCACCAGCAAATGGGTTTTCTTGTTGGATGGCATTTTAAAGGGGCCGACCATGTCTAACCCCCAGACCGCAAAAGGCCAAGTGATGGGAATCATTCTTAGTTCTTGAGCCGGCACATGAGCCTGTCATCCATAACGCTGGCATCCCTTGCACCGACGAACTATCTCTTCTGCATCTGCATGAGCCGTCAACCAAAAGAAACCATGACGAAATGCCTTTGACACCGAAGAGCGTGACCCGACATGATGCCCACAGTCTCCGGAATGAATGTAATTTAAGATTATGCATCCTTCTTCGGAGGAAACGCATCGTTGAAAAACTCCAGAGGCGCTCCGCTTACATAACTCACCATTGATGATCACCATGGATTTGCTCCGCCGAACAATTTGACGGGCCGAAACTTCGTCTGTTGGTAACTCGCCTCGGGCGAGATAAGCCAAATAGGGAAGAACCCAATCCGGCGTGACGTGGAGAGCCGCCACCAACTGAGACTCAGGATCCGGTATTGCCAACTCCTCCTCCGATGGTAAACTCACGGATGGTTTATGCAAAATATCCAGAAAAACATTGGGAGGAACTGACTTTCGCTGGGAACCAAGACGTGAAAGGGCGTCAGCTGCCTTGTTGAGGCGCCGATCAATGTGGTCAACCTAATAACCATGAAAATGACCCGCCACGTCAGACACAGCCCTTCTGTAAGTCGCCATCACAGGGTCCCGAGAATCCCAGGTACCTGAAACTTGCTGCGCCACCAAATCAGAGTCACCAAAACATCTGACTCGCATCAGATTCATCTCCTTGGCGAGTCACAAGCCGTGAAGCAAAGCTTCGTATTCCGCAGCATTGTTAGTGCACGGAAACATGAGTCGGAGGACATAACAGAATTTATCTCCTTGAGGGGATACCAATACCACGCCAGCCCCTGAGCCTTCCAGCTGTCTAGATCCATCAAAATAAATAGTCCAGTATGTAAGATCAGGCCTGTCCTCCGGGGCCTGCAACTCCGTCCAGTCATTGACGAAATCAACTAAGGCTTGAGACTTGATGGCTGTGCGGGGGGTGTATCGTACGTGATGCGGCCCAAGTTCAATCGCCCACTTGGCAATCCGCCTTGTTGCCTCCCGATTCTGGATGATGTCCCCGAGGGGGGCAGAACTAACCACTTGATAGGATGTTCTTGGAAATAATGCTTAAATTTCCGACTCGCCATAAACACCCCATACACTAACTTCTGCCAATGTGGGTACCGTTGCTTGGAAAGGGTTAGCACTTCGCTGATAAAATACATCGGCCTTTGCACTGGGTACTCCTTCCCTTCCTCCTTTCTTTCAACGACCACTGCCACACTTACTGCTTTGGAGTTTGCCGCAATATACAGAAGCATGGGCTCTTTCTCAGTCGGGGCGGCCAGGATCGGCGGGTTAACCAGTTGCCGTTTCAAGGCTTCGAGCGCCTCGTCTGCCTCATTTGTCCAAACAAACTGGTCAGATTTCTTTAGTAACTGATAAAGAGGAATCGCCTTTTCTCCCAGGCGACTTACGAAGCGACTTAGAGCCGCAATGCGACCCGCCAGTCGTTGAACCTAATTAACGTTTGCCGGCTTTCCAAGGGATGTAACTGCTTCGATTTTGTCCGGGTTAGCTTCAATGCCACGCTCAGACACCAGGAAGCCCAACAATTTCCCTGCAGGAACACCAAAAACACACTTGGTGGGATTCAGCTTCATCTGATATATCCGCAGATTATCGAAAGTCTCCTTGAGATCCTCCAGTAGCGTCTCCCCCTGGCGGGTTTTGATCACAATATCATCGACGTAGGCGTGGACGTTGCGACCGATTTGGCTGCGGAGGCAATTCTGGATGCAGCGCTGATAAGTCGCCCCCGCACTCTTGAGTCCAAAAGGCATGGACACATAGCAAAAAGCCCCAAAGGGGGTTATAAAAGCTATCTTCTCTTGATCCTCCACGACCATCTTGATCTGGTGATATCCAGAGTAGGCATCCAAAAAGCACAATTGTTCGCATCCCGCCACCGAGTCAATGATCTCGTCAATGCGGGGAAGAGCGAAAGGATCTTTTGGACAAGCTCTGTTGAGGTCCGTGTAATCAATGCACATACGGAAAGTACCATTCTTCTTGAGTACCAAAACCGGGTTAGCCAGCCATTTGGGGTGGAAAACCTCCACGATGAATCTGGCGGCTAAGAGACGGGCAACCTCTTCCCCGATCGCCTTGCGTCGCTCCTCGTTAAACCTGCGAAGATACTGCTGGATAGGTTTTGCCTTTGGGTCAACATTAAGATGGTGCTCAGCGAATTCTCTCGGCACACCAGGCATGTCAGAAGGCTTCCATGCGAAGATGTCCCAATTCTCATGGATGAATTCGATGAGCGCACTTTCCTATTTGGGATCCAGGCCCGTCCCAATGGTGAACTGCTTGGATGAATCGCCGGGAACGAAATCGATCGTTTTAGTGTCATCCATCGGTTTGAACTTGAGGGGCGACTCAGTATCTGTTGTTGGCTTATTTAGGGGTGACATGTCCGCCGGGTCAACATTGGCCCGATGATGTTTGAGCTCCTCTGCAGCGCAGGCGACTTCCGCATAAGCCGCGTCCCCTTCTTCACATTCCTTTGCAATCCTTCTATCCCCTTCAACCGTGATGGGTCCCTTAGGACCGGGCATATTGAGCTTAAGGTAAACATAGCATGGGCGAGCCATGAAACGAGCATAAGCCGGCCGCCCAAATAGCGCATGATAGGGGCTTTTCAATTTGACCATCTCGAACATCAGCGACTCGGACCTGTAATTCTGCGCCGTTCCAAACGCCACTGTGAGTCTGACTCGGCCTATGGGGTACGCCGACTTGCCTGGAACGATTCCGTGGAAAACCGTGGTTGAAGGCACCAGGTCCTTTTCCAATAGGTTCATCCTTTGGAAAGTGTCGAAATACAAGATATTAATGCTGCTGCCACCATCCATTAGCACTTTGGACAAGGTGTACCCCACAACTTGGGGAGCTACGACCAACGCTAAATCGCCAGGGTTGTCAACTCTGGGCGGGTGATCCTCCCTACTCCATGATATGGTCTGCTCAGACCAGTGGAGGTACCTCGGAAGCGCCAGCTCAGACACACTGTACGCCTGGTGACTCACCTTCTTATCACGTCTGCAAGCATTGGTGGTGAATATGTGATACTGCCCATTGCTTAACTGTTTGGGATTGTTGCGGAAGCCTCCGTTGTCATCCTGACCCTGCGGAGCCCCCTATGGGGGCGGCTGCTGAAAGGCTCCTGGCGGGTTATACCGCCGCTGGTGATGCATCGGATACTGGCCGCTGCTTGGCTGCGAGCCTCCCTGAGCCCCTAGCTCGGGAAAACCGCCAAAGGGGTTCTATCATTGGTTGGGTGCAGCAAACTGCTCCTGCCGTTGGTCCGGGTCATCGTTTTGGCTTTTCTTGATCTCCTCCGCCCGAAACTCCCGCATTACGAAACAGTTCTCCCAGGAGTGAGTCGCCGGGCCGTCTGCCGTGGCATGGTGTGGGCAAGGGCCCTTGAGTAACTCTTCATAGTTACGCGACCTCTTACCACTAAATCCCCTATTTTTCTTCTGGCGTTGGTTGCCACTATTGGTGTTGGTATTGGCGACTAAATCTGAAGGTTCCTCTTGCTGCCTTCTCTTGCCATTGGCTCCTTGACTGTGGCGGTTACGTCCCTGGAACCGGGTATGATTTTTGGATGACTCGTCCTTCTTGGGCGAATTAGCTTTACCGTCCTCACCGGGATCTTTGGTGTCATCCGCTTCAGCGTACCTAGTGAGGGTGTCCATCAGCTCTCCCATGTCTTGGACCTTTCGCTTGAGTCGCCCCAATTTTTGTACCAGGGGTTCGTAATGGCAATTCTGCTCGAGGATCAACACAGCCTGAGCCGCCGTAATGCCATCTAACGAATGGATAATTTCCGCAACCCGCCGTGACCAATGGTGGGCTGACTCATCAGGGCGCTGAACGTAGTGCTGCAGATCGACGATCGTCATTGGACATTTGTAGGTTCCTCGGAAGTTTTTGATGAATCGCTCTTTCAATTCGGCCCAGGTCTGGATGGAGTTGGGGGGTAAGTTTTTTAACCAAGTACGTGCTGACCCCTCGAGCATCATCGTGAAGTATCTGGCGAAGACTGCCTCGTTTACGTCGAGCATGTCCATGGCGATTTCATAACTCTCGACCCATGATGTCGGCTCAAGGTCCGGGGTGTAGTTAGGCACCTTTCTTGGTCCCTTAAAATCTTTGGGCATTCGTTCGTTGCGAAGGGCGGGGGCCAAGCACGGCACCCCTACTCGCCCGCCGCTCCCGACGAGAGGGGCTGGGGCGACTTGGATGTTCGGGAGATCCCGGCCCGGCGGGTTCTGATGATCAGGCGGGTTGTCCTGAGGGACGGGTCGCGGCCCGCTGTTTACGGCGGGCTGGTCCTCTGGCCGACTCCTGGTGTAACTCGCCTGGGGAGTGGAATGCAGCCTATCTAGGCTATGTGAGAACTGGGCGTTTTGCACCACCGCCGTCTTCAACATCTCAATGGCGTTCATTGCTTCTATCTCGGCAGGAGTGTTGTCGTGAATCGGAAGAGATTCCAAATGGCGAGTTGCAGCAAGGACGTTGTCCACCGGATTGGAAAAGTGACCTTGAGGCGTCCGGAATCGCGGAATGCGATCCTCAATTGGCTGAACCGGTGGGTTAGGCGGTTGACCCGGTCCTCCCCCTAGGGCGGCTCCGGCCCCAGAAGTTCGTGGAGTATCGAACAGGCGGGTCGGGTTGAGATCAGGGGGCAGGCGACCCTGGTGTCTCCGTTGATGGACGGCGTCGGATGCGCGCTGGTGTCGTTCGAGCCGCCAGTTGTCAGTATTTAAGCGAGTCCTTTCGGCCGCAATTTGAGCTTGCCGAGTCTCGATCCTGGCGGACTCCACCTCGGCATCCCGATGAGCCTTTGCCACTGCTTCTCTGAGTTTCGCCAGCTCCGTGTTCACCTCCTCCTGATTTTCCGGTGTGAGGGGAGTCGCCATCAGCCTTGTGATTTCCGCCGCTAATTCCACCAAGACAGCGGCCGGGCTTCTAGATGTCTCGCCGGTTCCGTCGCCTCCTGTAGGGTTTTGCGAGGGTTGAGTCGCCCCCGCCATATAAATAGCGATCTGGCGGCGGGTTCGGTCAAGGACTTCGGGGTCCATGGCCAGCGACAAGCCCCCAAGACAATCCCCATGTAGAGACCGGATTCAATCTGAATCGCCCATGGATGATTCGTCATCAGTGTTGACTGGTGTAGTTTCCTGGGACGCCGAGTGTTCTGGTTCCTCCGATCCCTGCGTGAACCCAACAAAGACCGGGTGAGTCAGATTTGGCGTCACTACTGGGCGGACATACCTGGCCGGCTCGACGATGTCGGTGGAGATGTCCGGCTCAGGCACAGATGATCCGATCATGCCGATGAAGATGTTGATCTTGCCAAAGGGGACCCTGTAACCAGATTCGATCGAATCCGCCTCGGGTCCCCATTGCTGGTTGTCGATGTAGATCTTCCCACGGCGGCTCCGGGCATGAGCCCCGTCGCGTAACTCCCAAACCCTGGTAGGGCTCCCTTTGAGAACTCAACTCCACCGTGCGTGAGCCCCACGGTGGGCGCCAACTGTCGTGGTTTTGTCACGGCAGATGTCCTCGTGAAAGGACTTAGTACTGGAGCCATCGCACCTTGGTGGCGACTCAAAGGGGTTGAACAGGAGAGAGACGGCGATTTACCCAGGTTCGGCCCCTTGTGAGGAGGTAAAGGCCTACGTCCTGCTTTGAGTTGTATTGATGGAGTTTTGATTACAAGGAGGGCGTAACTCGCCAGACCTAGTACTCGATGGTTTCTAACCTGTCCTCTTCTTCCCTGGAACTCACCTTTATATACAGGTCGAATCCCTAGGGTTTACAAGGGTACTTTCCTTTCTACAAATCGTGACCTCTACGATCTCCAAGTCGCCATCTTCCAAATCTTGGAGACCTTCCGGAAATTATAAACTGCCATACAACCTTCGGTCTTGCCAGGCCAAGGCCCGAACCACGCTCAGATGAATCGCCTGATAAGTTGACCCGGCCCAACTTGGGCGGGTTATTAACAGGTAATATCCCCAACAGTAACCAACCATATAACTCAAATACGCATAAAACAACGTCGAACCTTAAGTGTGCAGACCCTGCGGGTTCGAGAACTATGTAGACATGACCCGAGGAACTCCTCGGTCAATATCCAATAGCGGGACCTGGATGCCCATATTGGATCCTACATATTCTACGAAGATCTTTCCAAGGATTCATATAATCCCGTATGTCATTCCCTTTGTACTTCGGTATGTTAGTTGCCCGAGATTCGATCGTCACTATCCGCATACCTATTTCAATCTCGTTTACCGACAAGTCTCTTTACTCGTTCCGTAATACAAGATCCCGCAACTTACACTAAGTCACATTGCTTGCAAGGCTTGTGTGTGATGTTGTATTACCGAGTGGGCCCCGAGATACCTCTCCGTCACACGGAGTGACAAATCCCAGTCGTGATCCATACTAACTCAACGGACACCTTCGGAGATACCTGCAGAGCATCTTTATAGCCACCCAGTTACGTTGTGACGTTTGATACACACAAGGTATTCCTTCAGTGCCAGTGAGTCATATGATCTCATGGTCATAGGAACAAATACTTGACACGCAGGAAAAACAGTAGCAACAAAATGACACGATCAACATGCTACGTTCATTAGTTTGGGTCTAGTCCATCACATGATTCTCCTAATGATGTGATCCCATTATCAAGTGACAACACTTGCCTATGGTCATGAAACCTTAACCATCTTTGATCAACGAGCTAGTCAACTAGAGGCTTACTAGGGACAGTGTTTTGTCTATGTATCCACACAAGTATTGTGTTTCCAATCAATACAATTATAGCATGGATAATAAACGATTATCATGAACAAAGAAATATAATAATAACTAATTTATTATTGCCTCTAGGTCATATTTCCAACAGTCTCCCACTTCCACTAGAGTCAATAATCTAGTTCACATCACCATGTGATTCTAACGAATCCAACACCCATATAGTTCTAGGGTCTGATCACGTCTTGCTCGTGAGAGAGGTTTTAGTCAGCGGTTCTGAAAACTTTCAGATCCGGGTGTTCTTTACAAATCTTTATGTCATCTTTTTAGATGCTGCTACTACGTGCTATTCGGAAATACCCCAAATATCTACTCCACTATACGAATCCGTTTCACTACTCATAGTTATTCGGATTACTGTCAAAGCTTGCATCAACCTAACCCTTTTACAACGAACTCTTTTAACCACCTCCATAATCGAGAAAAATTCCTTAGTCCATTAGTTACTAAGGATAACTTTGACCGCTGTTTAGTGATTCAATCCTGGATCACTCTCTGTACCTCTTAACAGACTTGAGGCAAGGCACACATCAGGTGCGGTACTCAGCATGGCATACTTTAGAGTCTACGACTAAGGCATGGAAGACGACCTTCGTCTATTCTTATTATTCTGCCATGGTCGGGTTTTGAGTCTTACTCAAATTCACACCTTACAACACAGTCAAGAACTCCTTCTTTGCTGATCTATTTTGAACTCCTTCAAAAACTTGTCAAGGCATGCATCTTGTTGAAACTTCTATTAAGTGTTTCGATCTATCTCCATAGATCTTGATGCTCAACATTCAAGTAGCTCAATCCAGGCATTCCTTTGAAAAACTCCTTTCAAACAACCTTTTATGCTTTACAGAAATTCTACATTACTTCTGATCCACAATATGTCAACCACATATATATATACTTATCAGAAATTCTATAGCTCTCCCACTCACTTCTTTGGAAATACAAGTTTCTCATAAACCTTGTACAAACCCAAAATCTTTGATGATCTCATCAAAGTGTGTATTCCAACTCCGAGATGCTTGCACCAGTCCATTGAAGGATCGCTGGAGCTTGCATACTTGTTAATATCTTTAGGATTGACAAAACCTTCTGGTTGTATCACAAACAATCTTCCCTCAAGGAAACCATCGAGGAAACAATGTTTTGACATCCTATGTGCAATATTTCATAAATAATGCAGCAACTACTAACATAATTCTAACAGATTTTTAGCATCGCTACGAGTGAGAAAGTGTCATCATAGTCAACTATTTGATCTTGTCGGAAACATCTTTGCGACAAGTCGAGATTTTCTTAATAGTGACTTATCACCATCATCGTATGTCTTCCTTTAAAAGATCCATCTTTACTTAATAGTCTTACTACCATTAAGCAGTTCCTCCAAAGTCTACACTTTGTTCTCACACATGGATTCTCTCTCGGATTTCATGGCCTCCAACCATTTGTCGGAATCCGGGCCCACCATTGCTTCTCCATAACTCGTAGGTTCATTGTTGCTCAACAACATGACCTCCAAGACAGGGTTACCGTACCACTCTACAGCAGTACGCGACCTTGTCGACCTACGAGGTTTGTAGTAACTTGATCCCAAGATCAATGATCACCATCATCAGTTTTTCTACTTCAATTGGTGTAGGCGCCACAGGAACAACTTCCTACGCCCTGCTACACTCTGGTTGAAGTGATGGTTCAATAACCTCATCAAGTTCTATCACCCTCCCACTCAATTCTTTCGAGAGAAACCTTTCCTTGAGAAAGGATCTGTTTCTAGAAACAAACACTTTGCTTCCGGATCTGAGATAGGAGATGTATCCAACTATTTTGGATATCCTATGAAGATGCTTTCATCCGCTTTGGGTTCGAGCTTATCAGACTGAAATCTTTTTCACATAAGCATCGCAGCCCCAAACTTTCAAGAAACGTCAGCTTAGATTTCTCTAAACCTCAGTCTATACTGTGTCATCTCAACGGAAATACGCGGTGCCCTATTTAAAGTGAATGCGGTTGTCTCTAATGCATAACCCATAAACGATAGTGGTAATTCGATAAGAGACATCATAGTATGCGCCATATCAAATAGGGCGTGGCTATGACATTCAGACACATCATCACACTATGGTGTTTCAGGTGGCATGAACTGAGAAACAATTTCCACATTGTCTTAACTGCGTACCAAAACTCGTAACTCAGATATTCATCTCTATGATCATATCGTAGACAGTTTATCCTCTTGTCACGACGATCTTCACTCTGAAATTGTCTTGAACTTTTCAATATTTCAGACTTGTGATTCATCAAGTAAATACTCATGTATCTACTCAAATCGTTAGTGAAGTAAGAACATAATGATATCCACTGCGTGACTCAGCACTCGTTGGACTCCACACATCAAAAATGTATTATTCCCAACAAGTTACTCTCTTGTTTCATGTGGCATGTTTTGCATGTCTCAAGTGATTCAAAATCAAGCGAGTCCAAACGATCCATCTCTCATGGAGTTTCTTCATGCATTTATACCAACAGGTATGGTTTGCATGTCTCAAACGTTTCAAAAATGAGTGAGTACAAAGATCCATCAGCATGGAGCTTCTACATGCATTTTATACCAACATGCCTCAAGTGGCAGTGCCACAACTAAGTGGTACTATCATTATTACTTTGTATCTTTTGGCACTAATATTATGAACATGTGTAACACTACGATCGAGATTCAATAAACCATTGAGGGTAATTATTCAAGCAAATAGAACAACTATTATTCTCTTTAAATGAATAATCGTATTGCAATAAACACGATCCAATCATGTTCATGCTAAACGCAAACACCAAATAACAATTATTTAGGTTTTACCACCAATCCCGATGATAGAGGGAGCGTGCGACGTTTGATCACATCAACCTTGAAAACACTTCCAACACTTATCGTCACGTCACCTTTAGCTAGTCTCCGTTTATACCTTAGCTTTCATTTCGTGTTACTAATCACTTAGCAACCGAACCGGTATCCAATACCCTCGCGCTACTAGGAGTACTAGTAAAGTACACATCAACATCATGTATATCAAATATACTTATTTCGATTTTGCCAGCCTTCTTATCTACCAAGTATCTAGAGTTGCTCCGCCTCAGTGACCGTTCTCCTCATAACATAAGCACTTAGTCTCGGGCTTGGATTTAATCTTGGGTCTCTTCATTAGCGCAACAACTGTTTTGCCGTTTCACGAAGTATCCCTTCTAGCCCTTGCCTTTCTCGAAACTTAGTGGTTTTACTAACCATCAACTATTGATGCTCCTTCTTGATTTCTACTTTCACAGTGTCAAACATCGTGAATCGCTCAAGGATCATTGTATCTATCCTTGATATGATATAGCTCATCACGAAGCTCTCACAGCTTGGTGGCAGTGACTTTGGAGAACCATCACTATCTCATCTGGAAGATTAACTCCCACTTGATTCAAGCGATTGTCGTACTCAAACAATCTGAGCACACACTCAATGATTGAGCTTTTCTCCTTTACTTCGTGGACAAAGAATCTTGTCGGAGGTCTCATACCTCTTAACAAGGGCACAAGCATGAAATCACTATTTCATCTCTTTAGAACATCTCTTATGTTCCGCGACGTTTCAAAACGTCTTCGGCGCCTTTCTTCTACGCCATTTAGTATTTTGCACTGAACTATCGCGTAGTCATCAGAAAACGTGTATGTCGGATGTTCACAACATCCACAGACGACGCTCGAGGTGCAACACACCGAGTGGTGCATTAAGGACATAAGCCTTGTGCGCGGCAATGAGGACAATCCTCAGTTTTACGGACTAAGTCCGCAAATTTGCTACTATCAACTTTCAACTAAATTTTCTCTAGGAACATATAAAAACAGTAGAGCTATAGCGCAAGCTACATCGTAATTCGCAAAGACCATTAGACTATGTTCATGACAATTAGTTCAATTAATCATATTACTTAAGAACTCCCACTCAAAAAGTACATGTCTCTAGTCATTTGAGTGGTACATGATCCAAATCCACTATCTCAAGTCCGATCATCACGTGAGTCGAGAATAGTTTTAGTGGTAAGCATCTCTATGCTAATCATATCAACTATATGATTCATGCTCGACCTTTCGGTCTCATGTGTTTCGAGGCCATGTTTGCACATGCTAGGCTCGTCAAGTTTAACCCGAGTGTTCCGCGCGTGCAACTGTTTTGCACCTGTTGTATGTGAACGTTGAGTCTATCACACCCGATCATCATGTGGTGTCTCGAAACGACGAACTGTCGCAACGGTGCACAGTCAGGGAGAACACAATTTGAACTTGAAATTTTAGTGAGAGATCACCTCATAATGCTACCGTCGTTCTAAGCATAATAAGGTGCATAAAGTATTAACATCACATGCAATTCATAAGTGACATGATATGGCCATCATTATGTGCTTCTTGATCTCCATCACCAAAGCACCGACACGATCTTCTTGTCACAGGAGTCACACCATGATCTCCATCAACGTGTCGCCATCGGGGTTGTCGTGCTACTCATGCTATTACTACTAAAGCCACGTCCAAGCAATATAGTAAACGCATCTGCAAGCACAAACGTTAGTTTAAAGACAACCCTATGGCTCCTGCCGGTTGCCGTACCATCGACGTGCAAGTCGATATTTAACTACTACAACATGATCATCTCATATATCCAATATATCACATCACGTTGTTGGCCATATCACATCACAAGCATACCCTGCAAAAACAAGTTAGACGTCCTCTAATTGTTGTTGCATGTTTTACGTGGTGACCATGGGTATCTAGTAGGATCGCATCTTACTTACGCAAACACCACAACAGAGATATATGAATTTCTATTTAACCTCATCCAAGGACCTCCTCGGTCAAATCCGATTCAACTAAAGTTGGAGAAACCGACACTCGCCAGTCATCTTTGAGCAACGGAGTTGCTCGTAGCGATGAAACTAGTCTCTCGTAAGCGTACGAGTAATGTCGGTCCGAGCCGCTTCGATCCAACAATACCGCGGAATCAAGAAAAGACTAAGGAGGGCAGCAAAGCGCACATCACCGCCCACAAAAACTTTTGTGTTCTACTCGACATAACATGTACGGAAGAACCTAGCTCATGATGCCACTGCTGGGGAACGTCGCATGGGAAACAAAAATTTTCCTACGCGCACGAAGACCTATCATGGTGATGTCCATCTGCGAGGGGGATTTCAGATCTATGTACCCTTGTAGATCGCACAACAGAAGCATTAATAAACGCGATTGATGTAGTGGAACGTCCTCACGTCCCTCGATTTGCCCCGCGAACCGTCCCACGAACCGTCCCGCGATCCGTCCCACGATCCGCTCCGATCTAGTGCCGAACGGACGGCACCTCCGCGTTCAGCACACGTACAACTCGATGATGATCTCGGCCTTCTTGATCCAGCAAGAGAGACGGAGAGGTAGATGAGTTCTCCGGCAGCATGACGGCGCTCCGGAGGTTGGTGGTGATCTATCCCAGCAGGGCTCCGCCCGAGCTCCGCAGAAATACGATCTAGAGGAAAAACTGTGGAGGTATGTGGTCGGGCTGCCGTGGCAAAGTTGTCTCAAATCAGCCCTAAAACCTTCGTATATATAGGTGGGAGGGGAGGGGCCTTGCCTTGGGGCTCAAGGAGCCCCAAGGGGTTCGGCCGAAGGGGGGAGGAGGAGTCCTCCTTCCAATCCTAGTCCAACTAGGATTGGAAGGTGGAGTCCTTCCCTTCCTTCCCACTTCCCCTTTTTTTCTCTTTGATTTCTTTTATTCCTGTGCAGGGGCCTCTTTGGGCTTGATCACCAGCCCACTAAGGGCTAGTGTGGCACCCCTAAGGCCTATGGGCTTCCCCGGGGTGAGCTGCCCCCCGGTGAACATCCGGAACCCATTTGTTATTCCCGGTACATTCCCGATAACTCCGAAAACCTTCCGTTAATCAAATGAGGTCATCCTATATATCAATCTTCGTCTCCGGACTATTCCGGAAACCCTCGTGACGCCCGTGATCTCATCCGGGACTCCGAACAACAGTCGGTAACAAACCATATAACTCAAGTACGCATAAAACAACGTCGAACCTTAAGTGTGCAGACCCTGCGGGTTCGAGAACTATGTAGACATGACCCGAGGAACTCCTCGGTCAATATCCAATAGCGGGACCTGGATGCCTATATTGGATCCTACATATTCTACGAAGATCTTATCGTTTGAACCTCCGTGCCAAGAATTCATATAATCCCGTATGTCATTCCCTTTGTCCTTCGGTATGTTACTTGCCCGAGATTCGATCGTCAGTATCCCCATACCTATTTCAATCTCGTTTACACGCAAGTCTCTTTACTCGTTCCGTAATACAAGATCCCGCAACTTACACTAAGTCACATTGCTTACAAGGCTTGTGTGTGATGTTGTATTACCGAGTGGGCCCCGAGATACCTCTCCGTCACACGGAGTGACAAATCCCAGTCTTGATCCATACTAACTCAACGGACACCTTCGGAGATACCTGCAGAGCATCTTTATAGCCACCCAGTTACGTTGTGACGTTTGATACACACAAGGTGTTCCTTCGGTGCTAGTGAGTCATATGATCTCATGGTCATAGGAACAAATACTTGACACGCAGAAAAACAGTGGCAACAAAATGACACGATCAACATGCTACGTTCATTAGTTTGGCTCTAGTCCATCACATGATTCTTCTAATGATGTGATCCCGTTATCAAGTGACAACACTTGCCTATGGTCACGAAATCTTGACCATCTTTGATCAACGAGACAGTCAACTAGAGGCTTACTAGAGACAGTGTTTTGTCTATGTATCCACACAAGTATTGTGTTTCCAATCAATACAATTATAGCATGGATAATAAACGATTATCATGAGCAAAGAAATATAATAATAACTAATTTATTATTGCCTCTAGGGCATATTTCCAACAGCAATATCATCACAATAAAAATAAATTTTTAATAAACATGGGCTTGTCATCTACGCCTTATTCACAAATTGGATTAATTTTAATGGGATATGCATAGTTACTATGATGAGATTGCAAAGATGCAATATGGGTGATATCATGCATAACATATGACAAGTCAAGCGGATTGTTAAACATGATGTGACCTATAGAGTTCTCACAAGATATCCTATGGAGTATAGCATCACAAGTAGGTAATTCGACATGCTCATCATCATATGTATCATAAAGTGGTGGCACATCTAGGCATGAAGAAAACATAGCATGTGAAGTATCAATAGGGTGATCAACATCATGCAAGTAATCAATCTTGAGGTAGTCCACTAGTGGGACAATAGCATCACTTTCACCTGTTGTACCTTTCGCATTCCACTCATGTGGTGTAAGTGAGGTGGAAAATAAAAATCATGGTCATCTTCATCATGATGGAACCATGTGGGGGTGCATCATATTCCACCATGGCCGTTGTCTTGTCCAAAGGAGGGACAAAGTCATCGAGGATCGGCGTGTCATCATATATGGGACCTAGCACCAAATGAGAAGACACAATAGAAGTAGAGGTTAAGTTGTTAGAAATCAAAATGGCCTCACATGCCGTATCAACAACCTCACTCGCTCTATGTGGTGGTGGCTCACTCACTCCCTCTAGGTGGTTGCACTCATACTCACATATGGTGGAGTTACTCATCTCACTCAAGTGGTGGGTGTTGTGGCTCTCCTCACATGGGAATGGGGGCAACTCATCACATATGGGGCTAGTAGTGAAGTCACTCTCACTCTCAATATGGTGGCAGAAGTCTCTCAACTCATCGCCAAACTCCGCCGTGGTCAAAGGGAAAAATCCCATGCTCAACCATGTCGTCACCGTTGCTGTGGATGAAGGCCGAAGATGGCACATCATCACTCTCGCCTCCAAGGATGGAAGCATCATCCTTGCTCGCCACCTTGTCGCTCGCTTTCAAACCATGTTCCATGAGTGGCTCCGTAGTCGTGGTCGTCGCCGCGCCATCTTCAAAAAGAGTCGTGTTAGACTCGGCATAGTCAATGCCACAAAGAGGGATGGCGGTGAAATCGGACTTGGGAGCATCGTCTTGGATATCGTCGGGCTTGGACATCTTGGTGGTACCGTCCTCATGTTCATAGTCATGTAGCTTGGTCATCGCGAAGTGTGCTCGGGGTCGAGTAGCGTTGGCCTTGAGTTCTTGTTCCTTCTTGAGAGCACCAAAGTAGACGTCATCGAGAACTTGTAGGTGTTGGTTAATATAGTCTCGGCAGTGTCGTTGTTCAATCCCATCATGAAGTGGAGCGTCATCCAAATGGGGTCGACAACTCCAGCTCGTCGCAAGGCTTTCTTCATCTCCATGAAGTACTCGCCGAGGGGCTTGGATCCTTGTATGGTGTTCATCAATTGGCGTTGAAGATGTTCCGTGTATGTAGAAGGAACAAACTCTTGCCGCATAGCTTTCTTCATCTTGGACCAACTCATCTCAAAGTTCTTCGAAGGTGTGTGAAGACACCATGTCGACGCGTAGTCGTGGAAGTTTCTTGTGGCGCACTTCACTTGGTCTTCGGAAGGGACTTGAAGTAGCTTGAGGTAGGTGTCCATCTTGCGCTCCCACTCGAAGTACTCTTCGGGTTCATGAGTTCCATAGAATGGACTCTTGAAGTCGATGTCGAAGTCGTAGTAGCTCATGGAAGTCGCGGACTTGAGCTTGGGAAGCTTTTCTTGGGGTACTTGCCGGTGAAGATGCCGCATATCCAAAGGCGAAGGTGCCTTGAAGTCGCTTGGCAAAGATGCCAAGGTAGGTGGTGAAGTCATCGAGTGGTGGTTGGTGTCGAGCTCGTGACCTTCACGCTTGTTCATCCTTGGACGCCTTGAAGTGGACGTCGTTATTTCTTCGTGTCGGTGATGGTGTCGATGTCGGTTTGATCTTGCCGGAGATGGTATCTCGGAAGCACGTGAACTTGAGAGTCTTCTCGAAGATGATGAAGATCTCGTGCAGTTATTGATGAGGGCTTGGAGCTCCTCCAAATGAGCATCCATCTTGGCGTCGATGGTTTTCTTTATGGCATCGAACTTGTCATTGTCGTTGTAGACCTAAGTAGATGTGCTTTGCCTATCCATCACAACATTCGAGCAACGGTGAGTGGGAAATGAGATAAACAATACCAATACCGTTTCCCAAAGTTGAGAATGTATCCCGTTTCATTCAATGTGACATGAGAGAATAGTGGAATTGGTACAGGACTTGTCCACTCACACCTACTCCCTCTGTCCAAAAATAAGTGATTCAAAAATGACTCAACTTTGCACTAACTTTAGTACAAAGTTGAGTCACTTTTGAGTCACTTATTTTGGGACGGAGGGAGTACAAAATAAAGCTTATCGGGTGGCTTGGTTAGGACAAGTGGCACAAATTCATGCAAATTGAAGTCCAAGATATTGCAAATGTTGAAATAAAATCAAAGGACTCAAAATGCAAAGCAAGTGATCACAAATATAGAGAAGGGCAATAAAGAAACACACACGGTGGGATAATGGGGCTTGTGCGACTATAGGGATGAGCAAAGCTCATATTTCACAAACACAAGGAGAGACGCTAGCTTATTGCACATTTGGGCAAGATTCACCACTTCGCACCAATCCTATTCATGTAAGCAAAACGTTTCCTATTTATGTATCCTCATGCACAAATATCTCTTGTCTTGCTCAACTCTTTTTGCTTATAAGCTTTGATCTTTCTTTCTTGCTTAGAAGCTTTTGTTGTCTTCTTTTCCTTTCCACTATTCTTATTGAGCCTCAACCAACTATATGAG
Source organism: Hordeum vulgare subsp. vulgare (assembly GCF_904849725.1). Taxonomy (NCBI): domain Eukaryota; kingdom Viridiplantae; phylum Streptophyta; class Magnoliopsida; order Poales; family Poaceae; genus Hordeum; species Hordeum vulgare. The sequence continues at coordinate 90,323,476 of NC_058518.1, forward strand.
ACAAGTATGACAAGATATGCATGGGAGCAAGTAATTACACAATATGATATTTCCAATGATGCAACAGTATGATATCGTATCACTATGGTGCACAAGTTTTCGCGAAGACCGGCAATACTCGGATAGCTAGTCTCAGTATGTATGAAGGTAACTGCAAAGATGGTGGGGCTATCAAGATGTAATGGCAAGGAAGAAAAAGTGTATGAAAAAATGTATACCTTCGTCACACTTAACCTTTCACGAAGTCGGGGGTAACCGGCCTTGCTTCCGGTTAAAGATAGTCTCAAATGATGGATGGTCGTCGTCGATGTCGATCGTCGGTGGTCGATGTAGATGATGGATCAATACAAGTCAACGATGGTGGATGATGAAGTAACCGTCCCTAAGTAGCGAAACACTTTAGGAGACTCGAATCACAACTCAAGCAACCACAAATCCAATGATAACCAAAATGGGTTAGGTTGTGGAAGTCTTTGGTGGAAATGTGGGAGATATGGTGGAGGGCTTAGGCAAACTTGCCAAATTTTGAAAAATATGATGGTGTCAAATGATGGTGGAAATAATTTTGTGGGATGAAGGGTGTCAATAGCTACAAAACGAGCTAAAGAACGTCAAAATCGGAGTCTAGATGAATTAGTTATGGAATAAACAAAATTCAGCCAAAATCAGCAACTACAGGTCTCGGACGTCCGGAGGATGTCGGACATCTCAGGCTCCGACGTTCGGGCGGTCCGGAAATCCGAGAAATCTGTTCTGTTGGGGTGTTCCGGACGTCCGGAGGCTGTTAGACGTACAACGGTTTGGGCGGGGCCGGACGTCCGGAAAGTCTCGGACGACCGGGGTGTCTGGGTCAGCTCGGCGTCCCGATTGAGGACGCGATTTTGGACGAAATTTTTGATTTTTGAGGTCAAAATTGATGAGGAAAACGAGAAATTAGGGCTAGGAAACGCCAAGGGAGGTAGATCCACTTGTCAAACACTAGATCCATGGATCAAAATCAACAAAAACTCACAAGAACATCAAATCACAAAAAAATGGTATGGCTATTTTTGTGAGGAATTTTCGAATTGGGACACAAACACACATAATTAAGGGTAGAAAAAGAAGGAGAGGACTCCAAATTCCTGAGAAATGTGGCTCTTGATACCAATAAGATACGGGGCAGGCCCGTGGGTGTCGATCTTTCATGAATTGGAGGGGGATTCCTCAAGAACACGAAGAACACATGGATGAACGGGAAGAAATGACAAGGGGAAACACTCAAGAACAAGTCCAATCACACATTCACTTGACTCACCACATACGAGATCCACAAATGTACATGAACAACAAAGGAAAGTAATATATATGGTAGAGTTCGTCCCAAATCTCGTGGGAGATGGGGCCTTGAACCCACCAGGGGATCTTCCCTCGTAAGGGGCCTTGGCATCCAGTAAGTGGTCTTCTCACATGGAGGCACCTCCATGGGAGCAGGTAGTAGATGGAGCTAAGCTCAACAAGTAATTGTCAGTACACAGCTAACCCTAGAAAGGAGGTGGGGGTGGAGTATATATAGTGCTACCCACGAAGGGGTAAGTGGGAGAGAGATACAAGGCAGAAGCCACGGTTGTGCAGAGGAGGTCTCGGACATCTGGACGGCGTCGGACGTCCGACGACTCATGAGGGCTCGGAAGTTCGGGCGGTTTGTCGGTCGTCCGGATGGCTCGGATTTCCGGGCGAAACCCTCTAGTATCTTGGCACCGGAATTCTGGACCGCGTGGGACAACCGGAGGCTGGGATGTGTCGGACGTCCAGGCGGCATCGGTTGTCCGACTGCTGGAGTCTGTCCGACGTCCGCTAGACGTTGGTCGCCCGGCCGCTATAGACTCCGCAGCTCCATCTTCTTTCGTCTTTACTTCGAGGCCTCCTTATCGGATGGTGTAGTCGTACGCAGGTGCTAGCACTCCTCCTCGTCATCCGTGAAGCTCCGGCAATATCTATGCATGCACACGGAAGGATTTTCAAGTAGTATACCATTCTCGAAGGGCACAAGCTGACACGTGTAAAGAAGAAGATTCACCTTTGTATGTTTAAGTAGAAGTAGCACGTGTCACTTGACAAAGGGACTCTTTCTATGATAATGTCCGTGAGATGCTGCGTGTCACTTTCAACCCCCCTCCCCCACTTCCAATCCTAATCATCCACATCAGCATCCTATAAAATGTCTATGTAATTTTTAGCATGTCTAGCATTACTCAGTAGTAGCTGGCCGTCGCGTACAAATATAATGAGGCTCTGCATTGTAGAGATCATGCACAACCTAGCGTTTGTCCCGCCGCCCGCTACAGCCAGCTCGTCCGCTGCTGCCACACTCACTGTTTATTGAAGTGGGGTTAGACACAACAGCTTGAAGAATGGAAGATGTTGGCGCAGCCTTGCCCTCTCTCTATCTCACTCTCACACTGACAAAAAAGGAAAAAAAGAAGACAAGTAATTTTCCGGCGACAAACGCCCGAACAACAAATCCTTACTTTTCTTTAGCTGTACTAACCACTACGCAACTAACACAATTCAACCCAGCCGGCTTTGTAGCCCTGACAGTAACGCAGCGCCCATGTTTCCATGCGCACATATTTGTGAGCGATTCATACAGCCAGGCGCATGACGTGCACTACGTGTTGAACGCAGCCTGCTCTACATATTGCTGCTAAGAGCAACTCTAGCAGACCCTGCAAAAGGTCAGTCCTTAAAAAATTCAACGACTATACGGGTTTGGGTTCATTTTCCTGTCAAAGCAGACACTGCAAACGTGATCCGACCTGGAATTTTTTTACGGTGGCCCGTAAACGCGACCCCTCGACCGGTATAACTGCGGGTTCAACCGCTGGATGCGGGTCGAAACCCTATCCCACCGCCGCCGCGAAAAGCCCACCCCACCTCACCGTCGGCGCCTCCAATCCACCGCCGCGCGCCTCCATTACACTGCGTAGCCGCTCCAATCCACCGTCGCGCATGGACAGCTTCGGTAGCCGTAGGAACGACGACCCCGAGAGGGCTCGTCGCGTCAGATCCGACACCGCCCGTAAGCGCGCCGCTCGCGGTACACGCACTGGGCCAGACGCGGCCGCCTCTTCTCCTGCAGCAGCTCAATCGAGGCGTCGAGCTCCCGCTCGTCCTCCTCTGTCCCACCGGTGAAGAGGGAGCTCGAAGAGCTCCCGTCGGTGAAGATGGAGCCGGAGGCCGAGGCGGTGCCGAAGCGACGTGCCGGGGCCGTCGTCGGACCGGAGGACTTCCTCCCTCCGGCGGAGGCGGATAGCCTCCTGCCCGTGCTGCTGGCGCAGAGTGCATGAGAGGCGGAAGAGGACCAGCAGCGCGGCCGGAGGGAGGAGGAGATCGACACCGTGCTCTACGAGCAGGGTGTCGCGTCGGCCATCGCCTTCGGCCACAAGGTGGAGGAGTGGCACCGCGAAGCTACTGCGCAGAAGCGCATCTACGTCGAGCTCTCCTCCGACGAGGACGACGACTGAATGTAGGCTATCTACTACTGCACGAGTTCGACTCCGGTGAGCTCCATTTTGCGTAGTGCGGTAGTATAGGTAGTAGCTCTGGTGAGCTCCGTTGAGCTCCAGTAGGTGATGCCCCCCTCTAGTACTGAATGTAGTGTTGTATGATCATGAATGTAGTCTTGTATGATCATGACTATGGTTCTGAACATGCCCGCAAATGTTTATTTTTCAAATTATACAGTTTCATTATGTGGGTTTTGTTCTGCAGCGCAACTTTTCTTCCCGCAAAACCCCACTTCGTCGAACTGCAAAACGCGTTTGCAGGTCGTGTTTATACAGGGTCTGGTAGAGTTGCTCTAACGGCCTAGCTATAGCACACACACACTACTGTCACAACCGCACACACACGCTACACGTACGGGCATACGTACACACGGTCATGACCAGCCCACAGACCTGACCTGGCGCACCGATGCTGGTCGCATCGCCATGAACCCGACCTTACGCACTGACGTCGGTCGTAGCATGTTCTGTAGAAGTTGTTGGCCCCCCAAGTGTAGTGTTTTGTAGGACAAGCAAATTTCTCTCAAGTGGATAATCCAAGGTTTATCAATCCGTGGGAGGTGTAGGATGAAGATGGACTCGCTCAAGCAACCCTACAATCAAAGTCAAGAAATCTCTTGTGTCCCCAACATACCCAATGCAATGGTAAATTGTATTGGTGCACATAGTTCGACAAAGAGACGGTGATACACGTGTAGTATGGATAGTAGATATAGGTTTTCGCAATATGAAAATATAAAAACAGCAAGGTAGCAAGTGGAAAACAACGAGCAAAACATCGTATAAATGCTTGGAAATAATGCCTAGGGTTCATACTTTCACTAGTGCAATCTCTCAACAATGCTAACATAATAGAATCATATGGTCATCCCTCAACGTGAAACAAAAAAATCACTCCAAAGTTCCTATCTAGCAGAGAACAATAAGATGAAATTCGTGTAGGTAGTAGAACCACCTCAAAGTTATTCTTTCTCATCAATCTTTTGAGATTTTCTATAAGTGTCACAAATAGCCGTAGAGTTTGTACTAGAATAACACCCATGATGCATATTAATCAATCCTAATGTCAGCTAGATACTCCAATATCACCTCAAGTATCCGTGGGCTAATTATACGACATGGATCGAACAATTTCAGATTCTTCATATTCAATCTAACACAAAGAACTTCAAGGATCACTCCAACATTTCTATCGAAGAACATATTATGAAAACGTGCAATCAACCCCTATGCAAAGATTCCCAAGGTCATCGGAATCCGCAAGTTGATGCCATAACATATATCAAGTGAATCACTTGAATACCCCAATGTCACTACGGGTATCCGCATGCAAGGCATGCATCACGTGTTTTCAAACCAAAATATTCAATCAAACATAACGAGATCTCAAAGGCAAAGGTTCAATTCATCACAACAAGGTAGCAAGGAAACAACATCATATGATCCAACTAGATTAACAAGGCCCGTGATACATCAAGATCGTGACATCTCAAGAACATGAGAGAGAGAGAGAGATTGAACACATAGCTAGTGGTACATACCCTCATCCTCGAGGGTGATTACTCAAACATCATCATGGTGAGAAAGAGAGAGTTGTTGATGGAGAGGTGCGACCCCGAAGAGATGGAGGCGATGGCGGCCACGACGTCGGCGGCGGTTGCGGCCACGACGCTAGCAACGGGCGGCGTCCCCTTGGCTTCCCTTCTTCCTTGGTCTTGGTGCTGCAATGGAGTAGTCTACCCCCTCTTGGCGGCTGCCAAGGGAGAGGCAAATTCGTGCCTTTTTGTGGATGCCACAAAATTAGGGTTTTCCTCTCTTTATATGTGCCTCCATGGTGCTCTATGGTCCTTTGATAGATGGACCCTTGATCCAATGGCTCTTGGGCACCTCTAGAACCTTCCTAGGGACTCCTCACAGCACCATGAGTCCCCAAAGTCGTGGTTTCGCCGAATATATCAAATATGGTAAGAGTTGGACTAAATCACGTCATCAATTCTCGTAATCAGATATTTTCTTCCTGTAAAATGGGAGATCGAATACGAACACCGTTTTGGACAAATTTGTAGTCCAGAATCAATGCCATAAAATTCCCCATATTTTTGTAGTTTTAACTTTTTTCATTTGATGCTGTCTTCGGGGTAAACCTCACAAGGCTCCTTTTGCGGATTTTCGCCAATTTCCAATTATTTCCTACACATCAAAGTGTAAAAAACAAGAACTTGTGCGTTTTTGCAACTACTAATAGGTTAGTCCCAATAAATCATAAAACCATAGTAAAAACATAGGACAAATGGTACAAAACAAGCATGCAACATAAAAAATTATAGATACGTTTGGGAGCCGTCAAAGGAAATAATACCTGAAAAAACCATAGACACTTTGTGGAATTTCTTGAGCGACCCCCGTCACATGTGGCGAATAGCCCATCAGACTATGACCGCTCTATCAAGATATTATATAAAAAACAAATGTAGTAGTCGGAGCCTACAGATAGTAAAAAAAAGTGGGAAAACAATTCCCCATCTCGGAGAACATGCAATGCAATCGATCCCCCCGCTCAAGGTGCTGAGCGACACTGTTGTAGACATCAAGTGTTAATCAACTCCTAGGCACCGAGTAAGTCGTCATGGCTGAAGTAGCATGGCGATATGTCGTCGGGCACCCTCTGGTCAAACCTGAGCAGGTCTCGCAGCTAACAACACAAATGCGAAGATTGCATGAGTGGTACATGAAAGAAGTTGTCGTCGGCCGATTGTACCTCATGGTGAAAGTCAAGAAAGAGCATTACTTCTACAAAAAATGACCTATACATTGAGTTTGAAAAATTGTTTGAGTTATACAATCAAGACACACTTGATAAATCTATCGTTAGTTGCTATTGTCTTTAAGTGATTTCTTTCTATAATTTAAGTCTCTAGATCAACTCGTTCATTGCCTGTAATTATCCTCACTATATTCTTTTGTACGCTATTATACAGAATGAGAAAAGAGAGCAAATCTATGCCATTGGGTTCATTGACCCATATATCCTTACTAAAAAATTGATAGAAGACCACCCCGAAGACTCAGAGAGGAACTTGCTAATGTTTTTAAAGGCACAAAATACTAAAACAGAAATACTATGACCTTACAATTTCAAGTGAGTGTTACTATCTTGTCCTACAAATTCTATTTTGCTTAATCGATGTTAAGTGTAGTTGATGAGTTATGCATGCATGTTTATATAAACGTGCGCTGGTTCCACTGGATATTACTAATCATTAGAGTTGATGCTAGAATTATTGAAGTCCTAGACTCAATAGGTAAAAAATCTCAAGATTACACCAACGTGGTTAAAATGCTCCGTGGGTAATTTCAGTCATTATCGCACTATATCGAACTCTTTTGTTCATTTCCTTATACCAAGTAATTAATAACTCCTTTATTCATTTTCTTTGTCGGGCAGGGTTTGGAAACGGTTAATCGAAGAGGTTAGGGGTGAATGGAAACCAAAGCTATGTTGGAAACCGGTCAAGATAATTAATTAAGTACTACTAGCTAGGTTCGTGCATCTTTTTAATTCTAGTTTCAATACATTATCATGCTTGATTATTGTCTAATTGAATTCTATTCTCGCATAGTGCATTAGCCAGAAACATGGACTAGTTTATGTGCATACTACGTTTGCAAGAACATTCGCATAGCGACTGAATGACACAGAGATGAACAACAACGTTAGGTATGTAAACACTATTCATATTATTTTTATGATGATCTAATATATATACTACTAATATATTTACATTGATCTTATTGTTTAAAGATTTAAGAAATGCGGCGGAAGCTCTTACGAGAGAACCGCATACGAGCAATTCAAGAGGAAATTACAGAATTTTTCCTTAATGAGGTCATACCTAAAAGCGGAGAATACCATTACATGTAATGATCTTCACATTGTATAGGAGAAATTGTATATACCAAATTGTATGTATGTATATATATATATGTATGTATGGTCATACGAGAAATTATATTATACTAGTAAAAGGCCCCGTGCGTTGTAACGGGAAAAAATAATACCACACATTTTAATTAAAGAATTTAGAGAAAGAAATTAAAGGAAAGAGAGAAAGTAGTAGTGCACAGCCCATTAGGCCTGCCAAGGCCCAACCTTACCCACTCCTAAATCCCCTAACCTTGCCCGATCCCCAGCCCCCCTCCTCTCCTCCACCTCGCGCCGCTAGGGGAGAGAGCCCGAGTGGATCCCCAATCTCCCCGACTCCCCCTTCCAATGGCGCCCATACTCCCCTCCTCCTCTGCTCCTCCACCGCCTCCCACCTCTGCACCTCGCGACCGCCTCCCATGGTGTGCTGCTGCGAGGTCGGCCTCCCATTGTGGATGGTTGCTCGAGACTGGGGGCGACGGGGCCAGCTCCAGTGCCCGAGCGCCAGCCGGTACTCCTACCCCCGGTCTCCTCTCTTTTCTCTTCCGCCCCCATGGTGTTTCCTGAGTCTCCGGAAAGCCTTACCCCATCGGTTGCCTGAATCCTCTAACCCCGACGCCCCCACCTCCACCTATGCATCGCCGGCGCCAGTCCCTTTCCTTCGCCCTGAGCCCCCTCTGTCTCGAGGCTCCACCTCTATTTGTGTCATCCCAATTTCTTCTTCTCGAATTTGTTCCTCTGTTGATTTCCGTTGTCTCTTGTAAAATCACCAAGGCGCATGTATATAAAGTGATGAAATTATCTGTGAAGTATCGATGTGGGATTATGAGGGCAGAAGCAATAGCCCTCTCGTGCGTTTTCTATCAGCCGAGATGCGTTTCTCTTATCCAATGCCATAGGGGGCTCTGTGCAAAAATGAAACGTTTTCCTGTTCGTAACACATAAAAGGTACTGTGGGTTTAATTACCTAAAAGACAGGGGCTTTTTTGAAAAACGGCAGCGACGGGTTTTCCGACGGAAGCAATAGCCTCTTTATTATTAGGTAAAGATATGCATCAACATGTACAGTATGTAGTAGCGTAAAATATGTTTGAAATGAAAAAGAATTGAATGGAAAACACAAAATGAATAGGAAAAATAAACTATAAACCATAAAACCCTAAAATCCTAAACCTGAAACAAAAAAAATACAAAATCTTTAGTCCCGGTTGGTGACACCAACCGGGAGTAAAGGTCATCCAGCCCCCGCCACACGCCCGCGGCCACGTGGACGGACTTTAGTCCCGGGTGTGGCCAACTCGGACTAAATGCTAGACCCTTTAGCCCCACCCTTTAATCCCACTTGGCGACCCGGGACTAAAGGTAGTTCCCAACCGGGACTAAATCCCCGTTCTCCACTAGTGAAACGCCAAGACTTAGAGTTCGTCCACAACATGTTTACCTTCTACATAGTTGACCTTGTTGTAAGCCTAGACCCCCCACTATCCATATAAACATGGTGGTTGTAAGTGCATCTAGTGCCCCTTAGTGATTTTTGTGGTTTTAAGACTTATAGGTTAAGTATCTAATGTGCTCTTGAGTGTACACATGATCTATAAGTCTTTGAGGAGTTTGAAATACTTGATGAATATCGACCCCTAAAAATGTATATCTTTGGTTGAAGAAATTGGTCTGAAGCTGAAGAACTAAATCGCGAAGAATCTGTGATGAATTTGATATTCCTCATGAAGATATTGAAATTGAGAAATTCGGTGTGTCCTGAAGAAAATCATTCTGAAGACTTTGAAGCATGAAGATTTACTCTTTCTGTTTTATTTTCTTCACACTTGAGTAATAGGAACACTGTATTGTTAAAGGGGGTCGAAGTTACACTTTGGAATGAATTTCCTCATGATGCTCAACCCAAGCCTAATCCTACCAAAAGCCTCAAGTGAGGAATACGAGTGACATGAGGACTCTCACAGTTGAGGGTTCCGACCGTTTTGATAGACATGCCACATCATTGGTCTGATCCACACCAACGGTCATATTATTTAAGGGCATTAGTGTCAAATCATGTCGGGATGCTCCCATGCTATAAATAGCCGCCCCCACAACCATTAGCTGGTCGGTTGCTCCGTCAGAAACTGACACTTGTCTTAAGAGCAACCCAATTCCTCAGAGTCTTCGAGAGTAATTCATCAGTGAGGAAATACCCCAAACACCAAACCACAAACATAGAACCAAGTGATTGAGCATCACTGAAGAAGTTGTTCCTGTGTGGGACTAAAGCCTTTTACCTTTGAGGACTGTGCATCCTCCAGACGGTTAGGCGTCATGGTCTAGAGCAATCCAGCACTCAATTGTGGATCGCCGGGTGACCAAGTTTGTGAGGGTTTGGAAGTCTGCCCTGAAGATTTACCACGAGTGTTGGGCGAGGACTGTGTGTTCTTAGCCCAAGGAGAACGCGGTAGGGACTGTGTGTCCCGGGACTGTGTGTCCTTTGGTTTCAATACCAAGCCGCTCCAAACCAGATGTACAACCGTCACAACAGTTGGAACTGGGTCATCAACTACTGTCTTCGCTGTGAAACGGGTTCTAATTCCTCAACTCCTTACTTTCCTCAGATTATATGTTGATGACTTTCACTGTTACTGTTTGAAGAATTTGCCGAAGACTTTCTCTGAAATTCCTCAACCCCAAATTCTTCACGCTTGTTAATCCTCATCTGTTTTCTGCGTGCCTGCTCACTGTGCAATCTGTTTTCACATTCCTCACACTGAAAAACTGTTGTTGTGAAACTTTGCACTTCTGATCCTTTACCGTTTCCGCTGTAAGTTAGTCATGAGTGAGGAATTTCCTCAAAAGGAATTTCCTCAGTGATGAAATTCTAAAAATCTCCTATTCACCCCCTCTAGTCGATATAACGCACTTTCAATTGGTATCAGAGCAAGGTACTCCCTTGTTTTGTGTGATTTTGGTTTAACCACCTGGAGTTTTAGTTATGTCGACTGCAGGTATGTTTAAGGTTATTGCATCATGTCCTACTTTCGAAGGAAAGAACTTTCCCTTGTGGAAGAACAAGATGCAAATGCATCTACAAGCTATTGACAATGATCTCTGGTATATTGTGGAACATGGCGTCCCCATCATCTCTGCTAGTGTCTCTGCTACGGATGTGAAGAAATTCAAACAACTTGATTCTCAAGCGAAGAATATCATCTGTGGCCATCTGAGCCCAGGCCAGTTTGGAAGAGTGACTGCTCTGGGCTCTGCAACACTTATCTAGGAGAGACTATGCAAAGTAAATGAAGGAGTATCAACCCAGCGTGACTCTCGTGTTGATATTCTTCGCAATCTCTTCAATCGCTTCAAGAGGCATGACAATGAAAGCTGCCAAGATACCTTTGATCGCCTCACTGACATATCAAATGAACTGCAAGCACTGCGAGCTCGAGACATTACTGATCACGAAGTTGTGAAGAAATTGCTAAGATCTTTGGATTCTTCATTTGATACTTTAGTACTGATGATTCAATAAAGGCCAGACTACAAGATGCTTGATCCAGCTGATATACTCAAAAGACTCAATACTCATGAATTCCAGCTACAAGAAAAGAAAGATCTATATGGATCAAGCTATTCTAGACCACGTGCACTGAAGACTAGAGCAATTTCCTCATGTGAAGAAAAAGATTCGGATGATAGCATTGGTGACCCTGAAGAATTTGGACAGGAGCTTGCAATGCTCGTGAGGAAATTCCAGAGGTTTACACGATGTGGCCAGTTCGGTAAATCTTCAAGAAGAGGCATGAGGAAATCAGAATCTTCATCTGAGGACTACAAGAAAAGAACCTGCCACAAATGCAAGAAATCAGGTCATTACATTGCTGACTGTCCCCGTTGGGCAAAGGAATCAAAGAAGAAGAAATACAAGGATGACAGTTCTGATGACTCGAAGAAGAAGAAGAAATCTTCAAAATCCTCATCTTCAAAGCCCTCATTGCACAAGAAGACTAGTTTCAGAAAGGCTCGGGCACTTATTGGCAAGGAAATGGATTCCGAGGCAGAATCAGAGGAATGTGATGAAGAAGAGGGTTCTGATGAAGACTCAGAATCTGGACAGGCTAGTCTTGCACTGACAACCACTTTCGTCAGCAAGTCAATCTTCAACCTTGAAGAAGATGATAACTCCATCCACACTAATGACTATGCTGATGACTTCGCTCCAACCTATTGCTTCATGGCAAAAGGTTCAAAGGTACCAAATGATGCTTCCTCCTATGATTCAAGTGACTATGAACCTGATGATTATAAAAAACCCAGTTACAGTAAACTTGCTATCATTGCCACTAAACAACAAACTGCCCTGGAAAAGCTTCAGAAACTGCTAGATAGAAGTGATCATCTGTTGAATGATGAAATGAATCTTACCCAAATCCTCACTGAAGATGTGAAAAGTCTTTAGTCTAGATTTGATGATCTTCAAGATCGTTATGATACACTCCTCGCTGATCATGAGAAATTTTCCTATGAATTTCTTCAAAGGAAGCTTGATCTAGAGAAGCTAAGGATTTCTCATGATGATCTTCGTGTGGAAAATGATTCATTACTAGCTCAACAGATCAGCTCTACTCAAGCTGAATTCATTCCTCCATGTCTTAAATGCATTGAACGCGAAACTACCAATTCTTCACCAGAATCATCAAATGCTTCTATTGCTACAAATTCTTCAACTGCACCTGTAGTGTCTATTTCCTCACTTGAGGAAAACACAAATGTTACTGATGAAAATGCGGGGTTGAAGGAATTGTATGTGACATGCATATACAAAAGCCTCAAAGGACATCAAACCCTTTGTGATGTGCTCAAAAAGCAGATCTTGAACAAGAACCCGAGGAAAGAAGGAATTGCCTTTGAGAGGAAATTAAATGCTGATGGATCTTATTGGAAACTTGAGCAGTATCCCAAAACCTCATGGGTTGCTGCTACTGGGCCTCCTTTTGATCCATCCAATCTAACTGGCTTTTCATGTGAATTATCCTATTCCTCAGATGAGTCATTTGACTCCAACTATAAACTATTCAAAAATCAATCTGGTGAAGTATTTGCTCGATATGTTGGAACTAACTACAGGAATGGTCCTCCCTTGAGGAAAATCTGGATTCCCAAAAGCTGTCTTGAAAATCTTCAGGTGAATGTCCTCATGACACCACCGATGAAGAATCTGAACCCCAGATAAAATTCCTCAGGAGGACCAAAGTCTTCAAGAGGATCAAAATCCTCAACTGATCAAAATTACGCTCATACCCATGCTAATGCATCTATCATGCAGGGAAACTACAAGGAATATGAATATGAGCGTTACTCTTCAAATCATGATGTTCATAAATCCTCAAACCAATTCTCTGCATATTCATATGAGTACTTTAACCCCCTACTGTTAAGAGAAGTGCATTAGCTTCAATGCCACCTTTCTCATATGGTGCTCGCAGGATGATGAATGCTTTACCACCTCTTCAGATGTGGGTGGTGAAGAAATCGAACTAATCACTTCTTCAGGTCAGGTCTCCAGATGAAAATCATCATCTGAAGAATTTGCTGGAGACCTGAGGAAATGCTTGATAGGATGCAAGCTAATATTGATGAAATATAAATATTTCACACGTCCTCATAATTCTGTTGTGATGAAATTCTTATCTGATGAAATTGAAATCATATTCTTCAAATTTGAAGCATATGAGAAGGTAAGCTGTACTAATTCATCTGCAGGATGACAAACCCAAGAATATTGAGTGGGTTCTTGATAGTGGCGGAACACATCACATGACTGGTGATAAAAGCTTGCTGATGAATATGCCACTAACTCCATCACCTCTGAAGCAAATCACATATGATGACAAAGGTAAAAGCAAGGTATTGGGACTTGGAAAAGTGGCTATTTCCAAGGATAGGCATATGGACAAAGCGATGCTTGTTGAATCCCTTGGTTTTAACCTCATGTCAGTCTTGATGCTTTGTGATCTTGATATGATTGTTATCTTTGGTAGATATAGATGTGTTGTGATCATGGAATCTGACAAATCCAAAGTCTTCGAAGGTGTCAGAAGTGGGGATTTGTACATTGTTGATTTCTCTACAGGTCCTCAACCAGCCACTTGCTTACTAGCAAAAACCTTAGAAGGGTGGTTGTGGCATCGAAGACTCGGTCATGCAGGCATGAGGAATTTGCATAAGCTCGCGAAGAACAAGCATGTCATCGCCATCGAATCAGTCAAATTCCTCAAAAATCATCTCTGCGGTGCATCTGAATCTGGGAAAATGACAAGATCCAAGCATCCCTTGAAGACTATCATGACCACCACTCGTTCCTTTGAATTGCTTCATATGGATCTATTTGGACCTACTCACTATGCCACACTAACCAATGCAGCATCTTTATATGGCTTCGTCATAGTTGATGATTATTCCAGATATACATGGGTGCATATCATAGTATATAAAACTGAAGTGCAGGAAATCTTCAAACGATTTTCTTCAAGGGCCTCGACAAAATTTGGCATCAAGATAAAACATATCAGGAGTGATAATGGAACAGAGTTCAAAAACACTGGTCTTGATGATTATCTTGATGAACTTGGTATTACTCACGAATTATCTTCTCCTTATACTCCTCAGCAGAACGTTGTCGTCGAAAGGAAGAACAGGACTCTGGTTGAGATGGCAAGAACTATGCTTGAAGAATATCAGACTCCTCGTCGCTTTTGGCCTGAAGCAATCAACATTGTATGCCATATCATCAACAGGGTATATCTTCACAAATTCCTCAAGAAAACCTCATATGAACTCCTCACTGATAAGAAACCCAATGTAAGTTATTTCAAAGTCTTCGGTGCAAAATGTTGGATTAGAGATCCTCACCATAGCTCAAAATTTGCACCTAAGGCACATGAGGGTTTATGCTCGGTGATGGAAAGGACTCGCACACCTACATAGTCTTCAACAACTATCACAGCAAAGTTGTTGAGACTGTAGGTGCGCGGTTCGATGAAACTAATGGCTCGCAAAGAGAGCAATTGCCTTCTGATCCAGATAAGCTGTCTCCTGAGGAAGCAATAAAGCTCAAACCTACTGAAGACATTGTTCCCACTGAGGAAATAGATGAAGAAACCATCCCCATCACTGATGAAAATCAAGAAGATGCTCCTGAGGAAATTGCTCCAGAACCACTTCCTCAGCCCAGACGAAATCCTCAACCAACTCATCCGAGGATTGCAAATGAAGTAGAACTTGACAAAATCCTCAATGACATCAACGCGCCAGGTCCTCTCACTCGCTCAAAAGCTTCACACTTAGTTAACTTTTGTGGGCACTTTTCCTTTGTATCTATCACAGAACCCTCAAAAGTTGCTGAGGCTTTCCTAGAACCGGAGTGGATCCAAGCTATGCAAGACGAACTTCTTCAATTCAAGCTGAATGACGTATGGGAGCTCGTCAAACGACGAGATCCTCGCAAGCACAACATCATTGGTACCAAGTGGATTTTCCGAAACAAGCAAGATGAGGACGGTCAAGTGGAGAGGAACAAGGCACGACTTGTAGCCCAAGGCTACACCCAGGTTAAAGGAATAGATTTTGATGAAACTTTTGCACTTGTAGCTAGACTTGAAGCTATTCGAATACTACTTGCTTATGCTAATCATCATAACATCATCTTATATCAAATGGATGTGAAAAGTGCATTCCGCAATGGTAAGCTTGAGGAAGAAGTATATGTTGCTCAGCCCCCAGGTTTTGAGGATCCAAAGAATCCAGACAAAGTATTCAGACTCAAAAAGGTGCTCTATGGTCTCAAGCAAGCCCCTCGGGCATGGTATGACACATTGAAGTAATTCCTCATGAAGAAAGGCTTCAAACCTGGTTCACTCGATCCAACTCTTTTCACTAAATCCTATGATAATGAGCTATTTGTGTGCCAAATATATGTCGATGATATCATATTTGGCTGTATTGACAAACGATACAGTGATGAATTTGCTTACATGATGAGTGAAGAATATCAGATGTCTATGATGGGGGAGCTGAAATTCTTCTTAGGTCTTCAAATTCGTCAACAACGCAATGGAATCTTCATATCACAGGAGAAATACCTCAAGGATGTTCTGAGGAAATTCGACATGCATGAATGCAAAGGTGCCAAGACTCCAATGCCTACCAACGGCCATCTCGGCACTAATGAAAATAGTAAAGAATTTGATCAACAGGTATATCGCTCTATGATTGGCTCTTTATTGTATCTATGTGCATCTAGACTAGATATAATGCTTAGTGTTTGCATGTGTGCACGTTTTCAAGCAAAACCGAAGAAATCACACCATAAGGTTGTGAAGCATATTCTTCGATACTTAGCTCACACACCAACACTAGGATTATGGTATCGCAAGGGCTCCAATCTGGTAGGATATTCTGATTCTGACTATGCTGGTGATCGTGTGGATCGCAAGTCAACTTCTGGTACATGTCATTTCCTCGGAAGATCACTAGTTTGCTGGTCCTCAAAGAAGTAGAAATGCGTATCACTCTCCACTGCCGAAGCTGAGTACATTGCTGCTGGTTCATGCTGTGCTCAATTACTATGGATGAAGCAAACCCTCAAGGACTACGACATCAACATGAAGAATGTGCCTCTCTACCGCGACAATGAGAGTGCAATCAAGATTGCATACAACCCAGTACAACACTCGAAGACTAAGCACATCCAAATTCGTCATCACTTTCTTCGGGACCATGTCCTCAAGGGCAATATCCTCATCGACCATGTGAAGACTGATGATCAACTGGCAGATATCTTCACTAAGCCCTTGGATGAGAAAAGGTTTTGCAAGTTGCGGTGTGAGCTAAATATCTTAAAATCTTTAAATGTTTTGTAACAACATGCACACATCCTAACACTTATGCAAAATTGATGACTTAGATGTGCAACACATGATGAATCGATTTTCTTCAACTGATGAAGAATATCACTCTGAATGTGAAGAAATCAACGAAGAAATTGATTCTCACGGCCCTACGACAATTGTACGCGGCGTGTGTAATCAACATTCTTATATGGTGGGTCACGCCACCGCCCAACGTGAAATTCCTCAAGTTGATTTTATTCAATGTTCCATTTCCTCAAAATGTGTTTTTCTTCAAAACAGTTGTTCTTCATTGTGACGATTTATCACAAAATCCTCAAGTTACTCAAATCTTCAAAAGCACTTGATGACTTTCGTTTGACTAGATAGACTGTGATTTCAAGTCCTCAATAGCATTCACTTATAGCTATTTCTTCAAGTTGATATTTTATCTAAGTGAATGTGATCGGACCCTACTTTCCCTCTATGATATTCTCATCCAGTCTATTCGATTCTTCATATGCGTTCTACTTGAAACCTTGTTCAAAATCCTCACTGCGTCCTTGTCAGCTGATGATTATGTAACAAAATCCTCAACTCTTCAAAAATATTTCTTTAATGCACAGTAACTGAACCCCACTTCCCACGTTCGGATAACCACGATCTCCACTATGTCCACCGCCTTGCTCGGGAGCTACACGTGTCCTGCGGACACGTAGAGGTAGGGGCTGTTTGGTCCGAATTCTTCGCGCCAACAGTAACTGCCTGGCTATAAATATGTCCTTATCCCCCTCGGCAAACACTTCTTCGCCCCATCGCTCTCCTGCTACAGAAAAAAGCACCGAACCCTAGCACCACCGCTGGAAGTCTCGTTGTCGGCGAAGGAGAGCTTCACTGCCTCGACTTCCCCGTCGCCGGAACCATGCCGGAGTCGGACCATCTTCGTCCGCCGCCGCCGTAGACGTCCTGTGCTGCCGGGTTAGGGCGCATTGGACATGCACCGAAGAGCTTCTCTCTACAACTTTTCAGTGTTCTTTGTGCGCGCCTTCAAGGGTAAATAAAAACCCCATTTTTACAGCGTGTTAGATCTACTATTTTACATCTCCGATGTGAAATCTGTTTTTCGTCATGAATCGATATGCACTTGATTCCTCAAACACTGCCTATCACCACACCATTGATGAACTTCACTAAGCATCTAAGATTTTCACGAGATTCCTCAATTGTGCGAATTTTCGGACTTGTACAACTCTGGAACCCAAGAACAGTATGCTTAGGCAAATTCCTCAACCACTGGTTAAATTCCTCAACTGTCAAACTTTTTCATTTTCTTCAAATCTGAGAACGCATATGACCTCTCCAAATTCTTCGCAACTATACTCTGTTCACAGGTACACACATGTCAGCTGATGAATCTCTCGGTTCTAATCACATTAACTCATTTACAGCATTTCTTGAAGAAAATCTTCAAGTCTCATCAGAATCCTCAAGAATTCAATCTCATCAGGAAAATCCTTAGCTGAAGAAAATGGAAGATGACAGGAAACATAAGGGAGGGAAGAAACTTGAGCAGAACACAGCTTTGGATATCCCTGAGGATATTTACTTGGACTATTGCACACCTGATGAAATGAAACAATGGCCAAGAGAAAGATTCGGCTTCACAAGATAGAACGCCGATGGGCTAAGGAATGGAAGGAATACAGATTTGTAACTGCAAAGTATGCGAAGAAATTCGCCCTGAAGCCTCTTAGCAAACAGGCCCCACTTGAGGCTCATCAAGTAGCACACCCCTCAAGCCTCAAGACCCTTGATGACTATCCTGATGAAAAGGAAAAGCATTTGGCTAAGCTCAAGAAGCAGGCAGCTGTTGCGGTGAGGAAATTCAATGAATCCCCAGCTGCTGCTTCGACTGTAGCTACTTCCTCTGCCGCTGAGACCTCTGGTTCAGCAATTCCTCAACCAAAGTCTGTGCTGTCAAAACCAAGGGCTCCGAAGCCTCAAGAGAAATCTGCTCAGGCATCAGTTACAAAACCCTTAGCGCCAAAATCCTCAGCACCACCACCAAAGCCTCAAGAGAAACCAGAACTGAAGCCGGTCATGAAGCCACTGCCCGCTACCTCCAGCTCCTCACTCCGAGCTACAACCAGCTCGGACACAAAGTCTTCACCACCTCCTGTGAAGACTCAGGTGTCTGATGAAAGAGGAACACAACCAAACCCCAGCAAAATCATCACAATCCCGTCTGCATCAGAGGGTAGTGATGAATATGATGATCAAGCCCTGCAAGCAATAATCAGAAACAAGCAGGAGAGGGTAGCTCAAGCTTCGGGTAGCGCCAATTCTCTGGCCATAGACCCCAAGGTCCTCCTAGACTACATAAACATCTGGTATGATGACCCTAACACTCCGCTTGATGATTTGAAACTTCCCCCTGGCATCAGCCACATGGTGGCCACATTCATCAATGAGGCCAAGTGGAAGGAGCAGCAAGCCAAGCAGGCCAAGGTTGCTAAGCTTAGAAAGGAGAAATTCCTCAAACAGAATCTCCTCAACTTGACGCCTGATGCACTGGTGTCAACACAAGCTGAGTTGAAGACTTTGACTGATAAGTACTCCAAGCTATATGATCGTCAGAGTCTCAAGAGCAGTTTCATCAAATTTGCCACTAAAGCTGTTCACGACTACAACAAGAAGGCTGCCCCTCCAGTACCAACTCCTCAGCCTCTGATTGAAGAGCCAGCTGATGAATCTTCTCAAGCTGATGAAACTCCTCAAGCTGAGGAAATACCCCAAGAAAGTCGTGCGGATGTACTGGCTATTGAAGAAATCACCACGGAAAATCCAGCTGAAGAATCTGCTACAGCTTGTGAGACAGCCCCTTACCCAGCTGCTTCATCAAAGCAAGCTCATGACTCTGCTCCACCTGGTTCCTCAAAGCCAGCTGATGAATCTGTCGAGAGAACCCCTTCACCAAAAGCTTCAAAGGTGAAGAAGATGACTCCGTCTGCATCAGACGTGAAGAAGACCAGGGCTGCTGAGAAGGAAGCCAAAAAGAGAAAGGCCTCCTCAGCAGAAGAAGAAACTGAGGCCAAGCGCCTCAAAGCGCTTGAAGATAATGCTCCACTGGACCCGGTCCCCCTCAACGTCGCTCCGTCTTATGAAATGGTCACCTTTGCAGACCAAGAGAAAGGGACAGATGAGGAAATGAAGGATGCCGCATCTGAGGAACACACTGACGAAGAAATTCGTATTGACGACAGTCCTCAGCCCTCGATTCCTCAGGAAGACACTGCACAAGGATCAACTGCACCAGCTGATGAAACTGCCTCTGTCACCAAGCAAGCTGAGGAAGAGCAAAGTGAAATTCCTCAAGCTGATGAAATTCACAGTCCTGAGAAAAATCCTCAAGATGAGGAACAGGCTGACCCAACTCCTCCACCTGAGCAGGATCTTCACACTGAGGCTCAGAATGAACCTATTCCTTAGCCTGATGTCCAGCCAGATCCCATTCCTCAACATGAAGCACAACATGAGCAAGCTCCTCAGCCTGAAGCCCAAGTTGATGAAATTCCTCACCATGAGGGCAATGCCGAGGAAAATGCACCAGACCAAGAGAATGCTTTTGTCGTGCTGAATCCAGAGACTTCAATTGTTGTCTCCCCTCCAGTTCGTCAGCAAAATCTTCAGCCAATGCAGCGTCAGCCATTCTCCAAGCGACCACAGTTTCAGAAGGAGAACTTCTGTGAAGAACGCATGTACTTCATTGGAGAAAATCCTTATGATAAGCCTCGAATCAGACATCTGAAGTTTTGGACGAGGACACAACTGAATTACTATGCCTCTGTGATGTGTGGAAGAAAAAAGATATTCCAGCACAGGCATATTCCTCATGTTGAACTTGAAGCAATACCATGCCTGGCTCCAGTCCTCAATGTCCTTCATGAAGCTGGACTACTACCAATGTGCTCAGACATCTCTGATTGGAACAGTGATCTCATTCTTCAGTTTTATGCCACTCTTCACATATCTGGCGATCCTGAAGACATTAACACCTAGGTGTTTGACTGGATGACACAAAACACTCACTACAAGGCTCCTGCTACTGAGCTACTGCGTGAACTGCCATTATCGATTCCCTCAGAACAGGCTGTGAAGCTTTACGGTGAGCGTGAGCTGCCCAATGGGATGATGGAAGTCCTCATAAAGCCTTTGGCTAAAGGGCAACCACCGAGAAAAACCTTCATCGTCCACGAGCTCAAATATACACCAAGGTCAGTTTACAGAATCCTCTGCAGTGTGCTTGCGCCGATCAAAGGCCATGATGATGAAGAAGATGTCGTAGGCATCATGAAGAATATCCTCTTCAACATCATCCATGGTATTCCTATCAACATACATGATTTCTTCTTGAGGACTTTGGCCGACAATGCAATGCGTCCTTTTGATCACAAGATATATGCTCCATGGATCATGAGATTCATCAGGAAAAGGACATGCATCAAATTTCACGCTGATTGCAACAACCATGTTGGCTACATGCCTCTTATCAGGGTCAACAAGAAGACTTTCGAGCCTGTTGAAGGAAAAGGCCAATCTGTCATTGATGAAGGCAGTAGGCCCCTTGATGGCCAGTTCAGAGAGCCTGAGCCATATTCTTCATGGGATGATACTGAGACTCACCCGCCAAGCCCTGTTGCTCCTCACGTTGTGAATACAAGAGAGATTCTCCTCAGTCTTCACCAGAAGGTGGATCGCAATCACAAGTGGGTCAAACGCCAGTTCGGCGCCATTGTGAAAACCCTCATTGAAACACAGAACTTTGTGAATCTTAACCATCACTATCTGCATGAGGTTTTTGATCGCACCTGGGCTACACTTGCTCATCTGAAGACTCAGACAGAACTTGAAGAATTGGACTTTGAGCGAGACTTTGACTGGTCGTGGCCGCCCAAGAAGAAGTTCAGGCCAATTCCAGTTCCAAACCTTGAAGATAGTTCCTTTTCTTCATTCCGCACTGCTGAATGTGATGAAGAACAGCTCGACACTGCCACCGGTCCAAGGAAGAAGACTACTCCCAAGAAGCATCATGGCTCTTCATCAACCGCCAAGAAATGAAGTCTTCACGGGTGATAGTCCTCAGTTTGTCCCTTTTTGTCACTTGATGACAAAGGGGGAGAAACTTGAGAGTTAGTCTTCAAGCGGGATATTTTGGGGCTTATGAACTATATTTAAGTTACAAACTCTTGGCTCTTGTGAAGTTTTTATGTAATGAGTTGTAACTTAAGCCCGATGGTACTCTAACGCTTTAGAACGTTTTTCTTCGCATGCTTATTCCTCAAGTTTTAATGCACGCATGCTGGAATACGTCAGATACCATTTGTCATCATTCATCTTCATTTTCTTCATACTATATGTTACATGTATGCATGATTTACAAGACTTAGGGGGAGATCTCCATGATATAAATCATCAATGTGCATTTTCTGTGAAAAGCAAAATCCTCAAAATACACACATCTTCAGGGGGAGTCTCTCTGAATCTTGATTTCAAATTCCTCAAATGAGTATTTACACTTCATATTTTTGATCCCTATTGAAGACTGAACCTAATTGACATCAACCACCAAAAAGGGGGAGATTGTAAGTGCATCTAGTGCCCCTTAGTGATTTGGTGGTTTGAAGACTTATAGGTTAAGTATCTAATGTGCTCTTGAGTGTACACAGGATCTATAAGTCTCTGAGGAGTTTGAAATACTTGGCGAATATCGACCCCTAAAAATGTATATCTTCGGTTGAAGAAATTGGTCTGAAGCTGAAGAACTGAATCGCGAAGAATCTGTGATGAATTTGATATTCCTCATGAAGATATTGAAATTGAGAAATTCGGTGTGTCCTGAAGAAAATCATTTTGAAGACTTTGAAGCATGAAGATTTACTCTTTCTGTTTTATTTTCTTCACACTAGAGTAATAGGAACACCGTACTGTTAAAGGGGGTCGAAGTTACACTTTGGAATGAATTTCCTCATGATGCTCAACCCAAGCCTAATCCTACCAAAAGCCTCAAGTGAGGAATACGAGTGACATGAGGACTCTCACAGTTGAGGGTTCCGACCGTTTTGATAGACATGCCACATCATTGGTCTGATCCACACCAACGGTCATATTATTTAAGGGCATTAGTGTCAAATCATGTCGGGATGCTCCCATGCTATAAATAGCCGCCCCCACAACCATTAGCTGGTCGGTTGCTCCGTCAGAAACTGACACTTGTCTTAAGAGCAACCCAATTCCTCAGAGTCTTCGAGAGTAATTCATCAGTGAGGAAATACCCCAAACACCAAACCACAAACATAGAACCAAGTGATTGAGCATCACTGAAGAAGTTGTTCCTGTGTGGGACTGAAGCCTTTTACCTTTGAGGACTGTGCATCCTCCAGACGGTTAGGCGTAATTGTCACGCCCAAGATGTGACCCTATCCTCAATTTGGCGCGAGGGCCTCGTCAGGGATAGAAGCGCATCTCGTCGTGTCGCAAGAATGGATATCGTCACAAGTACATGTACTGAATAGAAGATATATATATAGAGTTGGCTTACACTCGCCACAAGCTACATCAGAGTCACATCAGTACATTACATAATCATCAAGAGTAAGAGCAGGGTCCGACTACGGACGAAAACAAACGAGAAAAGAAGAACGACGTCCATCCTTGCTATCCCAGGCTGCCGGCCTGGAACCCATCCTAGATCGATGAAGATGAAGAAGAAGAAGCAACTCCAAATGAACAATCAACGCGCTTGCGTCAAGTAACCTTTACCCGTACCTGCAACTGGTGTGTAGTAATCTATGAGCCACAGGGGACTCAGCAATCTCATTATCAAAGGTATCAAGACTAGCAAAGCTTACTAGGTGAGGTATGGTTAAGTGGTGAGGTTGCAGCAGCGGCTAAGCATATATTTGGTGGCTAAACTTACGAGTACAAGAAATAAGCGGGGGAAGATCTACGCATAACGGACATGAACTATTGTTGATCAAATGAATGATCCTGAACACCTACCTACGTCAGACGAAGGAAACCGGAAACAAGGATCAACACACGAAATTCACCACATGATGCACAACACAAATGATGCATGAGCAGCTGCATACATGCAAGTCACGGCATGGCAAATCACACAAACAAACACTACACATTAAGTGAAGTTCAATATGCAACGAGTTGCATATTGACGAAACTGCACATATGAATTATTTAGTTCACTCTCGGTTATTTATACGGCAATATTAATGTTGTCAAACATGCAAGAGGTGAAGCGGAAATTAAACTACCTATCTAGACATCTTAAATGAGGTCGGAAATGACATATAGCATCTCCGAGACCACCTCACATGTTAATTTACAATTCTGTCTAGATCTGAACTAACATATTTAATTAGTTGTTAAACAGCAAAACAAATAGGTTTACGTGATTCTACGCGTCATTTCAAGCAATCTACACATAAAGAACATCTCCAACGAAGCTACGGTTCAAAAGATACAAGCACCGCAAGATATGATGGCATGAATGCAATATGTGTGCAACGGCGGTCACGAGCACTTCAAAAATACAACCAGCAAGAGAAAAAGAAAGTACATGAGATTCTAAGCAAGTTTCATGTAGGACACGATCAAATCGGAGCTACGGTTCAACAACTACGAGCAAAACAAGAAGTGACTACAATATGCCAAAATCAGCCACAGAGCATCTTCTACGCCCCACAACTACGTGCTACACTACTCCGATAACTCAAGCAAGGCATGACACGAAAGAGGGCAAGAAGCACTGCTACAAAAAACTAACAACAACTAGCATGGCATCATGGATCACTAGGGAAAGAAGACACAAAATGGCATCTCACACACTATTTTAGACTTAGTGAAAATTGCACCTCATGAAAGTGCAGTTTTTGATCTGAAGCCATATTCACAGCAGCAAAACCTATAGCTACAGGACTCCAAATGGCATGAAATTTCACAGCATCCTAGAGAAACACAAGGGCTACAAGTAACTCCATCGGACCAACCTCAAAAGAGCTACAGATTACAAGCTACAAGCAAGACAAGACAGGAACAAAATATAACAGATTCCAGACTCAGAAATATTTCAGCTCTTCCATATCAGCACATTTCTAGCAACTTGAGAGCAAGCAAACCACACCTAAACATGCATATCTATTGCAACCAAAAATACCAGGGGCTAGACAAAACATCCAAGATCAACTCTCTAGTTAACAACTCCTTCAAACGAAGCACGGAATAAATCCTATGAATTAAACAAAAGGGCATCACGGCAAAATATCGCGCAAACTAACTTGCTCAAAAGCTAAAACTAATTGCACAGAAAAATCCCAAAACATATAAAATATGTGGGGTTGCAACACACAAATAATGCCACACATAAATGCGAGATAAATAACCTAGACACGGAAAAATAAACTAGCAAAATCCCTACACGCAAAAATACCAATGACCGCTCTACAATACATGGAAAATAGGTTCCTAAAACATGGACATTTCTACTACGGCATACGAGCAATCCGGACTTGCGCGAAAATTAAATACGGGCGTATCCTATTAAAATAGCACGTTATTCTAGGAATCCGGCACACTAAACGACGTCAAACAATTATGCAAGTTGGATAATCGTAATCTACGCGAAATTCTACGCCAAAACCATATACAATACGCCTCGATCCGACTTACGGAAATAAAACTACACGCGTTCTAAATAAAAAATAAAAACCGACACGGGCCGAAACTATCTGGAACTGGGCTACACATGGGGCAGCGGAGGTTACTATCTAGCGCCTAGTGCGCGATTTAGGGTGACCGAGGGGGCCTCACCTTGCGTGCTTCGGCCCAGGAGAGGAGGAGGTCGGTGGTGGGCCGCTGAGGCTGAGGGAGGTAGCTGGAGCTTGGGTGGGCCAGATCTCACAGAGCTCGAGCTCGTTCAAGGGGCTGGCAGGCCGTCTGGGCCACGACAGGGAGGCCACGCGCGGTCAACGCGCTCGAGCCGACGCTCGATCTCGGTCTGGAACGCGGCTGCGACATTGCAGCTCGTGGCGACGGGAACCGATGATGGGATGATGTTGCCGGCGCTGGCGGAGTGGCGACCGACGGGAGGCGGCGACAGGATGCTGCTACCGGCGGGTGGGCAAGCGGCGGCTCGGGGAAAAGCGGTCGAGGGCTCCTCCCCACGACTTGGCGCACTGGCTCGCGGTATCGAGGGCAGCACGAGGGCGAGGAAGCTCGTGGCCATGGCGGGCGACGCGACGGCTGCAGGTCCGGGGCGTCGACGGGGCGAGCTGCTCGATCCGGCGAGCTCCGGCCGGCGACGACGAGGGCTTCGGCCCCAGCTGCCCACGGGAAGACGAGGACGAGGAGCACGGGAGGCGGGGAGGCGCCCGGGAGGTGCTGCGGCGGCGGCGGGGCGATCCGGGCCCGGGCCGGCCCGATCTGGGCTCGCGGGCTCGCGGCGGCTGGGGCTGAGGAGAGAGAGGTGGGAGGCTAGGGTTAGGGTGCGGATTTCGCGGCACGGAAGAGGGGTTGTCTAAAAATGCACCGGGGAACTATATATAGACAAATGGGGGGGGGCTAGGTTTAGCGAAATTTCGACCCGGATCCAACTGCGCGGTCGGACTCGACTAATTTCGAACGCGTGACGGACGAGTGGTTGTGTAGAGTATGTATCCGGAGACGAGAGGGAAAGTGGGCGGCGTGCAACGATTTTTAAAACACCGACAGACGTCCAACGGTAGACCGAATATGGTGCCGCTACGGTCGACCGTTCGGGTACCAGACGAACTCCGATCGCGACGAAATTCGACAAGTGGCCTAACTAAAACAAATTACGACCGCATGCCAAGTTTCACCCCGATCAGAGAAAGTTTTGAATGCACTTTAAATACAGGGTTTTGACGATGCCGCGGACGCGTGCGAGTGCGGTCGGGTTCAGAACGAACAATGACGAGAACCGGCAACTAGCAACGGATGCAAGTTTTGAAAACTGGCGGCAACGGAGATGCCAATGCAATGCTGATGATGCACATGATGCGATGATGATGCAACAAATTAAAATAACCACACGACGAAAACGGAAAGAAAAGGGGAATCTTCTGGAACGTCGGCATCTGGCTGTCACAATTCTCCTACACTACAGGAGGATCTCGCCCCGAGATCCAAAAATGAAAGGGGGAGAGGATGAGAAGGAACAAGAGGTAAAACTTAGTCGCTTCTTTGACAAAGGAGTGAAACCAACGATCCTTGAAGGTTGCAAAGAGATGAGGAATGATATGAGAAAGAAGCAAGAATTCACGGAAAATTTCGGCAGCACTTCGGTAGGAAAATGGGACAAAAAATTCGAAAAGGTAGGAGAATTAGACAATATACATAACAAACAACTAAATAGAGCAAGGGAACACGATGATCTTGATAGAACAACATAATAGACCCAAAAGAGCAACATCACAATGCCTCCGGAACAATAGAATAGGAACTAGCTCATACGGAAGAAGAGAATGAAGAGAGAATGACAACTACTAAATCCAATGAACTTGACAAGAATTCTTGCAAGAAGAATTGGACGGAGTTGTTGGAAAAACAACAACGAAAAGAACAAGATAGTAGTGGGCTTGTGAAAATCATCTCAACAAATATGAGGTGACAACCAAACACTAAAAGAAACAAGGATTGATTGGGAGAAACAAAATATGAACAATTTCTTCCACCAAGAGGATACATTGAAAACTTGGATTAATGACAAGCACCATGATAGCAACACTGCATAGGAAAAGCTTTAGGTGAAATCCAAACCAAGATAGCTCAATGAAGAAATCATGGGTTGAAAATATCTCATGACCAAAGAATTGGTGGATTTAATTATCTCATA
This sequence comes from Hordeum vulgare subsp. vulgare, assembly GCF_904849725.1. NCBI lineage: Eukaryota > Viridiplantae > Streptophyta > Magnoliopsida > Poales > Poaceae > Hordeum > Hordeum vulgare. The sequence continues at coordinate 90,350,752 of NC_058518.1, forward strand.
CTTGAAAGGAAAACTCTTCGAGGCTCCTACACTAACAAGAATGCTATAATACCACCTCAAAGGATAACGGACGAACAAATGCACTTGGAAAAGCAAGAGAAATGATACTTGAGGTTCTCCAACAAGAATCTTGTAGAACACTTGAGAATGAATTGAAACCTTGATGAACCACCATGAAGGACCTCCGTATACAAATGAATGATGCAACGATATGAAGGTAGAAAAGAATAAGATTATGACCTTGACAAGATTTAGATGAAGCCTCACGGAGAGAATCTTGAGAAAACTTGAAACTCCGGAAAAGAAAGATAAGCACTTGCAAAAAGAATTGATATCATGAGTCACTCCGGAAGAAGAATACAAAATACTACGAACAAGAATAAGAATTATGTTATGCTTGTCCTTCATCAAGTTTAATTGATGACATGCAACGGATCTAGCATACAACTTATTCTTCTTGAAAGAATCTTCAAGAGACACAGAGATAAGCACCACTTGAGGCATGATTGCAGGACGCACCGGTAAGAATTCACAACTGAATGGGAATTCCAAGAATGCATGGAAACACCCGAGAATGAAGAGATCATGAGCCACCTGAGAGAAAACTTGAACAAGGCACCGGATAATCGAGAGACGAACGAAGAGGCAACGATTGAGAAGAATTGAGGATTAAAGCTGAAAGCTGAGAACGAAGAATCTTCTAAAATGATGGCCTTCAGAGGAACGAGAAATAAAAATAACTCAGAAATGCACCGGATAGCAAGAAAGGGATACTCATGATTGAGAGCAATTAAGATGATGGCACAAGGCTGAAATGATGAATCTCCAAGAGAATGGACCAAGATTTGAGAGAAACTCCTTCGAATCTTCAATGGAGAGAATGACGAGAAGAACATCACCAAGAATACTGAGACACTCTGGAATAATGAAGAATGCAAGGTTGGGCCAAATATGAGAATTAACTCAAATAGACCTTGAAGAAGTAATAAGACTGATGAAATTCATACTTACGTCATAGTTGAAAAGAATTAATGATCTCCGGGAAAGATTAAAAGAGACAGATAAGATCTTGGGAAAGAACCTATGGGTTAAGGGCCCACTCAAAGAAACCACCGTTGAAACAACTGATTATAAGGAGAGATATTGCACCGGTATAACAAGAACTAGATGAGGTTGGAACCTCGAAGTAACTACAAAATTGAGAACAAGAATTCTGAGATAACTTCAACGCTCCGGATAGAAAAGGGAGGAATGACTAAACAAGATAGGCTGATAAAAATTTCCAACATAGGAAATAATTACAAGGACAAACAGGATATAATGAACATGGATAACTTGAACTGAATTAAATTCACCGGAAAAGATAACCAGGTTGAAGGAATGATGAACTAGAACTCTTGACAAACTTCACAATGAATCACCGGGTAAGAGAGAAAGAACAACCAGCGGAAGCACAGAGAAAGGGAAACTCTTGGATGAAAATTGAATCACTGAAAAAAAGGGTGGGAGGGCGGGGAAAACAAAAGACAACTTGGAACAGATGAGATGAACTCCGGAAGAAATGAGAGATTGATCTTGCAAAATTGGAGAGGATTGAAATACTTGAAGAGAAACACACCGGTTGAAAAGGATTAACATGACGACTCCGGTTGACAAGAATTGATAAGACAACTGATTGAGCAAAAGAATTAGAATTCACATAAAAATATGAGAACACCTCTTAGGAAAGATCTGAAATCACCACTTGACATCGAAGCAACACAAATTACCACATTGCAACAAAACAAGGATGCGTCTTATGAAACAAGCCAGAACAAACTCATGAGAAAGATTTCATCCGGTATTTTCGTGGACAGGAATCCACTAGATGTCGAACCCCAACCTAACATCATGCGTTTGTTGGAAGATAGTCCTATAAGCTACTACTTGAATTCCCACCTATGAATTCCCGAAATATCTGGTCATGCAATCTGGTACACGGATACAAGGAGTAATATCACACAACTCCTAAACTAACCCGTCACCTGTATCACATCCGTCAACACACAACCAGAATCTCGGACCTTCATCTACAACAGACCCTCGTGATCACAACGGTACAAAGTATTGCAGTACTCCCGAACAATCTGCACCAGTACTGGGGACATCGGGGTTATCTCGCCACTACTAGTATTGAAGCAATTACGAACATCCTTCGTCCTGAGATATTAAGAAATCTGAATGATAACGATGTGCTCAAGAATCCCCTGGAGCTCAACTCCCCTGAAACTTAAAGCAGATAGGAGGCACCAAGAGAGAACTCCGTCACATCGACATCATATAGATTCCAAAAATATGTGCGTGATCCTAAAAAAAAATTGAGTGAGAAGAGGAGTAGAATTGAATTATTACGTCAAGATTCCTCACCAGAGCATGGAAGAGGAGAAAAAAGAATCATACTCTCCGATATATAACTAGACTAAAAGCAGTTTTTCACTAGACTCGACTTGGCGAAGTTCGATCAATCAAGGGGGCTCCTAGGTCGGTACTGCTCTGATATCAAGTTGTCACGCACAAGATGCGACCCTATTCTCAATTTGGCGCAAGGGCCTCGTCAGGGATAGAAGCGCATCTCGTCGTGTCACAAGAATGGATATCGTTACAAGTACATGTACTAAATAGAAGAGATATATATAGAGTTGGCTTACACTTGCCACAAGCTACATCAGAGTCACATTAGTACATTACATAATCATCAAGAGTAAGAGCAGGGTCCGACTACGGACAAAAACAAATGAGAAAAGAAGAACGACGTCCATCCTTGCTATCCCAGGCTGCCGGCCTGGAACCCATCCTAGATCGAAGAAGAAGAAGAAGAAGAAGAAGAAGAAGAAGAAGAAGAAGCAACTCCAAATGAACAATCAACGCGCTCGCGTCAAGTAACCTTTACCTGTACCTGCAAGTCGTGTTGTAGTAATCTGTGAGCCACAGGGGACTCAGCAATCTCATTACCAAAGGTATCAAGACTAGCAAAGCTTACTGGGTGAGGTATGGTTAAGTGGTGAGGTTGCAGCAGCGGCTAAGCATATATTTGGTGGCTAAACTTACGAGTACAAGAAATAAGCGGGGGAAGATCTACGCATAACGGACATGAACTACTGTTGATCAAATGAATGATCCTGAACACCTACCTACGTCAGACATAACCCCACCGTGTCCTCGATCGGAGAAGGAAGTCACGAAAGAGACAGTCACGGTTACGCACATAGTTGGCAAGTTTTAATTAAGTTATCATCAAGTTATCTAGAACCAGTGTTAAACAAAGTTTCCACGTTGCCACATAACCGCGGGCACAACTTTCCGAAAGATTTAACCTTGCAGGGGTGCTCCAACTAGTCCATCACAATTACCACAAGCCACGTAGAAATCCTCAATCACGAAGCTCGCGATCTCGTCGGATTCCCTAGTGGAAAACCTCAACTCTGAGATTACCGAAAGCATCACCGGAATCCCGATGCACAAGATATCTCTTCAAAGGTAAAACTAATCCAGCAAGGCCACCCGACGTGTCGACGATCCCGATAGGAGCCGCGTATCTCGTTCTCAGGACACGACGGATAAGCGAAGCGTACGAGTGCCAAACCTCGAGTTTCCTCGCGGTGGCCCCGCACGGTGCTCTGTTTTGGACCAGCACCATCAGCACTGGCCCTCCCTGTATTATGTAGAATTACTCCTCGGGTAGCGCTAACTCCCTATGCATTTCAATATTATCAAATTATTATGTTGGGCAAATGTAAAACCAATGTTGGGCCTTGCCAGACCAACTTTAATCTAAAATGAATTATGAAGGGGGTCCCCATAACAACCCCGATCGTGTTAGGAGTGCTCAATTATGGAACATAACACCGGTAGCCGAAACTAAGGGGGCAAAGGTGGAACAAAACACCAGGCTAGAAAGGCCGAGCCTTCCACCTTTTACCAAGTATATAGGTGCATTAATTTAAATAGCATTTAATATGGTGATAAGGGAAGGAACCCATGTTTTCACAAGGAAGTAATGCACCTGCAACTAGCAACGCTAACAACAGGGTTAAGCAAGCGGTAACATAGCCAATCAGTGGTTTGCTAGGTTGAGCAGGTTGAAGGTTTCATGGCATTGTTGAGAGGCTGATATTTAGCATGTGGTAGGCAACGTGACATAACCGATAGAAGCGATAAAACTAGCATGGCAATGATAGTAATGGTATCTGGGGAAATGGTCATCTTGCATGAGATCCCGCTTGGACGAAGAATGCCTCCGTGAAGCAGACGAACCGACGTAGTCGAACGGGTCCTCACATCTGACACGCTTGCGGAACTCTATCGAGACGAAGGAAACCGGAAACAAGGATCAACACACGAAATTCACCACACGATGCACAACACAAATGATGCATGAGCAGCTGTATACATGCAAGTCACGACATGGCAAATCACACAAACAAACACTACACATTAAGTGAAGTTCAATATGAAACGAGTTGCATATTGACGAAACTCCACATATGTATTATTTAGTTCACTCCCGGTTATTTACACGGCAATATTAATGTTTTCAAACATGCAAGAGGTGAAGCGGAAATTAAACTACCTATCTACACATCTTAAATGAGGTCGGAAATGACATATAGCATCTCCGAGACGACCTCACATGTTAATTTACAATTCTGTTCAGATCTGAACTAACACATTTAATTAGTTGTTAAACAGAAAAAAAATAGGTTCACATGATTCTACGCGTCATTTCAAGCAATCTACACATAAAGAACATCTCCAACGGAGCTACGGTTCAAAAGATACAAGCACCGCAAGATATGATGGCATGGATGCAATATGTGTGCAACGACGGTCACGAGCACTTAAAAACATACAACCAGCAAGAGAAAAATAAACCACATGAGATTCTAAGCAAGTTTCATGTAGGACACGATCAAATTGGAGCTACGGTTCAACAACTACGAGCAAAACAAGAACTGGCTACAATCTGCCAAAATCAGCCACATAGCATCTTCTACGCCCCACAACTACGAGCTACACTACTCCGATAAACTTAAGCAAGGCATGACACGAAAGAGGGCAAGAAACACTACTACAAACAACTAACAACAACTATCATGGCATCATGGATCACTAGGGAAAGAAGACACAAAATGGCATCTCACACACTATTTCAGACTTGGTGAAAATTACACCTCATGAAAGTGCAGTTTTCGATCTGAAGCCATATTGACAGCAGCAAAACCTATATCCATAGGACTCCAAATGGCATGAAATTTCACATCATGCTAGAGAAACACAAGGGCTACAACTAACTCCATTGGACCAACCTCAAAAGAGCTACAGATCGCAAGCTACAAGCAAGACAAGACAGCAACAAAATATAACAGATACCAGACTTAGAAATATTTCAGCTCTTCCAAATCAGCACTTTTCTAGCAACTTGAGAGCAAGCAAACCACACCTAAACATGCATATCTATTGCAACCAAAAATACCAGGGGCTAGACAAAATATCCAAGATCAACTCTCTAGTTGACAACTCCTTCAAACGAAGCACGGAATAAATCCTACGAATTAAACAAAAGGGCATCACGGCAAAATATCGCGCGAACTAACTTGCTCAAAAGCTAAAACTAATTGCACAGAAAAATCCCAAAACATATAAAATATGTGGGGTTGCAACACACAAATAATGCCACACATAAATGCGAGATAAATAACCTAGACACGGAAAAATAAACTAGCGCAATCCCTACACGCAAAAATACCAATGACCGCTCTAAAATACATGGAAAATAGGTTCCTAAAACATGGGCATTTCTACTACGGCATATGAGCAATCCTGACTTGCGAGAAAATTAAATACGGGCGTATCCTATTAAAAAACACGTTCTTTTAGGCATCCGGCACGCTAAACGACGTCAAACAATTATGCAAGTTGGATAATCGTAATCTACGCAAAATTCTACGCCAAAACCATATACAATACGCCTCGATCCGACTTACGGAAATAAAACTACACGCGTTCTAAAAATATAGCCTAATTCCTGAAAAAGAATAATTTGCGGAAAAAATAAAAAATAAAAACCGACACGGGCCGAAACTATCTGTAACTGGGCGATACATGGGGCAGCGCAGGTTATTATCTAGTGCCTAGTGCGCGATTTAGGGTGACCAAGGGGGCCTCACCTTGCGGGCTTCGGCCCAGGAGAGGAGGAGGTCGATGGTGGGCCGCTGAGGCTGAGGGAGGCAGCTGGAGCTCGGGTGGGCCAGATCTCATAGAGCTCGAGCTCGGTCAAGGGGCTGGCAGGCCGCCTGGGCCACGACAGGGAGCCCACGCGCGGTCAACGCGCTCGAGCCGACGCTCCATCTCGATCTGGAACGCGGTTGCGACGTTGCAACTTGTGGCAACGGGAACCGACGATGGGATGATGTTGCCGGCGCTGGCAGAGTGGCGACCGATGGGAGGCGGCGACAGGATGCTGCTACCGGCGGGTGGGCAAGCGGCGGCTCGGGGAAAAACGGTCGAGGGCTCCTCCCCTCGACCTGGCGCACTGGCTCGCGGGATCGAGGGCAGCACGAGGGCGAGGAAGCTCGTGGCCATGGCGGGCGACGCGGCGGCTGCAGGTCCGGGGTGTTGACGGGGCGAGCTCCGGCCGGCGACGACGAGGGCTTCGGCCCCAGCTGCCCATGGGAAGACGAGGACGAGGAGCACAGGAGGCGGGGAGGCGCCCGGGAGGTGCTGTTGCGGCGGCGGGGTGATCCGGGCCCGGGCAGGCCCGATCTGGGCTCGCGGGCCCGCGGCGGCTGGGGCTGAGGAGAGAGAGGTAGGAGGCTAGGGTTAGGGCGCGGATTTCGAGGCAGGGAAGAGGGGGTGTCTAAAAATGCACTGGGGAACTATATATAGAGAAATGGGGGGGATAGGTTTAGCGAAATTTCGACCCGGATCCAACCGCTCGGTCGGACTCGACTAATTCCGAACGCGTGATGGACGAGTGGCTGTGTAGAGTGTGTATCCGGAGACGAGAGGGAAAGCGGGCGGCGCGGCAACGATTTTTAAAACACCGACAAACGTCCGACGGTAGACCGAATACGGTGCCGCTATGGTCAACCGTTCGTGTACCAGACGAACTCCGATCGCAATGAAATTCGACAAGCGGCCTAACAAAACAAATTACGACCACATGCCAAGTTTCACCCCGATCAGGGAAAGTTTTAAATGCACTTCAAAAACAGGGTTTCGACGATGCCGCGGGCACGTGCGAGTGCGGTCGGTTTCAGAACGAACAACGACGAGAACCGGCAACTAGCAACGGATGCAAGTTTTGAAAACTGGCGGCAACGGAGATGCCGATGCAATGCTGATGATGCGCATGATGCGATGATGATGCAACAAATTAAAATAACCACACGACGAAAACGGAAAGAAAAGGGGAATCTTCTGGAACGTCGACATCGGGCTGTCACAGTCATGGTATAGAGCAATCCAGCAGTCAATTGAGGATCGCCGAGTGACCAAGTTTGTGAGGGTTTGGAAGTCTGCCGTGAAGACTTACCACGAGTGTTGAGCGAGGACTTTGTGTTCTTAGCCCAAGGAGAACACGGTAGGGACTGTTTGTCCCGGGACTGTGTGTCCTTTGGTTTCAACACCAAGCCGCTCCAAGCCAGATGTACAACTATCACAACAGTTGGAACTGGGTCATCAACTACTGTCTTCGCTGTGAAACGGGTTCTAATTCCTCAACTCCTTACTTTCCTCAGATTATGTGTTCATGACTTTCACTGTTACTGTTTGAAGAATTTGCTGAAGACTTTCTCTGAAATTCCTCAACCCCAAATTCTTCACGCTTTTTAATCCTCATCTGTTTTCTGCGTGCCTGCTCACTGTGCAATCTGTTTTCACATTCCTCACACTGAAAAACTGCTGTTGGGCAACTTTGCACTTCTGATCCTTTACCGTTTCCGCTGTAAGTTAGTCATCAGTGAGGAATTTCCTCAAAAGGAATTTCATCAGTGATGAAATTCTAAAAATCTCCTATTCACCCCCCTCTAGTCGATATAACGCACTTTCAGTGGTAGGGCTCATATAAGACATCATCGATCTCGTGGTAGATGAACCAGTACTTTGTACAACACACCAAAACAATACTACACAAGCAAGATGTAGGGTTTGATCTCCTAGGAGAGCTTGGACCTGGGTAAAATCACTTTTCCTTGTTACCATCGCAACTGGGCTACTTGCTCGGGACCCCATACTCGAGATCTCCCTGAATCGACTCTGTCACTCACCCCCACACGGCCAAGAGGCATTGCCACCACCACTACCATGATGACTATCGGAGAGCCAACCATGCAAACCTCCACCCGAGGTTGTCGTCCCAGCTTCCAAGACGCTAACCATCCACATCCTAGTAGAACAACAATAGTAGGAAGAGCGAACGGCACATCCTTTCACTCGTAGCTCGTTAATAGCCACCAAGTCCGTACTCATACCTCCATGGTAGGCAGTGTCTGCACCTGTGTAACGCCCAACATACGATCCTATCCTCAATTTGGCACGAGGGCCTCGTCAGGGATAGAGGCGCATCTCGTCGTTTCGCAAGAATGGATATCATTACATGTACATGTACTGAAAAGATGAGATATATGGAATTGGCTTACACTCGCCACATGCTACATCAAAGTCACATCAGTACAACACATAAACATCATGAAGAAGAGCAGGGTCCGACTACGGACGAAAACAAACGAGAAAAGAAAACGACGTCCATCCTTGCTATCCCAGGCTGCCGGCCTGGAACCCATCCTAGATCGATGAAGAAGAAGAAGAAGCAACTCCAAATGAACAATCAACGCGCTCGCGTCAAGTAACCTTTACCTGTACCTGCAACTGGTGTTGTAGTAATCTCTGAGCCACAGGGGACTCAGCAATCTCATTTCCAAAGGTATCAAGACTAGCAAAGCTTAATAGGTGAGATATGGTTAAGTGGTGAGGTTGCAGCAGCGACTAAGCATTTATATGAGGTGGCTAACTTACGAGTACAAGAATAAGAGGGGAAAGATCTACGCATAGCGGACGTGAACTATTGATGACCAAACGAATGATCCTGAATACCTACTTACGTCAGACATAACCCCACCGTGTCCTCGATCGGAGAAGGAACTCACGAAAGAAACAGTCACGGTTACGCACTCAGTTGGCATATTTTAGTTAAGTTAACTTCAAGTTATTTAGAACCAATGTTAAACAAAGTTTCCACGTTGCCACGTAACCGTGGGCACGGCTTTCCGAAAGATTTAACCCTGCAGGGGTGCTCCAACTAATCCATCACAAATTACCACAAGCCGCATAGAAATCCTCGATCATGAAACTCGCGATATCGACGGACTCCTTAGTGGAAAACCTCAAATCCAAGATTACCCAAAGCATCACCGAAGTCCCGATGAAAAAGACATTCGTCAAAGGTAAAACTAATCCAGCAAGGCCGCCCCGCGTGTCGACGATCCCGATAGGAGCCGCGTATCTCGTTCTCAGGACACGACGGATAAGCTACGCATACGGTGGCCTGATAGAAATCACCCAAGTTGCCCTGGGTTGGCCCCGCACAGTGCTCTGTTTTGGACCAGCACCATCAGCACTAGCCCTCCCTGTATTATGTAAAATTACTCCTCGGGTTCATGACGTCCTATGCTTTGAATATTTACAGTATTATTATGTTGGGCAAAGGTAGTACCAATGTTGGGCCTTGCTAGACCAGCTTTAATCTAAAACGAATTATCAAGGGGGTCCCCATAACAACCCCGGTTGTATTAGGAGCGCTCAATTATGGAACATAACACCGGTAGACGAAACTAAGGGGGCAAAGGTGGAACAAAACACCAGGCTAGAAAGGCCGAGCCTTCCACCTTTTACCAAGTATATAGGTGCATTAAATTAAATAGCATTTAATAGGGTGATATAACAAGGAACCCATGTTATCACATGGAAGCAACTACACGTGCAACTAGCAACGCTAACACAAGGTTAAGCAATCGGTAACATAGCCAAACAGTGGTTTGCTAGCTTGTGAACTGGTTGAAAGTTTTCATGGCAATGTTGGGAGGCTGATATTTAACAGGTGGTAGGCAGCGACACATAATGATAGAAACGATAAAACTAGCATGGCAATGATAGTAATGGTATCTAGGGAAATGGTCATCTTGCCTGAGATCCCGCTTGGAAGAAGAATGACTCCGTGAAGCAGACGAACCGATGTAGTCGAACGGGTCCTCACAATCCGACACGCTTGCGGAACTCTATCGAGACGAAGCAAACCGGAAACAAGCATCAACACACGATATACACCACACGATGCACAACACATATGATGCATGAACGGATGTATATATGCAAGACATAGCATGACAGTTCACAACAATCAAACACTACACATTGAGTGAAGTTCAATATGCAACGAGTTGCATATTGACGAAACTCCACATACGAATTAGTTAGTTCTATCCCGTTTGTTTACTGACAATATTAAATGCGGTTAAACATGACAAGAGGTGAAGCGTAATTAATCTACCTATCTAGGCATTTTAAATGAGGTCGAGAATGACATATAGCATCTCCGAGATAACCTCATACGTCAATTTATAATTCTGTCCAGATCTGAACTAACACTTTTAAATATTAGTGAAACAAAAAAAAGGTTCACGTGATTCTACGCGTCATTTCACTCACTTTACTCGTAGAGAACATCTCCAACGGAGCTACGGATCGAAAGATACGAACACCGCAAGATATGATGGCATGAATGCAATATGCATGCAAATGGCAACCACAACATTTCAAAACATACAACCAGAGAGATAATATGGAACTACACGAGAGTCTGATTAAGTTTCATATAGGAGACGATCCAAACGGAGCAACGGTTCAACAACTACGAGCTAAACAAGAAATTGACACAATCTACCAAAAACTGCCACATAGCATTTTCTACACCCCACAACTACGAGCTACATAAATCCAATATGCTCAACCAAGGCATGAGACGATAGAGGGCAAGATGCACTACAACATACTACCAATAAGATTTAGCATGGAAGCATGGATCACTAGGAAAAGAACTCGCAAAATGGCTTCTCACACACAGTTTCAGACTTAGTGAAAATGTCAGTTTATGACAGTGCAGTTTTCGATCTGAAGGCATATTGACAGCAGCAAAATCATAAGCTACATGACTCCAAATGGCATGAAAATTGACAGCATGCTAGAGAATCTTAAGGTCTACAATTAACTCCATTGCACCAACCACAAAAGAGCTACAGATCACCAGATAAACTCATGACAAGACACCAACGAAATATAACCGATTTCAGACTTAGAAATATTTCAGCATCTACAAATCAACACTATTTTCTAGAAAGTTGAGAGCAAGCAAACAACACCTAAACATGGATTTTTATTGCAACCAAAATCACCAGAGGCTAGCATACATATCCAAGGACAAATCTCTAGTTGACAACTCCTTCATATCATGCACGGATTAAATCACACAAAATAGACAAGAGGGCAACATGGCAAAATATCACACACACTAACTAGCTCAAAAGCTAAAACTAAATGCACATTTAAATTCTATGGATTTTTCTATCCCGAAAACATATATAACATGTGCGGTTACAACATAAAAATATCGCCACACGAATATGCGAGAATACGTCCTAAACGCGGTATAACAAACTAGCGACGGAATCCTACATGCAAAAATTCAAACGACCACTCTAAAATACATGGAACGAGGTCCCTAAAAACATGAGCATTTCATCCACGGGGTTTGAGCAATCCGGACACGCACGAAAATAAATACAAAACAATTCCCTATTGGAACAACACGCAAAACTAGGCATATGGCAAGTCAAATCACATCAAACATGCATGCAAGTTACAAATTATGAATCTACGTGAAAAACTACACAAGTTTCATATACAATACGTCACGATCCGATACACAGATTAAATTCTACGGGCGTTTTAAATATAGCATAGCTCTGAAAATCTAATTCGCAGGTTAAATAGGAAAATATTCACGAGCCGATTTTACAGCAATTGGGCCTACACAGCATGGCACTGAATAGTTAATCTGCGCCGGGGCGGGGAATAGGTGCGGCTTCTCATACCTCGGGCTGAGCTGACCGGCCTGCTCGGTGACTGGCCGGGCGACAGGAGAGGGAGGCGAGGCCACGGGGCGGCGCTAGAGGGGCGAGCGGCCTGGCCTGGGGCCGCTGCGGCGCTGACGTGGGGCCCAGCTGGCGACGCTGGAGGGCAAGCGGCTCGGGTCAACGGGGGCAGGATCCGATCTGGATCGGACTCCCGTCGGCTCTGCAGGCGGCTGGCGATCGACGGGAGGAGGCGGGGCGACCTGTGGCGGCGGGATCCGGCGCGGGTGGCGGCGAGCTCGCCGGATCTGGCCGTGGGACTCCGTTCCCGGTGGGTCCGACGGCAGGCGCAGGCGGCGCAGGTGACTGGAGGCACGGCGGCCATGGGAGGCGCGGGAGCTGCAGATCGGGAGGAGGAGGGAGCCGGCTCGGGCGGTGGCTCGTCAGATGGGCTCGGTGGGCCGGTTGCGGGCTCGGCGGGCCCGGCAGTGGCGCTGAGGAGAGAGGAGAGAGAGTGCGGCGGCTGGGGGTAGGTGGGGCGCGGATCCCGAGGCGACAGCTAGGGTTTGGAGGCTAGGTCTCTATTTATAGACTAAACGGGCTAGGGTTGTCCGAATCTGGCCCCGTTTTCGCCCACGCGATCGGAATCAAACCAACTCGAACGCGGGGTCGGCTAAGTGATCGTGTAGAGTAGGCTAGCCGGGGAAAAAAGGGAAACGGTGCGGCGCGGCAACACGATTTTAAAACACCAAAAAACGTCCGACGATAGACCGAAGACGGTGTCGCTATGGTCGACCGTTCGGGTACCAGACGGACTCCGATTGCGACGAAATTTGGCAGGCAGCCTACCTATAACTAAATAAGACGACACGTCAAGTTTCAACACAATCAGAGAAAGTTTATACACACTTTTAAAAACAAGATTTTGACGATGCCGCGGGCATGCGCGTGTGTGGTCGGGCTCAGAACGGACAACGACGAGAACCGGCAACTAACAACGAATGCAACTTTTGAAAACTCGCGACAACGGAGGGCCGATGCAATGCGGATGATGTGCATGATAAGATGATGATGCGACAAATAAAAATAATCACACGACGAAAACGAAATAAAAGGGGAATCTTGTGGAACGTCGGTGTTGGGCTGTCACAACTCTCCTACACTACAAGAGGATCTCGACCCGAGATCCAAGAATGAAAGGGGGAGAGGATAAGAAAGAAGAGGTAAAACTTAGTCGCTTCTTTGACAAACGAGTGAAACCAACGATCCTTGAAGGTTGCAAAGAGACGAGGAATGATATGAGAAACAAGCAAGAATTCACAGAAAATTTCGGGAGCACTTCGGTAGGAAAATGGAATAAAAATTTGATAAGATAGGAGAACCGGACAAGATTCACAATAAACAACTAAATTGAACAAGGGACCAACATGATCTTGATAGAACAACATGATTGACCCAAATGAGCAACATCACCGCAATTCTGGAACAAGAGAATATAAACTAGATCTTGGAAAGAGGGAACGAAGAAGAAAATGAGAACTACTACCACAAGAATCTTGAAGAACACCTTGAGACAAGAAATTGATATCATGAGCCACTCCGGAAGAAGAATTCAAATCACTATGAACAAGAATAAGAATTATGTTATGCTTATCCTTCATCAAGTTTAATTGATGACAAGCAACGGATTTAGCGTACCACTTATTCTTCTAGAAATGATTGAAGAGAGATATGAGCACAAACTAGAAGAAATCTTGAAAGAAAAACCAGTGAGAATTGAAATAAATGAGGAAACCATGAATGAATGGAGATACATGAGAATGAAGAGATCATGAGCCACCTGAGAGAGAAACTTGAACAAGGCACCGAAATAATTGAGAGACGAACGAAGAGACAACAATTGAGAAGAATTGAGGATGAAAGCTGAAAGCTGAGGACGAAGAATGTTCTGAAATGATGGCCTTGAGAGGATCGAGAATGAAAACAACTTAGAATGCACCGAATAGCAAGAAAGATATACTCATGATTGGGAACAATCCAAGATGATGCCACAAAGCTAGAATGATGAATCTTCAAGAGAATGAACCAAGATTTGAGAAAAACACCCCTTCGGTCTTCCAAGCTGAAAATGATGAGAAGAACACCACCAAGAATAACTGAGACACTCCAGAACAATGAAGAATGAAAGGTTGAGTGAAATAAGAGAATGAAATCAAATTTATCTTGAAGAGGGAATATGGCTGATGAAATCCATACTTACGTCATAGTTTAAATAATTAGAGATCTCCGGGAAAGATTACAAGAGCCAGATAAGATCTTGGGAAAGAACCTGTGGGTTATGGGCCCACTCAAAGAAACCACCGTTGAAAGATTGCTTAGAAAGAGAGATCTTGCACCGGTATAAATGAAAACTAGATGAGGTGAGGCCCTCGAAATAATTGAAAGAATTGAAAACAAGAACTTCTGAGATATCTTCAACACTCCGGATAGAAAAGAGAGGAATGAATAACAAGATAGGCTGATAAGAATTTCCAACATAGGAAAGAATTACAAGGATGAAAAGGATATGATGAACACGGATAACTGAATTGAATTCACCGGAAAATACCACATGAATGAATAAAGATGAACATGAAGCTCCTGAGAATATTCACAATGAATCACCGAATATGAGAGAAAAGAAAAATAATGGAAGCAACAATGAAAAGGAAGGCACTAGGATGATAAACTAATCATTGAAGAAAAGGGCCGGAGGGCAGGAAAAACAAAGACAACTTTGGACAGATGAGATGAACTCTGGAAAGAAAAGAGAGATTGATCTTGAAAATCTTGAAAAGGATATAATTGACTGAAGAGAAGCACACCGGTTGAAAAAGAATTGATATGACGACTCCGGTTGACAAGAATTTATAAGACACTTGATTGAGCAAAAGAATTAATGAAAATTCCCATAGAAATACGAGAACAACTCTTGGAAAGATATGAAATCACCATTTGACATCGAAGCAACTCGAATTACCATATTCAACAAAACAAAGAATACGGCTTGCAATTAGCCAGAACAAACTCATGAGAAAGATTTCGTCTGATATTTTCATGGACAGGATCGCACGGGCTCGATCCTTATAGTAGCCATCCTGTGCAAGGCAGTGCACACGACATGCGAAGTGCCCCGAGTCGTAGCAAGCTACAAGGACTCTTTAAGACACAACGAGAACCGCTGTAAGACGACCGTGAACAAACGAATCCACTAGATGTTGAACCCCAACCTAAGATCATGCATTTGTTGGAAGATTGTCCTATAAGTAACTACTTGAATTCCCACCTAAGAACTCCCGAAATATCTGGTCATGCAATCTGGTCCACGGATACAAGGAGTAATATATCACTCAACTCCTATACTAACCCGTCCAGTGTATCACATCCGTCAACACATAACCAGAATCTCGGAACTTCATCTATTTTAGACACTCGTAATCACAACGATACAAAGTATGGCGATACATACGGAACTCTCTGCATCAGTACTCGGGAAGCCGGACTCCTCTAGCCACTACTAGTATTGAAGCAATTTCGAACATCCTTCGTCCTGAGATAATAAGAAATCTGAATGATAACGATGTGCTCAAGAATCCGCTGGAGCTCAACTCCTCGGAAGAAATCAAGTCAGACAGGAGGCACCAAGACAGAAGTCCGTCACATCGACATCATATAGATTCCAAAAATATCCGCGTGATCCTAAAAAAATTTGAGTGAGAAGAGGAGCAGAATTAAAATCTTACGACGAGATTCCTCACCAGAGCATAGAAGAGGAGAAAAAAGAATCCTACTCTCCGATATATAATTAGACTCAAAGAATTTTTTCACTAGACTCGACTCGACCAAGTTCGATCAATCAAGGGGGCTCCTAGGTCGGTACTGCTCTGATACCAACTTGTAACGTCCAAGATGCGATCCTATCCTCAATTTTGCACGAGGGCCTCGTTAGGGATAGGGGCGCATCTCATCGTTTCACAAGAATGGATATCGTTACAAGTACATGTACTGAAAAGATGACATATATGGAATTGGCTTACACTCGCCACATGTTACATCAGTACAATACATAAACATCACGAAGAAGAGCAGGGTCCGACTACGGACGAAAACAAACGAGAAAAGAATACGACGTCCATCCTTGCTATCCCAGGCTGTCGGCCTGGAACCCATCCTAGATCGATGATGAAGAAGAAGATGCAACTCCAAATGAACAATTAACGCGCTCACGTCAAGTAACCTTTACCTGTACCTGCAACTGGTGTTGTAGTAATCTGTGAGCCACACGGGACTCAGCAATCTCATTTCCAAAGGTATCAAGACTAGCAAAGCTTAATATGTGAGATATGGTTAAGTGGTGAGGTTGCAGCAGCGACTAAGCATTTATATGAGGTGGCTAACTTACGAGTACACGAATAAGAGGGGAAAGATCTATGCATAACGGACGTGTACAACTGATGAGCAAACGAATGATCCTGAACACCTACTTACGTCAGACATAACCCCACCGTGTCCTCGATCGGAGAAGGAACTCACGAAAGAAACAGTCATGGTTATGCACTCAGTTGGCATATTTTAATTAAGTTAACTTCAAGTTATCTAGAACCAGTGTTATTAAAGTTTCCATGTTGCCACATAACCGTGGGCACGACATTCCGAAAGATTTAACCCTGCAGGGGTGCTCCAACTAATCCATCACAAATTACCACAAGCCACATAGAAATCCTCGATCACGAAACTCACGATCTCGATGGACTCCTTAGTGGAAAACCTCAACTTCGAGATTACCCAAAGCATCACCAGAATCCCAAAGCACAAGACATTCGTCAAAGGTAAAACTAATCCAACAAGGCCGCACGACGTGTCGACGATCCCGATAGGGGCCGCGTATCTCGTTCTCAGGACATGACGGATAAGCTACGCGTACGGTGGCATGATAGAAATCACCCAAGTTGCCCTGGGTTGGCCCCGCAAAGTGCTTTGTTTTGGACCAGCACCATGAGCACTGGCCCTCCCTGTATTATGTAAAATTACTCCTCGGGTTCATGATGTCCTATGCTTTCAGTATTAACAGTATTATTATGTTGGGCAAATGTAGTACCAATGTTGGGCCTTGCCATACCAGCTTTAATCTAAAACCAATTATCAAGGGGTTCCCCATAACAACCCCGATCGTGTTAGGAGCGCTCAATTATGGAACATAACACCGGTAGACGAAACTAAGGGGGCAAAGGTGGAACAAAACACCAGGCTAGAAAGGCCGAGCCTTCCACCTTTCACCAAGTATATAGGTGCATTAAATTAAATAGCATTTAATAGGGTGATATAACAAGGAACCCGTGTTATCACATGGAAGCAATTGCACCTCCAACTAGCACCGCTAACACAAGGTTAAGCAAGCGGTAACATAGACAAACAGTGGTTTGCTAGGTTGTGAACAGGTTGAAGGTTTTCATGGCAATGTTGGGAGGCTGATATTTAACAGGTGGTAGGCATCAGACATAACGATAGAAACGATAAAACTAGCATGGCAAATATAGTAATGGTATCTGGGGAAATGGTCATCTTGCCTGAGATCCCGTTTGGAAGAAGAATGACTCTGTGAAGCAGACAAACCGATGTAGTCAAACGGTTCCTCACAATCCGACACGCTTACGGAACTCTATCGAGACGAAGCAAACCGGAAACAAGCATCAACACACGATATACACCACACGATGCACAACACATATGATGCATGAACGGATGGATATATGCAAGACATAGCATGACAATTCACAACAATCAAACACTACACATTAAGTGAAGTTCAATATGCAACGAGTTGCATATTGACGAAACTCCACATACGAATTAGTTAGTTCTATCCCGATTGTTTACTGATAATATTAAATATGGTTAAGCATGACAAGAGGTGAAGCGCAATTAATCTACCTATCTAGGCATTTTAAATGAGGTCGGGAATGACATATAGCATCTCCGAGATGACCTCATACGTCAATATATATATCTGTCCAGATCTGAACTAACACTTTTAAATAATAGTTAAACAGCAAAAAAAATAGGGCTACTGTGATAGCAAGCATCGTGACATGTATTATGAGCTCGATGACTTCGTCTATCTCAAAGTGTCTGCTATTAAGGGCACTCAGTGTTTTGGCAGCAAAGGCAAGCTTGTTCCTCGTTTCGTTGGTCCTTTAAGAGTTGTTGGCAAGAGAGGCGACCTTGCTTATCAACTTGAGCTCGGTTCAAAGTTCGCAAATGTGCAGGACGTGTTCCATGTCTCTCAGCTCTGGCTATGCTTTAAGACTCCCGAGCGCACAGTTGATCTTCAAGATATCGACCTTCAACTCGACCTATCCTATCGTGAGCATCCAGTTGCAGTTCTCGAGACGACTGACCGCAAGACCCGCAATAAGTCAATCAAGTTTCTCAAGGTGCAGTGGTCACATCATTCCGATAAAGAGGCCATTTGGGAGTGCGAGGATCACCTCCGTTCCGAATCCCCAGAGTTCTTTCATTCCTAGATCTCGGGACGAGATATTCTTGTAGTGTGGGAGAGTTTGTAATGCCCCAAGTGTAGCCTTGCCATATTTGGAAACCCTTTCATGTTTGGATCCATGTGGTCATGCTATATGAGAGTTGTTATTTTATGTGGGCATTTCATGTCTTCCCCTTTGCATCATACCATTCATTGCATTCATGCCATGCCTTGTGTTGTTGTTGTTGTTGATCCATGCATGTGGTGTGATAGTGCATGTTGTGATGTGGTGTGCAAAGCTTGGGTTTCAACTATGTTAGTTTTTAAACTAGAGTTCAAAGGAAACCCCTTCTTCTTTATTCTTTCTTGAGCTCAAGTTTTACTTGCTCCTTTCCTGATTTTAAAATGTAGATTATTTAGTGCCTCCTCTTGTGGATCTGGAGATGTGATTAGGGTATTTTAAAAACATTGCTAAAATGGGGTTTTATTCACAAAATAGATTAATTAATTCTATTTTGTAAATATTTCATTGCTCCAAAAATCATCTTGGTATTTTATTTAATTGGGTCATAATTCCCTTATGACCAGGGTCATTTTATTTTTATTTTTGGAGACCTAGATTTCCCTAGGAGTTTTATTCTTGTTGTGCATTTGTTTTAAATGGTAAAACCCTCTGGGTT
Source organism: Hordeum vulgare subsp. vulgare (assembly GCF_904849725.1). Taxonomy (NCBI): domain Eukaryota; kingdom Viridiplantae; phylum Streptophyta; class Magnoliopsida; order Poales; family Poaceae; genus Hordeum; species Hordeum vulgare. The sequence goes on from NC_058518.1 coordinate 90,370,113, forward strand.
TTTCTTTCCTTCTATATGGCGCCAGTGGATGGGCCTCCTCCGTCCTTCTGGCCCATCTCTCCTTTTCTCCTCAACGCACCCCGCTCGCCTCTCCTTTCTTCTCCCTGACGGCGTCCCCTGTTTCCCCCGTCAAACAGAGGTGGGTGCGCGAGAGAGAGGGTCGACGCCGTGAGTACACGGACGTCGAGGGGCTATTTAATCCCTCGGCATGCGTGCCCCTTCTCCTAGGGTTCCTCTCCGCCGCCACCACCTCCTTCTCCCTCCTTCCTCTCCTCTACAGGTAGGTTACCTGAGAGAAAGTTCAGAGATAGATAGGATTCAGTGAGTGCCGCCGTCGATCCCGCCGTCCTCCTCGTCGCCGGCATCCTCCCCTGCCGCATCCGAGGTGTCCGCGAGGATGTCGGGGACTTCTCCAACCCGTTCCCGGTGCTAGGAGGGTCGATCTCCTTCTCTGTCGGCCCCTCCATGGCATCGTCATCTCAGGCGGAAGGAGCTGGGGGTCGCCGCCGCATCTCCTCTTCTTCCTCTTTGTCGGGCCTTCTTCTCCTCCTCGTCGTGTGGGGTGAGCATCACCTCTTCCTCCTTCTTCTCTTCCCCTTGCCGTAGAGCCTTTGCTCGCCGTAGCGTAGTTGCCACCGCCGCGTGCTCTACCATGGCCAGGAGAAGCAGCCCTGTTGCGTCGCCGCTGCAGCCGCCCTCTCGCTTAGCTAGGTGATACGTCCATTTTGCATCATGTTCTCATGTTGTTATTTATCGCTTCTTGGGCTGTTATTTCACTTCATGGTACAATTCTTATGCATTTTCTCTCTTATTTTGCAAGGTTTACATGAAGAGGGAGAATGCTGACAGCTGGAATTCTGGCCTGAAAGTGGAGCAAGTTTGAGATACATATTCTGCACAACTCCAAACGCATTAAAAATCAACGAGGATTTTTTTCCAGATTTATCAAAAATACTGGGCCGAAGAAGCGCCACAGGGGCACCAGGGGGTGGCCACAAGTCTGCATGGCGCGGCCACCCCCCCAGGCCGCACCATGGGGGATTGTGGGCACCCTGCTGGCCCACTTGCCCCCCTCTTTTGCTATATGGAGGGTTTCGTCCAGAAAAATATCAGAAAAATATCCACGAGGCGGAACTTGAGCAGAACCAATCTAGAGTTCCGGCAGGACGATCCTGCCGGGGAAACTTCCCTCCCGGAGGGGGAAATCGTCGCCATCGTCATCACCAACACTCCTCTCAATCGGAGGGGACTCATCACCATCAACATCCTCATCAGCACCATCTCATCTCCAAACCCTAGTTCGTCACTTGTAACCAATCTCCATTTCGCGACTCCGATTGGTACTTGTAAGGTTGCTAGTAGTGTTGATTACTCTTTGTAGTTGATGCTAGTTGGATTACTTGGTGGAAGAGTTTATGTTCAGATCCTTGATGCTACTCATTACCTCTCTGGTCATGAATATGATTATGCTCTGTGAGTAGTTACTTTTGTTCCTGAGGACATGGGATAAGTCATGCTAATAGTAGTCATGTGAATTTGGTATTTGTTCGGTATTTTGATGTGTTGCTTGTTGTTTTTCCTCTAGTGGTGTTATTTGAACGTCGACTACATAACACTTCACCATTATTTGGGCCTAGAGGAAGGCATTGGGAAGTAGTAAGTAGATGATGGGTAGCTAGAGTGACAGAAGCGAATGCTTGCGAGAGGGGTTAATCATAAGTGGGATGCTTGTCCAAGTAAGGGCAGTACCCAAGCGCCGATCCACCCACATATCAAACTATCAAAGTAACGAACGAGAATCATATAAACATGATGAAAACTAGCATGACAGAAATTCCCGTGTGTCCTCGGGAGCGTTTTTCATCCTATAAGACTTTGTCCAGGCTTGTCCCTTGCTACAATAGGGATTGTGCCACTTTGTTGCATCGTTGCTACTTTTGTTACTTGTTGCTTGCTACAAATCATCAAACCACACAATCACTTGTTATCTACAATTTCACCGATTCCAGATATTTCCTTGCTGAAAACCACTTGTCAGATCCTTTGCTCCTCGTTGGGTTCGACACTTTTACTTATCGAAAGTACTACGATTGATCCCCTATACTTGTGGGTCATCACTAGCCTCGGGAATGGATTCCCCTGTGTCTCCGCATTCCTACGCCAGTGGCCGCCGCATCGATTGTAGTCTGTAGTGTCGTCCGTGACCATCCCCTGTTCCGGCCGCCGTCGATCAGTAGAAGGGACAGAGGGGGTTACTCAAAAGAGTTATTTCCCCCTCTGTGCTAAAATCTGCAGCGTAGCAGAGTGGTGAGTAGGTGGTTTTGGCGCTTGTTGGTCGTGGGTCCGAGTCCCATAGGTGCCCCCTTTTTAATTTATGTTTTCGTGGTGTAGTAGCTCTACAGGGGCAGGATAACCTGTTTCCCTCCTCCTCTCTATCGAAGAGATTGAGATAGCCCAGTGGTGTGGTGCTGGTTGTGCACCAGAGAGAGCCTGGGTTCGACCCCAGGGCTGCCCCCTTTATTTTTTTGCTGTTTTGCTGTGTTGTTTCACTTGGCATGCCTTGGGGAGCAAGTTATTCTGTTTATTACACCAACCAGTGGGATTCACCCCCCCCTTTTAATTGAGCTACTGGTGTATGTGGTGAGTAGTGTGGAGGTGCACATGTTTAGTATATGTGTGTGTGTGTAGTTGATGTGTGTATGTGGGTGTTTGAGTGCATGTGTGCATGTGAGCATGTGCGTTAGTGTGTGCATGTGTGTATGTGTGTGGGTTACCCCACATAGTTGTGCAAGTGTGCACCAACACATGTATATGGAGTGTGTGTGTGCAAGTGCTTGTGCATGCACTTGTGTGTGTAGTGGTAGTGTGTGTGTGTCACACACACATGAGCAAGTGTGTGCTTGGTGGACTTAGCAAACCATGGGGTGTTCTTTTGGACACCTAGGTATATGTGAGTGAGTTTCATGTGGTAGCTTTGAGAGTTTATGCAATTGTGTGTGGATATGCATGTGTGTATGTGGTCATGCATGTGTGTGTGTGGGCATGGGTGCACCTATGCACCTGAGCATGAGGGCTAACCGCTCATGCTTGCCCTTATGTTGTTGTTGGTGGTGTATGACCTTGTGTGTGTGCATAGGTAGGTATAGAGATGCCATGTATGCTTGATTCACATGTGATAATGCCCTCATATGCTTATGTTGATTTCCATGTAGTTTTTTGAGCTAGCTTTGTGTCTACTTGATCCATGCAAGTACCCACGTATTATATATGGATTTGGGGTATAATCATCCCAGTAATCCACTGGTGGAATCAGATTTCACTTTGGAGCAACTTCATAAACTGTCATTTTTCTGTCTTGATGCTATGTTTTGAGCTTGGTGCCATGTGGTGTGTTGGGCCTATGAGGATGAATCCTTGATGTGGCAGTAGTGGGTGAACCCCTCTACAACATGGATTTGTTTTATACATAGGAGTTTGTATGAACTTGTTGTGCCTTGTCAAAGTTGACACTTGGGTGAAATTGTCAGCTTTGTGAAAATTTGTGATTTTCACTAAGTCTCAAAAACTGCTGTTATTTTCTTCCCTTGTTGATGTGGTTGCACAAGCTCATGTGTTGGGAATCAGCCCATGCAACAAACTAAGGTATGTGAGCTTTTGGGTTTGTCTAGATCTCTGTTAAATTTCATGCACTTTCACTTCCTGTAGATATCATTTTGGAGGCTGTCAAAATGCTTCAGAGCATAAGCAGCTGGTGAAAATCTGAGATTTTCACTAAGTCCCAGAAATCTGTTATTTTTGTCCAAGTTTGTGACCATAGATCTTCTCATGTGTGATGCCTTTGAAGTAGCTTCTTGCTCAGGCTTGTAGAGCTTTTGAATGGCTTTTGACACATTTGGCTTCCAAGTTTGTGACCATAGATCTTCTCATCTTTTTTGGCTCATTTGGGTGGTTGTAAGTACTTTGAATGTTGTAGACAAACTGCTATGATGTTGTTTAGGACAGATTGCATGTTTTAGTGGTTTTGAAGCTTTTGTGAGCATTATTGATGGTGTGGTGTGTTTCTTTGCACCACTCCACTTATATTTGATTGTTTGATCATGTGGCAACCTGGTAACACCAGAGGAGTGCCATTGGAGGGTGCTTGTGGTGGATTTGAACCGTAGGACTCCATATCTTGTTTTGTAGTTTCTAGTTGATCCGTAGCTCCATTCTCTGCGTTCTTTATATGCTTTTGCATTGTTTTTCTCGTGATGCACCTATTCATGCCATCCTCATGCATGTCAAGATAGCTTAGTGTGAAGTTCTGTCCAGAAGTTTATCTTCTCATTGAATGTATATGGAAGTGACTAGAATAGTGATGCATGCCTCCTTCTCATCTCATGCATCATATTGTTTGTGGCATCATGTTGTGTTGGTGTTCATTGGCTGTTAGTTTTATCTTGGGTAGCACCGGGATCGGAGAGCGAGTACGTGGATTATGGAGAGTACGTGCAGGACGATCAAGAGCAGTTCCAAGCTGAAGACATCACAGGCAAGATGACCGTGACCTTGATACCGTATCTAGCTTTGTTATGCTTAGAATCACGTTTCCTTCGATATATGCTCACTGCATACCACTTGTTAAAATGCCACATGTCATTGCCATGAAACCCAAACACCTTCCCCTCCTAGCTAATGTTGTTTGGCTAAGTAGGCTTGCTCAGCTTCTAATGATTACCTTTGCTAGTTGCAGGTGCCAGCTATTTCATGTGATAACATGAGTATTTTTGATATCATTATGATTAAACTGCTATTTAATTAATGCACATATATACTTGATAAATGACGGAAGGCCTAGCCTTTTGCCGAGTGATTTGTTCTATTATTGCCACCTTAGTATCGGCTACCAGTGTTTGTTTCCATAACTGATTGCTCCTAACACGTTCGAGGTTGTTATGGGGACCCCCTTGATAAATCTTGTAGTGTTAAGGCTTGTCCGGTAGGACCCAACATTGGTTTTTAATTTGCTAACCACCTAATAATAACTTGCATAGGGAATAGCTACCCCGAGGATTTAATCTACAACCCGGGCCAGTGCTCCTCATGAGTGTTGGTCCAAACTAGAGCACTGTGCGGTGCCAACTCAGGGCAACTTGAGAGATTTCTATCAGGCCACTGTACATGTCGCTCATCCGTCGTGTCCGGAGACTGAGATACGCGGCTCATATCGGGGTCGTCGACACGACGGGAGGTCCTACTAGATTTGTCTTACCTTAGCGATATATCTTGCGCATAGGGATTCTGGTGAAACTTTGGGTCTCCTCAAAGTCGAGGTTTTCCTCTAAGGAATCTGACGAGATCACGAGATTCGTGATAGAGGATTACTTTGCGGCTTGTGACCGTTTGTGATGGACTAGTTGGAGCACCCCTACAGGGTTTAATCTTTCGGAAAGCCGTGCTCGCGGTTATGTGGCAACATGGATAATTTGTTAACATCCGGTTATAAACAACTTGAATTAACTCTAATAAAACTGCCAACTGTGTGCGTAACCGTGACTGTCTTCTTCGAAGACCTCTCTTCGATCGAGAACACGGTGGGGTTATGTTTGACGTAAGTAGGTGTTCAGGATCACTTAGTGATCACCTAGTCTTCGACCGCTTGTGTAGGCCACCATATCAATAACTCTGATCTTCGTAAGTTAGCCACCATACAAGCTTAGGATGCTGCAACCTAAACACTGAACCTTCCTCACCTAATAACTTGACTAGTTTCGATACCAAGGTCATCCGATTGCTGAGTCCCCGTGGCTCACAGTTTACTACAACATCCCAATAGGTACAGGTACGCCCGACGCAGGAAATCCAGAGGGCACGCAGCTGGCATGGCAGTACGATGAGGACAACGACCGTCTGTACGTGAACTATCCGGAGGACTGAGGACGCGGTCGTGATCGTGGGCCAGCATGCGGGATATCATAGTCTTTTCCTTGTTTCATGTAGACCGTAGGGGGACTATCTTGTGTGAATAATTGTGTGGATGTAAACCTTATATTATACTATGTGAGATGGCAAATGTATGCCCTATTTGTCATTCTTCGTTTTATGTATTTGCTATGATTATCTCGCTTGCGAAATGCTTAGATGTGCCTCTTTCCCTTTTCGGGCATCGCCCCAAAATAGGAAAGGGCCGCATCATAGTCGTTACAAGTTGGTAATCAAAGCCTTACGACCATAGGAGCCTTTGTGTGATCGAACTTGGCTGAGTCGAGTCTAGTAAAATGTTTTGAGTCTTAGTTATATCGGAGGGTAGGTTTCTTTTTTCTCCTCTTCTATGCTCTGGTGAGGCTCTCGACTTAGGAAATCTTAATTCTACTCCTCTTCTCGTTCAAAAAAAATTTACGATCACGCGGGTATTTTGAAATCTATATGATATCGATGTGACGGAGTTCTGTATTGGTGCCTCCTGTCTGACTTGATTTCTTCCAGGGAGTTGAGCTCCAGGGGATTCTTGTGCACATCGCCATCATTCAGATTTATTAGTATCTCATAACGAAGGATGTTTGTAATTGCTTCAATACTAGTAGTCACGAGATAACCCCGATGTCTCCAGTACTGATGCAGATTGTTCGGGAGTACTGCCATACTTTGTATCGTTGTGATCACGAGGGTCTGTAGTAGATGAAGGTTCGAGATTATGGTTATGTGTTGACGGATGTGATACACTGGATGGGTTAGTATAGGAGTTGTGTGAAATATTACTCCTTGTATCCGTGTACCAGATTGCATGACCAGATATTTCGGGAATTCATAGGTGGGATATCAAGTAGTGACTTATAGGACGATCTTCCTACAGATGCATGATGTGACATTGGGATTCTACATTCAGTGGGTATGTTTGTTCACGATCGTCTTACAGCGGTTCTCGTTCTGTCTTAGAGAGTCCTTGTAGCTTGCTACGACTCGGGGATGCTTCGTAAGTCTTGTGCACTGCCTTGCACGGGATGGCTACTGTAAATTTGAGCCCGTGGGGTCATATCCACGAAGATATCGGATGAAATCTCGATCATACATTTGTTCCGAGAAGTTCTAGCTCATACTTGGTTTGCAAGTGGTCTTTAATCATATTTTGTCAATAGTCACTTTGAGGAAGCACTCTTACTATTTTGTTCGAGTGCAATTGCTAATATTCCTGTTCAGATATTCCTGCCTTTTGGTTCAGCTTTACCTTCAATATTATTCTCTGGGCTAATGTGTTGTCCGTCTTCAGGATGGCTCCTCCAACTCGTCAGAATCTGGGTCGTGAGGGTGCTGAGATGCCGCCACCACCCCCTCCACCACCTCCTCCACCACCGCCTCCTCCTGCAGAGGCTTGGCAAGCGGTGATGGCTGCAACAAATGCTAACACTCAGATGCTGATCCAGTTGTTGCAAGAGAGGACTAATCAGCAGCAGGGCAACTTCAACCATGGTGGTAATCCGTTTGCTACTCTGAGTCAATTCCTGGCAAACCAGCCGAAGACCTTCACGTCGTGTGATCAGCCGTTTGACACTGAGGATTGGATTCGGGACATGAACAAACACTTTGAGTGCAGTAATGTCCGTCCAGAGGATTTCATCAAGTTTGCAACAGTCCAGCTCAAGGGGCAAGCATCGATCTGGTGGCAGCAGTTGAAGGACTCCAGGGGTGCCAGAGTGATCACTTGGGATGAGTTGTGCAGAGATTTCAGGTCCCACTATATCCCGTCTAGCTTTGTGGAGGAGATGCGTGAGAAGTTCACGCGCTTGAAGCAAGGTGGTTCCTCCGTGTACAAGTACAACGTCGAGTTCCACGAGCTAGCCCGATATGCTTTGCAGGGCATTCCAGATCAGAAGAGCAAGATCTATCAATTCAGAGGTGGTCTGAAATAGGATTTGCAGCTAGCCCTCGCCTTGCACGATCCTGATGAGTTTGATAAGTTCTACAACTTGGCTCTTAGCGCTAAGGCAACTTTTCTCAGGGTGGAGAATTCGAAGAAGCATTTCAGAGATTCCATCTCGTCTTCCTCAACTCAGGTGGTTCAGAAGCAACAGAAATATTGGGTGTCTCCTCCTCCTCCTCGGCACACGCAATAGTTCAAGCAATCAGGTGGTCGTGGTTCTTCCCACCCACCCAACCCAGCTTTCCAGCAGAGGTTTCAGCAGTAGAAGCAAGGGAATCCTCAGACACAGTTTCGTCAGCCGGCAGATGTTTCTTGTCACAAGTGTGGGAAGAAGGGTCACTATGCCAACAAGTGCACCTCTCAGCTGCGTCTTCCGCCTCCTCCTCTAGGCAAACCTCCAAGCAATGCTATAGTGAAGTTCAACCCCGGGTCTGCAAGAGTCAATATGGTGAATGCAGCTAAAGCAGAAAACTCCTCAGACGTGATTATGGGTAATCTCCTCGTTAATGATATTCCTGCTAAGGTTCTGTTTGATTCTGGTGCTTCTCATTCATTCATGTCTAGAATGTTCTTTGCCGGGCATGATTTTGATTCCGAGTATTTGAGCAAGGCATTGCGTGTGGTGTCACCCGGCACTCTTATGAGCGCCAACAAAGTGGTTCGGGATGTCTCTGTCAAGATGGGGGATTATGCTTTTCTGGCTTCTCTTATTGTCCTTGGGAACTCTGACATTGATTTGATCCTTGGAATGGATTGGTTGGCCCTGAAAAAGGCATCTATTGATGTGAAGCTAAAGAAGTGAAGCTAACTCATTCTTCGGAGGACGTGATTATCTTCACAAGGCGTGATGGCACGGTCCGTCTGTTTTCTTTGAATGAGAAGGGTGAGATCTCTGCAATTTCGCAAGTCCCAGTGGTATGCGAATATGAAGATGTTTTTCCAGAAGAACGGCCAGGAATGCCTCCACACCGTGCAGTTGAGTTCGTAACTGAGCTTGAACCGGGTACTGAGCCTATGTGCAAACGGTTGTACAAATTGGGTCCAGAAGAGTTGAAGGAGCTGAAGAAACAACTCGATGAGCAGGAGCGTCTGGGTCTGATCAGACCAAGCTCATCTCCTTGGGGTTGTGGAGTTCTTTTCGTCAAGAAGAAGGATGGTACGGAACGACTCTGTGTCGATTACCGCCCATTGAATAAGAAGACGATTAAAAACAAGTATCCACTTCCTAACATCAACGAGTTGTTCGAGCAATTGAAAGGGGCTAAGATCTTCTCGAAGCTTGATCTCAGAATGGGTTATCATCAGATTCGCATTCGTGAAGAGGACATTCCAAAGACTGCTTTCAGGACAAGCTTTTGCTCGTATGAGTATACAATGATGTCTTTTGGTCTGGCAAATGCTCCACCCACCTTCTGTCGAATGATGAATTATATCTTCTCCCCATTCAAGAATGAATTCGTCTTGCTGTATCTTGATGATATTCTGGTGTTTTCGGAAACTGAGGAAGAGCATGAAGAACATCTCAGGCTGGTACTTGATAAGCTGAGAGAGCATAAGTTCTATGCTAAGTTTTCCAAATGTGAGTTCTGGTTGAAAGAAGTTGTCTACCTTGGGCACATCATCTCTGTCGAGGGCATCAAAGTTGATCCATCGAAGGTGCAGGCCATTGTTGAGTGGGAGCCTCCGCAAAATGTGAAGCAGCTTTGAAGCTTTCTCGGCCTTGCAAGCTATTGTAGAAGATTCGTTGAGAACTTCTCCAAGATTGCTAAGCCTCTCTCAAGTCTTCTTCAGAAGGGTGTGAAGTATGTATTGTCTCGAGAGTGTCAGTTGGCTTTTGACACACTCAAAGAGAAGCTCACTTCTACTCCAGTCTTGGTTCCTCCTAATGACTCCAAACCTTATCAAGTGTTCTGCGATGCCTCTCTTCAAGGTCTTGGTGCAGTGTTGATGCAAGACAAGAAAGTAGTAGCTTATACTTCGAGGCAGTTGAAGCCAAGTGAGAAGAATTACCCCACTCATGATCTTGAGTTGGCGGCAGTGGTACATGCTCTTATGACTTTGAGGCACCTCTTGTTGGAACGAAAGTTTGAAGTGTTCACCGATCACAAGAGTCTCAAGTACATCTTCACCCACCCTAACCTCAATCTTCGGCAAACTCGTTGGGTGGAAATGCTCCAAGATTTTAATCCAAGCGTTGAGTACACTCCAGGCCAAGCTAATGTTGTGGCAGATGCTTTGAGCAGGAAGTCTTACTGCAACAGTGTCATTCTGAAACCTCTCCAGCGTGACCTTTGTGAATCTTTCAGAAAGCTCAACCTTCAGTTAGTACCTCAGGGATTTCTTGCAAATCTTCAGATCTCTCCTACCTTGGAAGACCAGGTCCGACAATCTCAACTTCTTGATGCAATGGTGAAGAAAGTTAAGATTGGCTTGGCAAAGGGAGTTCCCAAATATAAGTGCTTCAGTGTTGATGCTAGAGATACATTATTCTTTGAGGATAGTCTTGTCGTTCCGAAAGGGGATCTCAGAAAGGTTATCATGGAAGAAGCTCATAACTCTCTTCTCTCCATACATCCAGGAAGTTCCAAGATGTATCAAGACTTGAAACAGACCTTCTGGTGGACTCGCATGAAGCGTGAGATTGCTCAGTTTGTAAATGAATGTGATGTATGTCGAAGGGTGAAAGCAGAGCATCAACGTCCAGCAGGTCTTTTGCATCCTTTGCCCATTCCTGAGTGGAAGTTCGACCATATTGAGATGGATTTCGTCACCGGGTTTCTGAAGTCCAAGAAGGGTAACGATGCCATCTTCGTCATCATCGACAAGTTGAGCAAAGTAGCTCATTTGCTTCCAGTCAAGGAGTCCATCTCGGCAGCTCATCTTGCAAAGCTGTACACTTTGAAGATAGTCTCTTTGCACGGCGTGCCTATGCTTATTTCTTCGGATCGCGGAAGTATCTTCACTTCCAAGTTCTAGGACTCTTTTCAATCTGCGATGGGTACGAAGATACGATTCAGCACAACCTTTCATCTTCAGACTAGTGGGCAAGTTGAGAGAGTCAATCAGGTCCTCGAGGATATGCTAAGAGCCTGTGTCATTTATTTTGGCATGAAATGGGAAGACCACCTACCTTTGGTGAGTTCTCGTATAGCAATATCTATCAGGCAAGTTCAGGCAAAGCTCCGTTTGAGATTCTCTATGGCAGGAAGTGTCGTACCCCGCTCAACTGGTCTGAGACCGGCGAGCGTCAGATTCTTGGGAATGACTTGATCGAAGAAGCAGAAGAGATGTGTTGGGTCATTCAGGATAATCTCAGAGCAGCGCAGTCCCGTCAGAAGAGCTACTATGATAGCAAGCATCATGACATGTCTTATGAGCTCAATGACTTCGTCTATCTCAAAGTGTCTCCTATGAAGGGCACTCAACATTTTGGCATCAAAGGCAAGCTTGCTCCTCGTTTCATTGGTCCTTTCAGAGTTGTTGGCAAGAGAGGCGACCTTGCTTATCAACTTGAGCTCCCTTCAAACTTCACAAATGTGCATGACGTGTTCCATGTCTCTCAGCTCCGGAGATGCTTCAAGACTCCCGAGCGCACAGTTAATCTTCAAGATATCGACCTTCAACCCGACCTATCCTGTCGTGAGCATCCAGTTACAGTTCTCGAGATGACTGAGCGCAAGACCTACAATAAGTCAATCAAGTTTCTCAAGGTGCAGTGGTCACATCATTCCGATAAAGAGGCCACTTGGGAGTGCGAGGATCACCTCCGTTCTGAATCCCCAGAGTTCTTTCAGTCCTAGATCTTGGGACGAGATCTTCTTGTAGTGTGGGAGAGTTTGTAATGCCCCAAGTGTAACCTTGCCATATTTGGAAACCCTTTCATGTTTGGATCCATGTGGTCATGCTATATGAGAGTTGTTATTTTATGTGGGCATTTCATGTCTTCCCCTTTGCGTCATACCATTCATTGCATTCATGCCATGCCTTGTGTTGTTGTTGTTGTTGTTGTTGATCCATGTATGCGGTGTGATAGTGCATGTTGTGATGTGGTGTGTTGATGTGGTGTGCAAAGCTTGGGTTTCAACTATGTTAGTTTTAAAACTAGAGTTCAAAGGAAACCCCTTCTTCTTTATTTTTTTCTTGAGCTCAAGTTTTACTTGCTCCTTTCCTGATTTTAAAATGTAGATTATTTAGTGCCTTCTCTTGTGGATGTGGAAATGTGATTAGGGTATTTTAAAAACATTGCTCAAATGGGGTTTTATTCACAAAACAGATTAATTAATTCTGTTTTGTAAATATTTCATTGCTCCAAAAATCATCTTGGTATTTTATTTAATTGGGTCATAATTCCCTTATGACCAGGGTCATTTAATTTTTATTTTTGGAGACCTAGATTTCCCTAAGAGTTTTATTCTTGTTGTGCATTTGTTTTAAATGGGAAAACCCTCTGGGTTTTTCTTTCCTTCTATATGGCTCGTCTCTCTTTTTCTCCTGAGCGCAGCCCGCTCGCATCTCCTTTCTTCTCCCTGACGGCGTCTGATACGTCTCAAACGTATCTATAATTTTTGATGGTTTCACGCTGTTATCTTGTCAACTTTAGATATTTTGTTTACCTTTTATATATTTTTTGGGACTAACTTATTAACTCAGTGCCAAGTGCCAGTTCCTATTTTTTTGTGTTTTTGACTCTTTTCAGATCTGATTTTGGAACGGAGTCCAAACGGAATAAAATCCCCGAAATGAATTTTTCCAGAACGGAAGAAGATCGGGAGGCTTGAGGGACAAGCAAGTGGGCCCACACGGGGCCCACAAGCCCTGTTGTCGCGGCCAGGGGGAGGGCACGGCAACCAAGCTTCTGGCCCCCCTGGCGCTCCCCTGCCCTAGGTCTTTGGCCAATAAATTACCTAAAAATCCAGAAAAAATCAAGGGGTCCACGAAAACACTTTTCCGCCGCCGCAAGCTTCCGTTTCCGCCAGATCTCATCTGGAGACCCTTCCCGGTGCCTTGTCGCAGGGGACTTTGGAGTTGGAGGGCTTCTTCATCAACATCATCGCCCCTCCAATGACTCGTGAGTAGTGCACTTCAGACCTACAGGTCCGTAGTTAGTAGCTAGATGGCTTCTTCTCTCTCTTGGATATTCAATACAAAGTTCTCCATGATCTTCATGGAGATCTATGTGATGTAATCCTCTTTGGCGGTGTGTTTGTCGAGACCCGATGAATTGTGGATTTGTTATCAGATTATCTATGATATATATTTGAGACTTTGCTGATTTCTTACATGCATGATTTGATATCCTTGTAAGTCTCTCCGAGTCTTGGGTTTTGTTTGGCCAACTAGATATATGATTCTTGCAATGGGAGAAGTGCTTAGTTTTGGTTTCATACCGTGCGGTGACCTTTCCCAGTGACAGAAAGGGCAGCAAGGCACGCATCGTGTTGTTGCCATCAAGGGTAACAAGATGGGCTTTATCGTAGATTTGAGATTGTCCATCTACATCATGTCATCTTGCTTAAGGCGTTACTCTGTTCTCATGAACTTAATACACTAGATGCATGCTGGATAGCAGTCGACATGTGGAGTAATAGTAGTAGATGCAGAAAGTATCGATCTAATTGTTTTGGACGTGATGCATATATATATAATCATTGACATAGATAACGTCTCAACTTTGCGCGGTTCTATCAATTGCTCGACAGTAATTCGTTCACCCACCGTCTACTTGGTTTCATGAGAGAAGCCACAAGTGAACACTACGGCCGGGTCTATTCACACCTATCGTTTCCACTTTCGCTTTTACTTTGCTTTGTTTCTTTGTTGCTTTCATTTCTCACTTTGCAAACAATCTATAAGGGATTGACAACCCCTTCATAGCGTTGGGTGCAAGCTCTTTGTGTTTGTGCACGTACTTGTGACTTGACGCGATCCTCCTACTAGATTGATACCTTGGTTCTCAAACTGAGGGAAATACTTACCGCCGCTGTGCTACATCACCCTTTCCTCTTCAAGGGAACACCAAAGCAAGGCTCCAAGGCCGCGGGGGAATCCTTTGCATATTTGCCAAGGAAGTCCCTATAGGCATAGCCATCAGCAGAAGGATTTCTGGCACCATTGCCGGGGAAGGTATGTTGTTGCCGTAGCATAAGGATTTCTGGCGCCGTTGCCGGGGAGGATCGCTTGCCGAGGAGTATCAAGACAAGAATAATCTCCCGTCAACACGCCAATTTCTGGCGCCGTTGCCGGGGAGAGATCAAGTCAAGATCTATCCAAGTAGGTGTCGCAAACTCATCTCTTGCATTTACTTTGTTTTCTAGTTGCCTCTGGTTTTCCTCTCCCCCACTTCACCAATTTTCCTTTTTCGTTTTCCTTTTTCGTTTTCCTTTTCCGTTTGCCTTTTCGTTCGCTCTTTTTCTCGCTTGCTTTCTGTTCGCTTGTGTGCCATGTGCCTTCAATATGCTTGCATCTTCGCTTGCTGAATATCTGGTGATATGGATCCTCATCCACTTGCTAATCTCTTTAAGAGATCCAATTATGTTGATCCAATTGCTAGTGAGTTGAGTGCACTTGACTACCTTTATGGAGTTTTGCTTGAGATGCGTGAATCTGAAAATTGTGAGGAAGAAATTTATGAAGTCATTCACGAGGGCTCCTTGGATGAAAAGCATGATTGCAATGGTTTCACTATAAATTCTATTAGTGACAGTCATGCTAAGAATATGCAAAACCCTAAGCTTGGGGATGCTAGTTTTGCTATGTCCACTACTTGTTGCAATGATCATGAGTGGGGCGATGATTTTTCTTATGATCTTGAAAATTTGTTTAAGCCTCATGATGAATATGATATTTGCAATATTATTGAAAGTGGGTTTGGAGAAGTCATGACTTTAGTTGATGATAATCCCACTATGTTTGAAGAGCGTCAACTTTGCATGCATGTGGATCATGAAAAGAATATCCTATGTGATAGTTACATTGTTGAATTCGAATATGATCCCATATGTAATTATTATTTGAGAGGAAAAATGGAGGTATAAACTTTCATATCACTAATTCACCTCTCGTTATGTTGAGGTTGCTATAGTCTCTTTCTTCTTCCTTGCATATTGTAACTATTGGTTGTCTTGACAATCTGTTTTCCTATAAAATGCCTATGCATAGGAAGTATGTTAGACTTAGATGTGATTTTCACATGCTTTATGATGCTCTCGTTGTGCTTCAATTCTTGTCTTTTGTGTGAGCATCATTGATTTATCAATGCCTAGCTAAGGACGTTAAACAATAGCGCTTGTTGGGAAGCAACCCAACGAATCTATCCTTTTTCTTTCTGTTTTGTGTTTTCCACACTTTCATAATTCTGTTATGATTGTGTTTTTGTGTTTCTTTTGCGTTTCTGTCAAGTAAAACCGTTATGATTAGTCTTGGGGATGATCGTTTGATCATGCTGGAAAAGACAGAAACTTTTTGCTCACGAAAAGAATTTTAGTTTTTTTTATGTGAGAGCTTTTGAGTTGATTCTTTTTGCTGCTGATTGCTATGCAAATTCTTCAGACTGTCGTAAGTTTTCAGAATTTTTGTAAGTACCAGAAATATACTAAGTATACAGATTGCTACAGACTGGTCTGCTGTTAACATATTCTGTTTTTGTTGAGTTGGTTGCTTATTTTGATGAAACTATGGATAGTATCGGGGGGTATTAGCCATGGAAGATTGAAAATACAGTAACCCAACATCAACATAAGTCGAATTTAAGTTTCCTATAGTACCTAAGGAAGTGGTGATTTGCTTTCTTATACTAATGATATCACGAGTTTATGTTTAAGTTTCATGTTGTGAAGTTTTCAAGTTTTGGGTGAAGTTCTTATGGACAAAGAGATAAAGAGTGGCAAGATCTCAAGCTTGGGGATGCCCAAGGCACCCCAAGTTGATTCAAGGATGCCGAAAAAGCCTAAGCTTGGGGATGCCCCGGGAAGGCATCCCCTCTTTCGTCTTCAATCCATCGGTAATGTTACTTAGGGCTATATTTTTATTCACCACATGTTATGTGTTTTGCTTGGAGCGTCTTGTATCGTAGGAGTCTTTTATTTTTGTTGTGTCACAACCTTCCTTGCTGCACACCTAGAGAGAGAGACATACACTCACTGTGATTTTGTCGAGCTTCACTTATTTCCTTTGGTTAGACAATTCAGCTCACATGTGTTTCACTTATATCTTTTGAGCTAGTTGATTTTGATCTATGGGTTTCACTTCTAACTTTTAGAGCACGGAAGCTCGTGGCGTGGTAGTTGATCTATGCTATGAAAGTAGTCTCAAAAGGGGTAGTTATCCAAAGGGATATGAAAACTTCCACCTTCATGTGCATTGAGTAATTAGAGAAGTTTGATTCATCTCAATTAGTTTTGAGTTGTGGTTGTGGTAATATTGAAGTTATACTAGTAAGGTGTTGTGGATCTAGAAATACTTGTGTTGAAGTTCGTGATTCCTATAGCATGCACGTATGGTGAACCTCTATGTGATGAAGTCTGAGCATAATTAGTTTATTGATTGTCATCCTTTGTGTGGCGGTCGGGATCGCGCGATGGTTTGTAACTACCAACCCTTCCCCTAGGAGTATGCGTTGAATGCTTGTTTTGATTACTACTAAAACTTTTGCAACAAGTATATGAGTTCTTCTTGACTAATGTTGAGTCCATGGTTTAGATGCACTTTCACCTTCCACCATCACTATCTTCTTTAGTGCCGTGCAACTTTTGCCGGTGCATAAAACCACCATTAGCATCCCTCAAAACAACCACCATACCTACCTAATATGGCTTTTTCAAAGCCATTCTGAGATATATTGCCATGCAACTACCACCATGACATGTGCCACAGCTTCTACATTGCCATTGCATGATCATAAGATAGCTAGCATGATGTTTCCATTGATGTCTATGCCATGCTAGATCATTGTCATGGTATACTACCGAAGGCATTTCATATAGAGTCATCATTGCTCTAAGTTTTGAGTTGTAAGTGTGATGATCATCATTGATGGAGCATTGTCCCATGTGAGGAAATAAAAGAGGCCAACGAAGTCCATTTACAAAAAGAGGCCAAAGATGCCCACAAAAAAAGAGGCCAAAGAGCCCACCAAAAAAACGAGAGAAAAAGAGAGAAGGGACAGTGCTACTATCTTTCCACACTTGTGCTTATTAAGCACCATGGTCTTCATGATTGAGAGTCTCTCGTTTTTTCACCACCATATAGCTAGTGGGAAATTTTCATTATATAACTTGGCTTGTATATTCCAATGATGGGCTTCCTCAAAATTGCCTTAGGTCTTCGTGAGCAAGCAAGTTGGATGCACACCAACTAGTTTTGTTTAAGAGCTTTCACATACTCTTAGCTCTAGTGCATCATTTGTATGGAAATCCCTACTCATTCACATTGATATCTATTGATGAGCATCTCCATAGCTTGTTGATATGCCTAGTCAATGTGACCATCTTCTCCTTGTTTGCCTTGCAACCTCCACCACACTCCAGTCCACTTATAGTGCTAAAACCATGGCTCACGCAAATGTATTGCGTGAGAGTTGAAAAGGTTTGAGAAAGTAAAGGTGTGGAAACAATTACTTGGCCAATATCGGGGTTGTGCATGATTTAAATTCGTTGTGCAAGGATGATAGAGCATAGCCAGACTATATGATTTTGTAGGGATAACTTTCTTTTGGCCTTGTTATTTTGAAAGTTCATGATTACCTTGCTAGTTTGCTTGAAGTATTATTGTCTCCACGTCAATAGCAAACTATTGTTTTGAATCTAACGGATCTGAACTTTCACGTCACGTAAGAGGAGTTACAAAGGACATCTATGCTAGCTAGCATGAAAGCATCAAAAATTCATTCTTTATCACTTCCCTACTCGAGGACGAGCAGGAGTTAAGCTTGGGGATGCTTGATACGTCTCAAACGTATCTATAACTTTTGATGGTTTCATGTTGTTATCTTGTCAACTTTGGATGTTTTATATACCTTTTATATCTTTTTTGGGACTAACTTATTAATTCAGTGCCAAGTGTCAGTTCCTGTTTTTTGTGTGTTTTTGACTCTTTTCAGATCTGATTTTGGAACGGAGTCCAAACGGAATAAAATCCCCGAAATAAATTTTTCCAGAACGGAAGAAGATCGGGGGACTTGAGGGCCAAGGCAGGAGGCCCACAGGGAGCCCACAAGCCCTGACGCCGCGGCCAGGGGGGCGCGGCCACCAGGCTTGTGGCCTCCCTGGAGCTCCCCTGCCCTAGCTCTTTGGCCTATATATTCCCTAAAATCCCAGAAAAAATCAGGGCGTCCATGAAACCACTTTTCCGCCGCCGTAAGCTTCCGTTTCCGCAAGATATCATCTGGAGACCCTTCCCGGTGCCCTGTCGGAGGGGACTTTGGAGCTGGAGGGCTTCTACATCAACATCATCGCCTCTCCAATGACTCGTGAGTAGTCTACTTCAGACCTACGGGTCCGTAGTTAGTAGCTGGATGGCTTCTTCTCTCTCTTGGATCTTCAATACAAAGTTCTCCATGATCTTCATGGAGATCTATCCGATGTAATCCTCTTTGGCGGTGTGTTTGTCGAGATCCGATGAATTGTGGATTTGTGTTAAGATTATCTATGAATTATATTTGAGCCTTTGCTGATTTCTTATATTCATGATTTGATATCCTTGTAAGTCTCTCCGAGTCTTGGATTTTGTTTGGCCAACTAGATCTATGATTCTTGCAATGGGAGAAGTGCTTGGTTTTGGGTTCATACCGTGCGGTGACCTTTCCCAGTGACAGAAGGGGCAGCAAGGCACGCATCGTGTTGTTGCCATCAAGGGTAACAAGATGGGCTTTCATCATAGATTTGAGATTGTCCATCTACATCATGTCATCTTGCTTAAGGCATTACTCTGTTCTTATGAACTCAATACACTAGATGCATGTTGGATAGCGGTCGAGTGTGGAGTAATAGTAGTAGATGCAGAAAGTATCGGTCTACTTGTTTTGGACGTTATGCCTATATATATGATCATTGCCATAGATAACGTCATGACTTTGTGTGGTTCTATCAATTGGCCGACAGTAATTTGTTCACCCACCGTCTACTTGCTTTCACGAGAGAAGCCACTAGTGAACACTACGGCCCCCGGGTCTATTCACAACTATCATCTCCACTTTTACTTTTACTTTGCTTTGTTTCCTTTTTTCTTTCAGTTCTCACTTTGCAAACAATCTATAAGGGATTGACAACCCCTTCATAGCGTTGGGTGCAAGCTCTTTGTGTTTGTGCAGGTACTTGTGACTTGACGCGATCCTCCTACTGGATTGATACCTTGGTTCTCAAACTGAGGGAAATACTTACCGCCGCTATGCTACATCACCCTCTCCTCTTCAAGGGAACACCAACGCAAGGCTCCAAGGCCGCGGGGGAATCCTTTGCATATTTGCCAAGGAAGTCCCTATAGGCATAGCCATCAGCAGAAGGATTTCTGGCACCGTTGCCGGGGAAGGTCTGTTATTGCCGTAGCATTGACCTGCGAGGTCCGATAGGAACTTGATCTGGAGTTTCATGATCATCATCATTGACTTCCTCCTCAACCGGCATCGCAATGACAAGAGTTTCCCCTTGCCCTGCGCCACCATCCAGAGGGATGAGAGGTTCGACAACCTCATCAAGTTCTATCTTCCTCCCACTCAATTCTCTCGAGAGAAACTCCTTCTCGAGAAAAGCTCCGTTCTTAGCAACAAACACTTTGCCCTCGGATTTGAGATAGAAGGTATACCCAACTGTCTCTTTTGGGTAACCTATGAAGACGCACTTTTCCGCTTTGGGTTCCAGCTTTTCAGGCTGAAGCTTTTTGACATAAGCATCACATCCCCAAACTTTAAGAAACAACAACTTTGTATTTTGCCATATAGTTCGTATGGTGTCGTCTCAACGGATTTTGATGGTGCCCTATTTAAAGTGAATGCAGTTGTTTCTAATGCTTAACCCCAAAACGATAACAACAAATCAGTAAGAGACATCATAGATTGCACCATCTCTAATAAAGTACGATTACGACGTTCGGACACACCATTACGCTGTGGTGTTCCAGGTGGTGTCAACTAAGAAACAATTCCACATTGTCTTAAGTGAGCACCAAACTCGAAACTCAGATATTCACCCCCACGATCAGACCATAGGAACTTGATCTTCTTGTTACGATGATTTTCAACTTCACTCTGAAATTGCTTGAACTTTTCAAATGTTTCAGACTTGTGCTTCATCAAGTAGACATAACCATATCTACTCAAATCGTCAGTGAAGGTGAGAAAATAACGATATCCGCCACGTGCCTCCACACTCATCGGACCACACACATCGGTATGTATGATTTCCAACAAGTTACTTGCACGCTCCATTGTTCCGGAGAACGGAGTTTTAGTCATCTTGCCCATGAGGCATGGTTCACACGTGTCAAGTGAATCAAAGTCAAATGACTCCAAGAGTCCATCGGTATGGAGTTTCTTCATGCTCTTTACACCAATATGACCTAAATGGCAGTGCCATAAAAACATGGCGCTATCATTGTTAACTCTAACTCTTTTGGTTTCAATGTTATGTATATGTGTATTATCACTATAAAGATTCAATATGAACAATCCTCTCACATTGGGTGCATGACCATAAAAGATATTACTCATAAAAATAGAACAACCATTATTCTCTGACTTAAACGAGTAACCGTCTCGCAATAAACAAGATCCAGATATAATGTTCATGCTTAACGCATGCACTAAATAAAATTTATTTAAGTTCATAACTAATCCTGATGGTAACTGAAGTGAAACTGTGCCGACGGCGATTGCATCAACCTTGGAACCATTTCCCACGCGCATCGTCACTTCATCCTTCTCCAGCCTTCGCTTATTCCGTAGTTCTTGTTTCGAGTTGCAAATATGAGCAACAGAACCGGTATCGAATACCCAGGCACTACTACGAGAGTTGGTTAAGTACACATCAATAACATGTATATCGAATATACCTGATTTTTCTTTCGCCGCCTTCTTATCAGCCAGATACTTGGGGCAGTTGCGCTTCGAGTGACCCATACCCTTGCAATAATAGCACTCTGTTTCAGGCTTAGGTCCAGCTTTGGGTTTCTTCATCGGATTGGCAACAGGCTTGCCGCTCTTCTTTGAATTACCCTTCTTTCCTTTGCCGTTTCTCTTGAAGCTAGTGGTCGTTTTCACCATCAACACTTGATGCTCTTTACGGAGTTCTGACTCTGCGACTTTCAGTATCGCGAATAACTCGCCGGGTGACTTGTTCATCCCTTGGATGTTATAGTTCAACACAAAGCCGTTATAGCTTGGCGGCTGTGATTGAAGAATTCTATCAGTGATAGCCTCTTGCGGGAGTTCAATCCCCAGCTCAGCTAGACGGTTTGAGTACCCAGACATTTTGAGCACATGTTCACTGACAGGCGAATTCTCCTCCATGTTGCAAGCATAGAATTTATCAAAGTTCTCATACCTCTCGATATGGGCGTTCTTCTGAAAGATAAACTTCAACTCCTGGAACATCTCATATGCTCCATGATGCTCAAAGCGAAGTTGAAGTCCCGGCTCTAAGCCATACAAGACTGCACATTGAACTACTGAGTAGTCCTCCTTACGTGTTAACCAAGCATTCTTAACATCTTGGTCAACCGTGGCGGGTGGTTCATCTCCTAGCGCAGCATTAAGGACATAATCCTTCTTCCCAGCTTGCAGGAGCAACTTAAGATTACGAGCCCAGTCTACAAAGTTGCTTCCATCATCTTTCAACTTAGCTTTCTCTAGGAACGTATTAAAATTCGGGGTGACTGTCGCGTGAGCGATTGATCTAGAACACAAATATATTCAAAGTGGACTTAGACTATGTTCTAGATAATTAGAGTTTAACTAATCAAATTACTTGCTAAACTCCCACTCAAAAAGTACATCTCTCTAGTCATTTGAGTGGTTCATGATCCAATTCCACTAGCTCAAGTCCGATCATCACGTGAGTTGAGGATAGTTTCAGTGGTAAGCATTCCTATGCTAATCATATCAACTATATGATTCATGATCGACCTTTCAGTCTAATGTGTTCCGAGGCCATATCTGCACATGCTAGGCTCGTCAAGCTTAACCCGAGTGTTCCTCGTGTGCAACTGTTTTGCACCCGTTGTATGTGAACGTTGATTCTATCACACCCGATCATCACGTGGTGTCTCGAAACGACGAACTGTAGCAACGGTGCACAGTCGGGGAGAACACAATTTCGTCTTGAAATTTTAGTGAGAGATCACCTCATAATTCTACCGTCGTTCTAAGCAAAATAAGGTGCATAAAAGGATAAACATCACATGCAATTCATAAGTGACATGATATGGCCATCATCGTGTGCTTCTTGATCTCCATCACCAAAGCACCGGCACGATCTTCTTGTCACCTGCGCCACACCATGATCTCCATCAACGTGTCGCCATCGGGGTTGTCATGCTACTCATGCTATTACTACTAAAGCTACATACTAGCAATATAGTAAACACATCTGCAAGTACAAACATTAGTTTAAGGACAACCCTATGGCTCCTGCCGGTTGCCGTACCATCGACGTGCAAGTCAATATTAACTATTACAACATGATCATCTCATACATCCAATATATCACACCACATCGTCGGCCATATTACATCACAAGCATACCCTGCAAAAACAAGTTAGACGTCCTCTAATTGTTGTTGCATGTTTTACGTGGTGACCATGGGTATCTAGTAGGATCGCATCTTACTTACGCAAACACCACAACGGAGATGTATGAATTGCTATTTAACCTCTCTCCAAGGACCTCCTTGGTCATATCCGATTCAACTAAAGTTGGAGAAACCGACACTCGCCAGTCATCTTTGAGCAACGGGGTTGCTCGTAGCGATGAAACCAGTCTCTCGTAAGTGTACGAGTAATGTCGGTCTAAGCCGCTTCGATCCAACAATACCGCGGAATCAAAAAAAGACTAAGGAGGGCAGCAAATCGCACATCACCGCCCACAAAAACTTTTGTGTTCTACTCGAGATGACATCTATGCATGAACCTAGCTCATGATGCCACTGTTGGGGACGTCGCACGGGAAACAAAAAAATCCTACGCGCACGAAGACCTATCATGGTGATGTCCATCTACGAGAGGGGATTTGGATCTACGTACCCTTGTAGATCGCACAGCAGGAAGCCTTAAGAAACGTGGTTGATGTAGTGGAACGTCCTCACGTCCCTCGATCCGCCCCGCGAACCGTCCCACGAACCGTCCCGCGATCCGTCCCACGATCCGCTTCGATCTAGTGCTGAACGGACGGCACCTCCGCGTTCAGCACACGTATAGATCGACGATGATCTCGGCCTTCTTGATCCAGCAAGAGAGACGGAGAGGTAGATGAGTTCTCGGGCAGCGTGACGGCGCTCTGGAGGTTGGTGATGATCTATCTCAGCAGGGCTCCGCCCGAGCTCCGCAGAAATACGATCTAGAGGAAAAACCGTGGAGGTATGTGGTCGGGCTGCCGTGGCAAAGTTGTCTCAAATCAGCCCTAATACCTCATTATATATAGGAGGGAAGGGAGGGACCTTGCCTTGAGGCTCAAGGGAGCCCCAAGGGGTCGGTCGAAGGGGGGGAGGAGGAATCCTCCTCCAATCCTAGTCCAACAAGGATTGGAAGGTGGAGTCCTTCCCTTCCTTCCAACTTCCCTTTTTTCTCTTTGATTTTTCCTTCTCCTGTGCATAGGGCCTCTTCGGCTGTCCCACCAGACCACCAAGTGCTGGTGCGGCACCCCTAAGGCCTATGGGCTTCCCCCGGGTGGGCTGCCCCGCCCCCCCCCCCCCCTTGGTGAACACCCGGAACCCATTCGTCACTCCCGGTACATTCCCGGTAATACTGAAAACTTTCCGGTAATCAAATGAGGTCATCCTATATATCAATCTTCGTCCCCGGACCATTCCGGAAACCCTCGTGACATCCGTGATCTCATCCGGTACTCTGAACAACATTCGATAACCAACCATATAACTCAAATACGCATAAAACATCGTCGAACCTTAAGTGTGCAGACCCTGCGGGTTCGAGAATTATGTAGACATGACCCGAGAGACTTCTCGGTCAATATCTAATAGCGGGACCTGGATGCCCATATTGGATCCTACATATTCTCTGAAGATCTTATCGGTTGAACCTCAGTGCCAAGGATTCATATAATCTCGTATGTCATTCCCTTTGTCCTTCGGTATGTTACTTGCCCGAGATTCGATCGTCAGTATCCGCATACCTATTTCAATCTCGTTTACTGGCAAGTCTCTTTGCTCGTTCCGTAATACAAGATCCCGTGACTTCACTAAGTCACATTGCTTGCAAGGCTTGTGTGTGATGTTGTATTACCGAGTGGGCCCCGAGATACCTCTCCGTCACACGGAGTGACAAATCCCAGTCTTGATCCATACTAACTCAACTGACACCCTCGGAGATACCCGTAGAGCATCTTTATAGTCACCCAGTTACTTGTGATGTTTGATACACACAAGGCATTCCTCCGGTGCCAGTGAGTTATATGATCTCATGGTAATAGGAATAAATACTTGACACGCAGAAAATAGTAGCAACAAAATGACACGATCAACATGCTACGTTCATTAGTTTGGGTCGTCCATCACATGATTCACCCAACGATGTGATCCAGTTATCAAGCAACAACACCTTGTACATAGTCAGAAGTGTTGGGGAACGAAGCATGGGAAACAAAAAATTTCCTACGCGCACGAAGACCTATCATGGTGATGTCCATCTACGAGAGGGGATGAGTGATCTACGAACCCTTGTAGATCGTACAGAAGAAGCGTTAGTGAACGCGGTTGATGTAGTGGAACGTCCTCACGTCCCTCAATCCGCCCCGCGAACAATCCCGCGATCAGTCCAACGATCTAGTACCGAACGGATGGCACCTCCGCGTTCAGCACACGTACAGCTCGACGATGATCTCGGCCTTCTTGATCCAGCAAGAGAGACGGAGAGGTAGAAGAGTTCTCCGGCAGCGTGACGGCGCTCCGGAGGTTGGTGATGACCTTGTCTCAGCAGGGCTCCGCCCGAGCTCCGCAGAAACGCGATCTAGATGAAAAACCGTGGAGGTATGTGGTCGGGCTGCCGTGGAAAAGTCGTCACAAATCAGCCCTAAAACCCCACTATATATAGGAGGAGGAGGGGGGAGACTTGCCTTGGGGTCCAAGGACTCCCAAGGGAGTCGGCCGAGCCAAGGGGGAAGGTCTCCCCCTCCCAAACCGAAATCCACTTGGTTTGGAAGGTGGAGTCCTTCTTCCCTTTCCCAACTCCTTTTTTTTCCTTTCCTCTTTGATTTTCTTTCCTATGCGCATAGGCCTCTCTTGCGCTGTCTCACCAGCCCACTAAGGGCTGGTGCGGCACCCCAAACACCCATGGGCTTCCCCGGGGTGGGTGGGCCCCCCCGGTGAACTCCCGGAACCCATTCGTCATTCCCGGTACATTCCCGGTAACTCCGAAAACCTTCCGGTAATCAAATGAGGTCATCCTATATATCAATCTTCGTTTACGGACCATTCCGGAAACCATCGTGACGTCCATGATCTCATCCGGGACTTCGAACAACATTCGGTAACCAACCATATAACTCAAATACGCATAAAACAACGTCGAACCTTAAGTGTGCAGACCCTGCGGGTTCGAGAACTATGTAGACATGACCCGAGAGACTCCTCGGTCAATATCCAATAGCGGGACCTGGATGCCCTTATTGGATCCTACATATTCTACGAAGATCTTATCGTTTGAACCTCAGTGCCAAGGATTCATATAATCCCGTATGTCATTCCCTTTGTCCTTCGGTATGTTACTTGCCCGAGATTCGATCGTCAGTATCCGCATACTTATTTCAATCTCGTTTACCGGCAAGTCTCTTTACTCGTTCCGTAATACAAGATCCCGCAACTTACACTAAGTCACATTGCTTGCAAGGCTTGTGTGTGATGTTGTATTACCGAGTGGGCCCCGAGATACCTCTCCGTCACACGGAGTGACAAATCCCAGTCTCGATCCATACTAACTCAACGAACACCTTCGGAGATACCTGTAGAGCATCTTTATAGTCACCCAGTTACGTTGCGACGTTTGATACACACAAAGCATTCCTCCGGTGTCCGTGAGTTATATGATCTCATGGTCATAGGAACAAATACTTGACACGCAGAAAACAGTAGCAACAAAATGACACGATCAACATGCTACGTCTATTAGTTTGGGTCTAGTCCATCACATGATTCACCTAATGATGTGATCCCGTTATCAAGTGACAACACTTGCCTATGGCCAGGAAACCTTGACCATCTTTGATGAACGAGCTAGTCAACTAGAGGCTTACTAGGGACAATGTTTTGTCTATGTATCCACACAAGTATTGTGTTTCCAATCAATACAATTATAGCATGGATAATAAACGATTATCATGAACTAAGAAATATAATAATAACTAATTTATTATTGCCTCTAGGGCATATTTCCAACAGTCTCCCACTTGCACTAGAGTCAATAATCTAGTTCACATCACCATGTGATTCCAACGAATCCAACACCCATATAGTTCTGGGGTCTGATCACGTCTTGCTCGTGAGAGAGGTTTCAGTCAACGGTTCTGAAACTTTCAGATCCGTGTGTTCTTTACAAATCTTTATGTCATCTTATAGATGCTGCTACTATGTGCTATTCGGAAATACTCCAAATATCTACTCTATTATACGAATCCGTTTCACTACTCATAGTTATTCGGGTTAGTGTCAAAGCTTGCATCGACGTAACCCTTTACGAAGAACTCTTTAACCACTTCCATAATCGAGAAAAATTCCTTAGTCCATTAGTTACCAAGGATAAATTTTGACCGCTGCTAGTGATTCAATCATGGATCACTCTCTGTACCTCTCAACAGACTTTGAGTCAAGGCACACATCAGGTGCGGTACACAACATGGCATACTTCAGATTCTACGGCTAAGGCATAGAAGACGACCTTCGTCTATTCTCTTTATTCTGCCGGGGTCGGGTTTTGAGTCTTACTCAAATTCACACCTCACAACGCAACCAAGAACTCCTTCTTTGCTGATCTATTTTGAACTCCTTCAAAAACTTGTCAAGGCATGCATCTTGTTGAAACTTCCATTAAGCGCTTTCGATCTATCTCCATAGATCTTTGATGCTCAACGTTCAAGTAGCTCAATCCAGATATTCCTTTGAAAACTCCTTTCAAACAACCTTGTATGCTTTACAGAAATTCTACATTACTTCTGATCCACAATATGTCAACCACATATACTTATCAGAAATTCAATAGTGCTCCCACTCACTTCTTTGGTAATACAAGTTTCTCATAAACCTTGTACAGACCCAAAATCTTTGATCATCTCATCAAAGTGTATATTCCAACTCCGAGATGCTTGCACCAGTCCATTGAAGGATCACTGGAGCTTGCATACTTGCTAGTATCTTTAGGATCGACAAAACCTTCTGGTTGTATCACATACAATGTTTGCTCAAAGAAACCGTTGAGAAAACAATGTTTTGACATCCTATGTGCAATATTTCATAAATAATGCATCAACAACTAACATAATTCTAACAGACCTTTAGCATCGCTACGAGTGAGAAAGACTCATCATAGTCAACAATTTGATCTTGTCGGAAACATCTTTGCAACAAGTCGAGCTTTTCTTAATAGTGATTTATCACCATCATCGTCTGTCTTTCTTTTAAAGACCCATCTTTACTCAATAGTCCTCTGACCATCAAGTAGTTCTTCCAAAGTCTACACTTTGTTTTCATACATGGATCCTCTCTCGGATTTCATGGCTTCCAGCCATTTGTCGGAATCTAGGCCCACCATCGCTTTCTCCATAACTCGTAGGTTCACTGTTGCTCAACAACATGACCTCCAAGACATGGTTACCGTACCACTCTGTAGTAGTACGCGACCTTGTCAACCTACGAGGCTTGTAGTAACTTGATCCGATGCTTGATGATCACCATCATCAGCTTCCACTTCAATTGGTGTAGGTGCCACAGGAACAACTTCCTGCGCCCTGCTACACACTGGTTGAAGTGATGGTTCAATAACCTCATCAAGTTCTACCACTCTCCCACTCAATTCTTTCGAGAGAAACCTTTCCTCGAGAAAGGATCCGTTTCTAGAAACAAACACTTTGCTTTCGGATCTGAGATAGGAGATGTACCCAACTGTTTTGGATATCCTATGAAGATGCAATTATCCGCTTTGGGTTCGAGCTTATCAGACTGAAACTTTTTCACATAAGTGTCGAAGCCCCAAACTTTCAAGAAACGACAGTTTAGATTTCTCTAAACCTCAGTCTATACTGTGTCATCTCAACGGAAATACGCGGTGCCCTATTTAAAGTGAGTGCGGTTGTCTCTAATGCATAACCCATAAACGATAGTGGTAATTCGATAAGAGACATCATAGTATGCACCATACCAAATAGTGCGTGGCTATGACGTTCAGACACATCATCACACTATGATGTTCCAGGTGGCTTGAACTGCGAAACAATTTCCATATTGTCTTAACTGCGTACCAAAACTCGTAACTCAGATATTCATTTCTATGATCATATCGTAGACAGTTTATCCTCTTGTTACGACGAACTTCACTCCGAAACAGAATTGAACTTTTCAATATTTCAGACTTGTGATTCATTAAGTAAATACTCTAGTATCTACTCAAATCGTCAGTGAAGTAAGAACATAATGATATCCACTGCGTGCCTCAGCACCCATTGGACTGCATACATCAAAATGTATCACTTCCAACAAGTTACTATCTTATTTCATCTCAATGAAAACAAGGCCTTGCTCATGTGGTATGATTCGCATGTCACTAGTGATTCGAAATCAGGTGAGTACAAAGATCCATCAGCATGGAGCCTCTTCATGCAATTTATACTAACATGACTCAAGCAGCAATGCCACAAGTAAGTGGTACTATCATCATCAACTCGTATCTTTTGGCACCAATATCATGAACATGTGTAACACTACGATCGAGATTCAATAAACCATTGAAGGTGATTATTCAAGAAAACAGAGTAACCATTATTCTCTTTAAATGAATAATCGTATTGCAATAAACACGATCCAATCATGTTCATGCTTAACGCAAGCACCAAATAACAATTATTTAGGTTTAATACCAATCCCGATGGTAGAGGGAGCGTGCGACGTTTGATCATATCAACCTTGGAAACACTTCCAACACGTATCGTCACCTCGCCTTTAGCTAGTTTCCGTTTATGTCGTAGCTTTCATTTCGTGTTACTAATCACTTAGCAACCTAACCGGTATCCAATACCCTCATGCTACTAGGAGTACTAGTAAAGTACACATCAACATCATGTATATCTAATATACTTCTCTTGACTTTTGCCAGCCTTCTTATCTACCAAGTATCTAGAGTTGCTCCGCCTCAGTGACTGTTCCCCTCATTACAGAAGCACTTAGTCTCGGGTTTGGGTTTAATCTTGGGTCTCTTCATTAGTGCAGCAACTGTTTTGCCGTTTCACGAAGTATCCCTTCTAGCCCTTGCCTTTCTTGAAACTTAGTGGTTTTACAAACCATCAACTATTGATGCTCCTTCTTGATTTCTACTTTCGTAGTGTCAAACATCGCGAATCGCTCAAGGATCATTGTATGTATCCTTGATATGTTATAGTTCATCAGGAAGCTCTCACAGCTTGGTGGCAATGACTTTGGAGAACTATCACTATCTCATCTGGAAGATTAACTCCCACTTGATTCAAGCGATTGTCGTACTCAGACAATCTGAGCACACGCTCAACGATTGAGCCTTTCTCCTTTACTTTGTGGACAAAGAATCTTGTCGAAGGTCTCGTACCTCTTAACAAGGGCACAAGCATGAAATCACAATTTCATCTCTTTAGAACATCACTTATGTTCCGTGACGTTTTACAACGTTTTCGGCGCCTTGCTTCTAAGCCATTAAGTATTTTGCACTGAACTATCGTGTAGTCATCAGAAACGTGTATGTTGGATGTTCATAGCATCCACAGACGACGCTCGAGGTGCAGCACACCGAGTGGTGCATTATGGACATAAGCCTTCTGCGCAGCAACGAGGACAATCCTCGGTTTTACAGACTTAGTCTGCAAAGTTTGCTACTATTAACTTTCAACTAAATTTTCTCTAGGAACATATAAAAACAGTAGAGCTATAGCGCAAGCTACATCGTAATTCGCAAAGACCATTAGACTATGTTCATGACAATTAGTTCAATTAATCATATTACTTAAGAACTCCCACTCAAAAAGTACATCTCTCTAGTCATTTGAGTGGTACATGATCCAAATCCACTATCTCAAGTCCGATCATCACGTGAGTCGAGAATAGTTTCAGTGGTAAGCATCTCTATGCTAATCATATCAACTATACGATTCATGCTCGACCTTTCGGTCTCATGTGTTCCGAGGCCATGTCTGCACATGCTAGGCTCGTCAAGCTTAACCCGAGTGTTCTGCGTGCGCAACTGTTTTGCACCCGTTGTATGTGAACGTTGAGTATATCACACCCGATCATCACGTGGTGTCTCGAAACGACGAACTGTAGCAACGGTGCACAGTCGGGGAGAACACAATTTCGTCTTGAAATTTTAGTGAGAGATCACCTCATAATGCTACCGTCGTTCTAAGCAAAAAAGGTGCATAAAAGGATTAACATCACATGCAATTCATAAGTGACATGATATGGCCATCATCACGTGCTTCTTGATCTCCATCACCAAAGCACCGGCACGATCTTCTTGTCACCGGCGTCACACCATGATCTCCATCAACGTGTCGCCATCGGGGTTGTCGTGCTACTCATGCTATTACTACTAAAGCTACGTCCTAGCAAAATAGTAAACGCATCTGCAAGCACAAACGTTAGTTATAAAGACAACCCTATGGCTCCTGCCGGTTGCCGTACCATCGACGTGCAAGTCGATATTAACTATTACAACATGATCATCTCATACATCCAATATATCACATCACATCGTTGGCCATATCACATCACAAGCATACCCTGCAAAAACAAGTTAGACGTCCTCTAATTTTGTTGTTGCATGTTTTACGTGGTGACCATGGGTATC